>NC_059120.1:5885570-6526611 GCF_020740685.1 Jaculus jaculus | reverse complement strand
ACAGCGACACTGTGTGCTTGTGTTACTGTGAGTCTGGCTATGTGGGACCTGAAGATTTGAACATAAATTCTTATGCAATCTCTCCAGCCTGGTAATTTTTATTAAAAGAAATTACTGGCCAACATACCTATTAAGATATCCTTAATGTTCCCTGTAGTCTGAGAAATATAAATACATATTTATATATAAATATAAAAACAAAAGCAAATGGTACAATTTAGAACAATAACTTGGTATTTGGCTGTCTAAAAGATACTCACCACCCCCTTCTCCTTTGTTTTCCTCTAATAAAGAGGCTGGGAAACTAATTATGACTTTCTCAATCTCTTTGCAAATAGCATTTTCAACCAATAAGTTTGGATTCTCTAGGATGAACATTCATTTACTTCTTCGTGAATGGCAAATCAAAGCTACTGGGAGGGAAAAAGAAGAGGGTGGCCAGTGGCGGAGGTGGATGTCAGGTCCTTGGGACATGGCTGAGCCATGAGGCTAGCCCTGGATGCTTGATTTCTGGGCTTTGTTTCAATCAAGTGAATTGATGTCTGTTGGCCTGAGCCACTGTCAGTACAGCCTTGTCCTATTTGCAGCCCCCGCCATCCACAGAACACGGGTGGCCATTTAGAAGGGGTGACATTTAAATTGGGAACAGGGAAGCCAGGGAGCCACCATGCAGAAAGCGGGAATGAGTGAGCAGAAGAGCGGGAGGCTTCAGAGGTGTGGAGGCTGCGGAACCTGGGCTTTCACACCAGCCAGGGATGGGGCAGGGGTGAGGGATCAGCAGTTGGCTGGGAAGCTGAATATTTTGGCATTCTCGAGAACAGTGCAGTCAATGATGATGTGAGGGCAGACACCACTCAATAGCATCAAGGGGAGTGGATGTGCCTGGAGACTCCCTTCTATAATACAAAGGGGTGCCCACACTCCTTTACACAGGTGTCCGGGACCGACCTTCTGATGCCCACCTTCAGTCTAGAGTCACAGCCTTCTCTACCCACCCCCAGCTTCCCAGGGAGGATGGACAAGAGAATTAGCATCTCGTGTTCTCTTTGACATGAAGTAAATTGCACTGATGGGATATAAGCAGAGCGTAGCCAACCATGTCTCAGGCAATACTGAGCTGAAAAGGGTTCTATTTTGCTCTGTGTTTGTTCTGAATGGGAAGAGACAACCTCCCCTTTGAAGAGCCTGACTTGAACATCGCAACACAAAAATCGAGTCGCTTTAATCCTGTTTTTACTGAGCCCTGAGCCAAGGATTGGCTGGTTTTTAGTGAGCTTGCACTGGGGCTGGTTTCCCGATACTGCAGGTTTCGGCAAATGGAAATGATTTTTATCACATAGCATTTACCAAGCACCTGGATAGGCAGAGTGCCAGGCCAGGCAAGAAGCCCAGCACTTGGAAGAACCTGTCCATTTGCATCTGAAAAATCTTCCTTTGATGAGTAGAACTGCAAGTTTCCACTTGGCTGTCTGAGACAGACCTGGTCTCTCCCTTCTCCCCCTGCAGCCCAGCTGCGCTTGCTCATTGCAGCCTGTGGTTGTCCCCTGGGCCCTGGTCGTTGGGGTCCGGAATTCATCCACCCGTGTTGCTTGCTGTTCCCCATGCTTCCCGGGAGTGAAGCTGGGGCCACAGCACAGCGTGGCAGCCCTCCTCAGCGCGTCTGTCCACACCGGAGCTGACACTGCGCGTCCTGCTCAGGCACCTAGCCTAGCATCCTGCCCGTCGGCGTGGCTTGGATTGAACTCGCAGGTCTTGGGCCCCGCAGCCGCCCTGGCTCCGCTGCGAGCTGAGCTGGCGCGGGCTCTGTTAGCATTCCCTTCCGCAGCGGCCACCTGCCTCGCCGGCTTCAAACGCACATCCTTACTACCCCCAGCCTCTGAGCCGCAGGTCTCCGAGGTCGTTTTTGCCGGGGCTGTTGTGGTTCTTTCCAAACTGGAATCATTAGCAACGTCCAAAAAGGAGCCGCAGTTTCCCTGTCTCGACCCAGGTTCTAAATCATAACTCTCAAGTAAGAGCCCCGCCCGCGGTGGTGGCGGCGGCGGGAGCGCCCGCTGACCGCGTGGCAGCAAGGCTTGCAGAGCCGCCTCGTGGGGACACTGCCCACTTAACCGAGATTTCCGCCTGGCTTTGTATACACTTACCCCACCTTTCAAATACTTCCTCAGTATGACGCCAGGTGCTAGAAGAGGGTCCAAATCACAGAATGCACAATTACTACCTTTCGACAAGCTCTACGGCAGAGGACCAGGCATTCCAAAACTCAGCGTTTAATACGCATCCTAAGCATGTCAAGCACAGTTAGGTGCTGAGCGTTCCAAATAAAGAAACCTTACAGTACCTGTCTTCAATGAACTTCCACTATAGACAATTTGTTGTGGGGCTAAAATCAGCATGGGAACAGTTCAGCTTTTAGCCTCAGCTTGTTGTTGGGTGTGCTTGCGTGTCATTCCTCTCAGGCACTCTTCCTCACCTGTTTGTTTGTTTGTTTTTTAACTGACCTGGACCTCACCAAGTAGGCTGGCTGGACTGGTTGTTCAGAAGGTCCCAGGTATCGCCCTGTGCCCACCCCTTTGACACTTAGACGACCAGACAAGCCACCACCACACTCCGCTCTTTTTTTTTTTTTAACATGGGCCCTAAGGATTGAACTCGGGGCTTCAAGCACTTCATTAACTGAACACTCTCCCCAGCACTCGGGGCCAGTTTTTTCATCTGTAAAGTGGCCACGATTTCTGCTAGAGTTAAGGCTGGCATGAGATGAAGCATGGGGCACCCGGTGTAGGGGTGCTGCTGAACCCGAAAGCGCTCCTCACTAGTGACAGCTGCAGGCGCAGTAATGGAGTGATTATGATTCCTGTCACCACGCGCACCGTCTGACTGATGAGCGCTATCCTGAGAATTCGGAAAGCGAATCAAGTTCAGGAGCATTGACAAACATGACGCCTGCCGACACCGTGAGGTGGGGGGGAGGAGACAGCCACACACGTGGCACATGCTCCTGTGTCTGTAGACCTGCGCGCGTGTGGACACAGCGCTGTACGTGATGTGCATGCGGATGTGCGCATATGTATGTGGAGGCCAGAGGTTGACATTGGCTACCTCTACTTTCTACTGCTCTTCCTCTGCATTTGGTGGAGACACGTCTCTTCACTGACACCCGGGACATACGGATCGGGCCAGGCTAGCTGGCCAGCAAGCCACAAGAATGTGCCTGTCTCTGCCTGCCAAGCACTAGGATTAGCAGTATGTGCTTTGTGTGGGTGCTGGGGATCCAACCTGCGGTCCCCACGCTTGTGCCGCAGACACTTTGCCCACGGAGCCGTTTCCCCAACTCTCATGCTAGTTTATTATGTTCTATTTATTTATTAATTAGAGAGAGAGGCAGAGAGAAAGAGCAAGTCTGGGATCTCCAGGGCCTCTTGCCAACTGTAAATGAATTCCAGAAGCATGCATCACCTTGTATATCTGGGTTTCCGTGGGTACTGAGGAACTGAACTTGAGCCTTCAGGGTTCGCATGCAAACACCTCTGAGTCATCTCTCCAGCTTCTCATGCTAGTCTGGATTGACACTGTTACAGATAAATTACTAGGTTACAATGTGCAATGTAGTCTTCTGCCTCAGGGATCCCATGAAATGCACAAGATATAACTGTGCATTGTAGGGAAGGGGGATTCACTGTTACATGGGATGGCTTTGATTCTCTGGGATTCTGATCCTACACTGCACTAATTCAGAAGGTATATCTGAAGCTTGGAGTCCAAGCTGGGTGTGGATAGGATTGTCTGCTGCCATAAACGAGGAGCTCTTGCCTGGAACACTTACAGCACCTCCTGGGTAATTGTCTACATCATGTCCCTCAATACAGTTCTCATGGATCTGCAGCAACATGCTGACAGCAGAGAAAGCTTCCTGGAACTAAGTGGCCTTCCAGAGAGGACCCACACTGTGCTCTTTCTGGTTTGTTCCGTTCAAATGTCAGCCCTTACGTGGAAAGATGTTCTCACGGTCCATCGTGGATTGGGCCTCAATTGTTTTAAATTCCATAGAGTTTATTCCCAGGAAAACTTTATGGCTTTAAAAGCCAGTAGCTCCTAAATGCATGTCTAATAGAAAATGATTCCTCTAAGTTTCTGAAATATATGAATAGCTTAATCCTTCCTGTCTTATGCATCTTACAAACACCTCAAATTCTGCAATCTCCCCCCCCCTGAGAACCCTCAGTTGTCTATTTCTGCGGTGACTTGCTCCAGCCTTGGTCTTCAGTCTCAGCAAATGGCCTGTTACATGGCAAGTTGCTCTAGCAACATCTCTCCAGACTCCCTGCTTGTTGCATTGCACCATCTACCAATTAGAATTGAGTCATCCTGACAATGGCTAGCTCCGCCTTCCTCCCTACACTCTCCCATCTATGAGTTCAGCAGTTTCAATCGCAAAATGTTTCAAACCCAACTAGCCGGTAGCCCACAGCCGTCACCCTGTCATAACAAGGCCACGGAGGGTCCCCCTCAACTTTCTCACTCCTTCCCCTCTTGCTTCCCACTGACCGTCCAAAAGTCCCGAGGAAACTTTCAAAGCATCAATCCTGCTTACAATATTTTAATGTCATTCCATTTCTTTCAAAGTTCAAAGTTGTTATGATGGCCTACAAGGCACTGTATATTCTCAGGTTTGTTAAGTGCAAATAGCAACTTCAAAGGGAAAATTTCCTTGATGCTGTAGCCCTGTACAATTAATATGTCACATGCATGCAGAAAATTGCATTCATTTTCATCAGAACACTACCTCCAATGTGAAATATGGTTGTATGGATATGTGTGCATATGTGTCTGTGTGTATCTTATTAATTGGCTGATACAATCTTCCTTACTAGACTACATGATCCCTGAGGACATAGATTCTATCCAGTTGTTGGTTCATTGAATTCTCAGGACATACTTTATTAGGAGATCCAGTAGTTAGCCAATAAATGCTCACAGTTAGCAAATGAACAGAATGATAAAAATGTATATACCTTTACTTAGTGAAATAAAAATATGTCCACCCTTCTGGGACTCCAGTTGTAAAGAAATTTTATTTCCTGTTCTCAGAAATCCAAAGGTTTGAGACTTATTGTTGTTCTATTATTGGGGGGAAAAGTCAGTTTGAGCCTCTGAATGTTACCAGAGGTGCTAGGACTATGCAAACAGCCTTTCAGCCCTGTGGGAGGTGAACTAGCCGGTGGTGGGCTATTCATCTGCTCTTCAGTATCAAGAAGTTTCTTTGGTCTAACTCTAGCTCTCTAGTTTCCAGAGGCATGGATCTAGAACTTCGTGAATGGCAGAGGAGTACAAATCAGGGTACAGAGTATGCATCTCAAATTTAAGCCTTGCATTGTGGGAAAACTTCCTTGAAAATGTTTGTGGTTTGCCAATAAGGTATAAAGAGGAGAAAAAAGTATTGAAGGTACAACTCCAATTATTGAATTTAAAAACCCATATTGGTTCTCCAGTATCCCAGCACATCATATTGGGCTATCAATTAGAAAAGCAGGATAGTAGGCAAGCCAGTCAGACTCCCAGTGGCAGCTCACAGCACAGCGCTCAGATCGCTTCCTCGAACAGGTACTGAGATCCAGATGTTCCAGCTCCTGACCTTCCCTGAATGAGTGGCTGTCAGACACTCCCGCACAAGAACAATGCAGCCGGCACTTCCCTGCAGGGGCCGTGCTTGTCAAATGTCCTCCAAAGACATGGAATTACCTGTCGTCCTTGTCACAGTTATATATGAATGAGATGTCTGCTATCTGTGTTGTAATTAAAAGCTCAATTAAAAGAAATTTTGAAATCCTTATCAACTTTTTCCAGCGTGAGACATTCTGCAGAAAAATGAGCCACTGATCACTTAGGCATCTAGCAGTGCTCAGAAGACATCCATGTTCCCAAACAGGCCAAGGAACAGGACGAGTTGGCTATCACTGTGGAAGCAATGAGAAGGAGGGGGCGGTACAGACAGTGGCGTTCCCTGGTAGCAGTGTCTCTGGTCTGGCCCCACTGCGCACAGCTGCAGGTCTCTAATTGGTTGTATCATTTCATTACCATTGAAGACCACTGTCCCTAACAGGTCTCGTCAAGCTGAGAAAAAGCAGGGGACAGCTTATCATTGTGGCTTTAATTTATGACATGCCAATCTATTAGAGGGGTGTTATTGGTAAGGGATTAATTGCATTACAGTGGGCACACTTAATGCTAGAGGAAATGATTACCCTAAGTGGCTGATCATTTTAATTGACTACTGAGAGAGGATACCAGCCATGACAGAGGTGTGTGTGTGTGTGTGTGTGTGTGTGTGTGTGTGTGTGTGTGTGTGTGAAGGGGACTGGATTTTATATTTGCATGTGTCTGGTTGGATGAGACTGCAGCCCCCGCGTCTCCTGTGGATGGGTACACCAGGAAATTCCTTAAGTCAGGGCCATAACCGTGGAAGTAACAATCTCATAGCAGGCTCCATGGGTGGAGAACTTACTAGATACCAGCAATGAGCCTGCACTCTTCAAATCCACAGCCAGTTAGCCTTGACAACCCTCTTGAGAGATCACAAAGTGTCAGTTTGCCTGTAAGATTATACCCTCACTCAGAAACCTGTGCCTTCTAGACCCAGACTCAGCAGAAAACAGGGCAAGTCGAGGATTCTCATTGTCCGCCCAGCCGTGCTAACCGCCGGGGCATGCCGCGCGGAATGAGGAAAAGGCGGCCACATAGGGCAGTGACATCAGACCTTCGCTGGGTGTTCTCCCTTCTTTTTAGTTGGAGACCGAATGGATAACATTGTTTGGAAAACAGTCTTTGTTTTAAAGAAAAAAAAAATATGTCTTTACTTATTCTAAGAGTAATCAGGAAGTAGGGAACACACCTGATTAAAAAAGCGGTAGAAGTGCACTGAATTTTCCTCACTTGCTGTTGAAATAAAGGCATGAGCAGAACTCCTAACCTATAGCTGGAAACTCGTGATGAATCCAAACAGCATGTCCTGAGACTCCTCTCAGGGTCTTTGGCGTGGACCATGTTGGCACTGCTTATTGGGTGTAACAACAGGGAGACCTCAGGAAGTACTTGCCATCCTCGTGATTATTTCAGTCCTGCTGTTTTTATATTATGCAGTTTGCTTTTCAGAAAAGTGAAGACTTCGATGAGAGTGGCGGTGTCTGCTGATGGAGTGGGGGAGGGCGGGCTCCCTGGAGGGTGCGGGGTGGGCGGCATTGAGAGCTGCAACGTCCAGGGGCAGGACAGACATTCCTGAGAAGGCTGACTCAGTTAGCTTGGCTCCATTATTTATATTCTAAAATTAAATACTTTTTCATGTGTTCGAATGCAGACAATGCATGGATATTTTCAGAGGAAGAGCGTCAGGGTGGCGTTGCTGGGCCCACGCTTTGGCATGGAGGTGGGGGTGGGATAGGAGGCGTGTGCTGAGATTCTAAGAGGCAGCACGGAACCACGGGTAAGTGGAGAGGGGTGTTCTGATGGCCACCAAGGGAACCCTGGAGAGATGTGTCGTGTCCCTCCACAGGAGTGCTGATGGCCTTTGTCTTGAAGTCAAACGGTTTTGGCTCACTTTTCTCCCACTCCCTTTGCTCGCTCCCTGCCTTCCCACCATCCTCTTAACCCCACAGATGTAAAAGTTGACACCTTTCCTGCTCACAGCCATTCTTTCTTCTGTGTTCTCCCATCTCTTTGTAATCTTTTCTTTCATTGTCCTACTACTGGACCTTCCCGTCAGCTCCAGTCTCACAGAACCTCTCCGCTTTCAAGTCACTCACTAGACCCTGCACTCCCTTAAGCTACATCACCTCCCGTGTCCTCCTTCCTCCCTCAGAGGTGCTCCATGAGGAAGGGACCTGTCCTTCCCCTCAGCTGACCACAGCCGCCACCACAGAGACACTGCTCTGGTAAAGTCACCCACAGTAGTGACATTTCTGACCCTGGACAGTCTCTGTACGCTTTCTGGATCCCATTGCGCTGGTTTCCCTTTGGACCATGGCACCTCTCTGAATCTCTGTCCCTCCGCTCTCCTTGAGATGACCCTGTCTTTGGTCCCATCCTCCTCAGTCCCCACCGAGGCTCGCTCTGCGCTGGTCCATTATCCTTGCTACTTTCCTGGCTGCTCTCTGAGGTGTTCTCACAAGGTTTTAACCTCTATTCACATGCTTATTACTGTTCTCAATTCAAGAACTGATGTCTGGTTACTTCTCTGACACTGAATTAGGCACTTTTCTACTTGCTGTGACAGAGGGAAGGGTTGATTTTGTGCATAGCTTAAGGGACCGTTTATGGTGGAGCCGGAGCTTGAGGTAACTGGTCACTTCACCTCCGCAGCCAGGAAACACACAGAGGTGTGTCTAATTTTTATTTAATCTGGGACTCCAGCCCATGGGATGATGCCACCTACATTTAAGGAGAGTCTTTCCACCTTAATTAGCCAAATCTAGGAAATTCCTTGGAGACATGTCTAAAGAGTTGTCTCCTACATGATTCTAGATCCTGTTGTTGACAATCAATATTATCCCTCAAGAACACTTTTATTCAACTGTTCTATTGATGCCATAAAATAAACATGGCAAAAATAAACATATATCTTATCCTCTATGCTTGGACTTTTATCAGTATTATGTATGTTTATTGTACTAAAAATAGTTTCATCAGCCAACCACAAGCTTTAGAGTCATCCTTATTTATCCCCATACAAATCAGTCACCATACCTGGATTTTCCTAGCTATTTATTTATTATTTATTTTATTTGTGAGAGAGAGAATGAGAGAGGGAGAGAATGGCCACACCAGGGCCTCTAACCACTGGAAATAAACTCCAGACACATGCACCACCTTGTGCATCTGGCTTTATGTGGGTACTGGGAAATCAAACTCAAGACCTTAGGATCTGCAGGCAAGTGCCTTAACTGCTGAGCCATCTCTTTAGCCCTCTAAGCTATTTTTCAAGTTAGTCCCTTTTCTTTTCTCCAAATATCCCTAGTTAACTTAAGAAGTTTTATTTTTACCTATACTACAGTAATACTACCTCACTGATTCCTCTGATCCTTGAATCCATCTTCCACATTTCTGAAGTGTGACTATTACCCTTTGCTTCATGAATTTCATCACCAATGTAAAATACAGACCTGTAATCCGAACTCTAGAGAGTCAGCTCTATTACCCTTTGCTTGAGGTTCTGAGCTCAAATGGCTACCTACTGGCCAGAAGATACTATGCTAGTTTCTACCTCAAAGCTATATTCTTGCCACCCCTTCCTCTGGGACTTCCTTCTGCCTTGCCTACCTTCCTCTGAACTCCTTGTTTCCAACACTTGAGTCAGACTCCCTATCCTATGCTTACAGGCACCTTGGCAAACCACATTACAGTGATATTTTGTTTATATATCTGTGTCCTCAACATAAATATGAAATCTGTAAGAGCCAGCATCCTCATTGCAGTTTATTTGTGCATACTACTCATTCTTTTGACTATTATTTAATGAAATAATAAATATATGCTTAGGGCTGGAAATTTTTCCAAGTGTATTCCTTGTGATCTCCTTTAGCTCATGGCAATCCTTCTTGGTTATTCAAGCTGCTTATGCTATATTCTATTCTATTTTATTTTATATCACAGATTCCAAAAGGCATCTTCAGAGGATGACGATATGAGCACATAGACCTTATTGTAACAGTCCATCATGACACCCTCCAAGATTTAGCTCATGAATTAAAAGAAAATCCCAACTCACCAGGCTTAAGTCTTCTACTTTAGTGTTTCTGAGCTCTAAAACAAATGCTTTTTTGTCATTTTCCCATGTTATGGTTGTTGTTGTTGGGGGGGGGGATGGTGTGTGCACGCATGCGTGTGTATGTGTTTGTACACACACACATATGCAGGCCAGAGGACAATCTCAAGTGTTTTTCTCCAGGAAGTGCTGCCCTCCATTTTTGAGATAGGGTCTCTAATTAGCCTGGGAGTCATTAAGTGGGCTAGAACGGCTTGCCAGTGAGCCCTGATGATCCACTTGACTCTGCCTCCTCTGCTCTGGGATTACAAGAATATGCCCACATGCCTGGGGGTTCTTACACGGATTATGGAGTGTGAGTGAAAACAGGCCCCCAAGTCCCACCCCCCCACCCTTGGCTTGCCTTTGTTGTTCTTGATGAATGAATATTTTGCCTTCCTATTTCCCCAACCATTTAGGTAGAAGCTCTAATCCTTCCATGGTCCAAATATTTCTATTCCAGGTGGAGTTGTTAGCGCTCATTTTGTATTTATATCTGATATTTCTGGTTAGCTTTTAGATGGCAGATGAAATCACAAATTGGATTTTGCATGTAAAAATCATTAAATTGAAATGATGTTTGATTAAGATTTCTTTTGCTCAGTAGAACAATAGTTATCAAATGCTATTTTTGCTTATGAAGCAAATATAGTTGTAATAAAACCTGCAGCCCATTACCAATACCATTTAATGTTGTTTTCCTTAAGACAAATAGCTTTACCTTTTGACCTTGAGCAAAAGAAGCCTTATAGCAACAAACAAGCTCATGCTTTTAATGCTATTCAGAATTTTAGTAATGGTTTGCCCAATACTTGGATTCACTTCCCTAAGGATAAAAGAAACCAAATTAAATTGTTTACTTACTACTTCCTTGCTAAAGAGAAAAAAAATATCATCTGCATATGATATCAATAATTTGGTGTTATATTCTGTTTCCATTTCTAAGGGTCCACTCTCTAGTAACAAGCAGTCATATTTGGGTAGAGAGCAAACTCAGGATTCTGGTTTTCACATTTTTTATCTTTCTTGGCTGCTATGTGATCTTTAAGGACAATGTTCTTTCTTTTGCATCATTGCAAAAGCCATAACAATGGTACATGCCAGTTACCAGAAAGATATATTTTTCTGAAAGAAATGATACTGTGGTCTGGTCATTATTGTCTTAGAAACATGTTAACCTTAGCATTGGTCCTGGAATTGCTGGTATCTTGGCTCATACATAATGATGACCAGTCTTCCAAATGCCAGAGGTTTCATCATGTGATGATGTTATTATCACAAAGAAGATCATCACAGAGGCTATCAGAGCATCTTGCATTTATAAAAGCAATAGGAAACAAGTATGTAGCAGTTACCATATGCCAGGTACATCTCTAGATATTTTACAGGCTATGTCTCATAGTGTTCTCCCAGACTCTGCAAGAGCCTAAGATTGAAGCCATAGGAACATTTAGCAACTTCACCCAAAAAAGACCCCCATGATTTACTGATGACTCCGTGTTATATAATTTCCTATTTCAAATGGTCTTGTTTCATATTGAAAGACTCATAAACTCTGAGTCTTAGGCAGAGTAGAAAGAGTCATTTAGTCTACCCAAGAGAGAAACCCCTTCATTTTAGCAGTTGTCATCTGGAAGAGGGATTATGGTGGCTTGCGATTTAAGAACTTTCCATCATAACTGGAAAAGCATAGCAGGAGCAGACAGCTGGACTCACATCATCACAAGAGAAACTGGGCTGTAATACCACAAGGGCCTCTATATCCCCTCTCCCCATGGCTGCAACACCACAGGTTCCTCTGTACCCCTCACCATGGCTGTAACACCACAGGTTCTTCTGCACGCCTCACCATGACTGTAACACCACAGGTTCCTCTGCACCCCTCCCCATGGCTGCAACACCACAGGTTCCTCTGCACCCCTCCCCGTGGCTGTAACACCACAGGTTCCTCTGCACCCCTCCCCATGGCTGCAACACCACAGGTTCCTCTGCACCCCTCCCCATGGCTGCAACACCACAGGTTCCTCTGCACCCCTCCCCGTGGCTGTAACACCACAGGTTCCTCTGCTCCCCTCACCATGGCTGTAAGACCACAAGTTCCTCTGCACCCCTCCCCATGGCTGCAACACCACAGGTTCCTCTGCACCCCTCCCCATGGCTGCAACACCACAGGTTCCTCTGCACCCCTCCCCGTGGCTGTAACACCACAAGTTCCTCTGTACTCCTCACCATGGCTGTAACACCACAGGTTCTTCTGCACCCCTCCCCATGGCTGTAACACCACAGGTTCCTCTGCACCCCTACCCATGGCTGCAACAGCACAGGTTCCTCTGCACCCCTCACCATGGCTGTAACACCACAAGTTCCTCTGTACCCCTCACCATGGCTGTAACACCACAGGTTCTTCTGCACCCCTCCCCGTGGCTGTAACACCACAGGTTCCTCTGCACCCCTCCCCATGGCTGTAACACCACAGGTTCCTCTGCACCCCTCCCCATGGCTGCAACACCACAGGTTCTTATGCACCCCTCCCCATGGCTGTAACACCACAGGTTCTTCTGCACACCTCTCCATGGCTGTAACACCACAGGTTCCTCTGCACCCCTCCCCGTGGCTGTAACATCACAGATTCCTCTGCACCCCTCCCCATGGCTGTAACACCACAGGTTCTTCTGCACCCCTCACCATGGCTGTAACACCACAGGTTCTTCTACACCCCTCAACCTTGGCTGTAACACCACAGGTTCTTCTGCACCCCTCCCCATGGCTGTAAGACCACAGGTTCCTCTGCACCCCTCCCCGTGGCTGTAACACCACAGGTTCCTCTGCACCCCTCCCCGTGGCTGTAACACCACAGGTTCCTCTGCACCCCTCCCCGTGGCTGTAACACCACAGGTTCCTCTGCACCCCTCCCCGTGGCTGTAACACCACAGGTTCCTCTGCACCCCTCCCCGTGGCTGTAACACCACAGGTTCCTCTGCACCCCTCCCCGTGGCTGTAACACCACAGGTTCCTCCGCACCCCTCCCCGTGGCTGTAACACCACAGGTTCCTCTGCACCCCTCACCGTGGCTGTAACACCACAGGTTCCTCTGCACCCCTCCCCATGGCTGTAACACCACAGGATCTTCTGCACCCCTCCCCATGGCTGTAACACCACAGGTTCTTCTGCACCCCTCACCATGGCTGTAACACCACAGGTTCCTCTGCTCCCCTCCCCATGGCTGTAAGACCACAGGTTCCTCTGCTCCCCTCCCCATGGCTGTAAGACCACAGGTTCCTCTGCACCCCTCACCATGGCTGTAACACCACAGGTTCCTCTGCACCCCTCACCATGGCTGTAACACCACAGGATCTTCTGCACCCCTCCCCATGGCTGTAACACCACAGGTTCTTCTGCACCCCTCACCATGGCTGTAACACCACAGGTTCCTCTGCACCCCTCACCATGGCTGTAACACCACAGGTCCTCTGCACCCCTCCCCATGGCTGTAACACCACAGGTCCTCTGCACCCCTCCCCATGGCTGTAACACCACAGGTTCCTCTGCACCCCTCCCCATGGCTGTAACACCACAGGTTCCTCTGCACCCCTCCCCGTGGCTGTAACACCACAGGTTCCTCTGCACCCCTCACCATGGCTGTAAGACCACAGGTTCCTCTGCACCCCTCCCCATGGCTGTAAGACCACAGGTTCCTCTGCTCCCCTCACCATGGCTGTAAGACCACAGGTTCCTCTGCACCCCTCCCCATGGCTGTAAGACCACAGGTTCCTCTGCTCCCCTCACTATGGCTGTAACACCACAGGTTCCTCTGCACCCCTCACCGTGGCTGTAACACCACAGGATCTTCTGCACCCCTCACCATGGCTGTAACACCACAGGTTCTTCTGCACTCCTCACCATGGCTGTAACACCACAGGTCCTCTGCACCCCTCCCCATGGCTGTAACACCACAGGTTCCTCTGCACCCCTCCCCGTGGCTGTAACACCACAGGTCCTCTGCACCCCTCCCCATGGCTGTAACACCACAGGTTCCTCTGCACCCCTCCCCGTGGCTGTAACACCACAGGTTCCTCTGCACCCCTCCCCGTGGCTGTAACACCACAGGATCCTCTGCACCCCTCCCCATGGCTGCAACACCACAGGTTCCTCTGCACCCCTCCCCGTGGCTGTAACACCACAAGTTCCTCTGTACCCCTCACCATGGCTGTAACACCACAGGTTCTTCTGCACCCCTCCCCGTGGCTGTAACACCACAGGATCCTCTGCACCCCTCCCCGTGGCTGTAACACCACAGGTTCCTCTGCACCCCTCCCCGTGGCTGTAACACCACAGGATCCTCTGCACCCCTCCCCATGGCTGTAACACCACAGGTTCCTCTGCACCCCTCACCATGGCTGTAACACCACAGGTTCCTCTGCACCCCTCCCCATGGCTGCAACACCACAGGTTCCTCTGCACCCCTCCCCGTGGCTGTAACACCACAGGATCCTCTGCACCCCTCCCCATGGCTGTAACACCACAGGTTCCTCTGCACCCCTCACCATGGCTGTAACACCACAGGTTCCTCTGCACCCCTCCCCGTGGCTGTAACACCACAGGTTCCTCTGCACCCCTCCCCGTGGCTGTAACACCACAGGATCCTCTGCACCCCTCCTCATGGCTGTAACACCACAGGTTCCTCTGCACCCCTCCCCGTGGCTGTAACACCACAGGTTCCTCTGTGCTCCCCTCTTCAGGGCACACTTCCTTCATGAAGGGTACAGATCCTAAAAGCTCCACAAACTTCTCAAACAGCACTGCCAACTGGGGATTAATTATGAGGCTTTATCACAAACACAGTCAATGGGGGATGTTTTATATTCCATCATCCCACTCAGGCATCTAGTCACAATCTACAACATGGGCTTCCTGAGCTCTACAGTTCCATAATCCCTTTCTTACATAAAAAGTGGGACCTTCATTTACTTCAGAATGTTACCAGATAACCTACAACATACCAGGTGCCATTGTAGATACTAAAATATGATTCCATATGAACAGAAAACAGCTACTCTTGTAGAGTAATGCTATTCTACTCATAAAACCAATTAGGGATTTATTGACCACCAGTTCTGCACTGAGTTTCAAAGAAGGTCAATGGAGAAGGTAACCATAAGGGCTGAGGAAGATTACTGGAAATTATGTTTCATTTCAAAGGCAATACACAAAAGACTGAGGGAAATCATGAAACATTCATAAGAAAATACAAAGCAACGTATACTTATGAGCCCAGGTGTTTGGTGAATGAAAACCAAGGGGAATATTCAGAGAAAGGAAGTGCTTGTCCCCTTCAAAACTCATGTTGACATTTAATTGTCATTGAAGCAGTATTCAGAGGTAGTACTTTATACAGGTTGTCAATCCTTGAGGGGTTGGTTCTCATGGATAAATGTGTGTTGTTCCTGAAGAAATAAATTCATTATAAAGTAGAATCACTTGTCTATACTTTATTTTTATTTATTTATTTGAGAGAAAGAAAGAGGCAGGGAGAGAGAGAGAAAGAGAGAGAGAGATGCATTGGCCAATTTGTGCATCTGGACTATGTAGATTTGCAGGCAAATACCTTAACCACTAAGCAATCACCCCAGCCTCCAGGATGGCTTTGCTATGAAAGTAAATTCCACCAGTTTCTCTTTGGTTTGTCTCGCATGTGCACATTGGCTCTTCTGTGATGTTGTGGGGCAGGAACTCCCCTGGACTCCTGGACTTTCTGGCCTAAGGAACAATGGGCCATATGAGCCTCTTTTCTTTATAAATTGCATAGCCTTTGCTACTCTGTTCCAGCAGCACACAGTGGACTAACAGTGGGAGAACAGTGCCGTGTTGAGTCCTGTGCAGGTGCACTGTAGGAAGAGCAGGGATGTGAAGGTGGTGGTTCCTGCCACACAGCGTACGGCAGCTGCCATGGAGGAGTGTAGATGTGGGGACAGGCACAGTGCTGAGTGAACACAGGGACAGCAGAACTTTAATACCGTTCTTGTCAACTTAACCACACGTGCACACGTCATTTTGCCAAGGATGTACACAACAAGAAAATATGCACATAAGGAGTAATAAAGTGAAAGCCTAGCTTCAATCCATAGCCCTACTAAAAAGGAAGGAAGAAGAGAAGACAGAGAGGGCAGGAGGGAAGGAAAATTTAACAGAATATTTGCCCGTTCAAGGAGGGGAAAATAAATTGGAGTAAATATAGTAAATGTCTTAATTGACCAATTCACTGGAAAACAAGATCAGAGACCAATGATGAAAATATGTCATGACCAGCTTATGTCAACTCTTTCTCAGTAAGTCCCACAGAAAATGTGAGATGGCCTGGGATGGATATGTGGAGCTCTGTAGGATATTCCAACACATTCAGGCAGAGAAAAATTGGGAAAAGCCATTGGGAAGAGAGGACACAGGTCTGTTCTGGGATGGGGCTGGGGATGTTAGGTGCAGAGAGTGAGGAAATGTGGTATCTTTGTGTCTAGGATCTCTTGGGGGACCCTCAGGAGGAAGGCAGAGTCTCAGAACTGCTGTGGAAGGAGACACTGGCTGAAGTACGGATTCCAAGCAGAAAGGCTATGTGGTGCAAGAGAAGAATAAGAGGAGCCAGGCATCGTCCTCAGACCCTCAAGAAGGAGGACCAGACTTTCAAGTGTCTAGGACATCCAAGTGAGCACTGACCAGGGTCTGCATTATGGTGTCCTTGAGAATGAGGAGAAGATGATTAGGCCCCAGGCCATGCTGGGATGTGATACGGGGTCTGCAAGGACATGGTGGTGTCATTGAGGATGATGGATTTCTTTCTCATCAAGCTTAGCTCCCACTGAGCTGGGTAAGTTATCTCAGGAGTGGTCACCATGGAGTCAATCTGTCCCCTGAGAGTGGTCACCGTGGAGTCAAGGTGTCCACTGTGTTATCTCAGGAGTGGTCACTGTGGAGTCAAGGTGTCCCCTGTGTTATCTCAGGAGCGGTCACTGTGGAGTCAAGGTGTCCCCTGTGTTATCTCAGGAGCGGTCACTGTGGAGTCAAGGTGTCCCCTGTGTTATCTCAGGAGCGGTCACTGTGGAGTCAAGGTGTCCCCTGTGTTATCTCAGGAGCGGTCACTGTGGAGTCAAGGTGTCCCCTGTGTTATCTCAGGAGCGGTCACTGTGGAGTCAAGGTGTCACCTGTGTTATCTCAGGAGCGGTCACTGTGGAGTCAAGGTGTCCCCTGTGTTATCTCAGGAGCGGTCACTGTGGAGTCAAGGTGTCCCCTGTGTTATCTCAGGAGCGGTCACTGTGGAGTCAAGGTGTCCCCTGAAATCAGTCACCGTGGAGTCAAGCTGTCCCCTGTGTTCCCTCTGCTCTCAGCCCTGGCGTGGGCTTTCCCCTTCTTCCACGTGTGATGCCACCGGAAGACCCTCGCCGTGCTGCATCATGTCCTTGCACTTTCCCCCCTGCCCGCCCCTCAGCTGCACGGCTGTTGCACACATGTCCTCACAGCCAGGGTCACTACCTGCACAAGACCCATGCAGGACTGGGCCCATCAACATTCCGTTACAGATAAGGGAAGAGAGTTTGAGAACTTCATCCCTCCCTGAGGAATGATGGACAGGTAATGACTAGGAATGCCTGGAGACACTTCTGCACTGATAAGGTGTATATGCTCTGTTGAATAGTGCCCCACCCATACTCATCCAGGTCACCTTAATTAAACTCAGTGGGTCACACCCATACACAAGATATGCTCTGTTGAATAGTGCCCCACCCATACTCATCCAGGTCACCTTAATTAAACTCAGTGGGTCACACCCATACACAAGATAGAAACAACATCACGTCAGACGAGGAACTAGTTGGGGAGATGAAGGTGTTCAGTGGGGAATGGAGAAGAGGACAAGAGAGGATTGTTTTCAAAATATACCATATACATGTGTGAAACATCATACTCAACAGGGGACACTGCAAGCCTTAAATTTGGCCAGCCAGGCCAAATGAGCCAATGGATGCAATCGTGCTATTTCTGTTATGGGGGAAACCAAGCACTTTCTAATTGGACTGGAAGGCCGCTCCACGGGAGGGAATACATTCCTGATACTGAAAACCTACTGGGGTGGTCATGAGCCCTAGGGGTGTAATGTCTGCTGGTGCCTGGGTAAATGTATATACTATGCTCACCAAACTGCCTGGTAAGTGCTTCTTTTAATGTTAATACCCATATATTAATGCTACTCTCACTTTTGGTTAGAGAAGCTTCTCTTTTCAGATGACAGTGACCTTGGGATGACTCAGAAGGCACCATGGTGCTGAGAAGAAGTGACAGAAGAGTGCTCAGCACTGAAATATCTCTATCACATTTTCCAAGGTCCATTGCAGAAGAAGTGGTGGAAAGAGTATAACAGCCAAAGGAATGGGAGGACTCCGTGCAACGTGCTCCTCCAGAAATGGCCTGGATACCCGTGACCTCACAGTGCCCGACACCACCTACACGAGACCCTCAACACTGGAGGAAAAGATTACGACATCAAAATAAAAGAGACTGATTGTGAGGGGGAGGGGATGTGATGGAGAGCGGAGTTGCAAAGGGAAAGTGGGGGGAGGAGGGGAATTACAATGGGTTATTGTCTACAATTATGGAAGTTGTCAATAAAATATTAAATAAAAAATAAAATTGTAAGGCTTTCCTTCTTTTAAAAGAAGGAAGGTTCAGGTATTCTGCGATAGCCACAGCAGACAGGCCCACATGTCTACTCCCTGTGGAGACCTCAGCAGCACCACGGGGATGTGTCAGTTTGGTTCTTTGTGCAGAACATCTTTTTCAAAGTTTATCTCAGCGTCGCTGTGGTTCCTGAAAGCAGTTAAGTGGGTCACTTGCTTAGCTTTCCTTAGTGGTAGATTAATTAGCCAGCTGTAACTCCCGGATCTCTATTTTTAAATAATGACTTGCATAAATCTCCAAAGACAAGAACTCACCACTTGTACACAGCACAATCCAGCAGCTGCGAGTTATTATGCCCAGTGGAAATTAAATATCTTTTAGGGAAATCATGCAAGATCTCCCTATAAATATGAAATTAACCCCTGCCACCTCAATGCCCACCTCATTTCTTTGCTCGCCTGCTATCCTAATAGGCAAAGTCCCTGGGGTCCTGAAATGACAGCAGAATTGGCAATATTTTTAAAAGGCATTAATCATCTAGGAGCATCTGCAGAACGTGGAGTCTTTGTCCTTGGTTGGGCCAGAAGCTCTGGAAATCAACATTGATCAACACACCCAGCAGGGCTCTCTTCAAATACCATGAACCCAAGGTCAAGTGGAGATGCACTTCCCAGCATGTAAACAAACAAACCAGCCATCTCAGTCCTTCTGTCTCCTCTGTTAATACTCTCCAGTGCACACACCTCCTTTCCTTCTGGCCAAATGCATTTGTGTTCTTTATGGCTTGCTCTGTTACTGACAAGTTCTGCTTTTCAAATAATGTGACTTTGAACTGTCCCTTTTCACTCCCCATTTTCACATTAGCTTTGGGTTCCTGTAGGTTGCAGGGAAATATGGAACACTGTGTTGTGAATTAGGTGAACCACACAGTATAGAGGACACAAGAATGGGCTGGCTTGTGCCTGTCACAAAACTACATTAGGAAAGGTTGTAAGATGTGGAGTGGTGTCCACTGCTATTTGTAAATGTATAATTAACAAAATGGCCATCAACACTCTTGTCATAACCACCAACCTGGAGGACATGATTTGTTTGGTTATTTTCCATGATGGGCCAATGTCAGACCACCTGGCAGTCCTGACAGGAAACCCTTCCTTGGTTTGGTGTGAATGGACCACTTATAGTTCCTATTGTTATGACTTCTTTATAACAAATTTCTGATTTCCCACTTGAACACTTTGGATCAGATGCTGCATTAGTTACTTCTGTTGTTGTGACTAAATGCCTTATAAAAACAACTTAAGGGAGGGTCATGGTTTGAATGTAAGGTGTTCCCCATACATAACCTTGTGTGTTTGTGATTAAACCTCCTACTTGCTCCTCCTCTGATGTCTCACTTAGGGGATGGGCCTTGGGATTTTATAGTCCAACCTAAGTTGCCAATACTGGGAATTCACTCTTGCTACTTTCCCTGCCCCTTGATATGAAATGTGAACCTGCTGTCCACCACCGCAATGAAACTACGCACTGGCTGTGTAAACCCTTTCTTTCCACAAGCTGCTTCTGGTTGGGTGTTTTGCACTAGCAATGAGAAGGTGACAACAGAAGACAGAAGGGCAGATTCTGGCTTACAGTGTAAGAAGGGAGTTAATTCAGCATGGTGAGGAAGGCGTGGCAACAGGCGTGTGAGGTGGCTGGTCACACCTTACCTGCGGTAAGGAAGCGGAGAGCGGAGAGGCATGGGGACAGGTTATCACACCTCAAGGCCCCCATGACTCCCTTCCTCTAGCAAGGATCTGTAGTCTCCCCAAACAGCAGTACCAGCTGAGGGAGGACTTAGTGTTGAAACACATGAGCCAAGGGTGACGTTTCACATTCACACACAGTAACTGTGACGCGCATGAGCTCAGTGAGGATGCACAAAGGGAACCGGCCGGGCTGGAGTTGCCGTTCTCCACGATGTGCATGGAGAGGCCCACTGATCACCTTGGTAACTGTGTGCTTGGTCTCTGCACATGCGCATGGGGGGTGCTGTGACAACCCCGGGGAGGCCTGCACCCACCCAGGCTGCTGAGAAGTGCTTTCCTCCTGCAGAGCCCAGGCCTGGCTGCAGCCCAGGCCCTCACCTTGACTCTGACCTCCCAGGCTAAGAAGTTAACAGGGCTCCTGCATCCAGCTAATAGTCCCCTGAATGGAGACCACCTTATCAATTTTGCCAACTCCAGCCTTTGGCATAAAGGTCATTATTGTGTTCTGCACCTGGAATCGTGTTGTAATGAGGCACATCACATTCTCTTCCAGTCAATGAGGGGGAAAAAAAGCACACAAAATGGAAATTACTGTGAAAATGACCTTGCTAGATTTCTACATCTGGCTAACACAGCCTATTTCTACACATCCAGGCAACGACGTGGAAGCTTTGTCATACAGCCACACAGCCCAATCCCATGTTAGGAACCACAGTATTATGGAACATATGGCTCAAGCCCATTAATAGTTCTGACAGGTGATGGATTCCCAGCATGGTAAGGCGCTGTTTACTACTGATGTTTACTGAGTCAGTAACAGCCTGCCCCGGGGCTCCTTCCAAACAGGATGGAAAAAGAAAATGCCATCCATATTTGCATTCAAAAGTTTTCCTGTGTTTACACATGCTAATAAAAACAAAATCCTGCTTTTTAAGGAAGGGGCAAGCTATCTAATCAATTTTCTGAGAGGCCCAAGTGTGGGATGTGATATGCGTGCTCTGCATTCAAGAGCAGAGCCACAGCCAGGCTGATATGACAGCTCCCTCCTGCATGGGTGGGTGACATCTCAGGCTAGCATTCGCCCATGCTTTAGGGCTGCGGATGCCAGCAGGGTACACACTTCCTAATGACTGCTTCATTTTTTTTTCTCATCACCTGATAAACTAGTGAATGAATTATCTATGAGGACAGCCAGAATGTTGCTCTGTAACTTCTTTTCTTTGTTCTAGCTCCCTCTTTTAGCTGCCTGGCATTGCTCTTTTGATAAGAATATAGTTCTGACAGTTATTAAATAAGCTATGAAGTTACCACTCTGAAAATCACTGATAGTGTTTTTTAGAATGAGTAGGTCACTTAACCTGCTCTGGGATTCAGTTCCTATCCATAAAATGGGTGAATGACAGCATTTGTCTTATAAGGATTCAAGTTGCAACAGATAAAAATCCACCCCAAGCCATTTTTTAAAAATTAACAGCTACGGGCTGGAGAGTTGGCTTAGCGGTTAAGCGCTTGCCTGTGAAGCCTAAGGACCCTGGTTCGAGGCTCGGTTCCCCAGGTCCCACGTTAGCCAGATGCAGAAGGGGGCGCACGCATCTGGAGTTCATTTGCAGAGGCTGGAAGCCCTGGCGCGCCCATTCTCTCTCTCCCTCTATCTTTCTTTCTCTCTGTGTCTGTCGCTCTCAAATAAATAAATAAATAAAATTAAAAAAAATTAACAGCTACAATCCATAACTAGCTTTATTTATTTAAAGTATGTGTGATGAGCGTGTCTATGTGTGTATTCATGTTTACATGTGTAAGCATGGGCACATGAATGCCACAGCACACGTATTAAGGTCAGAAGATAACTTTCGGGTTTCTTCTTGCCTTTCACCTTGTTTGAGGAAGGGTCTCTTGATTTTTTTGTTCATTATTCCATTCTTGAGCTTCCAGGAAATTCTCCTGCCTCCATATCTTTCTCATAGGCACACTTGGATTATTGGATTTACAGGAGCTCACCACAACATCTGGCTTTTTTTTTTTTTTAAACATATAGTCTGAGGACTAGAACTCAGGTACTGACAACTTCATGAAAAGGGCATTATCCACTGAACCATCTCCCCAGGCCTCACTTTAACAATTTTAAGAAAAACACAACATTTTTTTGTTGATTGGCCCTTGTGGCTGGGAAGGATACTGAACTATCTGACCAACTCATAGTATGAGACCAGAGTGTCAGGTGCTAGTATCCAGACAGGAGTCACAAGAGAACATTTCTATTATTTCCTGAAGGTGAAACTGGTGTTATTGACAATTATAGTGATAGTGCATGTCAGGAATTAGTGGCAGGGTGAAGGTTTGGAACGAGGAACCCTTAGCCTGACGTCAAGCTTCCAACCCCAGACTTGCTTTCTCTCCTCTCGTACTCTACGAGACACGGGAATATGACCACTTTTATTTTGACTATGTCGTCTTATGGATGTGCTGAGCACTCCACAAGGCTCGTAATTGTGCTGTCTTGCTCACAGTTGTATAAATATGACACATTAAGGCCTGCACGACGGGTATGGGAAGAGTAGATATAATTAGGATCTGGCTAGACTTTTATTTAAGTGTCTGAATATCATTCAAATAATAGTGCTTCTGGAAATGAATATGCACATCCACTCTCAGGAATTCACAGAAGATGCATAATATTCAGGTGCCTAATAACTTCACTGCTAGTTAATCATGCTTGATGCTTATATAGCACTTCACCTTTTCAAATCATTTTAGAATATGTTAGTTCATCAATCCCCACAACACCCATCTCAGACGGCACGGGAGGCTGCCTCCGCTTCTGATCTCTCTACTGTCCGTCCGTAGCAAGTTCTTCATGAAAAGAAGGGCCAAGAAAGGAACTGCGTAAGACACGGGAGGGAACACCTGCGGCTGGTAGTGACGAAGGTGAGAGTGACAGAGGCAGTTTCTTATAGAAACCTGCCTTTGACACAAACCTCAATACACCATATCCATATGAAAATAACTATTCATTTCTGATGGTTTAAACTGTAAGAAACCAGGAACCAACCCGTTTCTTCAACCATCAGATGCCTGTAGCCCAATTGCTTGACCCTAAAGGGCTTCTGCTTCTGCTTGTACCTATTTGTGTGTGTGTGTGTGTCCACGCGTGCACCATGGCATGCGTGTCGAGGTCAGAGGACAGAGTGAGGGCTCGGTTAGCACCTTCCATCTTCTTTGAGGCAGAGCTTCTCATTGCTCAGCAATGAGCTTTCATTGCCTCTGCCGATCTCACTTAGGCATGCTGGGAGGAGAGGTGCCTGTGGCAGCGTCTGGGTCACGTTATGTGGCAGTTTTTATCCACTGAGCCACCTCCTCAGCCTTAGCTATACATTTTATACTTAACTCTCCCAGTACTGTTTCATACCCAAGCAAAAATAAAAAAAGAAAGCAAAACTCTTGCCTGTTATTAATACCTACCATGGTTTTATTCATGCTCAGTTATAAATTCCTTGTCCCTTGGTGTTCTAATTGTTAGAATGGCAAAAAATTGGACCCACCCCCAAATTGACACACAAGGCATGTGCCTGTTTGGTTAAGAATAATCTTTTTGAAACAGAAGGAAGGAAAATGGGGTTCATTGGAGGGGGTGAGGCAAAAGAGGGTGATGGGAAAAAATTGTGTAAATTTTTAATAAAGTTTTTTTATTTTAAGTAAAAATCATCATCTTGCTAGCCTCAGGTCATTTTGCTTTCTAGAGATTAAAGGGGAGTTATGTTATGAGTTATGAGGTTAAATTGTAGGACTAAGTCAACCTGGGTTCAAAGTGATTGAACTTACTACTCACTATTTGACTTTAGGCAAGTTGCTGCATGTCTCTGAGTGGATTTCCACAGGACAGCCTCTGAACCCACTTTACAGAATTTCACAAGACTAAATGGTCACTCATTAAATGATCACAGTGCCCAGGATACAGTGAAGGCTCAGAAGTATTATTGTCTCTAGGTTTCTTTGATATTCTCACATTCCATTTTAAGGTGTGATATTGAAGCCACTTGAAAATGATAAGCCCACAGATTGCAGACATGATTGCCTGTGGAATAAGAATATGTTGTGGTCTATGTCAGCACATAATGATCTTTATCCAGCCAGGCTAAAACATGCTCTAAATCATCTAAAAGGTCATCTGCCTGCCGGCAGTTCGCAGAATAATATGCAGTGCAATGTGGACCCTGGACAAAGTCAGAGAATCTGATTTGTCTGTGACAAGTGCACATGTGTGCGTGCGCACACACACGCACACACACACACACACACACACACACACACACACACACGGGTTAGGGTAAAGTTTTGGTTGCGTCTTTTTCCTTCTTCCTGGGATGTTATTATCATTAAATTTTATTTGGGGAAATTGAGGGTTTTCTGGATGCCCTAGAAAGCCTGTTAGCATTGGACATTGTAAGGTGATGAGGGGTTAGGGAAGGTATTAGCAAATGCATAGGTTAATTGACTGTTTTAAAAAGTAGGGTTTTTTTATCTTAAAGAGTTAGTCCCACTGGGAGACAATGTAGAAGAAAGCATTCAAGCCACAGCACTCAAGCAGAATGAGCACTTATTTTGCAGACAAAATTACAACTGCCAGGGGAGAAAATTTTCCCAAAACTATTTAATCTCTGAAATGGGCAATAAGTGTGTCATCCTTTTGGGCATTTCAACCTTGATGCAGTGGTTCATAGCGAATCCTTCCAGGACCAATCCCCATCAGATTCATCAAGTGTCTCCATTTGCTCACAATAAAAGTCTTTTAAGGCTCTGAGGATAAAACAGCCTTTCCTGTATGCGATATATACCTCTCTTTGTCACCACCGCAAAACCTGGGGATATGTTGGAAAAAGAGGGGAGCCTGGAAAATGAAGGTATTCATCTTGCAAGTGCTTGTGATGCTATTTCTAAGCTAATCTCACCTACAAATCACGGGCTCCAATTCAAGTCCATTGCAAACTTGCCTTACAGGGCATCTAGTGAATCCTCAAAAACATGAAAGGGGTGCTTACTTTGTTCCTCACGGCCCACCCGTTCTCTTTCCTGTTAGCTCCATGCATTCATTTTGGTAATGAACAGCATTAAGACGCTGAGCAGAAGTCAGAGAACTTGCTGGAACTTGCCTTTTTCCCTTTCTCTTTTGTTGCTGGCATGTCTATTAATGACAGCAGCATCATAAACAATAAAGTGTAATTAGGAACTAAAGTGTCTGTGGCAATTAAATATGAAGGAAGTCTTCAAGAACACAGCAGGAAGGGTAATAATTTTTAAGCATTTAAATTGCAAACGATGTTATTGATGGAACTTTTAAGAGAAATTTTGTTTTGGGGAGAAAAAGAAGGAGGCGAGTCTAAAGCAAAGTATAGACTTGATAACATTTGTAGACAAATAAATATTTAGGATGAATCAATTTGCAACCATGAGCTGATGCTTTAGAAAATGCAAAAGCTAATGGAATCTGGCTTTAATTTCTACCTCACTGAGTCCCAAAGGAAAAAATAAGAACCAACGTAAAGGATTCTAGAATAATAACGTGACTCATTGGTGCTGAGGCCACTTCATGCTAGATGATTCATCTTCAGATACTGAAAGAACATTACTAATGAACTTTATGCATGAGTATTGCTCAACTTTTGGACATAAAATTACATGAAGCTATAACCACATGGGTTTTACATTTTGGGGGCTAGATTCTAGTAGCATTGCACACCATTTTGATTTTATAGCTCATAGTCTGATAAGCAGGACTGGGGAGTTATATAGCCCCTTCCCCGTGGTCTACCGATCTAGCAAGGCATGGTGTAAGAGAGGTGCTGGAGAAAAGGTGAAATTCTGTCACACAAGAGGAATACAAAGAAAAGGAAAAGGTGCATATTCATTTCGCTAAGTTGCATCCAGAACACAAGGGTACTGAACTCAGAATGCAATAAAAGATAAGAAAGGATATGCAACTCTCTCTCTTCAAATGCTCTGCAGTACATCCGCCACGCTAGTCATTATTTGCTCTTGAGTCATTAACACCTTCACATAGTAAGTGCATTTGAGATGGGTGTTCATTGGAAGCCATTAGTAACAACAACAACAAAAAAATCAATGTTTAGAGGAAATATGCTGAGTGATTCATCTGCATTCTGTTAAAAAAAATTAAGTTAGATAGGGAGCAGAGTGGTGGCTTAGCAGTTAAGGCACTTGCCTGTGAAACTTATGGACCCAGGTTCAATTCCCCAGTGTCCGCGTAAAACAAACAAGGTGGCACATGTGTCTGGAGTTCTTTTGCAGTGCACCCATTTTTCTCTCTCTGTCCCATTATCTCTGCATTCTCTTTCTCAAATAAATAAATAAAATATCCTTTAAAAGTTAGATAAATAATATTTTCTTAAAAAAGGAAAAGGTTCAGAAAAGCAAAGTTAAAGCCTAGAATGTGAGGATTTAAAGGGACTGGGGAGTTTGAAGACAGTTAATGGTTCTTTTTGTTGCTGCTTCTCACTGTCTTCCTCTCTTCTTCCCTCCTGTCCCATCCCCGTCCCTCCCACTCCTCCAACCCTTCCCCCCCCCCCGTCCTTTCCTTTTCCCTCGCTCCCTTCCTCCCCATCATCTTGCTCATCATCAACCTCTTCCTCATTTTCTTTCTTTCTTCTTCCCTCCATCTCTCTTTCAATAGAGTGTTACTCTGTGGTCCAGGCAGGCCTAGAATTTGCTATGTAGCCCCAGATGAGATCAAACTTACAGTGGTCTTGCCACAGCCTCCCTAATGCTGGGACTACAGGGCTGAGCCTCCACGTCCGGCTTTAGCGAGGGTGTTTGAACCAGCTGTGAAAACGATAGAAGATGAAGATTCTCCTCACAGAGTTGGAATACAGCCACAGCAGCTGGCATTTGTCCCTGAGCCCGGGGACAATGGATACCAGCAATTCAGTTGTAGGTTTGGGATGAAAGGTAAGGAGTCTAACCTTTCAGGAATTCCTTTCTAGGGCTTGGACCTGGGCTGATTTCATCCCTAGTAGAATTCTTTCTCCTAACTTAGCTGTGAATGTCAAAAGATCAGAAGCATGGCAATGTGAGCTGAGGTGCTTCAGGTTGACAACTTGATTCTCTGATCTATCTCCTTTACTTTTCAATCTAAATTCAAAGTCAGTGTTCACAGGTGCCTTCACAGCCAGCTTCAGCCCTCAGAGAAACGTGCCCTGGCTCCTCTGTGTGACAGTTTGCCCTCCTCATTTAGATCAATTAATACTTCAGAAGACAAGCTCTTTCTGAAATGGACTAGGTTTCAGTCAAATTGTTATGCATTTTCTTTTTAGTGCTTTACAACTCAAAAACACACTGATGAGTTCATAATGCAGATGTACTATGTAGAAATGGGAATATGGTTCCTAAAGTGTATGATCTTCTATAAAGTCTATAATATTTCTTTTCTACTTTTCTTTTCATCTGACTCTTTTCTTTTCTAAAGGGAAATATCAATGCTATGAGAGAAATGAAATATATCTATCAAACACACATATATATAATATATATAAAATCTTGAAGTACTATAAAATCTGAAAGGATTCAATGATTAAAGTCCTTCATTTTTAAAGAATTCTATGAGAAATCTCAGCAGTTGGAGACAAATTGTTTCTAGTATTGTTTAAGTTTTGTTAGTGCCATAGACTATATCAGGCTCTGCAATGAAACAAATGTGTGTTTGTGTCTTTCTAATGTAAAATGCAATATTGTGGATAGTTAAAAGCAACACAGTTCATCTCGTGGGAGATGCCAACTATACAGGGAATGGTGACACACACTTGAAGGCTAAAGTAGGAGGATTTCAAGCTCAAGCTCAAACCTACCCAACATAGTAATTTTGAATCTAGTTTGGGCTACATAGGGAGAACTTGTCTCAGAAAAAAAAAAAAAAAAAACAACCAGCACTCAAACAAGCAAAAAAAAAAAATATATATATATATATATATATATAGATAGATAGATAGATAGATAGATATAAATCAAACCACTATGAAATTCATGTATCCATTACATAACTATTTCATAAATAAATGATGCCCATCTATTGTATATAGTCACAAACACTATGCACAGGCATGATTAACATATAGCATTTACCTTTCAGAAAATATTAATTTCAAGTCAGTGACAGATATTTGGATACTATAATAGAGGACAAACATTTCAAAGTGTTACCTAGTTCAAGACAGATTACTGGTGGTACATCTTCACCAATATCCCCTTTCAAGTTATTACCAAATGACCTTCTCATAGACTATTATAAAAAATAGCCACAGCAAACTAGAAACAATCCCTACCAATCACAGAACACTTTGTTGACAAGAATTTGGGGAAGACATATATTTTGTAGGAGATTGGCAGGCTTATTTGTTCCATGAAGATTTCAATAGGTCAATTTACATATTGAAAAGAATTAAAAAATACAAAAAACAAAAAATCACCTGTTCAAGTTTTATGATAAAAAGCTATGGAGACAGGGAAAGTAGCATAAAATAACAGAATAGGCTCTTGAGAAAACGCAATATTTATTTTTAATGGCATCTCTCCATGAGTATGTCAGAAAATTGGATATCTACTAGAAACAGGGCTCTCGGTAGAGAAACCAGTAGACATTTTGGTAGCTAGGTGGGATGGAGTCATAGAATCAGATGCCCAAGGAGATCCAGCACTCCATTGATTCACCCTCTAAAATATTTGCCAAATTCAAAAGGCATACAAAGTAGAGCTAAAGATAAAAATAATAAAGCGAGGGAGGGAAACAACACCTACAAGGGTGAATGGAGCTGTTGAGTGAGGGAGGGAGGTGAGGGCTCTGGACCAGAGATAAGGAGAACCAGAGATAGAGGCTTAATCAGAAAATCCACGTAGTCTAAAATCAACACACTCTTGCATAAATTAAGCCTGCTATGATCAAAGTATAACCTTCTGGGATATATATCTGAATCAACATACCATGGGGATTCTTGAGCATCTATGTTTATTGCTGTGTAAATCACAATAGCTAAAAAAATTGAGCCAGCCTAAAGCCCATCAATAATGACTGGTGAAAGAAGATACAGTGCATATGTATAGCGCAATTTTATGTGGCCATAAACAAAAATGAAATCATGGTTTTATGGTGACCTTTGTGTTGCTAGGACAAAACACTAGCCCAGTGCACCCAGCGGGAGGAAAGAGTTGATTCTGGCTTCTAGTCTTGAGGGGAAGCTTCATGCTGGCAGGGACAGATGAGCGGGCAGAGGCTGGCCGCCACCTCTCCACAGCAGGTGGGAGAGAGCAGGAAGGTGAGCTGAGCGGCACTGTCAACTGGGGACTGATAAACCCCAAGGTCTGCCCCGGACACACCCCCTGAAGAAGCTCCATCTCCCAAAGTACCACCATCTGGGACCGAACACTTAACACACGAGCTTATGGGAACTGCTATTCAAACCACCGTGATGGTATTTGCAAGAAGAGAATGAATCTGGAAGTCATTATATGAAGCAAAATAAGCTAGATTCAGAAAGAAAAATATCAAATGCTTTCTCTCATTTGTTAAACCTAGGTTTAAAACTCTGTGTGTGTGTGTGTGTGTGTGTGTGTGTGTGTGTGCGCGCGCGCGCGCGCGCGTGTGGTCACATATGTAGGTGGGGAGGTCATGAGAAGAGAGGGAGAGGTCTTAAGGGGGAAGCATTTCAACAAATCAAAGGAAGATGTGGGAGATGGAAGGGGAATAAAAAGGGAGTGTCTAATTTGGGAGGAATAGCTGAAGACAATATTTAATTACAGCATAGAAATTAAAATTTTTGAATTAAAAAACTTTAAATTTAAAGCTCTGTGCTTACACGGTGTGCTTAAATATATACTGTATAAAATATAGAATGTATAATTAATTACCAAAGAAAAAGTGAAGAAGACAATACCTGTTGGAACTAATTTATTCAGAACAAGAAAGCAATTAGAACATATTTAATTAAATGTGTGTGCATGTGGGGGAGAGCCTAGAAGAAGCTCTGGTGTTTATCTCAGCTATCACCACCATTTGTAAAACAAGTTCTTTCATTGGCCTGGAACTCCCCAGTAAGCTCCAGTCCTGGGGTTAAGGCACGCGTCACCCACCGAGCTTTCTGCTATGGGTTCTCAGGACTGAGCTCAGGTCCTCCTTCTGGTAAGACAAACACTTTGCTGACTGAGTGATCATAATTACTAATTAAGTAAAAAGCTCATTACAACTAGAACACGTAGAGGACATATAAAACAGCTTCCTGTGCACACCCCTTACTGTAGTCACACCCACGTTAAGGTGTACCCATGAGTTGAACATGATGGATCAGTAGTCAATCAAGACTGGCGCTGTTGACAGTAAACATATTGAAGATTAAAGAATTAAAAATAATAAAAATGATACACGATGTACAGTTATCCCTCAGAATCTACTGTGGCTTATGTCTGAATACGCCCCAGGCTCTGAAATGTGTGGGTGCTCAGTCTGTTATACAAAATGGTAGAGTATTTGTACATAACCTCTGCTCATGCTCTCATATATTAAAACTCACTTATAGATTATACCTAATATCCAACACAGTGCAAATTCTAAGTAAATAGTGGTTACACTGCATATTTGAGAGATTAATGGCAAGAAACTATTCTGCACATGTTCCATACAGATACAATCATTTTAAAAATGTATTTCATCCATGATTGTTTGGATCCAAGGATACAAAATCAGTAGATGCAGAGAGCTGACTGCACTTAACAACATGCATTGAAATGAGCTACACCTATTAGAATTCTAGAAGAAAAAGAAGCACATTCACAGTTATATCTGGACACTGCAGCTATGCCTCTCTCAAATCATCAACAACACGAAGAAGTCAGAAGTTAAAGGTAACGCATGCTATTTAGCACTGAAAGTTAAGTATATGCAAGTGGCAGAAATGACTCATCTCTAATATCCACAGAACACATAACAACTTACAAAAGAATTCCATACAATTTAAAAAGTAGAAGTCCATGTCTACTAAAGGTATTTTTGTATTTTATTTAGTTATTTATTTGAGAGAGAGAGAAAGAGAGAGAGAGAGAGAGAGGGGAACAGAATGGGCACACCAGGGCATCTAGCCACTGTAAGTGAATTCCAGATGCATGTGCCTTTAGAAGTGAACTGGGATCCTTTGGCTTTGCAGGCAAACACCTTAACTGCTAAGCCATCTCTCTAGTCCCTAAAGGTATTTTTTACATTCAGCATTTACATTTCTTACATTTAGTATTTCTGACTGAATATAAAACTATGCTTTTCTTCCAGAAAACGAACAAGAAAATGCTGACTATAGGTGTGAAAAAACCCAATTTTAATATATCTTGATTTGTTATGGTTGGTATCTGGAATGTCTGACAGGCCCATGTGGTAGAAACATGTGTTTCTATTGGGAGGCTGGGAGACCTTGCAGAGGCCAGACCTGGTGGGAGGAAGTTCAATCTCTGGGGCAGAGCCTCGAATAAGATACTGAAAGCATGTCCCCCCCTTCCTCTCTCTGCTTTTCTGCTGCCCTGGGGCAGCTCTGAGTGGCCACCATGAAGTGTCCCCAGGATGAGGGTCTTACCACAGGCCTGCCAGCCACAGGTCAACTGACCATGGGCCAGACTGAAACCTCAGCATTCGAATAAGGCAGATCTGTCTTTCAGGTGCTTCATTTCACATGTGTGCTATGTGAGCAGAGGCTAACGAACATGGGACTTTAAGAGGAAATCAAAGCCAAAACCACCGTCTGTTTGTACGGGAAGAGCAGCAGTGACTGCTTATCAAAACATAAGCAGAAGAAAATAACATGTAGCCTTAACATGTACAAAATACAGAAGTCTGAAAATGACAAATCTAGTGTATACCACCAAGCATTAAAATAAAGTCAAAGAAAGTACATACAGGTGGGATGTAAACACAGTATGATTAACAGGAAATCTTTCAAGTGGTAGGTTTGATTAATCTTAGTAAACGATGTGTCTTTAGGAGTAAAGAAAACATACAAATTGACATTTCTAATAAAAAGTCATATAAGTAAAATAAACTAAAAATAATTTTGTATATGCAAAAAATAAAACAATAAAGCACACATAATCCATCATGTGCAATATAACAAGAAACTATAACAACAGCCAGATAAAACTACCAAAACTTTGCATGACCTAGTGGAGGAGGATGATGAAATTTTACTAGAATACAGAAGATGAGACATGAATAAATAAAGCAATATATCATATTTTGAGTATATCTTGTGGTGGTAAAGAGCCATGTATTAAATGGTCTGAAATTTCAGGAGACTGAAAATAAGCTATAAAGTTAACAAAATCTCACAACTATTAATTAACATAAAAACAATTTCAGTCTCTTTAAAAAATAAATTGTGAGCCGGGCGTGGTGGCGCACGCCTTTAATCCCGGCACTCGGGAGGCAGAGGTAGGAGGATCGCCTTGAGTTCAAGGCCATCCTGAGACTACAGAGTTAATTCCAGGTCAGCCTGGACCAGAGTGAGACCCTACCTCGAAAAACCAAAAAAAAAAAAAAAAAAAAAAAAAATGTGCAAGAATTCCAAGGAAAAGCCTTAAATCAACACAATGAGGATCACTTCCCCAGATATCAAATTTAAAAACAAAATGATAAAAGGAGTAGAAAAAAATTGAAGGGCTTAAAGATTTTATGACACATATATTTCAAATTTCCATATTAAAATACTACCATAAAACGTTGGAAAGATAACTAAATGTATCATGTATAAGAGACAATGGTATAATATTGATTTGCATTCTTTCAAAATGAAATCTCAAGATAAACCAATGCCCTGAACAAAGAGGGTGGATCTCGGCAGTAGAGCTTGCCTAGCAAGGAGAGCACTGGGTTAGCTCTCCAGCACTACGAGGGAAAAAACAAAACAAACAAACAAAAAACTGAACGAAGAGCCTCACACAGAATCCAGGGCTAAAAACCTATATGAAACGTTTGTCAATCTCACTAGCATAGGAAAGAATAAAAGATGTGAATTTTTGCTCACTACATGACATGTAAAAAGGATTCATAATTATGAAACTGTGACACAATGCACAAGATGAGGCTCTGTTCTTTTAGAGGAAATCTGTTAGTGTGTACATACCAAAATATCAAATGTACGTGTTTCCTTATCTAACAACTAGAGCTAGGTCAGAACCTTTCCCATCAGAATCCTGCATTCGGGGGCTGAGAGATGGCTCAGCAGCGGAAACGTGCTTGTTTGCAAAGCCTGGTGTCCCAGGTTTGATTACTTAGCACCTACTTAGAACCAGATGTACAAAGTGGCACATGCATCTGGGGTTCATCTGCAGCGGCAAGAGGCCCTAGCATGTCCATTCTCCCTCTTTCTCTCTCCTCTCTGTCCCCCATAAATAAATAAAATATTTTTTAAATATTGCTTTTATACAAAAGTCACAGTATTCAATAACTAGCAAAAAAAAAAAAAAAAATTTTATCCAATGCTAGTTTTGGAATTCTAATTCAAATGTTTTAAGTAAAAACAAAAAAATGCACATTAAAATTAAACAAAAGGAAAAATAAGTGTGCAAACATATACTTTATGCACACACACATATATATGTATATATACATGTGTAAACATATCTATGTATGCATTTCCATATATATTTTTCCCAGACATACAGTGAAGTAGTATTTTTGGAAAAAGCTATGTGAACATATTAAGCAATAGAAAGAAGCAAGCTGTACGGATAAGTGCTCGGCATACCTGCTTCGAAACGGGGCTGTCTGTGGTCAGCAGGGCGGGACAATAGACACGTGCTTTACTCTATTTTTAATAATATTAATAAACCCCACCCCAGTACAATCATAAAAACCACAAGAGGTTTCCCATGTAAAAGCAAACATTTAAAGAATACACTGGAGAGATGGCGTAGTGGTCAAGGAACTTGTCTGTGAAGCCTAAGGACCCATGTTCAACTTTCCAGATACCACATTAGGCAGACGTACAAAGGTGAGGCAAGCGCAAGGTCGCACATGCCCATGCAAGCATTTGGAGCTCAACTGTGGTGCCTGAGGCCCTGGTGTGCCAATTCTCTCTTGTTCTCTCTCTGTCTGTCTCTCTCTTTTGCTCTGAAATAAAATTTCAAAAAATTAAAAAAGAAGACACTGTTGTATGGGAACAGAGGAAGAAAAGATTAATGCCAGTAAATAATTACAAATCCGGAGCCTATAATACAGCCCCTAACTTTCAAGGGGTCCTGAGACATAAACATCTCTTGGATTGCCCTAGTATCTAAAGCCCAAAAAGGATGTAAAAAGTCATTCTACAGAAGTCAGGAGAGCGCTATTACTTCAAACATGTTACTTAATAATTCATTTTATTCCACTACTTAACGTTGAGAGGAAAATTTAATTCATTTGAAATCACTTATTCATATCCCCAAACTGAATGGCATATTGATTTGGGTATTCATTTCATGATATTCAAGAGGCCTTCTATGTGGAGACTTTTCCATTTTTAAGTGTCCTTGAATCACACATGATTAGACTGCCACTCAAATGGCAAAAAGGCACAGTCTCATTCCTGGTGGCACTTTCCTGCTCATTTTAGTTTAATTTAGCAAACTCTGGCTGCATGGCATTTATGTGTCCAGAACTGTGCAAGGGCTGGTGTGGGAAAGAAAATTCAATGTCCTAGCTTGGTGAACCCATCTCCAAATCCCATGCAGAGACCACAGGCACTAACATCTGAGCTGGGTTCAGGGCGTAGTGGGGAGAGAGAAGGGCGTACACAGGAGCTGGCTAGAAGGGACAGGTTGAGCATAGAGGGCAGGCGCATGGCCAAGAAGTAGCAGTTGACTCCGCGGGTGTGCAGCCTACTTGTTCTGGATTATAAAGGGTGAGCACACGTGGGATGGGCCAATTGTGAGGGTGGGTCAGAGAGCAGGCCGCAGCTCTCATTCTTCTGGGCTTCAGTGTTGACTTCTGGATTTCAGGCTTCATTCTGGGCAAGATTTGAAGGGTTTTAAGATACAGAGTAAGATTTACCTCACAAGTGGATCGTTGTAGTGCGCAAGGAAAGATTGGACAAGAATCCTGGAGACGACCAAAGTCCAAAACAGCGTGTACTGTAGACACAGCAAGATAGAGGGGAAGTAGAAATGTGTGTGAGAAACTCTCTCTAGAAAGATATAGGCTGGGAGCTTGTTAAACCTCCTTGACAATTTGATTGGACTTAGAATCACCAGACAGACACACCTTTGAGTGTGTCTATGAAGATGTTTCCAGAAGGGTTTAGGTGAGAAGGGAAGATGCACCCTGAATGTGGGTGGCAACCTTCCATCGGCTGGGGTCCCACACTGAGTGAGTGAGCTAAGCACCAACTTTCATTTCTCTCTGCTGCAGACTGTGGGTGTCATGTGACCTGCCACCTGGTGCTCCGTCCATCGTGCCTCCCTCACCAATGTGGCCTCCATCCCCTCAAACTGTCAGACTCAGTAAACCCTTCCTCCCTTAAGCGAATCGTCCAGTCTTTGATGGCAGCAACGAGAAAGTGAGTCATACGCGTGCGTTCTTCTGCATCAGGGTCTTAGTGGGCGGCACGCAGGAGACCCCTTTGCCGGGGATCGTTAGGCTCGCCCTGCTGCCTCTCCCGTTGCCTTTCCGCGATCTGCTTCCTTTGCTGGTGCCACGCCCCCGTGGTGCCACTCTCTCTGTCTCATAGCTCATTCTGTTGCTCCTGTCACGACACATCCTGATGTTACATGTGTATTTCTGGGTATGGGCTTCTGGGAGGCACAGTCTACATCACATTTGCCTTTCTTTCCCAGCACCCACCACACCACCTGGGAGCAAAGGCTTCAAGCACTTTCGTTAGGAGAGGACCCAAAGCCTGCAGTATTTTGCACATACTATTTTTAGCTCGTCACATCATGTCTTAAGAGATGAAGAAATTAAACTGAGTGTGAGCATCCATCCTAGCGCTGCTGTCCAGTGACTGTGGCATGTCACGAACTCCATCACTCCTACAGAGTGATGTTGAGGCCTCTTACTCCAACATGGAAAATCAGTGCCATCCACGCTTGTGAGCTCAGCAGCAGCAGAAGAGCCCACCATGTCTTGACTGTTCTTTGTACAGTTGGAGCCACTGCTCAAAGAGTCTACTTTCTGGGCTGGGGAGATGGCTCGGCAGTCACAGGCACTCACGTGTAAGCCTGACAGTCTGATTCCCAGTGCCCACTAAAGCCAGACACAGGTGGTGCACTCCTACGGCCATGGAGGTAGAGCCAGATGAATCCAGAAGCTGAAGGGCTGGCTAGACTGATGCACACACTGTGACGAAACAACAACAACAACAACAACAAAACACCCAAAACACAAAGCAAGCAAGACTGTCTCAAGCAAGGTGGAAAAAGACACACATCCTGAGGCTGTCCTCAGACCTCCACACGTTATGGCATGTGCATGCCTATAAACACACACACACACACGTGCGCGTGCACACACACATACACACATATATGTATATATACACAATTAAAAAAAAAAACAGACTTTCTAACACAAACTCTCCAAGAACTGACAAAATATAGAATAATGCTTTCTGAGTGTCCCTGCCTTGATCCCTGAGGCCTATGAATAGGTTCCCTTTCCTGGCACAAGAAATTTTGCAGCTGTAATTAAATTAAGGATCTTAATCTGGAGAGATAAGGCTGTATTATTCAGGCTCAATGATGCTTAACAGAGAAAGAGGGAGGCATGAAAGTGAGAAAGGGAGACACGCAGGTGGGCACGGAGGACAGTGAAGTTCTGCGCTTGTTCCTAGAGGAGGAAGGAAACAGGCTGGTTGAGAGCTTCCCGAGGGCTTGCCAAACTGCAGACCCATTACGGACTTCTAACTCCGAGCTGCAGGAAGAGAAATGCATCTTGTTGGAAGCGTTCTAGGTTTGTGATGACTTGTTAGAGCAGGAAGGGGACATGAATGTCTCCCCAAGTCAAACATCACTTGCCCATACCCATTCCAGCATTTGTACCTTTGATGGGTTCCAGTGTTTCAAGGACCCTTTAACATCTGGAAGTTTGGGGATCGACATGGCGTCTCATGGATTCTGTGACTATGACTGAGGCCTTGCTGTGGCATAAGTGAACAACCTCGGCACCACACATTTCCACCGGGACCGTTACCAAATTCCTGCCAATCGTCTTTGAATGCAAACTAGACAGTAACTATGCTCACTGCTCAGCATCCCCTTTTCTGCACACGCATGTGTGTGTAATGTGCATGTGTGTATGTAAGTATGTTCGCATGTACATGGGTGCATGTGTGTATGTCTGCACAGGCACATGTGTGCATATGCATGAGGAGGCCAGATGTCCATGTAGGAAGTTTTCTTCAATCACACTCCATCCTATTTTTCTGAGACAAGGTCTCTCGCTGATCCTGGAGGTCGCTGGTTTGGCTAAACCAGTTAGCCAGCAAGCCCACTGGATCCCTGGTTTCTACTTCTTCAGTACCCGCTGCCATGCCAGCTCGGACGTGGGTGCCTGGGATTCAAACCCATCCCTTGTGCCAGCAGGACGAGTGCTTTACTCGTTCCCTCCCCAGCCCATCAGCCCGGTTCGTGATCTCCTGTCCTGTGCTCCCCTTTCTCTGCCTGTCTTTGCTTGTTTTAGGCTGGATCGGGCAATAAAAGACTCTTTCTTAGACCTGTGTTACATTCTACCATAAATTGAGGAATAACTCTTGGGTTTTTTTCCAGAATAAATAATTCCATTCCCATTTCTCAGCCGAGCATCAAGACGGCAAGCTGTTCAACAGACTCTCGTGTTAGAACATCAGAGACCCAGACACTCTGCCCTAGTTAAGGTGTTGATTCTAAACATACACTGTCCATGCCAAGCTGATACCCTATGCTCGCCATCCGCTTGTCCTGGCCATTTACGTACATTTCGTGTGATGGAAGCTCTTCTTCTTGGTGCTCAGATAGGAAACATGCCCAAGTGCCTCAGAAATCTGCTGAAATTCTTCAACTTTCCAGAGCATCAAAGGGACACTGTGTTTCCTCAGCTACGGGATCTTAGGACATGAATTAGGGGCCAGGAGACTGCAGTGAGGTCACTGAAAGCTATCTAACTGTCGTTTACCTACAAGTGTGAGGTCGAGCTGCATCTCCAGCTGGTGCTTGCCATGAAGACCTTGTCTCTCCCACCGCCCCCCCCCCACACCTTTCTTGGATTTTCCTCGAGAGGTTCTGCAGCACATGGTCAACACTGAGTGCCAGGGAAGCTTTCTGGAGCTCTGTGCCAATAAATCTGGGGGCATGGTAAAAAATTTCAAACATGATGCAGCCTTACAGTGTCACTTTTCTGTTGTTGTTGTTTTTTGAGGTAGGGTCTTGCAATAGCTCGGGCTGACCTGGAATTCACTATGTAGTCTCAGGGTGGCCTTGACCTTATAGCAATCCTCCTACCTCTGCTTCCTGAGTGCTGGGATTAAAGGCGTGCACTGCCACACCAAACCCATATTTTTTATTTTTGATTCAGAGTCTCTCAGGCTAGCTTAGAATTCATTATGTAGCTAAGGGTGACCTCAAACATATAATCCAGCAGGAGCTTCCAGCATACAATGAGATCAGGCACTGATACATGCTGCAATGGATGCGAGCCTTGGGGACTCTGTGCTGAGTGAAAGAAGCTGTTGACAAAAGGCCATCCTAGAAGTGTTCCAGCGTTAAGCTGGTGACTGACTGCATCACCGTGAACATGCTGTCAGTTGTTGTGAAGGTGTGTACTGGTTCCCACTTTGACAGGACCTAGAATCACCTTGAGGGATCACATAGCATAGACGTCTATGAGCAAGCCTGTGAGGTGTTATCCTGATTAGGTTAATAAAGGCGGGGTGATCCACCTTAACTACGTGCGGTTTTATTCCCTGGGCCGGGGTCCGGGACTGTAGGAAAAGGAGAGCGCTGGCTGAGCCACGGTGGTCCTCACTCTCTCCTGTGCTGTGGGCTGACAGTGGTCAGCCCTGGTTCATGCTCTGCCACTGTGCCTTCCCCTCCATGAGGGACTGGACCCTGAAGCTGTGACCAGAAATAAACTCTTCTTTCCTTAAACTGATTTGTTTGTCAGACATTTGTTCCTGCAATGAGAAGTTGACTAACAGAGCCATTAATTTGTTCATTTTAAATGGAGGAATCACATGCCACATGAATTATATCTTAACTTTTTAAAGAATAGATTCTTTTTAAAATTTTTATTTATTTGAGAGAGAGAAAGAGACAGACAGAGAGAATGGGCACGCCAGGGCCTCCAGCCACTGCAAATGAACTCCAGATGCGTGTGCCACCTTGTGCATTTGGCTAACGTGAGTCCAGTGGAATTGAACCTGGGTCTTTTGGCTTTGCAAGCAAATGCCTTAACCGCTAAGCCATTTCTCCAGCCATCTTTTGTTTTCTTCAATGTAGGTTTTCACTCTAGCCCAGGATGACTTAGAATTCACTCTATAGCCCCAGGTTAGCTTTGAATTCACGGTGCTCCTCCTACCTCAGGCTCCACAGTGATGAGACTAAAGGTGTGCACCACTATACACAGCTTAATAATGTTTTGCTGTTTTGCTTGTGATTTTTTCAGAAGGGATGACTGTTCTCACGAAGGTTCTCTTCTGAGCTGTGTCACTGGTTACTTGCCGTATTCCCTCTTCTACTCATTTCCACGTCTAGCCACACCTACCTTTTCCTTAGGACGGACAGGACCAAAGCCAGCAGCTGACCCCAGAAACAGCTCTGCTATGACCAGGATTCATGTGGGGTTCATGTTGTGAAGCAACAGATAGCAGACCGGTTGGCTTGCTTCTCTTTGCTTCTTCCCGTCAGAGTCCGATTGCATGTCATTTTTCTTTATGTACCTAGAAATATCCTACTTAAATCTATATTCCCGCTCCCTCCTAACCATGCTTCCAGGCTGCACTGCACCGTGCCAACATACCTGTCCATCTACTTCTACTGACGTCTGACAATTTCTCCATGTCCTGCCCTACAGGAAAGGTAACAGCAATTATCTCTATGGTGTCCTCTGAGGGCTGTCACCTGTCCAAGCCTCTTCAGTCAAAATTATCTACAGACTTCTCTTTTCACTAACATACTTGCCTCAGATCTAAAACAAACAAACAAACAAAACCAATGTGGGTCTGTCATTAGGATTTCCTTACAACATGAGTGTACCTTCGGAACAAAGGCGTACTGTTATTCCCTAGCTACACCCTAGTATGGAACCAAACACAGTGAGAGCTCAATAATCCATTAAAGGTACCAGTTGGGACTTCCTGAAGCACAACTCAGGGAAGGTTTGGCTATGTCGACAACTTCAGCAAGCGACTGAGAAGATGAGAGAGCTGAGGAGAGCCTTGGGCAATTTGACTGTGTTTAAGTGACTGGTGAGAGAGAAAGGGCTCGGTCTGAAAGGTAACCGTTTTTCTTGGTTCTCAAGTTCTCCTGGGATTGGATTCAATGTCTCTCTCTTTGTCCACTGTGTACTGATTTTTTTTTTTCATTTAGTGTGTGTGTGTGTGTGTGTGTGTGTGTGTGTGTGTGTATGTGTGTGTACCACAGTAGTCATGTAGAGGACAGAGGACAACTGAAGGTTCTGTCCTCACCTTCCTCTTGCTTGAGGCTGGGTCTGTTCTTCGTGGCTGTGTCCACCAGGATAGCTGACCAGTGAGTTTCCAGGTAATTTCTCCACCTCACCTTAGGCGCACTGGGATTACAGAAGCCCACTATGGCTTCTGACTTTTACGTGATGTCTGGGGATCTGAACTCAGGCCCTTTATCCACTAAGCCATCTCCTCAGTCCTTTCTCTTTCATTCTTAATACAGTATCACTCTACTAGGCTTGAGTTTCCATCACGCTTCAGTGGTACCAGAGCCAGGTGTTCCCCAACTTCCCCAAGTTGCTAGAGAAGGATTCCACAGAACAAAGGGTGTCATGTCCACATGGCTCTATCCTGACTTTGAGTAGCGTGCGCAGTGTCAGACAAAGCCATGCTTCCTACGTAGCACTTGATTAAATAATGAGTATGTCACATGTAAGAGCTGAACACATTTGTTTCTCCCCAGGCTGTTAAATGAGTAACCATTGACAGTTATGACGGGTCTAGCCAATGCCTGGCACTGACAGTAAGTGCCATCCCTCCCCCAGCAATGCTGCGCCACATGGCCATTTTGAAATTAGCTTTAACTTTTACGATTAGCAAAAGTGAACACTTAGGAACGAGTGGCCTCAGGCCTTCATTCTGAGGTAAATGTTTAGTGCTTTTAAACAGACAACACTCTTTTTCCAGCAGTGACTGTCCAGAGGGTGGAGATCTGCTTCTCGATGTATGCAGGCCTGATTCTATAGCTAAACTCAGGGAAGTCCTTTCCTCTTCCGGAAGAGAGCTCTCAACTTAGCACAAGCCTTGCCAGCTGGGCCCCAGCCCCAGGTTTACTCGCATCTATTTATAAAATGAAGAACGATCATTTCCTGTGGCATCTATAATTGATGTAGGACAAGCTCCACTTTGGTTAAATGTCTAGATGCTGGCTGACACATTTGCTTGAGGTTTTCAATAGTGGTTTTGGCTAAGTACCCTAATCAGTGCATCACCACTAAGCGTGTTAACGCACATGAGGTGCCTCTCCATCTACTAGGAATGTGGCAGAAAAAGGCCTGGGTTCTCATTGGCATGCTGAGTTTCCTATGTGAACCTGCCATCTGAGAGAAAGAGAGCGAGAAAGAGAGAGACTAGAAATTCCTTCCTCTCCATTGCTAACAATGCCACACCTGAAAATGTCAGTGGGGAGGAGAAAATTAAAAAAAAGAACAACACAGAGGATTGATCCAACTAAGATGCTTCTAAACATTAGAACAACTTTCTGTTCTAACACCTTTTAAAATAGCCAAGTGTCTAGTGAAACTAGTAGATCATACTATTTTTAATCCCCTTCAGAAAATCTCAGGCAGCAAAAAGTCTACTATAGCAAAGTGTCCCAATGATAGAAGCTATGGGATACTGGGCCACAAAGTATGTAACGTTCTTTGCAAGCTAAGACTCTGTCTTATGAAAAGTCAATAACATGGTGCTATTTTCTAATACAAGCTTCCAGATGTTCTCTGAACATCTGTTGGGTTCCTATGCACGCGTGTGTGTGTCTGTGTGTGTGTGATTGACACTTAGATTGTGCATACCTTTCAATGCAGGGTAGATTCATACAGCATCAGTGCATTACTCTTGACATTAAGTATTAAAGCCATGTTAAACAGTTTTTACCTTGGGTATTTATTCAGTGAGTTGAATAGGCCCACACTTCAAAGACTATCTACCTGGAACTTCAGAACATGACTTTCTATGGAAGGTCCTCTCAGACTTAATTAAGGTAGGAATCTTGACATGATCTCCTCTTGGGTTAGGTAAATGCAAACTCCAGTGATGAGTTCTAGAGGAGGAAATGGGCAAAGAGAAGCACAGGAAAACCACATGAAGATGGAACACAGAGGCCACATGGCTACATGCTAAGGTGTCTGTGGACTGTCTGTGGCCACTGATGTCTATGAGGAGACATGGGATGTACTGTGGACAGAGCTCCCAGAAGACACAGCATGTTGATTTCAGATTCGCGCTTGCCCAGCTGGAGTGAGAGCACATCCTTGCTGTTGGAGGGCACCAGCTCGGTAGGGGTGCATGTGGCAGCCCAGACACCACCGCCAAATGTCTCTCCTGTGCCAGGTCCTCCCAAGCCCCTCCCCCAAGTCCTTCCTCCAAGCACTCTGTGGTCACATTGGGAAGAATAACCCAGAAACTAACAATGATGCTGAATCGAGATGGGCAGGAGCTACAAGGATGTGAAGAAGGACAGCACCCAGCCCCGAGGGGCAGTGACACCTTCGGAAGGGCGACGCTGGAGCTCAGATGTTATAGACTTCTCAGAACATTCGGTCCTGCTTCGCACCAGACACACACGGAGGCCAATTGTTACACACCTGCCAAGCACAGGACGCACGGAGCATGCACTCGTGACAGTGTCCTCCACATTCTTCCAGACTTCAAGACTCCCTGGCTTTCTCAGATTCTCTTCCCTGCTAGACCTGACTATACCATCCACATTATGAAAACCAATCAGGAATTCAGTAAGGAGCTAAACATAAGTGTTCATTTCCTTGTTGGTAGAGCCAGTCTTCTGATTTAGGATTAGATACCAGAAATACTAGCCAGGCGTGGTGGCGCACGCCTTTAATCCCAGCATTCTGGATGTAGAGGCAGGAGGATCACTGTAAATCAAGGCCACCCTGAGACTACTGAGTGAATTCCAGGTCAGCCTGGGCTAGAGCAAAACCCTACCTGGAGAAACCAAAAAAGAAAGAGCAATCAGAAATATTATGAGTCCTGATTTCAAAATCCTAACCCGTCTCAGGGCCTGAAACTTTTTGTTTCTTTGGATTCTAATCATGTATGCTGTAGAGGACAAATTTGCCATGCAAAGAAGGAACAGATTATATTACCTATCAGTAATCCCCAGCAGGAATTAACCCAGCAGTTCTGCTCTGAGAGGACCATTATATAGTGGTAAAAATAATAATAATAAATAAAATACAAAACAGACCACATGGCAGTGCTGTGAAAGCAAACGGCAGGTCCCCAGTGGGGCTCCTATGTGGGTGGAGAACAGCTGAGCCCTGTTCAGAAGCTGTGCGCGGTCGGGGTGAGAGCACGGGCGTGAGGCCCGAGGACTGCGCGTGCGTGTGGAAAAGCGTGACCGAGCAAGTGCAGCGGAGAGCAGGCTGCAAGCACGACCGCACGGTGGGGGTCCGCCTCGAGCTCAGTGTTCGTGGGCCTCTTAGTCTCTTGCCTTCAGTTTTCTAAAGTTTCCCTGGTTTCATTTACTTTAACACACAAAGCTTATGGCACACAACTTTTAAATGGTGTGTCATGTTATCTGATCTCTAGGTGAAATTTAATCTAGAATGACTGATGCCTTTACACAAAATGGAAATATGGATACAGAGATGTGCCAAAAGGAAGAGACAGAGGTGGAAGACTCACCCACAGTCAAGGAGAAAGGGCTCAAGCACCTTCATTTTGGAATTCTAGCCCTCAGACCTATGAGAAATAAATTTATATTGTTTATGCCACCCCGTTTTAGGTACTGTTAGGGGGCAACCCTAGCAACTTAAATATGACCAAAGATGGTTGGAGAGAGATGCTAGGCACTTTTGCCTGCTTTATCTGACCAGACCCTCCTCTTTTCTCACTTGCTAATTGACCTCTGATCTTGCTTTAGGGTCAGGAAGTGATCCCTTTATCTCAGAAAAGGTGGATGCCATCTCTGGATTTGAGGAAGTAGAAGACCTGGCTGTATCAATGAGATATGTGGGGGGAGCTACTGCAGTCCAGAGATAAGGATCTGTTTCCTCTGTACAAGAGGGCAGTGTGTCACTCAATGTTCTTCAAGCTCTGAGATGGACTCAGAGGATGTGATGTATGATGTATGACACTGCAGAAACCATCAAAAACATCCAAAGGTGTCATAGAAATTCTGATGTGATCAGGAGCTATGATTTCACTGATTTTCTGAATCAGTTCTAGTGACTGTCTGCATCCAAACTGTTGACTGTGAAGACATGTATGTCTGTTGTCTGGGTGCTGTTAAGGATGCTGGGAGTGAAGTGAGGCTGGAGGCCCTGCTTTCCAGAGGAGCTCCTGGGATATCTTCCTTTCACAGCATGCCCATGCCCACTGCCCCGATGTCCTGCTCCTCTGTCATTGGTTCTACTTATTTGGCAAAGCTACAGTGAGCTTGCCCACCACGCATGGTCTTCTCTCTTCTTTGACTCACCTCATGGAATTTTCTTCTTTCAGCCCATTTACACAAGCTGACCATGCCTGTTATTTCAGCTCAACCAAATGACTGCCTCTTCCCTGACGTGTGCTTTTGTGAGACTTGGAGTAAGACCTGGGATAAGGATCTTGTCTTTTGAATAATTTGCTTATGCATCTTCATGTACACATTTGGGGCACAAATGGGGCTTTGGTGGGAATGGACGGGAAAGAGGTAAAAGTCATGAATCTCGGCTCTGACTTTTCTCACCCAGAGGTCAATGGTTTAACTTGGCCCCAGGTAATAGCAAGCAAAACTGAAATGAGAAGGGGCACGTAGGAGGAGACAGAGAAGGAAGAGGAGAAATGGAAGAAAGAGCATTCTAGCTAAGTACCTCACCTCCAGTGCTGAACCAGGGTACAAAGAGAAGGCTGTGACCCTCCTCCTCTGCTGGTCTTCCTCACACTGACTCAGAGCAGAAAGAAAACCTGCGACCTCCTCTTCCTCCCTGGGTCTGACGGACACTGACTGAGCAGGGATCATGGTGCATCTCCTCAGAGCAGATTTACCGGTATGTGGTTATGTGTAATTATAGGTAACAGCTACTGGGAGAGCCTTTCTATTTAGCACAAATTGATTTACCAAAAATACTACTCTTCAGTCTGTTTCTTGAAAAATATATCTTGAATACTTTCCTTACCCTTGTATTGATTCCATAAGTGTCCAAGTAAAAATTATTTTCTTTTTTTAAAATCTTATTTATTTATTTTATTTTGAGAGAGAGAGAGAAAGATTGAGGCAGATAGAGAGGAAGAAAATGGACATGCCAGGGCCTCTAGCCATTGCAAATGAACTCCAGACACATGTACCACTTTATGCATATCTGGCTTATGTGGGTAATGGGGGATCTAACCTGGGTCCTTAGGCTTTGCAGGCAAGTGTGTTAACCACCAAGCCATCTCTCCAGCCCAAAGTTACTTTCTTTTTTTTTTTTTTAATTTTTGTTATTTTTATTTATTTGAGAGTGACAGAGAGAGAAAGAGGCAGATAGAGAGAGGGAGGGAGAGAGAGAGAGAGAGAGAGAGAGAGAATGGGTGCACCAGGGCCTCCAGCCACTGCAAATGAACTCCAGATGCATGTGTCCCCTTGTGCATCTGGCTGACATGGGTCCTGGGGAATCGAGCCTCAAACTGGGGTCCTTAGGCTTCACAGGCAAGAGCTTAACCATTAAGCCATCTCTCCAGCCCCAAAGTTACTTTCTTAAAGTTGCTCCTTGGGAAAGAAATATGGTCGCCTTTATGTTGTTTCAAGGTCCCTGACAGTACAGGAAGCTTTTCATTACTTAATTTTGAATAAAGATTAAAGTTTGGGAAAGATGTGTTAGTCTGAAAAATCTCAGTCAACACAGATTTAGGAGAATTAGAATTCCTTGTTGAATTTTATTAAAATGTGGGAAATTGATCACAAATTAGCCATTACTCCTGGGAGGAATAAATCAAAATTTTCAAGCTTAAGATTATATCAACAAACCTTTCAAAAATCATTTAGCATGAAGTAGGATTAACAGCTGTGTTGTAAAATCCCACATACACACCTAATGAATAAATGATAATAATTTTCCTGACATTTTGGGAACATGTGGGTTCTTTTTCTTTGAGAAAAAATTTCTAGTAAAGGCATTTAATGTGGGGCCACAACTGGTTCCTCTCAAGTAACAGATGGAAAGGAGACAAATGGACCCTGAAAATATCTGCTAGGTAATTCAGAAAGCACTACAGTGTATTACAGACTTTGGGAGGAGGTATAGCTGGAGGATATAGGTTATTTGAGGGTTAAATTAGGTTCCCAGTTTCTTCCATGCTCTTGGATTCCTGTCATTTGTAAGGGGGTGGTGGGTGGACAAAAACAAAAACAAGGAAACCTCCTTTAGATGCACATTCCCCTTTGTGTCCCACACATGGGGCCAAGCAACCTTGGGATAAACCCTGTGAAACCATGTACTCAAACAAAGAACTGCCATTGTTATGAATAAAGTAACTGCAGATGTGAGCATTACTACCATTCTGTAACATAATACCAGTTCTTCCCCAGAAAAAAAAAAAAAAATCTTAAATCATGCTCCTAAGTTTTCTCCCATTCACCACCTACATTTTGTATATCAAGACTGACATTTTTATTTTGTTTTTAGTTGGTTACTTATTTATTTGAGAGTGACAGACAGAGAAAGAGGCAGAGAGAGAGAGAGAGAATGGGCACACCAGCCCCTCCAGCCACTGCAAATGAACTCCAGATGCATGTGCCATCTTGTGCATCTGGCTTACATGGGTCCTAGGGAATTGAGCCTTGAACCGGAGTCCTTAGGCTTCACAAGCAAGTGCTTAACTGCTAAGTCATCTCTCTCGCCCTGACCTTTTTTTTTTTTTTTTTTTTGAGACACATTTTCACTCTGTAGTCAAGACTGGCCTTGAACTCATGACAGCCCCTTGCCTCACCTCTCAAGTGCTGTGATTATAGGCAGGATTTACCACACATGACATTTTCATCAAGATCTTTTTCAATATCACCAATTAATTTTGAAAAATCTGTTAAAGGCATGTGTGGTGGCACAAGCCTTTAATCCCAACATCGTGGAAGCAGAGGTACTAGGATCACTGTGAGTTCAAGACCACCCTGAGACTACATAGTGAATTCGAGGTCAGCCTGAGCTAGAACCCTACCTCAAAAAACAAAACAAAAAAATATGTTTAATAAATTTAAGTATCTTTTCTTGTTTTCTTTGTCATTGTTCAATTAGATAGCTTCTCTGCCTATTTTAATTTGGTTGTTCTCATTTTTCTTATTAATCTGTAAAGAACTTGTATATTAAAGAAATTAACCTTTCATAAATCCTCCTATCATTATTTACTTTTTATGCTGTTTAATTAATATATAGTTATGCAGAATACTGGTAGTCGGTCTTTTTTATAAAGAGTTGTTATGTATTAAGGCTAGCTGCTTGATGTATCTCAATAGAGGAATAGTCTCATCTCAGCTATTTGCCAGTCAAGTGACATTGGACAGTCATTTAGACTTCAGTGCATTTCTTTCTCCAGCTTTGCTGTGCCATCTTGAGAAAATACAGAAGCAAAGTTCGTTAATGACTCTGGACCTCACAGTCTATGCAATGGTAAATTGGGAAGACTAGAAAATGGAGGATGAATTATGGGACCTCTTTACAAGGTGAATGTTTCCCTTGAATTAGGTAATAAGTAGTGCAAATTTGTAGGATCAAGCAACTAGGCTTCAAGCAAGGTTAGGCAAGGTTTTATTAAAACATTCTTCCCCTGTTCATCAAAATCGCTCCAGACATCATAAGCCATCAGGTCACCTAACTGATCCTCAAATTCAAAATATTCCTTCATGTGCCTCATTTGTGCTGGAGACAGGTGGCGCTCACACTGTCTCTCCAAGGGTTTCTTCCAGCCTGTTGGGGACAGAAAGAGCCAATTGGTGATCAAAAAATCTGTAAACTCTATTGGTGACAAAAGGCATGAATGAATGTGGAAAGAACGCCTGTTACTTTCTCCCAGCCTAAACCTTGCATATTCATGGTGCCTCAGCCACCAAAGCAACCTGAAATGTGGACGTCAGGACATTAGCCCAGAAACTGTGACAATCTCTCCTGTTTACCACATGGAGTCCCAGGGCAGACCTTGGAACAGGCCATAGACTAGTGCCCAGGATACGAGAGAGAACTCGGTCACAGGGGGACCTGAGTGTATTTCAGTGTGGTGGTCCCTCTCCTGACCAACCTAAAGGGCTCAGGCTCCCCCACATTCCCCTTTCAGACGAGGTCTGTCCTGTGGTGAGAGTGAGGGCGCTGAGAGACAAGGAAGGGTGCGTCCACAGTCCCCCCACAGGCTGGTCTTCTGTGAGAAAGACAAGGAAGGAGAGGAAGGGAGAGATGAGCACTCAGCTCCACAGACGTGGGCTTTCGTACAGACAGTGCTGGCTTTGAATGTACCAGCTCCATTTGGGCGTGTGTGGACGGTTTCCCTCTCAGCCTCAGCTGCTCCCACCGACAGGAGGACAGACAAGGCTTCCTGCTGGACAGGCAAGACCACGGAGGAGTCAGCACAGCGAGGGACTCAGCGAGGACTCTCAGGCAGAGGGGCTGTTTTTCTTCTTTATCCCCCTAAACCTCTTCTCCAGGCCAGCCTTAGTTTTGGTCCGTAGCCTCACTGAAGGAGAGCAGTCACAGATTTGCCCTCCGTCTCCTGGTGAGTTCCGTGTGTACGTTCACGTGTGTGGGTGCGTGTCTGTGCACGCGTGTGCAGGCCAGAGGACAGGGAGCGTGAGCAGATGTGCTGCCCACCTCTTCTTGAGAGAGGGTCTCGAATTTGCCTGGAGCTCGCCCATCAGGCTAGACTGACCCCCCCAGGCTCTGCCCCTTCAGCGCGGGGATTACATGTGCACACCGCCGTACCCAGGGTTTACATGGGTTCTGGGGATCAAGCTCAGGTCTCCATGCTTGTGAGACAAGCATGTTATCCACTGGGTTACCTACCCAGCCCTGTAAACAACATCTATCACAATACATTTTCAGACTTTTTTCTATTTTATCACTAATTATTGTCATTCCTTTCTTACTGTGTCTAACTCATAAACTAGTTTTCACAGAGATATGTATAGTAAAGGGAAGGACATGGTACACACAAAGAGCCTCTGGGTCTGTGGGCTTCGGATATTCCAGGCCTGTCACCTAATCCCGCACTTCACAGTGGTCTTCCGGGGGACCCTGTCCTAGTCCTCTCCTTTCCTCTTGATTTGTGGAACAGCAGCTGGCGGGGAGGGGGTCCCCAGGACCTAAGGCTCCCTGCAGAGCAGCCTGGCCACAGCTGGGCCTCCCCAATTCCTCCCATCGCAGAGGGCACGGCTCCTCTTTCCTCAGAGAATCTCACAGGAGGGTAATTATCGCTCACAAGGAGGTCTTCTGAAGGAGAAAGACCATCTGGTACCTTTGGCACAGTGCCAAGTTGTATGTTTCATAAACAAATTCTTCCAAGGAGATGAAAACATAAAAGAATGAATGTGAGACTTTGAAGTTTCCTCACCCACGTGAAGAAGGAAGTGTTAGCGGGCAAAATGGCCTCCCTCCCACCTGTGGCCACAGAGCAGTCGGCCTTAGAGGGCAGTGGCTTCAGGTTCAGACATATGGAGAGGTCATTTGTTTCTCATTTACTCAGCACATAAGAATATGGAAATTGTCTCAGTCCATTTGCTTGATGGGTTTCCTAAACTGGTGACAAACAAGTCAATATAATTAGTCTGGGCTTGTCATCATTAAAGCACATGGTCTGCTGGGATGGGATTTAATGACACCATTCCCTCCACAGGAAAGGGAGGTTTCTCCTGAGGTGGTGGCTTGGGGGTGTCGGGGTAGAGTCTGTAGGCTTCCCGAGAACACTGTGCATGTGTGAGGCATAGCAAGATGCTGCCCAGGACGGCCTAAGCACTCCGCTGGCAAGCCTAGGGGAGTCATTAGAGTAAATCAGCATTCTATGTCGAGCCCCAGAGTAGACTATGCCAACAGCCTGAGACCATAAGCAAAGATGAAAGTGCCAACTGGTCTGACGCAGAGACCTGACCAGAGCCAGCGTGCTTCCCCCACGCCGGCCACCACTGTGGTAAGAGCCACCTCCAGCCGAACCTCTGCCGTGTCACGACTGACAGGCAGCTAGCATGTTCTAAGTGACACCTGAGAACTGCCTATGTTGGTCATAGAAGCCTTCTCTAAAGTCCATGTCGCCTTAAACATCCAGCAGCCTCACTTCTGACATTCTGCTCGGAGAATCCCATCATCCTGCATGTGGAGGAATGAACCTTGCCGCGCAGACTGGAGTGTTGAATAACCCCGTCTGTCTCGATGGACTGTTTCACTTGTTTCTCTTTAGAACTCAGTACAAACCACTCTAAATGATGTCTGTCCGATTCAAATTAAGTACAATCTAAGTTTGGAAATGATTTTTAGGAAAATCAGGCGGTAAACATCTTAAGTTCCATATGAGGGAGCTAAGGCCTAGTGTGGCTAAAGTATTTGGCGAGGTGGCAGAGCATGATGATGAAACTTTGGCCTTTGAAATGTAACTGAATCACAGACATGGGAAAGACTTTACCACTAGCCCATATTTCCAGTGTTCTCCATGAATGGCTGTTCCCCCCCCAAGTGACCAGACACTGAAGGGGCCTGGAGATGTCATAGTTAGGGAAACTTCTTGACCTTTATCAGAAAGTAACGAAGGTAAGAAAAATCTCATATTTATGAAAGTAAGAAGGTGATTTCCACAACCTTTAGAATTACTTTATGCTGATTAACAATATAGCTTTTTCCATCATTGTTTAAGATCACCCTAGGGCATTATTCTCAGCATATTTCCCAGTCAAAATAAGCAATACTACCTTTACATGCCTGCTTAGTTCATATGTAACAACGTTATGTGACAAGATTGAATGTTACTCCAAGAAAAAAGAGCAACTTGACATTAAAATAGGGTTCCCTCCCCCCAGCATAATGTCAGAAATAAGTTTACATGGATTCCAGAGAGCACAGGAAGTGGCCAAGATATTATTTAATCCTCAATGAAAATAAAACATGTGCTCAGATACTGCTGTTCAGAATCTTGCCCCAAGATTTAGTCAAGGTTGTGATAAGACACAAAGACATTTTGATGATATATATTCTAGTATTTAAGAATAATCACAGAGTTCCTGAAATTGATGTATATATGAAGATAGTGGCAAAAAGTCTCGCTAAGGACCTACCCAGAGTGACAGAGGAGCTATAATGAGAACAAGGGTGGGCAGCTACATTAGCTGCCCACAGGAACATTTTCAGATTGTGAATGTTCTTGATTTTTGTTGATACTCAGGCAAAACTGTTCTGAGTGACTGAGTTCAATGTCTCTTCTACTTGAGTACAATATTAAAAGACAACCAAATAAACTCACATTGTATGTGTGATGGATAATCTTGGTTGTAAACTGGATTGAATGGATTGAAGTAAACCCAGAAGATTAGAAAAATACACCTTTGGGTGTATCAGAGAGGGTATTATTCAAGATTAGATTAGACCATGATGGCTGTGACATAATCAATAGCTAATGTTTCAACCAAATATTAAGGAGGAGGTGAAAATGTGGGATCTGGGACTTGGTAGAACGATGTGGCTTTGAAGGCACACCCTGGTCCTGTTGCCTTCCTGCGGCTTCCCTTCGCTTCCTGACCTCTGTGAGGTAAACAGATCTCCCATCATGCCCTTGCTCTGTGATGCTTCTGCCTTACTGTGAGCCTAAAAGCCATAAAGACATCTGACCATGGACTGAAACCTCTGAAATTATGAGACACTATTAGCTCTCCTCCTTTAAATCATTTCTCTCAGATATACGTCACAGTGACACAGAGTCTGGCTAACACAAAACAGATGCAGATCAGATTTCAGCACTCACTCTGTCTTTTATTCTGAAAGGTTGAGAACACACTTCTATCTCACATAAAGCAGAGAGGAAAGCATATTCCCATGGGACAGCCCAGAAAAGCTCACAGTTTAGAAAGCAAAAAGGTTTCAAAATAACAGGAGAACATTTGAGAAATGGATAACCAAAATCAAAAATTGGTACTTTGAGACCGCAGTGCAAAACCAGGAGCAGAGGGGGAGAATTGACAAGAGACACCTGAGGCAGAGTCACAGCCACATTTTTGAGACTTCCTTTCACACTCCCAGCATTCTTTTCTATGCTTCTCCCTTCATAGACAGTTCTGCAGTACCAACTCATTGGATTCTCTCCAGTGTGCCTGTAGGTCATGTCTTTTGGACTTTGCCAACTCTACCCAGAAGCATCTGCCTCTCAAACTACTTGATAAACTTCCAACAAAAGATGTTCTTTACTTCCAAAGATGGCATTCAACTTTCAAAGGCTGATGAAAGATAAAAGCCAAAAAAGAAAATGTCTATGTTCTCCTCTACACCATTTCTAGCTCATGTCCCACAAGCTAGCCCTCAAGGTGAACTAAGGCTGTAGGGCTGGAAAGAAATTTCCCCAATCTCAGGGCATCTGGAGATTGCTTTCCATTCAAAAAAACTTCGGTAGGCACGGTTCGTGACCTGCATGACTGACCTCACCCTGCGGCAGATCATTAGAGCTCCCATACTTCTCAAACCATGAGCTTAGTTTCACATATTTAACCCCACCCTCCTTTATTCATCCACTTATTCTGAATCTATCTGGTTTTTTTAGAAATATTTTATTTACTTGTTTATTTATTTGACAGAGAAAGAGATGGAGAGAGAGAGAGGGAATCCGTGCACCAAGGCCTCTAACCACTGCAAACCAAATTCAGACAAACATGCCACCTTGAGCATCTGGCTTACATGGGTTCTTGGTCCTTAAGCTTCACACACAAGCACCTAAACCACTAAGCCATCACTCCAGCCCCTCCATCTAGATTTTTGCTTTTCACTTTCTCCAGGGCATTTGTAGGTATGGTGGGTAGTTCTACACTGTAGCTTACCTTCCCAGTTAACTCAGATTTGCATATTGCAGGGGTTTGTATCTGAAATGTTATTTAAAGGGTCACGTGTTCAAGACTTGTTCTATACTCCATGGTACAACTGTGAAGTGCTGGGAACTTTAAGAGGTGGGCCCTGGTAGGATATCTTCGAGTCACTGGGGGTCATGCCATTGAAAGGCATAGTATGGCCCTATGCCTTTTCTTTTTCTTTTCTTGGCCACGAAGCAGGAGGCTTTGCTATACCATGAATTCCCACTGCTTCGCACTACAGAAGCCTAAGATGCATACGTCCACCAGATCAAGACAGGAACTTTCAAATCTGTGTGTCAAAACTATAAAACAAATCAACTTTGCTCTTAATGAGTTAGTCATCTCAAGTGTTCAGAAGAGTGATGGAAAATCAGCTGACATGCATCTCCCTTCTTGTGTTTCCATGATATTATGACATACAAGGTGGTTTGGTGTCCTAATGCACTTGCTGTGGCATTGGTGACAAGCTAATCAACTCATTGGTATTCAGTTTCCTTTCAACCGTGGGTGAGCCACATTAAGCTTTTATTGTCATCATAATGAGATATTTTGTTTTCAATAATAGGTGATTTAAAATTTTGTTTCTTCTTTTTTGTCACACTTCCCCCACTGAAGCTTACTAATTCTAAAATCTGTCACTTAATCTCCTATCTTATTTGCTGTGTATAATTTAAGGTTTTTATGACTTGATGCTAGATCCTCCCAGTCATTCTGCAGGCCTCTGAAATGCTGATGGGGTTTCCCCTGCCCACCTACCCCCAGGACCTCCAGTCCTCGGGGTTGCAATGTGCTCCTCGGAAGGCAGAAGTAGTCTCTAACCACGGAGCAGGCCCCTTACTTTTCTCGAGTCTGTTTTACTCTGAAGTCAAGAAATGATAGCAAGGCTGCAGACAGTAAGGGGTAGTTGGGCATCTAGTTAGGATTCACATCTGGGTTAAAGTTGAAGTTTTGACGGACACCAAAGGGATTTGTGAGACAGACTGGGATGTAGGACTCAAAAGGGCAACAGCTAAACTCATCACATGGTTCATAAGCAGCCTGGCCACCCTGAGGGCATAAAAGGCTTGGGAGAGGAAATAAAATGAGGGGGAGTTTCTTTGGCAAGAGTGGTGGTGTGAGATCCTTTCCCCAATTGATGCCTTCCTCCTTACTTTGATCATCATGAAAGAGGCTCTAACAAGGCCAGTTGGAAATCTCCTGTCTGTCTCCAGCAGCTGGGTAGACATAGACCTGTGAGTTGTATTTGCTGCATTCTGGGCAATGGGGCCTTTGTGATGGAAACTGGAAACTTAGCAGATAGAAATGGGCATTGTCCCCCTTTCTGTCCTAAATCATAGGAACTGTGGGATGAGTATGGAAGGACTAAGACTGTAATCACGGGAATGTGCATTTCCTGCATCAAGGGAACTGGGCAGTAGAGACAGCCATGGCCATTTGCAGGGGAGGCATGCAGAGAACCCAAGGAGAGTGTGCCATGAGAGGTGCCGTTTCAATCCTGGCTGGGTGTAGAGCCCATGAGGTCAGCGGAGGCAGAACTGCACATGCTTGAGTCTGTCCATCCGCACCTCTTGCTTTAACCGCAAACAGCCCATGCGCAGCAGCTGGCTTGAGCGGAAATGAGCCAGAGACGGAAAAGGAAGCAGGACAACACTCCCAGGTCCACTGAGAGGAGAAACAGCAGCTGCAGATCTGAATGAAATGGAAAGGTTCTGCTGCTATATAAGCAGGAACATTTAAAATACTAACTTGTGATGGCATTTTGTTACTTAAAATGACAGGAACACTTTCTGTTCTCTAAAAGATATCAGTGAAACCATGGAAATACCCAAATTGAGTTTTCATTCAATAGCTAAGACACAACAAATCCATTTTGTTTCTTTACTTCCGAGACAGAGTCTCACTATATATTCCAGGTTGGCCTCTAAGTCAATATGTAGTTTAGCCTGGCCTCTAACCCACTAGGTAGCCCAGGCTGACCTCTAACTCACTATGTGGCAGGGCTGTAACTCACCATTGCCACTGCAGCCTCAAAGTGGTGATCTCCCTGCCTTAGCTTTCCAAGGGTTGGGATAGGAGATCTGTGCCACCAAATACATCAAGAACTGAATATATTTAAAGGGATATGTAACAAAATAGTGATATCATAGCATCTCCAAGTTGTGTTCAACACACTTGAGATCACACACCCATATACCTCACAGACTCGTGTTTCAAAGACCAGCAATGAAAAGATTGGAATTTCAAAGGCCAACTCCCCATATGCAGATTTTTTAAGAGAAAATTTCCTGGGTCCTTGAGGTAGCGTCACCACTTTGAGACTCAAACAGGTGCAGAGTGTGGTGAGAGCTTGATGAAGGTGTTTCATTGGAAACTCCCCACCTACATTTCAAACCTGTTAGAGAGATCTTCAAGAAGAGCCTTTGGAGATGGGTGTCTGTTTTTTCTGGGCAGGAGACAAAGAGGACCAATGTCTGACGGAGCTCTTACTAATCAACCTGCACTTGCATAGACTTCTGGGCAAGTCATGAAGTTTCCCCATGGAATAGAAGTAGATTCGGTAAGAGACAGAGCTCAGATGCGATTTTTCTTTTTTTAACATTGTACATGTAAATCTGCTTGGGAGATGTACACTGAGGCTTTCTCTGTTCTTTCCAGCTCTGGGACCATTTGAATAGAGTATTGTTTATTTATGGTAAGCACTCATAGGAAGAGGCCCAGAAGGACAGCTCAGATAAGTCCTTTAATGCTCCCTCAGCTAGCTACATCAAGCAGAAACACCTTCTAGCTCGGAGAACTAATAGCAAAAGAGTAACTTAGGTGACAAGGGATTATTGCAACCTGATCTTTCCTTCTGCCACCTATACAGCACTAACTTGGGAGAGTCCGAACTGGCAGATCTCTGGTGAGAAAAAGAGATGAGGAATGTGAAGAAAGAGAAAGTATAGAAAATGCTGAGGTCCTCACTCCCCTCCCGCATGCAGGACCCCTACCTGGGGAGGAAACACAATGTTAGCTCAAGTTCCGAGTTTTGATTATCCCATGGACCTAAGAATAACTACAATTTACTGAACTGAGACTAAGTTTGTGGCATCAAGGTATTTTAGAATGTTTAGTATCCATGATTAGCATTTTCATCCAGACACAAGGCATAAGAATTTCTCCTCACAAAAATATTAAAAGAGACGTAGAAGCCAGGTGTGGTGAGTGGCACATGCCTTTAATCCCAGCACTTGGGAGGCACAGGTAGGAGAATCACCGAGAGTTCAAAGCCACCCTGAGACTATATATTGAATTCCAGGTCAGCCTGGACTAGAGTGAAACCCTACCTCAAAAAAGAGGGGGAGCTAAAAACAGAAGTTATTCATTAATTTATAATGGCCAATGATAATATGCCCCAATACCTAGAACTGTCCTGGCTAATCGTGTTCTCAGTAAATATTCATTTAATAAATCAGTAGCATGTCACATACATATACACTGCCACTCTGCCCTCCACACACACTTTCCAATTCTGGAATCTGTAAACCTTATAATAGCAATATTTCCCAATAGTACATTCTCACAAAAGTCAATAATAGTATCCAATTACCTGCAACCTTCATAAGCAAAGCTAAGTATCTTTATCCTCCCACACATCCATTCATTAACTGAATACGAATGTTTTCTAAGTCACTGTTGTACTCCAGATGCCGTGCTGGTCCCTGGAGATACGGGGTGGTGCAGCTACTACCTTCACAGTTCTCATCACCCAGAGAGGTGGTGCAAGCCAGCACCGCATCTAAAAAGGCTAACATCTTGACTGGAAAAGACTAAAGGGAGAGAGAAGAAATATCCCCACAAATGTTCAAAATCAAGACTTTTTTCTAGGCCTGATGAACTCTAACTAGCCACTGGCCTATGTGAAGGACAACATGGTCTCAGGAAACTCATGTGCCAAGAATGAGAGGAGAGCCTGCTGCCTGGCCTTCTACTCGTTATGGATCTGTCGGAACTGGGAATGGAAGCTCGAGTGTGTCAAATAGCCATGGGCAATGCACAGGTGCAAGAACACACTAGAATGGATGACTAGTGAGGGCTGAGGAACTAGACACGTGCAGGTTGTCTTCCATGGTTCACGTAGTCAGTCGTCACTGGTTTCTGAAGTTTGGCCTCAGAGCTGGCCCACATAAGAAGAGGGTGAGTGATTAGTGCACCTGGGTCTTCATGGATTTTAGTTACCTTTTTCTTCCAGGCCTTTTTTATTTGTCTTCCCATAGATAAGCTAGTAGCATAGTTGAAAAATTAAGAACAGAAACTTTGGAGTCAAACCTATTGGGCTACGATGGATGATAATCTCTGTTATCAACTTGATTGAACCTAGATTCATCTAGGACAGAAAACTCTTAGGGTTTGTCTTTGAAGGAATTTCTCGATTGGGGTTAAGTGGCCAGACCCATGCTCATCATGAGGCATGTCACTCCTGGGCTGGAGTGCCCGATGGAATTAAAAGAAGAAAGCAAACTAAGCACCAGCATTCATTATATTCTGCTTCTTGCCTGTGGATACAATGCAAGCAGTGGTTTCAGGCTTCTGCTGCCATGACTTCCTCACTTTGAGCCAAAATAAGCCCTCCCTGCCTTACATTGCTTTTGTCAGGTATTTTATAATAGCAACAAGAAAAGCAGTGAATCCCCTCGTTTGGGTGTGGGCGTCTCCAAGTTATTCAATGTTTGCAAAGTTCTGTTGTCTTGTGGGCAAAAGTGCACCTTATCACAAGGCTGCTGGGTGGGTTCACTAAAAGGAGGCATGTGAGGAGTTGGGCACAGTGCCCTGCACAGAGGAGGCCCTGGGGAAAGGTTAGTTACTTGCCATCATTGCCCATTACTGCTCTCTTCTCTTCTTTTCCACTCCACTACCCAGCAGATTGGACTCTTCATCCTACTCACTGCAAATGCCATGGAGTTTAAAATATTTCTCCTTTGTGAGGTCGCTTGTGAGGTTGGTATGTGGAATATCTCCTCGTTTCCCTCCTCTTAATCAATGTTATTGTTGGCAATTCAGAAGCAACACAGTGATTACACCTCCAAAGGAAGAAAATCTCAGGGGCTTATAACCTTTTAGAGAACAAAAATCTCTTGGGCTGAAATTCCAAATGCAGGCTCTTATTGCAAAGGTGAGGGTTGTTTTTTATATGTATGAAGAAAATTTGATAAAATTCTCTTTGACAAATTTCTGAGTCACTGAAGCACGAACAAGGGTATTTCTCCTCTCTTGAAAGAAATTTTGGGTGCCTTTGTCAGTACACGAATATCTCAACAAGCAGCTTGGTTTTCAAATGTCACACTTGCCACTGAACTTAGTTCTTGGGGAGGACAAATGTCTTTGATTTGTTTGAAGAAATTTGATTTGGAAATAGTCAAGTGATTAGTTGTTGAGACGAAGGCTTTGAAGTTAGAGAGTACAGATTTCCTTTATAGGTCCTTGTGGAGCTCCAGACATTTGCATGTAAAATATTTCTAGAACTTTTGCATTTGCTTAGATATTAAAATAAGCAAGCCTAATGCATTGGTAACATACCATCTGTCATATCCACAATGCAGTTTAAAATGCTACCTGATGAAGAAATACTATTTTGTTGTTTAACATTAATCGCACAGGAGAGTGAATATGATGTACCAACAAAATATGATTATTGAAGTCCTAAATGCAAGTTATATTTAATTCTGCACATTGCACATTTGGGATACTTTTAAATAATAGCTCTTAGGAAATCTCCATTTGAAAGAAACAAGAATTTCAAGCAGAACCAATGGAAATCAAGAATCACTCAGACATTAAGAGAAGTCTAGGAGATGGGGAGAATGCTCAGTGGGTAAGGTGCTTGCTGTGCAAACAAAAGGACCTGCGTTTGGATCCCTAGCACACATGTAGAAGCCAGTTATGGTGGTGTAGGCCTATAATCACAATGCTGCGGAGGCGGAGAAAGAACCCCAAGGGCTCTCTGGATAGTTAGACTAGCACAGTCAGGAGGCTATAGGTTCAACAAGAGACCCTACCTAAAAAAACAAGATGGAGAGCGATTGAGAGACACCAGGCATTAGCCTCTAGCCTGCACACACATGCATATGTGCCAGCCCATATGCATATGAAAATAGACATATGGCACACAAACACCACATACATGTAAAAAATAATTATCTATAAAGGACCATAAAAGGTTGCCATATTCAATTATTGCTTGAAACTATAGTCTTGTAAGATGTTAGGGTTAAATGAGACCCAGAGAGGTCACCTACTGTAAATCTTTCATCCTACAAGTTGGAGTCCAAGCTAAAACTCGTTGAAACCTTGTGATGCTTTTCTCTCAGGCTATAGTTTCCTCTAGCAACAAGTTCTAGTGTTTACTCATCATGGAACTGAAAGTACCTTAATGTCCACCAGTTAGCCTATTTTCTTGATGTGTGTGGATTTAAAACAACAGTACACCACACATCTCCATAAACAAAGAATGCTAGAACATGACACTATATTAGAATTAATCCAGACATCAGCAAGCTCACAGAGGACATTGGCAGAATCTTTCTATAGATGCTACTATCCTCTATAATGCAGGATTGGGATGGTTTGCAGGGTGCAGTCATGGTATGAATTTAATTTTGTCTATTATGAACCAGAAGTTAGCAAATGACCACTCTAAGTATTTCTTCAAGGATAGTAGCAATAAATATTAGTAGAATAATAACAAAAAGGAGAGGAAATTGCTGAGACTGTTTAAGCATGTGGCATATGGTATCTTGCTTATGGTATATATTGCTGTGATAGATAATTTTGTAGGAGAATATAAAAGAGTAGTGAATGCTTGTATCTTCCCTTAAGCAATGAACATACATAAAATTTTACTGTGATCTTAAGGAAAGCTTAGAGAATGAGTTTTGGGTTGAGGTGTTGACAGTCCCACAGCGGACTAATGAAAGGTTCTGATTTTCTTCCTGGAGACCTAACATGTTGTAACAGCCAGGGGCACAATGCATCTCCTTTAGGGGACTGTTCTAAGTGATACATTCTATATTTTTTCAGATCTATGGCTTCCTGACTCTGCCAATCCAATATCACCTTTGGGTTCCATCTGCTTGTTTCATGTGTCATTCACTCATGTTCACATTGGAAGAAACCTGAGATCAGGCAAGGAATGCCAGCTGGACAAGGTGACATCCAAACTCGAGACCCAGTTATAAGAAACTCAATCTTGTATTCAGAAATGTACAAGATCAGTCTTGCCAGTACCATTTATCTGGGTAAAATGAATTCCAAACAATTATTGATATTGGGATCTCTTTTTCAAATCCATTTCTGTTGAATAAGTGAATGCTAATTTGCACTATAATAATAAGAAAATCCTCTAAATTATTATCCTTGCACTTAATACAGATTGGTGTTGCAATTTAATGACTGCTGAAGAGAAGGACTGCCACCACTCTTCCCATCTTTAGTGACGATGTGGGAGTGTCTGCTGCCTGCATCAACCAGGAATTACAGACAGCTTTATGACCTCAGGTCAGTATGCCATAGGTCATAAAAAGCAAAGCTGGTTTTTTTTGTCTGTTTGTTTTTTTCGAGGCAGGGTCTCACTCTGGCTCAGGCTGACCTGGAATTAACTATGTAGTTTCTGGGTGGCCTCAAACTCATGGCGATCCTCCTTCCTCTGCCTCCCAAGTGCTGGGATTAAAGGTGTGTACCACCATGCCAGACTATAAAAAGCAAAGCTTTTATATGCAATTGACTTGCAAAATGAATAAATTTGGAAAGTAAAGAGTTGACACACTGACATACTAAGGGAATACTTATAGGCCAAGAGGACACCAAGACCTTGTTTAACTCTATGGGACTGGGAGAAATGGGAGGCATCTTGATACGATGCCTCCCTCCCGAAGTTATTTCCTAAAATAATCTCCACCAACAATGCAAAGATGACTGCAGTTCAAAACACTCTTTCTTCACTCGGTGTCATGGCATGTGCCTTTAATCCGAGGCATTCAAGTGGCAGAGACAGGAAGACCACAAGTTCGAGGACAGCCTGGATAGTAGTGAGACCCTGCCTCGAAAGCAAACAAGAAAACTTCCTCTCACAGAAGACAGCAAGAGACCAGTGTCTCAGCAAAAGTGCCCTTTTGACTGACCTGTGCTGTCTGGCCAGAAAGAGAACGGTGAAAGGAAGAAGTAAGAAATTTCGATTATCAAGGCATTGTTTCATCTGTCTTTTTTTGGCATGTATATCTTCTCTCTCTCTTTCTCTCTTTCTCTCTCTGTCTCTGTGTGTGTGTGGGGGGGTTGCATGAGCCATAATAAATGTGTGGAAGTCAGAGGACAAATCTGCAGCATCATTCTGCACCTTGCCTTCCACCTTTGAGGCAGGATCTCTCATTCACACTCACTGTAGCATCTACCGAGCTAGCTGCTCCATAAGCTTCTAGGAAATTCTCCTGTCTTTGCCTCATATCTTGCTGTCAGTATGCCAGGATTACAGAAGCCCACCACAGCTTTCAGCTTTTACATAGGGCCGGGGCGGGGGGGATGTAAACCCGTGTGCTCAGGTTTGTGCAATAAGCACTTTATCCATTGAGGTATCTCCCAAGGCCCTTATCTGTCTTTGTAAATGTAAAATACAGTAGTCACCTCAAAAGCAGTGAATTAAAAGGTGAGAATGCAGGCAGTAAGTATTTTGGAGTACTTGAAATGCATTAAAATTATTATCAGGCATTTTCGTAATAAGCAGGAAAGGCAGAAGGACAGAGCACAGGTGGGCAACCGATTCTCTGGGTGTTTCTAGGGAATCATCTGGGAGCATGAGTCAGAGAATTCCAAAGAAAAGGTCAAGGCAGTCCTGTACTCTGGCTTCCAGAAGATTATTTCACTCCTGGGGCCACAGAGGGACAATGGCGGTGAGGCTGAGAGGGATACTAGCTGCCCAGGAGGAGGAGTCTCCTCCCTATGAGCCGCAGGAAGTCAAAGACCTCGGGCCATGAAGGGACTTGGAAGCTACCTATAAAAACCCAAGTAGAGCTGGGGGTGGCACTGGACTGGGTGAGCAGCTGGTCATTTCCATAATGGGCATCATGACTGTCATTTTAGGATGTTCACAGTCACTTAGGCCTGATGCCATGGAGCCCTAGGTCCAAACGGCTCCTCCGAGAAGGAGAAAGAAATTTGCACAACACACGCGATGCAGTTCAGCATTAATGTGCCTGATGGTCCCTGCTCCTCAAAGTCATCTACCCTCTCTGAGAGCCAATGAAAATGGGCCCATCTTATCCGAAAACCAACAAGCCCAGCACACATCTGACTGTGAATGGCAACCTATGTCTTCTCACTCGTCTTAAAAATACTTATTAGCACAAGCCTACTTGAAATGAAAAAGACGAATCTGCCCTAGAGTGGGCTCAGCAGACAACATGCCAAACTCGGCCAGTGGACTGGTTTTCCATGCTTATGGTATTAAGGGACGCTCCTAAAACTACAACAACAACAAGACTGTGCTAGAGACCCCATGTTCCTGCAAAGATACATTTTTACTACCTCGTCCTTCACAGAAAATGTTTCTTGACCCTGGCATTAGAACACTGCTTACTGGCTGATATCTAAAAATTTGCAACCAAGACCAGAGGAACAGCCAGAAGGTCAATTCTTATTTGCCAAAGATGACAATAATTCCTCAAAATCCCCCAAATACATCCTTCAGAAGAGAAATCTTAGCACAGCAGTAAATTGTAAACTGTTCTGTTGTAGAATGAATTCCTAATATTACATTAAAATTAAACCATTCACAAAAATAGAACTGGGCCTTATTTCCTTACATTATAAATACTCCAGTAATAAACCATCTATGTGCAAGGCTGAAATTGTGACTAATTCTAACAGCCACAATTGCTCTCTATTCCCTATAGACTCAGTGTGCTGCTACGTCTCGCCTTCCGCACTCTTCACGAAAACACTGGGAGGGAGACACTACTGTCCCCATTTCACAGCGGCTACCCCTGAGGCCCAGAGAGCTGAATGTCACTCCCAATGTCTCCCAGCTCCTAAGTGACAGGACCACAGCTCAAGCTCAGTTCCAACCAAGCACAAAAAACCAGGCCCCCACCCTCCCTGTCCTGTGGGGTCTCTACTCTTCGGTCCCTCTTTCCAGGAGAGTGATTTTTCATTCTTTCTGCAAATATTGCTATCTTGGGAAGTGGGCATGTGAACCATCACCACCTCAGGATTCCCTGCCTCCTCCTGGCACGCACACGCATACACTCACACCTGAAAAAGACTCTTTCTGAAGGTTTGGAGAGTCTATAAATGGAAAGTGTCTCAGCCTTGCGTTGTGAGTTAAAGCGCTGAAGTGAGCTTCTCATTTCCCTTTGGTGCTATTTCCAGGGTGGGCCTTTGGATCATGGCCATTTTCTTTGTGTGTACGCGGCTCTGCTTGGACTTAGGCAGCAAAGCCATCCAAGGGCGGGAACTAAATAAAGCACAATCCCAGGGTGTGGAATTTCCACTCCTTGCCTTCCTGTGAGACCTCTCTCCTTTCCTTTCTCCTTTCAAATTCCCTTGATGTCTCCACTCTTGATGCTCATGAGAAGTGTTTAAAAGGAGCTAAAACATGTGCCTTAGGCTAAACCCACAGGGAGGAGCCAGTGGCATCTTTCTGCTTAAACCATCCAAGCGCTCCAGCCTCTGCTTCTGGCTGGCACCTGCAGCTGTGCATGAAGCAGTTTTACATGGGGCGAGGGTTGTGCAGCCGTGTTAAGAAATAACATTAGGGGTTGGGAGAATGGCTCAGTGGGTAAAGTGCTTGCCATGCAAGCATGAGAGCCTGAGTTCAGGTCCTCAAACTCACAGAACTGGATGTGGTAGGATGTGTCTGTAATTTCAGCAGTAGGGAGGCAGAAAGAGGAGGATCTCTGGGCTCAATGGCTAGCTAGTCTGGCTGAATTAGTAAGCTCCAGGTTCAGTGAGGGACCTTGTGTCTGTGATGGTTTATATCTATGTCAACTTGATGAGGGCTAGAGCATGTCTGAGAAGGACTGTCTGGATTAGGTGAGCCTCTGAGCACACCTGAGAGGGACTGCCTGGATTAGGTGAGCCTCTGAGCACGCCTGAGGGGGACTGTCTGGATTAGGTGAGCCTCTGAGCACGTCTGAGAGGGACTGTCTGGATTAGTTGAGCCTATGAGCATCTATGAGCATGCCTGAGAGGGACTGTCTGGATTAAGTTAACTGTGGTGGTTAATTAATTAAATGGTTGAGCCTTCATCAGGTCCTTAGAAGGAACACCTGAATCACAGGGCCCTGGAGACAGTATGATTAAGACTAACCTTAATCTTCTCCTGCTTTTCTCTCTCACTCTCTCTCTCCTCTCTTTCTCTCTTATACTACCTATCTTTTACCTCCTTCTTTTGCCTTGGCACTGTCCTGTAACTCCCAGTACCAGCAAGTGGTTAACATCCACAATGAGCTGTTGATCAGAGAGACCTACAAAGTTTCCCAAAAGAAGACAGATTTCTGTCAGAGTACTTGATGACCCACCAAAGGTTAATGGTAAGACCTTGCTGCCAAAGACACCATATGCTGTTGGGATGGAACACGGAGTGACCTGGCTGGGATCTGGAAGAGAGTCAGTCCCCAGACAGTTAGCTCATCTAGTGCCAGAAGGTGCTACATGGGCGACTGGGGGAAATGACCAACATCTGCTCAAGCAACTTGTGGTCTTTGCTATTCAGCAGCAAATAAAGTGCGAAAGTGCACACAGCGATGTAGGTAGCCAATTGCTCTTGATATGACTAATGGATTTGCTCAGTGGAACGGAACCCATACCTGGTTCTGGGAAACAAGTCAGAACCATATCCCCAAAATGAGCTTGCTCTCCATTATCAAGTTTCCACCAATCGTGGGCTACAAGAGGGCCTACACCTATTAAATTCTCTCTAAAATAGTAATGGCTATCCCATTTATCTGATGCTGACTTCACTGTCTTTTGGAGAATTTGCTTCTCTTTTTCAGATGGATGCAGATCCTGAGGAGAGAATCAGCCCATTGCACCTCACCAGGGCCCCAGGTGAAACCATAGAGTAACTGGGGAAGTGAGCAAGAGTGCTGCTTTCTTGGTGAACCTGGTACCAGCACAAGGGTGAAGGAGATAGACACACTCAACTCCTACCAAACCAGATATCCAGAGACACAGAGGCTCACAAGACCTCATCACTGAAATAGACCTAAAATGAACCCAGGGAAATTCGTGGAAGAGGGGGCAGAAAGATTGCTAGAGCCACACGTAGGGTCATTATACACAGAGACATTGCCTCTTCCCCATAACCGATGGCCACCCCCACAATGCATGACCCGCATTCCCCAGTGAGGATGGAGGGGGGACAGGAGGAGGCTAACAATGGTACCAACAGGGCTGTTGACACACTGTGTATACAACTAATGAAAAAAGAGAAAGCTGAAAAAGCAAGTCAATTGAGGTGGAAAGACCCACTTTAACTATAGGCAAAACTACTCTGTGTCCTGGGATCCTGGACGGTATCAAAAGGGGAGAGCTACCCGGGAATGGTGGCGCACGCCTTTAATCCCAGCACTTGGGAGGCAGAGGTAGGAGGATCGCTGAGAGTTCGAGGCCACCCTGAGACTCCATAGTGAATTCCAGGTCATCCTGAGCCAGAGAGACCCTATCTCGAAAAACAAAAAAAAAAAGGAGGGGGGAGGGCTGGAGAGATGGCTTAGCGGTTAAGCGCTTGCCTGTGAGGCCTAAGGACCCCGGTTCGAGGCTCGGTTCCCCAGGTCCTATGTTAGCCAGATGCACAAGGGGGCGCACGTGTCTGGAGTTCGTTTGCAGAGGCTGGAAGCCCTGGCGCGCCCATTCTCTCTCTCTCCCTCTATCTGTCTTTCTCTCTGTGTCTGTCGCTCTCAAATAAATAAATAAATAAAATTTTAGAAAAAGGGTGGGGGGAGAGCTGGCTGAGCAGCAGCATCATTACTCTGCTTCCTCACTGGGCTGAATGAGAGCAGCTACCTCAATCCCCCGCCACCACGCCTTCCCCATCCTCAAGGACTGTAACCTGGAATTGTAAGCTGAAATCCACCCTTTCTTCCTTAACCTGACTTTTGTCAGGCATTTTGTCTCAGAAACAAAAATAAGTGATATATGGTCTCAAAGAATAAGTAAAAATCCACATGACACTACTCACCATTCTGTATGAATAGATTCCATTCTTCCCAAAGAAAGAATGGTCAGTGTAATAGAAGGCTAATTTCCTATCTATAAGTATTTTCAGGGATGAATTGAGCTTTAAATAATTCAGCTGTACATGCTGCCTTCCCAATAGCACGGCCAATTGATAGGCAAGAGAAAGAGAATTCAATAAATCAAGAAAACTAGGGCTATAATGATCATTTACTTGTGGTTACAAAACCATTTTCAATTCTAACTTCACACTGAAGACCACTAAAAAAACCCCACATGTTGTGAGAGCTGCCACCCAGCAATATGCGCCCATGGAAGCGAACTCCAGACTCTCGCCCGGTAAGCAGCGTCCCAGGGCTCCAGGGCTTTCATTCTCTCGTCAGTCGGCCTCCTGGCTGGTGTCGAGCAGGAGCCACCGCTGTGTGACTGCTCCATCCCGCGGCGCCCCTCACTGCTGACGCCTGCTTCACACAAACTCCACGCGGCCAGGCTGGAGCACATTTGACTGCGGTTCACGTGCACAGCCAGGCAGCCTTAGTTGGCGGCTCTGGTTTCTTAGCAGATGCTGCAGATTATGACTGAGCAGTCAACATCACTAACCCGAGAAGCTGAGCTCTAGGGCCCACCTCACTCATCAGCCTACAGATGCACATGCTGCCCTGCCCACTGCTGCTGGGCTTGTCTTCACTACTTCATGGACATTGCTCTCCAATGGTGCCATGGTAGACCACCAAGGGGATTCCAGCTGCCAGTTTCCAAGGGCAGCTACTGGTCCTCATATTACTTCTGCTAGAAAAAAAAAAAATCATTCATGAAGAAGAAAAAAGCAAGGGAAAATAAAAATAAAAAGCAAGAAGAGGCTTTGAGCCTTTTGGATAGAGTGGGAGGTGAGAGGACAGCATTAGTCCTGCATCTTGTCCGATCGGGTGAAGACACCTATGCATGTGTCCATTAGGTATTGTCCTCAGCCTGAGATGTTAGTCATCTCTATCACCGCCTCACAAATGAAGGCAAGTTGCTCAATTGTACGTGCAAGTGACCTTAAGACTCAAATGCTTACCTCACTGCATGTCAAACTTAGCAGGGCCACTGAGTACTTTAACTCAACATGGGCTTGAAACAGAACAAGGGCTCGTGAAGCCCCTTGTGTATTAGATGCACTATACAAAGCCCAGTCTTTCAATAATGGATCAATGCCACTGGCATATTCAGTTGTTGGAAAGTGTTCCCATGACCCAGGTTTGATTTCCTAGTACCTACATAAAGCCAGATTCACCAAGTGGCACATGTGTCTGCAAGTTATTTGCAGTGGCTAGAGGCCCTGATACATCCATTTCTTCTCTCTCTCTTTAAAATAAATAAGTAAATAAAATATTTAAAAAATAATACAGCCGGGCATGGTGGCACACGCCTTTAATCCCAGCACTCGGGAGGCAGAGCTAGGAGGATCACCACGAGTTTGAGGCCACCCTGAGACTACATAGTGAATTCCAGGTCAGCCTGAGCTAGAGTGAGACCCTACCTCGAAAAACCAAAAAAATAAAAAATAAAATAAAAAATAATACAAAAACTTGCTGAAACTAGAGAACAGACAATACACTTCTTTTATTTATTTATTTATTTTTAATGTTTAGTGAGAGTGAGAGAAACAGAGAGGAGAGACAGAAAATTGGCATGCCAGGGCCTCAGCCATTGCAATCAAACTCCAGATGCTTGTGCCACTTAGTGGGCATGTGCAACCTTGAGCTTGCCTCACCTTTGTGCATCTGACTAATGTGAAATCTGGACAGTCACACATGGGTCCTTAAGCTAAGTCATCTCTCCATCCTGAAAACATACTTCTTGAAAAATGGTGCTTGTGTGTGGGTGGAAGTTTAATGGAAATTAAAATATTATGGGTAAGCCATATAAAAACCTACTTCTCTAAATAATATGTGTTTAAAATAAAGGGACAGTTTGGGTAGAAATACCCTGTGGAGTTGGATAATGCTATGCTCAGAAGCCATAGATGGTTATGAGAAAATTTCAGTGCCAGGGTTGGTATACTTTCCAGCGAGTTGTTGGTCAGAGTGACCCCTGAAGCCCTCAAACATTACAGGCTATTGCCAAGGCTCTTGGTTTCCCACAAGAGTATGTTGGTAAGACCCTGCTGAAGACTGAACATGCTTGGGCTGCAGGTCACTGAGAAATCGAGCTAGAGCTAGACTTAAAACCTCCTCTTCCTAGACTTTCAGGGTGCTAGAAAGACCTATGCAGCCTGTTGGGAGGGAAAAGTCATCAACGGTCTTAACCAGCAGTGGATTCTGAAAGCTGGCCAGCCAGAGAACATGTGTCAACAGGTGTAATAGTGTCAAGTCTGTTATGGAGGAAGCCAGCGGCTCTCTGTTTGGACCTGAGGCCCATTCCACAGGAGGGAAATCATGCCTGGTACTGAAAACCTAATGAAAAGCCTATGGCTGGAGAGGTCAGAAGCCCTGGGAGGGGGTGTTAAGCTACTATTATTGCTTGGATAAATACATGCTCACCAAATTATCGTCTAAACATTTATGCTTATGCCTATATATTAATGCTACTCTCACTTTGGGTTAGAGAAGCTTCTATTTTCAGATGGTGATGACCCATGGGTAAACCCAAAATTCATGAGAATGCTAAAAATGAGCAACAGTGAAGTGCTTAGCACTGTGAGACATCTCTGTCGCACCCTTCAAGAGTCAGAGACCGGGCTGGAGAGATGGCTTAGCGGTTAAGCGCTTGTCTGCGAAGCTTAAGGACCCCGGTTCGAGGCTCGGTTCCCCAGGTCCCACGTTAGCCAGATGCACAAGGGGGCGCATGCGTCTGGAGTTCGTTTGCAGAGGCTGGGAGCCCTGGCGCGCCCATTCTCTCTCTCTCCCTCTATCTGTCTTTCTCTCTGTGTCTGTCGCTCTCAAATAAATAAATTACAAATTAAAAAAAAAAAAAAAAGAGTCAGAGACCCTTGCATAAGAATGGAGGAAAGAATGTAAGAGTCACTGGACGGACGGGGAGGACGGCTTACAACACTGCCTTCCAAACACGAAGCGCTCTCCATGCGCATGACCCTGTGGTGGCTGACGCTACCCGCACAGGAACTGCGTGATGGGAAGGAAAGCGATGATATTAAAACAGAAGAGAGACTAGTTGGGAAGAAGAAAGGATTCACTGGAGAGGGAGTTCAGGAGGTGGAAGAGGAAGGGTCACGGGAGGGCACTATCATCATGGTGTACGTCTACATATATGAAGTTTGTCAATAAAACATTTTTATAAAGGACAAAAAAATCCATTTGAAAAAGTACAATGGCAACAATAAAGTGTGTGCTTCCTTGTGAGTGTGGGTGCACACGTGCCAGGAGCCTGTGTGGAGGGCAGCTGACCACCTCGGGCTTGGTCCTCATTTATCTTGTTGGAGACAGGGTCTCTCTGCTGTTGGCCACTGGTACATGGCCCAGCTGGCCTGTGGGCTTCTGGCCATTCACTCATGTCCACCTCCCATCTTGGCATAGAAGTGTTTGGATGACAGACGCTCACGCTACTGTGTTCAACTTAATGTGTGTTTTGGGGACAGCAAGTGTTTTATCCCCAGCCCTTGCTCACAATTTCTTTTTTAAATTATTCCCAAAGACTAAAGAGTATAAAGCAATGTCTTTTTTCTTACTTACTTGAATATTTTTAATTTCCAGATAACTCATTTGGAGAGCCAGCAAAGGTTTATTGTATGTTGACCACACTGACGTCAGCATGCCAAGTGCAAAGATGCGCTCTCTCGGGGCACAACGAATATGTATGCTGTATAAGCATTTACTCATCCCTGAGGCAGATATTGGTTGCTGATCATGAGTGGGCAAGCTACAGCTTTTTTTTTTTAATTAATTAATTTATTTATTTGACAATGACAGACAGAGAGAGAAAGAGGCAGAGAGAGAGAGAGAGTGAGAGAATGGGTGCGCCAGGGCCTCCAGCCTCTGCAAACGAACTCCAGATGTGTGCGCCCCCTTGTGCATCTGGCTAACATGGGTTCTGAAGAATTGAGCCTCGAACCGGGTTCCTTATGCTTCACAGGCAAGCGCTTAACCACTAAGCCATATCTCCAGCCCAAGCTACAGCTTTTAAGACCCTCCCTGTGGCTGAGGGGAAAGCAAGAACACCCTCAGCGATTATATACCATAGAAAATGTTCTAAGCACCTAGAACAGACAGAAATGCACAAAGCGTGCCTAACAACTGTCTGCCAAGTGGCAGTAAGTTCTAAGACACTTCGGTCAGTGCTATGGACATTATGAAGAAGACCAGTGATGCCTTGTAGAAGCTAACCATAAACTTGGACTCTGATACAGCAACATAGACTGGAAACAAATCTTCAGCTTTCTTTTTCAAAATGGTGGTATCTTGGTATTAATGATACTCATAATAATAGTAGCAATAATGGTAACAATGACAGTGATGTGAGTAGTTAAACACTTATTGTATTGAAATTCAAAATAAATTCACTTCACTACAAATAAAATCTAATACTATCACTTGGTGAATGTTAGCAAAATGAGAGTTGCCATAGTCCTGCGGTCACCTGAAGTAGAGGTCCTATTAATATAAAAAAAAGCTAACACTCATCAGAATATTTCATTCTCAAGGTGGTCATGGCCACAGCCACTCCATGGGTCCATGGATGCATTCCATTGCCAAGAGTTGGGCTGTTCTCAAATGAAGTGATTGCTCATTTCTGCTTACCCAGTGTCCAATGGGTGGACTTTCTACATCCTTCCTCAGCTCCTGCTGTTTCTTACTGTGGATCTTTTTGGCACCAATCACATGTGATCAGCATGATGGGAAACAAGCTCTCCAGCCTGCACAAAACTCTTCTGAGAAGAGAGATCAATTGTACGCTGGCTTGGCTGTAGCTTCCCTCATACACTTAACTGGATTAGCTGTCGGGGATATGTCTCTGTGGATCATTTGATAAATGGACACCTTTTCATTGCAGGCTCTATCCCACTCTGTACTTACGGAGTGCCTACATTGTGCAAAAGGCTGTGTTAAGCCCTGAGGCGATCCCAGGTTTTGTACTAATAGATATCCTTCTTCAAATCCGCAAGAAAGGAATAAAATTGCAAATGCTGGCAGTATACAGCAGAAAACTGGAGGCAGCGTGAAGTGTTTGGTAGCAATGTTTAAAGAAAAATGAGTCTTTATTCAGTCTTTTCTTGGAGAAAAATCATTTGTGGCTAACCCCTACTTTAAACCACTGCAACGCATAGCCAGAAGTCTTCAAAAGACATTCAGAACGATGGCTCTGCCTAACAAACATGCCTTTGCCATCTAGGGACTCACACTGCAATATTCAATAGTTTCACCTTTGGGGAAGCTTTCCCTTTTCCACCACCAAGGGAGAAGAGGCGAAGGAGTGTACCTCAGGAGACACAGAGAGCAAGGACCTAGCCTTCTTGGACAAACGTTTGAGCCTCACAAACCAAAGTATAGCATTCTTGTGATGTTACTCAGTAAGATCAAACCTAAAGGACTTCTTGCTTCTTATCACATGAAGAATAACCCAGAATAGAACATCAAATTTTATCATTCATTCTAAGTAGCTCCATAAATCATGGTCACTATATGTAGACACTTAGGGGCAGAATCTGTGTGGTTCGCATGTGGTGTGTGTGTAGAATGTGTGGTGTGGTGTGTGTTGTATGCATGCTTATGTGCCGATGTAGTGCCCTGTGCTTTTTCCGTGGGAGGCGATTATCAGGTGTACCTTCCCACGTCACTCACCCACCTGCTTTTCCATATGACAAACTCTCTCACTGATTCTCGAACCTGCCTTTAGTGAGCTCCTGTGACTCACAGGGCTCTGCTCCTCACAGGACTCGGGTTGCAGATGTGCACAGCCATACCCAGATGTTTGCATGGGATCTGGAGGTTTGAACCTGGGCAGTGTTCGTCCCTCATGCTTGTGCAGGAAGTGCGTTTAACCACTGAGTGATCTCTCCAGCTCCGTATGAGGCTCCCGACCAGTACGTGCAGAAAGATCTTGCAGTCTGCTACTTCAACGTTTTCAGAATTGTGTGAGCCCAGGACCACTTGCAAAAGACAAAGCATGGGGTGTGTCTGTGCTCATTCTCTCTCCTGCCATAAAGCTCGAAGAAGATGGAAGGAAGAAGGAGAGGAGGAGGACAGGAAGAGTAAAAGGTGGGAGGTGTATATACGATACTGTATTTTTTATCAAAACATTCTAGCTTCAGAACAAAAGGTGTGAGATGGTGCCAGGAAGAGCTCCAGAACACACAAATACCAACATTTGGCATTTCAGTGCCAGCTGGTCACAATGCATCCACACTGGCGAGGAACAGCCTTACCAGAGTATAGCCATGGACTGATTCAACTCAGGCAATCAGAATGGCCCTTCATTTTATTATAATTATCATGCTGTCTCTTTCTAAAATTATATCAGACAATGGATCCTTCATTGTGAGTTTGGGAAATTATGTTAATCTCCATTTAAGAAACAATTATTACTATTTTCTCCTAATTAAATTAGTGATGCCCATGTACGGGGGAGAGTTAGAGACTAGGAACAGGAATAGAGAATTGACTGTCGGCTGTGCTATATCCAATGGACCGCTGTTGACAAGTTTATGGTTTTAATTAGTCTTTTCCTATCAATGAAGGTATAAAAGTATATTATTATACACATAAGCTTTATATCTCCCTATTTTACATAATTTTATACTAAATATCCATGCAGATTAATACATATTTTCTACTTTACTTCCAATGTCTCCTTACTAGGTCATTCTATGACTACAGTATGCTTGCTTTGATAAATCCTTTATTACTGGCTGTTTAGGCTATTCCTGAAAGTCTCTTTTCCTCTCTGAGGTGTTTGTAAGTACATTTCATGCCTGGTGGGAAAAACTCTCCTTTGATCATCTTTACTCACTCTTGTAGTGCCTTGGTTTCGAGGCCCTGTCACCAAGCCTTTACCCCTCTCCTATCAAGACGTCTCAGATTCATGACCACAAGCTGCACTGTGTCAGCATGTCAAAGGAAATGACTTTGGGAAGGTGTGTTCAACCTTCTGATATAGCAACAGCATATTAGTCACACAAAGCTCACACTCAAGAGTTGTGCAACCAACTACAAATTTTAAAAATCCTCATAAACTTGGATTAAGTTTATGACTTTGTTGGGCTGCATTCATAGCTATCCTTGGCCACTTCCAGCCCACAGGTAATGGGCTAGTCATGCCTAGGTGGCACAATAAGACCTTGTTCCCTGTGTGAACATTGACCTCGCCCCCAAGTATAAGAATAGGAGTCACCACTGTTTGGGGAGATGTCTCTTCCTGTTGCTTATCTATCTTGTTTCTGTTTTTTCTTCATAAATTTGATCACTTTGATGGTAATTCTCTAAATGCATGAAAAATTTAGACTTCAAAGGTTTTTCTTGAACAGTTATATGATTCTAAAAAAAGTCTGAATTTAAAAAATCAGTGCCATTACTCTTCATTGTCAAGCAGTTTTTAATAATTCTAAAATATAAACCAACATTGTTTAGCTAAATTTAGGTACAAAATTTGAACATACATAGGAGAATTTCATTCAATAACTTTTCAGGCTCTTAATCAGCACTTTTCCACTGACTTCTATGTCATAACTTTTTACATGCTGCATTGGAGTTCATGTATATAAAATGACAGATTTTACAGAACTGACCAAAAGGGTCTCCATGGCTGGATACATAAGCTGTTTCTGATTGTTCACGAACACAACAACAATTAACAACACACATGTCAAATGCTTCTTCTCTTAAGTGATTTCAAAATATGGAATTCTCAGAGTTAAAAGTAGATCATCAAGGATATGGACATGTTCATGTATCTGAAATATTCAAACAGCTTTGCAAAGCACCTACATTCCTATTAAGAGCACACGGCTGTAGAAGCTTCACCAGTACTTCTCCAGCAGGAAGTGCCACACTTTACAAACATTTCTCATTTGACAGATGTAAAGTGGTAATTGATCATGGGGTTGTATCTTGGCATTCCCATGGCCTGCTCTCAGAAAAACCCCAAGGAGCTACGTGTAGAATTCTCCTTGGCATTATGTGTGACCTGGCGGGCAGAGTAAGCAGATAAATAATTTTGCAAGAGGGGCTATGCAGGAGTGTGTTCAGCTCATTGAGACGTCTCTCTTCTACATAAAATACAGGCTGGGGAGTTGATCTGTGTTTTTATCTCCATATATCTGAAATAGTATCTTCATCACAGTGATTTAACCCATCTACTTCAAACTGAAGGTCAGTTTGCCTGTAGATGAACAATATTCCACCTAGATTTGAGATTAGGGCTATTATAAACCATGACAGGGAGAGATGTTTGTTATGATACAATCTATTTTTATCTGAGCATCCTCTATGCCAAGAGTCATAAAATATTTCACAGTGATACATCAGCTAATGGTCCTTGTAGAATGCTGATTTTTCAATGTTTATTTAACTTGTGATGAGAAATTGGTTGTTTTATTTTCTGGCAGGTAATAGCTGACTTCCCAACAGCTCTGTTAAAGAAAATAATCCCAGAGGTTAAGAAAGATCGCACACCCAGAACGTCATCATTTACCCTCTTCTAATGCCTCAAACATAACCACAAAAAAAGAGACTTTGTGCTGAAAACCAAAAAGAATTTGGGAAAAAAAAATCAATCGTCACCACCAGGGAAAATCTGTCAACCAAGTAAGTTTTTTCCCCTTTCTAAAAGAAAAGAAAAATATTCTCTGTCTTTTCCCGGTAAGTCTTAAACCCTTCAACTGTTCTCTGGGTTTGGCATACATGACATTTAAGTGATAAAGTGAGACAATCACAAGTCCACCATCTTACACACAGAAACTGCTCTCCAGACAGTAGGAGGAAGAAGGATCAATGACAATTCTGTGACGGGCTTTTGGTCTATGGTTTTATTTTCATAAAGTAAATTTACAATAGACTGGCTTGCTCTCTTATGCTTTTCAGAGAAGTTGAAACATCATGCTCCCCACTGAGCTGGCAGGGATAGCTTTTAGACAGATCTCTTTGCTGTCACTTCTCTTCCAGTCCTGACACTATGCAGAAACTCTGGGAAGGGTTGCTCCCAAGGAAAAGAGCAAGGGGAGCTCCAACACTACATAACAGTGACCCAGCCAAGCCACACAGTTAAGACTCGTAGACCTGAGCCCCAAACCTGGAACCAGAAGAAAGGATCACTGTGTCAGAGAGCAAATGACTGCACATCTAGGATGCAGAAAGCTCGGTGCTTGACTTTGTGAGTTTCTTGGACTTTTACTCACTCTGTAGTTCATACATTCCTTGCCCTTCTTTATACTTCTCCTCCCATATCCCTTTGCCTACTGAAAGAGAAGATGAGTCTGTACTTTTTTTAAATTTATAGAATGCCTGATTAAATTTTATCTGGGGGGCTGGGGAGATGGTTCAGTGGATAAAGTTCTTGACACAGGAGCCTAAGATCCAGAGTTCAGACTCCAGACTCCATGTAACTAGAATGCTCACAGCCAGTTGGGAGGCAGGGGTAGAACGTCCCAGAAGCTCCCAGTCAATGCACAGAACAGCAGCAGAGCGAGATCCAGAGGGGTAAAAAGCCCTGCCTCAAATGAGGTGGAAAGGTGAGAACAAACCCAAAAGTTGTCCTCTGGCCTTCAATGTGCCCTCACTCCTACACCTGTGTGCACATGCGTGCACACACACACACACACACACACACACACAAGTTTTTAAAAAGTTAAGATAATAACTGAAGCTTTAAATAAGCTCAGCTGTGATGTCAAGTGAGCCTTTGACAAGGTTGATGTCAAAAATCAGATGCTTGGGCTGGAGAGATGGCTTAGCGTTTAAGCGCTTGCCTGTGAAGCCTAAGGACCCCGGTTCGAGGCTCGGTTCCCCAGGTCCCACGTTAGCCAGATGCACAAGGGGGCGCACGCCTCTGGAGTTCGTTTGCAGAGGCTGGAAGCCCTGGTGTGCCCATTCTCTCTCTCTCCCTCTATCTGTCTTTCTCTCTCAAATAAATAAATAAATAAATAAATCAGATGCTTTTAGGAGCTGACATCATGGACAGCATCCTTGGGGGGGGGATGGTGTGGGGCTCAGACCTTAGCCCTAAAAAAATACACTACTTGTATATCCTAGATAAGTTACTCATTTTGGCTCTCAGCATTTCTATTTTTGTGACAGAAATAAGAGTTGTTGAATTGAATAGCTGTGATTATGAAATAAGAAAATTTAAACATTTTAGCATGATGCCTATCAGGTAATCAAGTACAATGCCTGGCATCCAGGACACTATGGATAATTGGCCTTGCTACTACTGTGGTCAGGAGATTCAACTGTTAGCTCATTCATTGTTTTTTCCTTTCCTGAGATTAGATGGCAACAGTTATAGTAAAACTTGCAAAGTGGGAGCTTGAAGTCACTTTGTGAGAAAGAAGCTGAGTTTTCTTCCTCTTCTGTGAGTCACTTCATCCGGGAATAATGACCTCTAGCCTGTCCTCGAGCCCAGTGAACCGAGCAATTAACACTGAAGGCTGTGGCCTAGTCAAGGGTCACAGTTAGCTTCACCCACAATGGCCAATAGCTATTGAGCTTTTCAACTATCAACTAGATGCAGATAAATCAGGTTTGGGGGAACCAGTGGCCGTGGTCTTAAATACATTTCCACGCTAATTAACAAGTGGGTCTCTGAGAAGCACCTACGAAAGTACACAAGCCTTTTGAAATTGTTGCAGCTGTGCTTGGGAGAAAATGAGCTTTGCCATAAGTCACAGGTGCTGGAAGGTTCTGATGGGAAAGGCTAGTTAACTGGCACCCAGTGAAGTCCTGGTCAGCCAGAGAGATGATGTCGACACATGGCAAGGGTAGTGAAAGCAAAGCGATGCCACAGCGCTCCAGGCCCAGACAGTGTGAGGTAGACGGGCGGGCAAGAGGAGGAGGAGGGTGGCCCAGCCACTGGCACTCAGACAGACACAACTGTGTGGAGCAGATGCCTGATAGGAACCAGGGCTGAGGGGAGAGAGAGAGATCAGCGCGGGTGACCTTGCATGGAGGGACTAGAAGAGCCCTTCTCCTTGCTCTCCTGCCAGTGGCCTGGTCTGGTTTGAATGGTCCCCACTAGATCACATAACATGCAGGATTCCTCACCATAGCAGTGTTGGGATCTGGTGGAGGTGTCTTGATCATGGGGTCGCATTCCTCATGGGGGGTTCATGGCAAAAGTGAGCTCTCCCTCTCTCATGACTGCATGAGTTCTCATGAGTGCCCGCTGGTGCAAAGCAAGGTTAGCTCTCGTTTTGTCTCATCGATAGTATCTTCCTGTTCTTGGGTCTGAATAGAACTGAAGCCACACAGGTCCCTCATCAGAAGCTGAGAACCATGATTTTGAACCTTATGAACTGTGTTCCCATATAACCTTCTTATCTTTAGAACTTGCCTAGTCTGATGTGGTGTGTGATAGCAACAGAAAACTGGCTAAGCCATATTCTTACTGGCTAAACTGATAACAGACACCAGAGGAAGGCAAGGACTGAAGGACGACCAGCTCTGCCATTGCTGTGGGCAGGGTGTGTGATTTGTCTTCTTGTTTCTGGGACAAAAGCCCCAACCAGAATCAGAGGTGAAGGAACAAGTTTGTTTTGGCTTACAGTTTTGAGGGTATGTTCATGGTGGTAGGTAGTTAGCAAGGACAGACAACTAGGATGTCCCATCAGTGGGAAGGAAGCAGCAAGAGTGAGAAAGCGCTACTTAACAACCAGTAGGGCTGGACTAGTAAGCTCCGAGGTCTACCCCAGTCACAGGACTCCTCCAGTAAGACTTCACCCCCAAGACTTCATAAACTGGGGATCGCGTACAGCTTCATCCTAAACACCTGAGCCCAGGGGAGGCAGCTTACATTCAAACCACCGCACAGGGCTCCATTCATTAGTTTATTTATGTTTTTCTTCCCTGAGATGGCAACAGTTGGATTAGCACTAGCAAAGTGGGATCCCTGGCTGAATTCCACACGGAGAGCATCTTTGGGAGAGAGCAGGCAGAACCCAAGGGCAGCGAGAGTGCCCCCAGCCCTCCCTGAGAGCCAGCCCCGTGATGGCAGAGCTTCTGGGCCAAAATACCTTTACTGACAAAGCGTTAGCATTATTCGCTGCGGTGACACAGTGTCCAGTGACTTCCCAGCTCACAGAAAGTCCTCAGCCAACATCTGGTTTAGTACAGGAAGTACTTTTTAGTGTTTCCTTTGTCATTATTTTTTTTTTTTTATGAAGAGCATTTTCAATTTGCTGTTCAACTGATCAAAAGCGTGTCTTGCAGAGTCATGGAGAAATATGAAAATAGAGTGACAAAAGTTTGGCATGTCAAGTCACAGCCGTCTCGTCTTCAACGAGCTGTGCGAGGCAGCTCTGCACATGAACGTGCTCAGTAGGAAGTTAAAGTTGAAATCCTCCCTCGATGCTGAGCACTATTGGCTGGTATAAATGGAGCCTCCGCAATTTACCTAAAGCACCAGGGCTTGGCTTGGAGTTAACATTTAAAGGAGCAAATTTAAGGAAGATGATGAAATGAAATAATTTTGCAAGCTTCAGTTAAGCTCCCACTATTGCAATCTTTAGAATTTTCTGTGTTTTTGTCTTAATAAGACTTTTCTGCAGTTATTTATATTTTAAAATAATTGCACTGGCATTAAACTTTTTAAAACTTTGGTGATAACTTTTGTTACCGCTTTCATCAAACATGAGACTTTAAGCAGGGCAAAGGATAACTGACCCCAAGTCAAGCGCTGAGTTTCCTTTAAGACAGCGTGTCTCCAACAGTGAGCATCATGTACTGTGCAGCTCACTAGCACATAGATGTGGACTGGCTTCCCATGACACACGCTAGTTAGTGTAAAATATTTTCTGGATGTGCACGGTGGTCCAACATTTAGAAAATATACTATTTTAAGGGAATATCCCAATGTGATATTTAACTTACTTAAAAGAAAGCATAATATATATTGAATGTATGCCTATATGTTATGTATGAATACTGTACTTAATTATCCATTTGAACAAATGCTATATCTTTATGTCATGCAAGCTGATGACTTGTATTCTCTTGTATTCTTTTCACTTGTAGAAAAAGAAATGACTGCTACACAGAAAATGAAATAAGGCCCACTGCTGTAGTCAGCTCCACGTTGCTGGGATGAACTTCCAAACAGACACATTGCAAGGGAGAAATGAGATGTACTGCACCTTACCAATCCTAGAGAAGTTCCGCGATGGTGGAAGAGACACGGCCCCTTTTACAGATCTGAGCAGAGAGACCCAACAGCCAGCATATGCCAAAAGCAACAATCAACAGGGGCTTATTGCAAGCAGCAAGGACCTGGAATTCAAATGTTCCCCCAGTAATACCTTATGGCTAGAGACCAGGATCTGCCCCCAGTGATGCCTCCTTTAGCTGGGCAGCTAAAGACAAGTGTTAAAAAAAAAAACACCTGAGTCTAGTGGGGGGTCATAGATTCAATCTACCATACCATTAATGGGGAGCGAACATCCTCTAGCTCTGACAATCCTGCTATGGTTTAGCTCACATGTAAGTGCAAGACAAGGAGGAGAAGGAATAAGCTGGTCTGGTAGAGAAACACTGAGGACAGAAGGATCGGTAGGGGAAGACAACGTGGTAATTCCTGTGGGGCTGGATCTTTCCTACCACAGGTTGGGAGAGATGAAAAGAAGCACTCTTTCACTTACTCGTGGGCACTGTGGCCTTCGTCATGCGTTGCACAAGCTTGCTATCCTGTGGCTCCTAAACTAGGTAAAAAAAAGTGAGGGCTCCACTGGCGAGATGGCTTAGCGGTTAAGCGCTTGCCTGTGAAGCCTAAGGACCCCAGTTCAAGGCTCGATTCCCCAAGACCCATGTTAGCCAGATGCACAAGGGGGCGCATGCATTTGGAGTTTGTTTGCAGTGGCTGGAGGCCCTGCAGCACCCATTCTATCTCTCTTTCTCTCTCTGTCTGTCGCTCTTAAATACATACATATATTCATACATAAATAAATAAATAAATATTTTTTTAAGTGAGAGCTAGCTGAGCATCCATCACTCTCTCCTCCCTCCATGCAGATATGTGATGACGTCATGCCAACTGTCTGCATGTGCTATGCCTTCCTCACAATAATGAGCACTTCCTCTTCGAACTATAAATCAAAAATTAATCTCTTCAAAGTTCCTTATATTGCTTCCGGTTGGGTATTTTGTCTCAGCATCTAGAAAGTGACTGATACCCTAGGCCTGACCTTTGTCTAAGCCTTTTATTCCCTTAATAGTCGTGAAGAACCTCCCAATACTCAGGCTTTCTGTGAAACGAAAGGGTGAAATTTAAGTCGAGGGTAAGTTGGATGACATACCTAAAGGAGGCTAACCTAACAACAGGCACATGTGACCATGGCTACTGTAAAGACTGCAGTCAAGTGAGGCACTCAGGAAGACTGAAACAGGAGGATCAAGAGTTCAAAACCAGCCTGGACTACATAGTGAGACCCTATCTCAAAATTTTTTAAAAAATCAAATTTGCTGTCAATATTAAGGCCATCATTCTGCCAGCCCCCAGTTGGATATAAGGTCTCCCATGCAAAATAGTATTCAGATTGCTAGAGTTATTAATTTCATCTTTGTAGTGCATGATGTGTGTGTGTGTGTGTGTGTGTGTGTGTGTGTGTGTGTGTGTTCGTGTGTGTGAGTATGGGCACACATACTTGACATGGTGTACGTGAGGAAATCGGAGGAAAATTCCAGGTATCAGTCCTCACCTTCCCTCTTATTTGGGATTTCTTGATGTGCACTACTATACCCACAACGCTAGCTGGTACACAAGCTTCCACAGATTCACCTGTCCCCACTCCAACCTCACAGAAGGCATGCTGGGATTACAGATGTGTGTGACCATATCTGACTTTACATGGGTTCAGGGGATCTAAACTCATTATCTAAGCACTTTATTGACTGAGCCATCTCCCCAGAGTATTTGAGGCTGGGTCACCCCAATCTAGAAACCCCTATCCATGCAAAGAAAGAAACATGAAGCCAGGCCTGGTGGCACACACCTTTAATCCCAGCACTTGGGAGACAGAGGTAGGAGGATCACCATGAGTTCAAGGCCACCCTAAGGCTATATAGTGAATTCCAGGTCAGCCTGGAATAGAGTGAGACCCTACCTCAAAAAACCACACACAGAGAAAAAGAAACCTGGGCTTGGAGGCCCCCAAGAAGGAAGTGGTGGTGGGTGTCCAGCATGAAGCACCTCTGCATAATACCATCACCAGTTCTTAATGTTTGATCTTAAATGTTTTGATATTTTTTGAGGTTAGAAGGCCTTGTTACTTGGAGATGAAATATAAAACCAGGAGGAAAGCATTGTGAAGCTCCAAAGCTCGCTAAAGGCAAACATTGAGGGAAGAACTTAAAGACAAAGGATAGCTGATTAGCATTGTACCAAGACTCATGATAAGTGATGGCAGCTCACAATAGATTCTGATAGTTCGAGGACTCAGTGGAGGTTATGAAGACTCTCTCAGATGCAGTGTCTCATAAAGAGCCATTTTGTGGAGACAAGAATAAAGCAGGGTTAGATTACATAAGACAGTGAGCAGTCCTGAGACTAGGGATACAATTTCTGCCTCCAGGTTGCCCAAGTTGGATTGTGTGTATGTGTGTGTGTGTGTGTGTGTGTGTGTGTGTGTGTGTGTGCGTGTGTGCGTGCGCACACATACCCAGAATGAACTTACTTTGATAAAATAAGACATTCAAATAAAATGATCACCAATATTACTCGTACTCGCCTCCCCTAAAGCCTATAGAAGTCCAGCCCAGCCACAGGAGGCCTCCTACTATGGCCCTCTTGCCCACTTATTCAAAATGCTTAAACAAATTCAGAAATTCTACACCTCCCACCCAGCCACGGGGCATGAAAAGGATTCATCCACACTGAGCTAAATGTTTCCATTGAGAATAATTTGGGAAGAGAATGTGAAGAAGAAAACGTAAATGCTCTTTAAAAGACACCCATTTCTATGTATTAAATCAAATAAATGATAGATAACAGGCTGCTGGTTTGCCTTACAATCTTCTCACCGCTTAAAGCGAGGGCTAACGTAGATGAAGAGTAATGAAGTCGGGACCATTTAGCAATTGTCTTTGACGGCAGTGCCGACGCCTAGACACCCCAGTGAGCAGGCTTCTCTGACACAGCGCTGGGACACAGCTCTGCACGGCCTCATTTACTTGCTGGAGTCAAAGGCTGCCTCGTCTCTTGACAGGTGGAGCCAAAAGACCAATGATCAAAGGGACGGGCGTGGAGAGGGAGCACGCAGTGGCGGGGACAGGGAGCCAAGCTTCCCTCGGAGACTTTTCCAAGTTGCACGAGCTCTAATCAAGTAGCCAAACAGTAACTCTTATTTCACCTAAATGTTCATGTCTAAAAGACTTCTGGGGCTGGAGAAATGGCTTGGCAGTTAAGGCATTTGCCTGTGATGCCAAAGGACCCAGGTTTGATGCCCCAGGTCCCACGTAAGACAGATGCATAAGGTAGCACATGTGCCTGGAGTTTGTTTACAGTGGCTGAAGGCTCTGGCACACGCATTCTCTCCCTCTTTCTCTCTCAAATAAATGAAAAAGCAATTAAAACACTTTGGCATGAAGATAACCCAATGTAAACAGAAAAAGCACTTACCAGGTCTCACAGAATCACGTTACAAAGTGCCCACTGACCCTGAAAATAGCGTGTTAAACATTAGACACCATACTCTCAATGCCACGTACTGTATGATGTTACTTACACAAACTGAAGAATGAGCATGAATTTAGGGACAGCAAACAGATTAGTAAGTAGTTTAAAGGAACTAAAAGGATGGATGTTTAATGGATGTGGCAATACCTTATGGTCATCAAAAAGTTTTCAAATTAGATAATGATGAAGGATGTTGATTTGGGAATTAATACTTCCTGGAGGGAGTATATTATTGGGGGCGGGCTTATGGGTGTTACAGCTGGTTTCTCCATACCAGTGTTTGGCACACTCTCCTGTTCCTGTTGTCCACCTCATGTGGGCCATGGGGTGATGTCTATCCTCTGCTCATACCATCATTTTCCCTGCCATCGTGAAGCTTCCCTTCAAGCTTGTAAGCCAAAATAAACCTCTTTTCCCCACAAGCTGCTCTTGGTTGGGTGATTTCTATCACAAATGCAAACCTGACTGCAACAGTAAAGTGGTTCCAAGAAGTGGGATTGATGCTAGACACCTGACTGTGTGGCTTTGGTCTTTTGGAGCTGATTTTCAAGAGAAATGTGGAAGGATTTGAAACCTTGGCCTAAAAGATGCCTTGCAGTGCTGTAAGTACACCTTGATGGACTATTCTGGTCAGTGTTGAAAGACCTAAATGCAGTAAGAACCATGGACTGTGAGGTTTGGCTTATGAGGGTGAGAAAGAGCTTTGCTTGGACTGGGCTAGCAGTTTGTGTGAGAAGCTGACTGTTATGCTCATGTCATGAGAAGTTGTGAAGGGTTGCTTTGTGTAGAAATTAACAGTTGTGAGCAGAGGGATATGGCACAGAAAAAATGAACACTTCGGGTAAACTGCTGCCTGCCTGTTCAGCTGGAATTGAGAGAGTACACCCTTTGAGTTAAGGCCAGCTGACCTGCTCTGGGGCAACAGGAGAATGCAGACTCTTTTGAAGGGGCCTGAGTGCTCAAAGAGTGTCCTATTATTCAAAGTCAGCTTTATTTCCTCCCCTGGATTAATAAATTGGCACCCCACTTGATACTGTGGAGTATAAGAAATATAGGACAGAAAGGGTCATTGAGTTTGCAACATGGTCTGGTTTTGGAAATGGCCATGAGCAGTGTGAAGCAGGTTTGCTGGATGCCTGCATGGAGACCCCACGAGGCCATGAAGATGAACTATGGATTACAGTGGAGACGCAGTGGAGATGCCGGGACCACGAGATGGCTGCCAAGGAGTGATGCCTGCCCCAGATGTTTTCCAGGACTCTGAGCAGCCTAGCTGGAGGGACAGAATTGGAACTCCAGATACTTGTTGCTGGTTAGAATTATCAGACCTAGAGATTTGTTACTGACTAGAGTTGTTGGACTTGGAGCTAGACAGTTTGACTGTCCTGTGTGCTCTGTTTAAATCCTGGATTGTTCGAATCTTTCTTTGCTATGCCCAGTGCTCTCTTTTGCAGCGTGAGTGCTTATTGTGCGCTGTTATGAGTTTTGCGGGGGTGGGGGGGCCTGTTTAGTATTATGGCTCAGTTAGAAGATCTTGGATTATGGGGATGTATGAACATCATTGGAACTGATAAAAACTATGGGGACTTTTAAAGTTGGATGAATGTACTGCATTTTACATCATGTACAGTTATCAGTTTATGGGGCCCTGAGAGGAATGTGGTGGTTTGATGCAGGTGTCACTCATAAACACAGGTGGTCTGAAGGCTAGGATCCCAGCTGAAGGAGATTTGGGAATTAACAGCTCCAGGAGCATATTATTGGGGGTGGGCTTATGGGTGGTAGAGTCAGTTCGCCATTGCTAGTGTTTGGCACACTCTCCTGTCCCTGTGGTCCACCTTATGTTGGCTAGGGGATGAAGTCTACCCTCTGCTCATGTCATCATTTTCCCCTGCCATCATGGAGCTTTCCCTTGAGCTTGTAAGCCAAAATAAACCTCTTTGTCCAACAAACTACTTTTGGTCGGATGATGTCTACTAATAATATTAACCTGACTGCAACACATGGTTACATGATCCTCTCCTAGCATGGGCATGATGGCTTCCTGAAGGAGACTCTCCTCTACTGACATGGTTACATGATCCTCGCCCAGCACGGGCATGATGGCTTCCTGAAGGAGACTCTCCTCTACTGACATGGTTACATGATCCTCTCCCAGCACGGGCACGATGGCTTCCTGAAGGAGACTCTCCTCTACTGACATGGTTACATGATCCTCTCCCAGCACGGGCACGATGGCTTCCTGAAGGAGACTCTCCTCCACTGACATGGTTACGTGATCCTCTCCCAGCACGGGCACGATGGCTTCCTGCGGGAGACACTCTCAGGCTGCATGTCAAGTGGGGCTAAGGAGGAGAGGAAGGACCCTGAGTATGGATACAGAGAAGTCTTGACATAAATTACACCCTCCCTCTTCTTCTCTGGAACGTTGCCAACATCCTTGATTCTCATTCTGTCAGAAGTGGAAGGTCAGTTCCAGTTACTTGAACCCTGGTGCCACCCCCACTCATGAAAATCTGTGTGTTCAAAAATAATTTAAAATGCTCTTTTCTGGACTTCTTCACTTTATTATGATGCCATGTTTCACTCAGTGCCATTGAAGAGGCTCTAGTGAGTAAAATTAAATGGAAGTTATGTGAAATACAACTCTCTGGGCCCCTCTAGGGTGGGAACTTGTCTGTTTTATCATGCATATGGCAAGACTAAAAGGCTACTTTCTCTCATAGTATCTAACAATAGTTGTCATCAGATGGTGTGCTTTAATAAATTGAGAAGTTCAAGAAAACTAAATCACATTCTCTCTCATTCTGTAGCTATAGCATTTGGAAACAGAAAAGTAAATGACTTCTTTCAGGGGGTAGGGTCTGGGGAAGATTTGTAACAATTTGAGGGGCAAAAGGTCCACTGTTCCTGTCAGCACTTTTGAACACCCTGCCTTGTACCCCATAGGAAACTTATTCAAGTGGGATGGAACCGCACGCCCCCCAGGCTGCAGGTCCAGTGGACTGACAGAATTTTCACTCTTTAAGCCAAGTTGGATGACACTGCTTTTATGTGTCCCAGGAACTGTGAATTAATAATGGCAGGTCTGTTTGTGGCAGGTTTAGCCAAGACACTTGGCTCTCCTATAATCAAAGGTATGTCAGTAAATGTGCTGGAATAAAACCAAGGTCAGTACTCTCAACTCTCATTTTGGTTTTCAAAAATGGGAACTTCAAGGAAGAGAAATTTTGAGTAATCATAATTACAATACTTATGATACTATAGATGTCAGAGATCACAGAAGGAAGTCACAGAAAGCCTGTAATTTAAGAGAAAAAGTAAAACTCTTATGCACAGTAGGAGACCTTTTTCATCTTCCTTATCAGTTCTAGGTATGAAGAAAATGAAGGGTGAATTCAGCAGGACACTGATGGAGCTGGAAGAGCAAAGCCATGCCACCTCAGACTTTTGAATCTTAAACTCCATCAAAGAAATACACATTCTGATTTCCTGTCTCTTCCTGTTGGTAAAACTCTGAAGAGGGGCCATGAAAAGAAGAAAGTCAAGGTGTCCACATCATCAGGCACATTTCCTGGTGGTGTGAGACTGATGTCAGGCTGGGTGCAAAATCAGGACTCTCTTCAGACAGCCTCTGTCACTGAGAGCAGAGGAAGAGAGCTTGTCGTGCTTTCAGTTGACTGTGCAAAATCTGATGCTGCCTCCCTGGTCAACTGCAAGACTCATTAAAATCAATGTTTCATGTTGATTTTAATGAAACATTATACTTTTTGCATGTGTATATGTGTGAATATGCAAGTATGTTCATATACATGTGGTAAGTGCATGTGCACATGTCTCCACTTGTATGTGGAGACCACTGTTTGATGGCAGATGTCTTGCTCAGTTGCTGTACACCATATTCTTTATTTTTATTTATTTATTTGCAAGGAGAGAGAGAGAGAACAGATGTGCCAGGGCCTTCAGTTGCTACAAACCACCTCCAGAGGCCTGGGCCACTGTGTGCATCTGGCTTTATGTGGGTTCTGGGGAATACAACTGGAACTGTGAGCCTTGGCAGGCAGGCACCCTGACCACTGAACATTCTCTCCAGCCCACACCTTATTCTTTGAGACTGCTTCTTACTGAATGCAGAGCTCACAGACTCACCTAGGTTAGCTAGCCAGCAAACTCTAGGGATCCTCCTGTCTCCATCCCCGCATGACTGGGATTACAATCACATGCTGCCATGCCTAGCAGGTCCATGAGTGAATTCAGGTCCTCACGCTTGAGGGACAAGCGCTTTAAAGGCTGGGCCTTCTCCCCAGCCCAGAGAAGAACTGTGTGTCATAGCATAAATATCTACCTGCCTGTATGTGGAGTAATAGGAGTCTGATTATCTCCAAGCTGATGCAGAAACAAATATAAACAGACATTCTAAGAGTTAAAATCAGAAATCACTTATTTTCATTAGGATATGGGGCTACTATGCTCCTGGGGGGGGGGGGGTTGAAGTTAAAAATCAAAACCAGAATTTGATAAGGACAATAATAAGATTCGATCAGACAAAACCGTGTCCAGCAGGGACTGAGACTCTGCCTGCTGGGCGCAGTCTGCCTGCGGCCTGGGCTCTAGTCAGAAGATGCTTTCGTGTGGAAGACACGTGCTCATTTGGGCTCAACCACCTTGAGCAACCTCCCTGGCTGGGCTCTGGGATCCACACGTTCACACGTACACTCTTTAGCCACACAGGTCACATTTTTGTTTCTGTTTTGCTGCTTGTCTTTGTTTCTTGAGACAGGGTCTTACATAGCCCAAGCTGGCCTCCAATTCCCTCTGTACTGAGGGATAACCCTGAGCTCCTGATCCTCCAGCCTCTCGGTCCTCCATGCTGGTACTTTAGACATGCGCCGCCACACTGCTTTCACATTCTCTTTGTGAAAGTATGAACATCACGATCCAGGATTCCAGCACAGACTGCTTTTGCTGTTCTGTTGCCCAGCGCAGCCACCTAATCCTTCCTGCTGAGACATTCCCACAAGCCCAGCTCCCAGGTCACGCTCTCACCGTCTTGCCTTCCCACTAGAAGTTCTTTCTAATTTTTGTTGTATAATACTTACAACATTCTTTACAAGACGAATCATGTTCATATTGCATTGAGTACACAATAAGGGGTCAGAGATTATTCTAAGGCCTTACAACATACAAACTGATTTAAGCTCCACAACAGTCCTGAGGGGTAGAGGTGTTGACAAATGTGGGCAAAGTCACATTGATGAAACCAGAAGACAGCTCCTGACCAGTCAGAATTAATAATATTTCTATCTCCAGCTTAGGATTTTGCTTATCCAGCCGTTTTGGTGCTTGCTGCAGCTTGACAGTTTGGGCACACTCTGTGTCATTAATTACTGAGTCCTCAGTGCCCACCAACATGCCTGGTATCTACTTGACCCTAACTGAACATGTTCAGTAATGGCAAGGATCCATAGGAAGCTGCATAGGAAATCTACGGACTTTCCTAACATTGTGTGTGCTCTACTGTCTTTAGTAACTGCAAAAACGGGTTTGTTGGCCACCCAGAAATGAGAGTGGGTAGATGAAAGGGCACCAGTGGCTTCGGAGGTGGCACACTCATAACAGCACACACTTTACCCACAGCAGTGACCAAGCGCCTGGCACACTTACGAATCCTGAACACTCACTCAAGCATAAACTGTAAAACAGAAATCACAACACAGAGCTTTCAAAGCCCCAAACCTTTATAAATAGACTTCCTTTTTTCATTTTCTAGACATTGCATTTTATTTTCAGCCATACATATTAGAGGTGTAAGAGCCTCTTGAAACAGCTAAATGTACTTTTGACAGTGACTCTTGTGCCGAGCCTTTACTACACCATCACTCCAGGACTATCTTCTCCCTTAGCTGCCACAGGAAAACCAGTGAGAAAGGGCACCACCTGCCCTCCCATGAAAATCACTTAACTTGACCACCGGTTTAGATGAACAGTCTCCATTTACTATGGAAAATCACGTCTCTAAAGACCGCATCTCAGTATGTACCAGCCTTCAAGAAAGGGATGTAATGATAAGCTACGGGGTCTTCATTTCCAAAATTACAAAGTGAAACATGAGACAATGAACTCAGCATAGCACCTTCTGACTTCCAAGCTGATTTTTAATGTGCATGGTGTTGGGTGTTGCAGCTGTAAAAAAAAAAAAAAAAAAAAAAAAAAAAAAAAAAAAAAAAAAAAATTACCCCTGACCCTTATCCTCAAGAAAGCTTACATGCTACCTAATCTGCGGGACATTTGTTCAAATAATTATTATGCTTCACAGTCTGTCTAGTACCTGAGAAACGTGACAGTGCAGAGGAAAGATGGAACCGTCGTGCCGAGGTCCAGGCATTGCCAGTAAGACCTCAGAGGGGAGCCCTTGTGAGCATCAAGCAGACGATGGACGTGGCTAGGTGAGAAGGAAGGAGCTGGGGAGGGAAATTACAACAAGAAGAAAAGTACTGATGAGCTTTAGGTCAAGAAGGGAAGCTTTATATATTGTTATCTTGGAACACAGAATGATTAATGACTCAAAAACAGAATAGATAGGAAGAGAAAGAAGAATAAAGACATGCCGCCACAGCTCATCAAGGAAAGACAGAATCTATAGCTATGAACTGCTAAGGATGGCAAAGAGAAGAAATGCCAAAGTCTAACAAAATGAACAGGAATTCAATGATTTAACAAAAAGTTAGAAAGTGCTCTGTTTGATAGCATTTCCTTTTATGATATCAAAATTATTTAAGAAAAATTATAAATCTTTTCTATATGTAACACAAGTCATCAGCAACTGAAAAATTAGCATTGCATTTCTATCAACTTTTTCAATATTGATATTTTTAGATAAAAATAAGTTTAAAATTTTTTGTTTATTTTTATTTATTTACTTGACAGCAAGAGACAGAGAGAGAAGGAGGCAGAGAGAGAGAGAGAATGAGCATGTCAGGGCCTCCAGCCACTGTAAACAAACTCCAGATGCGTGCACCCCCTTGTGCATCTGGCTAATGTGGGTCCTGGAGAATTGAGCCTCGAACCAGGGTTCTTAGCCTTCACAGGCAAGCGCTTAACTGCTAAGCCATCTCTCTTGCCCAAAAATAAGTTTAAATTAAGCCTCTGTCGCAACTAGAATGTTCAAGTTTATGTTGACAGGATTTTTTTTCTTTTTAAGAAAAAAAGTCTTAACTGATAACCAGTTGTTTGCTAAAGAAATCTAGAATTTATTTTAATAATTTGGAAAAAAAACCACATAACTGCCAGTTTCAAAGGAAATAAAATAAACAATATACTTGAGAATGTAGAATTCAGTGTGTTTTCTACCATAAGCAATTTGGCAAGTTAAAAAATAAAAAAGACTTAGCTGGAATTAAAAGCAAGCCATGAAATGTGTTCATCATAGAACAAATTCACTTTGGAAATCAGGAAAACATATATGATGATGAGAACAATCAGATATTCAAACACTTAGCATGGTTTCTGGGAGGCAATGTCATGAACTATGAAAGAGCTGTTCCTCTGTAGGGTACTGTTTCTGCAGCAGGGTAATGAATGAACGTCATGAGAGACTCAGGAAGCTGGAGTGAAAAAAAAATCAGCTTCTAAGGGCAAGGTCCTGAGTGAAGACAGGTGGACTTTGATTTCTCACTAATGTTATAATCTAAATTTCTTTTGAGGATGTAAGTATGGGAAGGAAAAAGAAAAAGACCCAAAAGGGAACCTGTCTACATTTTAAGGGATGGCACACACAGTTGGTTCTGGGTTCTCAGAGCTGCATGGGGTTCCAGATAAAGGGGTGTTCAAGAATATGGTGCAGACATAACAAGAGCTGGTTTGCTAAGTACCCTATAAAGCCCATCCAAGCTGAGCATAGGTCAGAGCAAAGCTCTGCTTTCTGGAGGGGGATAAAGTTCCCTCTATTTATAAAGATTCAGTTTCCAAGAATGGTGCTGACACCCACTTCAGTTTTCAAAACAAGGACAGCTTTTCAAGTTACATGGAACCCTGGAAGTTGAGGGTGTATCTCAGTGATAGAATGCTTGCCTATCATGAAAGGAAATAAAAAGGAGGAAAGAAGTAGGAAGGAAGGGAGGGAAGGAGGGAAAAGCCCTGACTATGCTGTCTGTCTTCAGTGTGTTTTCTACCATAAGCAATTTGGCAAGTTAAAAAATAAAATTAAAAAGACTTAGCTAGAATTAAAAGCAAGCCATGAAATGTGTTCATCATAGAACACATTTGTTCTAGGGTAGGGATTTGTTCAAAGGGTAGGGATGACATAAAATTGTATTCAATTATTTGCCTGGCAGCCAGGACAAGGTCACTATGTCTTGATTCCTTCATCTTTGTGTAAGGAGACTGTTTTCCATATGAAATTATTGTAAGGACTGTAAGAAATATAATTGGTACTAGTACTGCTACAAATCTGAGGATCTGAAAAACGCTTGTAAAAGGCCCTGATACTTATATAAGCAGTACATTTTTGGTGAGACACTGATTTCTAATATTCAGGATATTAAATAAATAGTGGTTTGTTACCACAAACAGGTAAAATATAAAAATACCCATCTTGATTTTTTAAGCATACAATAAGCCTCATTAAATTAAAATATTGTGACTCCAAGCACCTAGACAATAATACTGGTTAATTCATTCTAAAAGAAAGCAATGTTCCTTAGGATTAAATTCACAAACTGATGCCTTAATGGCCAGCAGTTTCCTAAACATGATATTCTGAGTGGATTCCGAGTTCTTGCAAGTTCCTTCTATTCCAATCCAGTCTCCTTTAATTCCCCTTATTGCTGTGATTGCTGGCAGGTTGAATTTAAGCGAGTTTAGAAAATTACATATTGATGAGGAAATGCACATTTTGCATCCAAATTATTTAATGCAAAAAAAAAAAAGATTGGATTACGGAGTTCATCCAAGGGAGTTGTAAAAATTGAGAAAGTAGTCAATTTTGGCTTGCACGCCATGTTGAGGACGTTTAGAAGAGGCGGCGGCACACGGCAGTGGAGGCTGGTCGTGCGACAGTCTCTGTGGCTTACAGAAGCCTGTCATCTGAAACACTTCCCCATAACAACCATGAAGCCACCAACACTATCATTGTGTGGCTGCCCTGAAATATTGGCCGGCATCATAAAGAAACTATTTTTTTTTCAGGAGGAAGATGAACACTAATTTCAAAGGAATTATGGTTAAGTCTTTTCATCTGGGCTAAATAACATTATTCAGGTAGAGTATTACCAGGGCCTCAGCAGCAGGACTTTACAGTTTTCAGATTTACTCAAGTATTTACTCAGAGCTCAGGAGCGTCTTCAGCTGTTGTCTATCCTTCAGACATGAGAATGCTGGATGCTCTAAAATGTCCCTTAACTTCTGCTTGGCAGGGAATAAGGCTGCTTCTCACTTCTGAAAGAGGAGGCACTGGGTTTTCCTCGGTTTTCTGCATTTGTTTCCTTCATATATCAACTAATAATGATTATAATGTGTGCTTTTCATCCTATAATATATCCTCAAAACTGTTTGTAGATCATCGTCTTGCTTAATATTTTCAACCACCTCTGATATATATATATATATATATATATATATATATGCTGTGTTCCCTGTTAATAGATTTTTCATTTTATTTTTTAAAGTACTTTTATGCAATCTTTATTTGAGGAGCAAGACAGAAACAGAAATGGATTTGCCGGGGCCTCATGCCATTGTGAACATGCCCCAGGCACATGCACTAGTTTGCATCTGACTTTACATGGGTACTGGGGAATAGAACCTCGCTGTCAGGCCTTGCAAGCAAGTGCCCTTAATGGCTGAGCCATCTCTCCAGCCTTTTGATTACTGAGTAAATGAATTATTTGTGAAATGATAAAGAGACTGTCATACTGAAAATGAAATGACTAAGAGGATTGTTAAATATTAATGACCAAAATATAAGTGGCAGTAAAAAACTATTTTCCAAGTTATTTTAGAATAGTTAGCTGTACACATGTCTTAGACAGCACCAGTGAACTAAAACCAGCCTATTTTGTTCATATGATGATAAGAAATGATTTTAAAATATAACATCATTGGCCACTCTGCCCTGTAAATAGCTGCTTTTTCTTTCTTTCTTTCTTTTTTTCTTTCGAGGTAGGGTCTCACTCTAGCTCAGGCTGACCTGGAACTCACTATGGGGTCTCAGGGCATTAGCTACCTTTTCTAAAATACTCTGCTTTTGAAATGAAGTCTCACAATATGTAGCCTAGACTGTGTGGTACTTTGAATGTGAAGGTTTGTAAGGCCCCGTAGACCCAGACACTTCTGTTAATCTTTCTACTTGAGCCCCTAGCAGACAAGCCCAGGGTCCTGGGGAAGAGGTGCTGCCGCCGGGGGTGGATCTTAGACTCCAGTCCTAAGGTGAGTTTGGGTGACCAATCTAAAGGTGTGTGGAGAGAGCAATTTCAGCTCTAAGAGTTCATACCTGCTTGTGGGATGGCTATTTGGTGGTTTCTCTGTGCTTGGATCTATGAACGGGAGCCCTGGATTTTGTAAGACTCAAGTAAAGCCCTTCACCCATAAACTGTGTCTACTTGGATGTTTGTTCCAGCAATGTGGAGTTGACTACCACAGCTGCCTTAAAACATAAGGTAATCCTCTTGCTTTATTTTCCTGAATTCTGGGATTACAGGTGTGCACCAATATGCTCAGCTTCTAGGATAGCTAGCTAGCTAGACAGACAGACAGATGTAGTGTTTATTTTAAGTGCAGAGGCCTTTATGGATATTTCTATATTGCTTGTTATTTTCACAGGGTTTTCAGCACATAGAAGACCTTCAATAAACGCTTGTTGCAGAGATAAATGAAACAAATGGTGATGGGTCATAGTATGTGAGCTGGAATCCTTTGGGTAGAATTGGTTAGTCCCCACAGGGTCAAAGTGCTAAGGCCATGGCCAGGGGTTATGAAACACTAGTCCTGTGCTGCTGACAGAAGGGGAACACAGTGGGTGGCAGGGACTTTACCAGCATGCAGAAAACTGGCTGCTCTCAGGTCAAAGTTTGTTGCTTCTCTCTCTCATTTTCCCAGCTTAGGAAGGAGGAAGCTTATGTTAGTGATTACACCATTCTGGACGTCTCACTTCTTGAGATTCTTTGGGAAGGTTGAGCATATGCTAACACTTGTGCAGCTAAAATGAGCAACAGTCCCCAAGAATGCCACAGGACAATGCTAAAACCACGCATGAATGGTGCATTGGAGAAGATGAACCTGCACCAGCTCTCATCATGACTAGGCAGAGGCATGCATCTTCTCTGATATCAGCAGCAGTTGTGCAAATGATTTCCCTACTGGCTCCAGGTGCTGGATCCCAAAGGCAAGCAGGATCAGTGCCCAGATTGCTTCCAGTTAGAAGCTACTGACAGCTAGAGCTGAGCCTTGAGGAACCAACAGATGTGACCTGTGACTTGCAGTTTTGCTAACCAGCAGATCCCTTCCTAGTCCCCATGGACCATTGTCCATCTCCAGCTCAGTCAGCCGTGCTAGTTAGTTAGTAGTGGAGACAGATTAGGAAAAAAGAAACTGGAGGAAGAACCAGAAGTAAGACCCAAAACCAGGGGCTCACTAAAATTTGTTTTCTTGGCCGAAATAGAAATAGCTGTTTTTTGTTTTTTTTTTTTTTAATTTCTAAGGGCAAACATTTGTATATCTGCACCATCACACAATTTTAGAAAAACAAAACAACAGAATGCTGTAACCAAGAAAACACAAATCATGCATTATGCCACCACCCATAGAGCTAACTATCCCTTTGGGCTTTACACACTCACATTGTAAAATACAACAAAAAGAAAAAACCTAGAATAAGAGTGGAAATAAAATATCTTTGCTTCTCTTATGGTAAAATGAACCCAACCAACTATACACACCTCCCCCAAAAAAGAAAGAAAAAACCTCTTTAGGAAAATGAAATCAAAACTCTAACAAAAACGACAAGCAACACCAGAAGTGGAAGCGATGCGTAGGGTGGAGAAAGCTGCTAGAGGAATAAAGAAAAGACTGATCGAAGCAGCTTATCTCGGAAACAAGCAGCTCTTGAAACCTAAGTGGCAGAGGCGAGGGCTCCACTCCCAGAGGAACAAAGAGACGCGGGTGGGAGCCAAGGAGCAGCGGAGGACGAAAGAGAGAAAAGCCGAACCCGAGAGGCTGGAGCAGAAGGAAGAAGACATTCAAGCAAGCGGGGGACCTGGCAGCTGAACAGAGATGCCTCCATTTACCCCCCAGATCAGCTGCGTAAGCTGGGAACTTGCCAGATCCTTCCTGTGTTTTTCGATAAACAATAAGAGAGATTATATAAATGGAAGGAAGAATTTCAATTGTATTCAGCATCCATAACTTGAAAGAGGGAAACCAGTCGGCATTATAAAAGAAGGAAATCAATGAGGTAACTTAGCTACATGATTTAGGTATGCTTCAGAATTGTTCAGAGTACCAAGTATAAATGTTTTTAAAATTTAATTATTTATTTATTTGCAAGCAGAAAGAAAGAGAGTGAGAGAGGGAGGGAGAGAAAACGAGCATGGGTGTGCCAGGGCCTCTTGCCACTGCAAATAAAGTCCCCTTTGTGTATCTGGCTTTACATGGGTACTAGGAATTGAACCTGGGCCAACCATCTCCAGAAGTCTTTACAAGCAAGCACCTTGAGCTGCTGAGCCATCTCCCCAGGCCTAAATTGAATTTTATATATTTTTATTTATTTACTTGAGACCAAATAAAGAGATAGAGAGAATGGCACACCAGAGCCTTGAGCCACTGCAAATGAATTCCAGACGCATGTGCCACCTTGTGCATCTGGCTTGCATAAGTCCTAGGGAATCGCACCTGGGTCCTTTGGCTTTGCAGGCTAGTGCCTTAATAGTTGAGCTCAAATTTAATTTTTAATATACGAATATATAATAATTTGATCATGTTCCCATCCAATTATCCTTTTCTTGTTCCCTCTCCCCTTCCCTCTACCTAATGAGGACACTCCTCTTCAAAACAGTTCCTCCTCTGTTCTTTTGTCTCATTTCTTCTGTCTTATTACATAGGTGTTCATGGGGCATTGCTCTTCTGATATGAACCCACTGGTGCATTCCTGACCCCTCACTGGCTACGACAGCAATACAAGAGCAGTGTGGTTCTGAACACAAGAACATGTTAAGATGAAGGACGGGAAACATTTTCCTTTCTATACATATAAAAGAAACAAAAACTTGTACCTGCACAAAAATCTGCAGGGGTACCTGTGGTGGTTAATCATCAATGTCAACTTGAATCACCTAGGAGACTGGCAATGCACATTTCTTTAATTAATTAGCTAGTTAATCTATTTATTTGAGAAAGGGAGGGAGGGAAAAGCAGGCAGAAAGAGAGAATGGGTACGCTAGCACCCCAAGCCACTGCAAATGAACTCCAGATGCATGTATCACCTCAAATGTACATTTCTTGATTATTTCTGTAAGCATATCTCCAGAGAGCATTCACTGAGGGAGAAGATGCACCCTGTGCGTGAGAGACGCCCTCCCTGAGCTGAGGGCACAGTGGTAATAAAGGGGGAAAGCACAGAGTGAGCAGAGCTCTGGCTTCCTCCTTCCTCTGCTTCCGGGAGGCCGTGACGTAAAACATTCTTCCATGCAGATTCCTCCAAAACCATAAGCAAAATCAACCTTTCTCCTCTTGAGTTGTTTCTGTCGGGTTATTCTGATTACCAAGAGGATAAAATAATACAGGATCTGTATTCAAAATTGACAAAACTTGGAAGCAACCAAGATGTCCTTCAGGGGGAGAGTGGAAACATTAACTCTGGTACCAACCAAGGAGTATTACTCAGTGCCACAAAGCAGTGAGCTATCAAGCCAAGGAAATGGAGGGAATGTCAATGCGCATTACAGCGTGAAGGCCTTCTGCAAAGCTGGCACCTGGGTGAGGCAAACTTCACAATAGCTGGGGCGGCAACCCCAGAGCGACGGCAGAAAGACCAGTGGCTGCTAAGGCCTGGGGAGAGGGGGGAAGAAGGCTAAGAAGGAAAAGAAAAGAGCATGGTTGCAGTGGCACGTTACTCTGCATGGTGCTAGAATGGGGGATATGTCGTTTCACGTTTGCCAAAGCCTCCAGCACGTGCTAACACACAGCACAGCCTTTGGCAGGTCCTGATGTCCCTTCGTAGATCCATCCATCACAACAAATGTGCCACTTTGCAGACTATGGACAGAGTGGGGGGCTGGGCAAGTGTGGGGTCAGGGGATATGGAACTCCTTTGTTCCCTCTGCTGAATTTTCCTGTGAATCTTAAACTTCCCTTTAAAGAAAACACCAAGCAGACCCCCTAATAAGCAAATAAAACATTCTATAAAGGAGCCAGCTTCTTACCCTTCCCCTATGTCCTATTTAATTTGTAGCTCTTTCTACACAGATGAGAGCACAGCATGCAAGAGATTTCTGGGAAAAACTGATTTGAGAGAAAATTATGTGTGTTGTACTTGAGAGAAAGAAAGAGAGACACAGAGAGAGAGAATTTGTGATAGATTTATCTCTATTAACTTAAGAGCTAATAAAAATCTCATAGAATTGCTTTGAATTGTACATTTTTCCCTCTAACAAAATACAATCTTTATTTTAATTGCATGCATCTAGTCTATGATTTTTTTTTTAAAAAAAAGCATAACTTTTTAATTTTGGAGCTGTCCGCACACTTTAGAGTGGAAGAAAGCAAGTCTCGAGCCTAGGAGGTACACGGCCTGGCGTACCTGCTGAGGAGCTGCAGACAAGCCAGTCTGTGTCCACCTGCTCTGATCCCGGGGACTCAGATGCGTCAGCTTCACATGAGGCAGCATCTGTCCCCAGAAAGCAGGCAAGCTAAAGGTCCTTCTAACAAGGGGGATTGAGACAGCAATTGTCAACAGGAGAGGGGACTGTCAGGACTGTGACACTGATCCCTGCTTGTCCGTCCTTGCCTGTAACTCTCTGCTAAAACAACACTTCCCCAAAGAGAAGGTGTCTGGGTTCAGGACAGGGAGGATTGTGCTGGATTCTATCAAGAGGTTTCACAATACCTCTATAAGAAAGAGGCTCAGGAAGCATCACTGCTCAGTACAAAAGCAACTTCAGGCAGATTCAAGAAGGCTTCCAAGTATTGCTTCTAACTGCTTACAAAATTGATATTCTTGTCAACAAACACATGCACAGGACCTGATCTACAGTGGACAGTCTGCAAGATAGCGTTGAGGCCTTCCAAATGTGCCAGTTTTCTTGGTCAGCCATACATAAAACATTATACATAAAAGATAGCCCAGCCAAATCTACACATGGAGCAAACCACATTACAAGAAAAGTAAGTGTTTAAGCAAGGAGATTGTGCTGTTAGAGGGAATCACATGAAAGAAAAATGACTTTTGATATATGCCTTAAAAGAATATGATGACAAGATTCCAACTGGAAGGGCATTCTATCCAGGGAAATTTAGCCAAGGAGAAATGAGGCTCAGACTGTGGACTGAGGTTTAAAGGGCAGACACATTTACTTTGGCTAGACTGTCTAGTTGCAAACTAGAGAAATGGCTTGTCAAGCTCTTCAGAAGTACAAGAATGCTAGATAATGGTATTATATAAGCAAAAGGATATATGAAAGTTTTGTGTATAAAATGACATACAAATTTATTTAGGAAAATCGGTCTGGTAAGTGTACAAAATGTGGATTGAAGGGTAAAAAGATGAAATGAGAAAAGATGGACTATATAATATTATCATCACATAGGTATGAAATGATGAGTCCCTGGAAATATAAATAAAGCAGATTCTCAAGGGAAATTCTGAGGCAAGAGGTGATGGATTTGGTAACTCAACCATAGTTTGATTTGAAAAGATGAATCAGAGGCTAGAGAGATGGCTCAGAGGTTGAGGCACATGTCTACAAAGTCTAATGACCCAGGTTCGATTCCCTAGTACCCACATAGAGCCAGATGCACAGAGTAATACATACATCTAGAGTTTTCTTTGCAGTGGCTACAGGCCCTGGTGGGCCCATTCTCTCTCTCTTTCTCAATCTCTCCTTGCAAATAAATATATAAAACACTTCAAAAATATTTTAAAAAGATGAATCAAGTTTAGACAGATTATGTTTCACATAGGAAATGACTAATTGCCCATCTAGTTGAGTATACCAATGCTCATCAGTGCAATGAGAGCTGGAGACAGACTGTACCAGACAGACTGTACTGGGGTAAGGGAATGAGTACCATTTGGGGTGGGGATGTTTCAGAGGTGATGAACACCAAAAGAGAGTAAGAACTCAGGTCATGGCTTCTTGGAAGATGGTAGCAACTGACTAATTTGTCAACTTAAATTTTCTTATCAATCTATTTCTTTTTTAAACAATTTTTGTTTATTTATTTATTTGAGAGCAACAGACAGAGAGAGAGAGAGAGAGAGAGAGAGAGAGAGAGAGAGAGAGAGAGAGAGAAGGGTGCGCCAGGGTCTCCAGCCACTGCAAACGAACTCCAGACATGTGTGCCCCCTTGTGCATCTGGCTAACGTGGGTCCTGGGGAATTGAGCCTCGAGCCAGGGTCCTTCAGCTTCACCGGCAAGCACTTAACTGCTAAGCCATCGCTCCATCCCTCAATCTATTTCTTAATAACTCAAAACTGACACCAGTGGCCTAGGATCACCTTACTGTCTGAAAAGATCCCTAAAGTCCTCCAGTATCCCAGTGGAAACTGAACTTCTAGAAATCCTTTTAACTTGATAAAAGCTTTCCAGAATGCAAGACTCCCTCTCTCTCTTTGTCAATGTGTGTGTGCATGTATGTGGTGTGCGGGCATGCATGGAGACCAGAAGACACTATAGCTGCTAGTCCTCAGGTTCAACTTCCACTTCATTTTGAGATGTGGTCTCCCACTGGCCGGAAGCTCACCAATGAGGCTAGACTGGCGCAGGATCCTCCTGTCTCTGCGTCCCAGTGCTGGGGTGACAGGACATGCTGCACCAGGCAGTTTTCACAAGGACTCGTAATGAAACTCGGGTCCTCAGGCTTCCAAGGTGAACACCTGGCTATGGGAGTGAGCTCCCCAGCCCCCAGAGTCAAAATGCTTAAACCTCCCGCTTGGAGAATTTGTTGTTCACATTTGAGGGTCTCTATATTGTTTTTAGTGTCACTAAGATAATAATTTCATTTTAGGGATAAAAACGAGTCTGAGTGACTAAATGTGCAAGATGTTAGTATGAAAAACATGATGCTACCTTAGAATTCTTATTATATGGATGTAACTTTATAATATGGGCATCTTAATTAGTAATATTTACTAATGCTTATAACATGTAGGCCTTGAACATGAAACTTATAAATATTTGCTTTAATTCTAACAAGATGCTAAAAACAGATATTATTAGTTTCATTCTCACTTTACTCATGTGAAACCTGGTAGTTTCTACCCCATTCTATGTGATCTGGAATACTGTCTACTGCAAGGAGCCAACATCTGCTACATCCATCACTAACCTGAGCTCAGGAGGACCATTTTCCCTATTGAAGAACTTAGAATGGCAAGTCTATTGTTAGAAACAAAACACAGAGGGGTCAACTACACACGGACACACACACGCGCGCGCGCAAACACACACACACACACACACACACACACACACACACACACGCATTAGTAAGGGGGAAAGGCTATTGAATAATAAAACACATCAGTGACATAATCCAAGAAACCTTCAGATAAACATACTTGCAGTCAGACCTCACTTTTCTGATTCCAGAACTGAACAGCATTGTTTCAGGTCATTCAACATTTCAGCAGGTTTTTTATGAGCCATCTTTACATTTCAAAACTCGTACTGGAGATAGACCTTGGCTTCGCTCATGTGTCCAACACAGCATTTCAAGGAAAATATAGGCCATTTGTAAGAAGTAAGAAATGTTGCTAAGCCTAATTAGATGTAATTGTCACACTTCCATCAGCTATTAACATTATGTACAGATAAACGAATGCATAATGAGTTCCTTGGCTGTCACATAATTGTAATTTTAATGATTACATTAGGACCATTACAATACAGTGCATATTTTCAATTTTCCCATTAGTGGGCAATTATTTATAAGATTTTCTATTACAATCTGTCTACAGAGGCCAGGTTATAAATGCCTCCATTTCCCTATAATGATGACCACAATGTTGAAATCAATGTGACGGCCACGGGGAGAACTGCACAGTGACTTGAGCAGAACAGGAAACTGCCACTCTGAAGAGACTCTCAGCTCATACCTGGGGAAAACAATGCGGACTTTTAGAAGTTCTAGTTCACAAGGTTTCCTCAAGTCTTTTTTTTTCCTCTTCCTTCCTTTCTTCGCTCTCTCTTTTCCTCCCTCTCTCTCAATCTCTCTCTTTCTCTCTCTCCCTTCTTCTCTCTTCCCCTTCTCTCTTTGTGGCCGTAAGTCCTCTACTTTTTCCTAAGACAGTTTCCATGGTATAAAATATTCAATAGTCTGGGATTTGAAAAATGTTTTCAACACTTTTTTACCACATGGAGAATTAAATTAAAATCTCACAAAGCCATTGCTAGGAAATGTTTTTGAATGGTTCAATTTCAGAGCTGGATGTCAAGAAGTAAAATGCTGATGAATTGTATGAATCATCCCCAGAGATCACAAAGTGTGAGGAGGTTTCTTAGAGCAGAAGGCAAAGGGAGATACGACTTGGACTGTGTTTATGCAACGAGGGGCTGTGTGACTCTTACATTGTAATATCCTTAACAAAAGCAGTAGTAATAATAATACCAAGCAAAGTTTTGCTTTGAAATAGCTGGTCATTTTCTTTTTCTTTGTATAAAGGCCTAGACTTCTTAGTGAACTGGGAGCGATGTCTATAATTTAGAGATATAACCTGATAAACTGCTGTCTGGATGGCCTGGGTGTGAAGTCTTGTGTGGAGGCAACCCCAGTCATTCAGGGGTTCCCTGTAGGACTGTTAAACTGCATCTCTCTCCCCTAAACCCACTATTGCAATATCCTTGCTACCTTGTACTTTACATGTTTGTTTGTTTCATGGAGAAATTAATGGACTAGTAAGAGTTAAATTTAATTTTCTTCAAATAAACTTACTTAATGACCTACCTAAATAGTTTCAATATGGCCAGTGTCCCTCCCCCCGCAAAAAAAAAAACTATTTGTCAAAGTGCTCAGTGGGTATAGATTGTTATTTTTTTTTTTCCTTTGGTGATATGATTTAAAGCTGTCAGTTTTCCATTCCAAAGGAACAAACTCAAGGATCCCTTCATGTGGTAGGTTACTGTCTCTCAAAGCCCGGTACATAAGACAAACCACAGAAATGGTTACTGCAGAGCCCTGGGTTCCATTCCCACAGATCATGAATCTGCAGACTGCCAGGGCATTCGGGAGTCACCCCCTGAGGACCTGCAGCAGGTGGCCACAGACAACAGTGACACACTGCAGCACCAGAGTCACAGCAGCCCACGCGACATCAATCTCCCGTTCAGAAGGGTGCCGTAAAGGAAACTTCACAGCAACACAGGATCGTGAGAAAGTCACTAGATCTGCCCTGGCCTTAGGCTTTCTTGTGCAGAAAATGAATGTGTTGGACTCATTTATTTTATTTATTTACTTATTTATTTATTTCTGGCACAGAGAGAGAAAGAGAGAGAGAAGAGAGAAAGTGAGAAGGGGCGTGCCAGGGCCTCTAGCCACTGCAAATGAACTGCAGACACATGTGACATCATGTGCATCTGGCTTGTGTGGGACCTGGAGAATTGAACCTGGGTTCTTAGGCTTTGCAAACATGTGCCTTAACCACTAAGCCATCTCTCCAGCCCTGGACTCATTTTTAAGCTCCTCCCTCCTTCCCTTCTTCTATAACTCTCTCCTTCCTTCCTTCTCCTCCCTTTCCCATTTTTCTTTTCCTCTCTCCCTCTACCACTGGAGCTGCTCTACTGAGTCTCTATACCATTAAAAAATACCATCAAGTTGGCAACAGAGATTCATGTGGTACGTAGAAAATCTAAAGAGTAGCAGTAATCGTTTATTAATCCAGTACAAAACCTTAATTGAAACATTTGCTTCTTTAGGATTTCTAACAGAATCACATCATTTCCGTATGAGTTCTATGGTCATCAGTCTCTGATGGTAAGTGTAACTCTTTTAAGTTTCATAAAAGTGGAAAAATACATTAAGTGCTACTTAACAAGTGCACTGTTCTGTGTAGGTCCCGTCTTTCACAGCATCTTTCACAGCTCACCAGGGTAAAATTGTACAAATGAGTCCCGCGGGAGGAGATGCAGAGACCTAGAAGGCTGGAGACCTGGCAGCTCCCATCTCACCGAAGAGCTCTTGACGAGTGCTGCTTCTTAAGTCATCTGCCACATGGCATCCACTCCACAAGCGGGGGACACTATGTGTCCAGTGGTCTCTCAGAGCAAGCAGAGATTAAGTGGTGAGGCTGTGAAGTCTGCGCTCATGACGCTTACAGCCAGGGAGAACAGTGACAAGAGAAAGCCCTAGGGTGTCAAACCCAATAAGCAACACAAAGGCAATCGGAGCAGGCTGGGCTGGGGTGGCCGAGTGTGATGCCAAGGAAGGTCTGACAAGGTAACATCTGAATCAAGACCTAAGAAACGAAGCAGGAAGATCACATACATACCTGGATGGACTCCAGAAATCTGGAGTTATAGGGTAGTTGTTTTTCAAAATAGGAGGGTGATTCAGGAATGTTATCATAAGCCTGACCTAAGCTAGCATATTTATGAGCTCATATTGTGGGCAGACTCCAGGCTTTACAGAAAGTATACCATCTTGATTTCCTGACCGGTCTGTGGGGAATGCAGGCCCATGGATTGTCTGGATTCTGGCATAATAACCACACCTCAGGCCCCAGGAACACGTCTTGGTTCACTGCACGCCCTCCGGAGGGTCAATGTATTTTTGGCTCACGCAGGGACGTGTTCTGTCTTGGCAGCGTTTCTTAGCCACTTTCATTTCCTACCTACCGACATCCTGATGAGTGTGACTTATAAATATTAAAAACAAGTAGGTGAGACCAGATGTAAAGGACCTGCCATCACCTTCCCATGACGAGTTCCAGCCAACCTGGAGAATGTGTTTCAAACACCGGTGTCTTCTCCACATTAGGCCCTTCTCTCACACCTACTTATCACCAGGGAAGGTGTGCGCAGGGGATGTTTGCAGAGCTTGGAGGAAGCCTCCTGTACTGCCTAGGTCAAGCCAAAAGAAAGTCCCTCCCAGGGGAAGAGTGAGGCAGTTGTGCGGTGGGTGCGGGTGGGGCGCCCGCTGGTAGACAGGTGTTTTCTCCGTTCCCGAAGTCTGCGTGGGAGCTGCTAGTGCCGTTTGCACAGACCTTTCTAGGAGGCACACGCTGGACATGGAACCTGACCACCATGCCCCGTGTGCTGCAAAGCTGTGCCTGCGGTTTGTGATTTCTGGAAACGTGGATGTGCTGACAACAAAATTAACTTCTCCAAAGAACGGAGACTTGCCCGTTCTCATCATCCTGCTCGCTGTAATTTACGTGACTTGACGGAACTAGACTGTTATTGCCATCGCAGTGAGCTGCACAATCATAAAATGCTGTGTATTTTGGGAACACCTAATTAACTCCCTTATTCCACAGAGGTTTCCGCTATGACTGCACTTGGCACAGACGCGGAGGTGTGTGGCGCTCGCTTTAGAAACCACAAGGAGACACTCCAAAGACTTGAACGAAAGACGCCTGCAGAAATCAGGGAATTGTGAGAATTCACGTCACGTGGTGAGCCTGTGGGATAAAACTGGGCCTATGCCGTGTCGCCAAGATGTGTCTTACATCAAATACGAAGAAATAGTTCTATGTCAAATGCCAGTATTAACCACTGAAAGAGCCTGATTACAGATGTGTACACAAGAAGTCTGTCTCTTCTCACAGTTTCTATTACAAACGTTAACTCATACTGCGATTTGGCACAGGAGTTTTCTTTATCATATCACCAGCATCAGAAAAGAGAACCACATGTCCCAGACAATTACAGCTCCCTGTGACACATGGGCAAATAATGGCCTACTCCTATTGAGGACCATCTGCTTAATAGATAAAATGTTCATCTTCATTAGAAAATTCTTATTATTTAATATTGATTGAATACCCATGATGTGCTTGGCAGCAAAGATGCCAGAAAGACACTTCCTGCCCATCCAGAATCCACCTGCTAAGAAAAGGGTATGAGTCAGTCATGCAGTCAATTCTGGTTTTATCATATATCATGTATTTCCAGTTGACATAATTGCAGATGGTTCTCTTTTGGAAGGGTCTTCTCTCCTAATTACAGTGGGATGGTGAGTGATCAAATGGTATGTTATAAGGACGACAAAGGAAAGTAATTACAATCTCCATGAAGCACTAGTGAAATTTGCCACATTTCTGGAAAAAAAAAATCCAATGCATTCCTAAATAAAATATTCTCAATATGAAAAATATAGATAATCAGATTTACTGGAACCACTCCCTTCACTATGCCCTTCTTTCTGTCCTTCCTCCAATTAATAAAAAGGCAAGAAAATTCTACGAGTTCCATGTTAAAGCCATGAGTAGAGAAACATTCTGAGGACAGCAAATGGCCTATCTATCCCTATGAAGAGCTCAGTATTACTGATATAATAGCCCCTTGTGTGATTTAGCCAGTAGTAACTTCCATTCTCTTTTACATGAAATTATGAGTGAAAATAGGTCTATTAATATTATTTATAGTTTTGCTTGTATCTGCATTTTGTGAGTATAATGTAATATATATATATGGTGTGGGGGGGCATGCACGTGCATGTGTCATTGTGGCACACCATACTTGAGGCAGGTATCACTCACCTCAGGAACCTGGAGTGAAATGCTGGTGAACCACTCCATTGTTCCTTGTCTTGTTTTCAGACAGAGTCTCCTTGGACTCACCTCAGAGCTTGTAGGCCTATGAAGTTTCTCAGGTTTCTGTCCCCCTGCAGGACCGGGGTTACAGGCACATGAGACCAAGCCCAGCTGCCTTACATGGAATCAGGAGATCTGAACTCAGGTAGCCTCAGACCCCCTCATACTCTCATACTTGTGCAGGAAGCACAGAGACATCTCTCCAGTCCTAAAAATAGCTTTTCCTCATACCAGTCACTAAATATTTCATAATTGATTTCCCCTGGTTACCCGATTTTTAACAAGTTTTCTTCATATGTGTTCTGAGTTGAGAAGGGTTGTCCATCCATTTTGCCAGTGTCTAAGTGTTTCAGGATTTTTTTTTTTTGTTAGTGCTTTTCATTAAATCTCATATTTTCTCCACTCTACCTTCTTCATAAGGAGGCCAATTAGTAAATTAAGGTAAATTCTTGACTTACTCATCATACTACTTTTTTTGTTCTTATCTCTAAGTTTTGCTGTCCAAGGGACCAGCCCCAGTTATCTGCTTGGAACCTGATGACTCAGAGGATGGAGTATTGTTCAGTAACTTTCGTGGGTATACTTCCAAGATCACCACAGTGTGTGGATAATTCAGACAAGAGTGAAATTACATATTAGCAGAAGTAAGGCTGTGATGATGGCAGCTGTCAAACAGTGCCAACCTGAACTTCAAATGGATATAATTTGAAAAACAATACATGACAGAGGGAAAACGACTAACTCATCCATCCTCTGGGTAATAAATACCTAATGATTTCAACTGGAAAACAAATAGTAGGCCGAGCCTATACCCAAGTGTTGATTCTTGCCTCAAAAGTCAGAAAGAGGGCTGGAGAGGTGGCTTAGCGGCTAAGTGCTTGGCCTGTGAAGCCTAAGGACCCCGGTTCGAGGCTCGATTCCCCAGGACCCACGTTAGCCAGATGCACAAGGGGGCGCACGCATCTGGAGTTCATTTGCAGTGGCTGGAGGCCCTGGCACGCCCATTCTCTCTGTCTTTCTCTCTGCCTCTTTCTGTCTGTCTTTCTCTAATAAATAAATAAATAAATTTTTTTTTAAAAAAAAGTCAGAAAGAATGATTTGTCTCTCTATTCAGAATGGTGGAGCATTGCGTCCTCTCGAGTTAATGAGCAGCACCATCTGGCAGGGTCACGGGGGAGCCAGAGCATAAGAGAGGGAAGAAGAAAATGGTGCAGCCACGGGGGCATTTTCACAGTGGGTTAGAAAATTCCTCACCGTGGAAAACATCTCAGAGGTTCACACAACACTGTATCAATGGTAAGAAGAGTATAGGGACCAATGTTTCTAATGTAAAGGAATATGATCATGAGGATCAGCATCTTTCCCTGCCGCAGTGGTTCTGAAAGTGTGGCTCAACAGCATTAGCTGGAAATTTCTTATAAATGCAAAACCTTTTGGGTCTCAGCCCAGAAATACCAATTAGGACACTCCAGCAGTAAGACCAGCAACACACGTTGGGAACGCTCTCATGTGATGCCGCATAGGCTCATGGGAGAGAACACTGTTCCACCAACCAAGTCAGGGCAGCTTTCTGTCCTTACAAACAAAAAATAAATTAGCCAAGTTGGTCAATTCTGGTGTAACTGCAGGTTCATGTCCTGAAGAGTAAGACTGAGTCAGAATCTTCCTTCAGTGAAATGATGTTCACTTTGTACAAATCCATTCTACTACTTCCAGCTTCGAACTCTTGTGAAACAATATTTACTGGGACTCAGTACACTGCATTTGATGTTTTTGAAGCTACTCAGGCAGAGCTGGTAAGACAAGATTGTCTGAATCTCTTATTTTTCAGTTGTTTTCCATTTATTTAATTTATTTATTATTGGAGAGAGGCAGATAGAGAGAGAGAGAGAGACAGAGGATTGGCAAGCCAGGGCCTCTAGTTATTGCAAACGAACTCCAGATATATGTGCCACCTTGTGCATCTGGCTTACGTGGGTACTAAGGAATAGAACCTGGGTATTTTGGCTTTGCAGATAAATGCCTTAACCACTGATCCATCTTTCCAGTCCATTCAGCTGTTTTTCTCTCTTTAGGTCATTCAATAAACAAATGCTATTTCCTGTACAGCATGGATTTTTCTAGTTACTAGCCAGTATCTGAGAATGAATATTTTAGGAGACACAAAATCTGATTTATATTAAAATTGCTTTTGAGGGGACTGGGAGATGGCTCAGTGGCTAAGACACTTGCCTACAAAGCCTAACAACTCTGGTTTGATTCCCCAGTACCCATGCAAAGACAGATGCACAAAGTGGTGCATGCATCTGGAATTCCTTTGCAGTGGCAGGAGGCCCTTGTGTGCTCTCTCTCTCTCTCTCTCTCTCTCTCTCTCTCTCTCTCTCTCTCTCAAATAAATAAATAAAATATTTTTTAAAATGTTTTTGAGTTGGGGAGATGGCTCAGTAATTAAATGCACTTGCTTGCAAAGTCTGCTGGCTCATGTTCAATTCCCCAGTACCCATGTAAAGCACAAAGTGGCTCATGCATCTGTCTGGAGATTTTGTATTTCCCTTCTAAGGACAAAGAGTATATTGTTGGGTTTGAGCACTTGTTTGGGTATGAGCACTTGTTTTCTTGCATTAGGCAGCTGACAGCTAACAGGATTGTAAGTGAAGTTTTAGAATCTACTTGACCACTAAAGAGAAACTGAAATAGAAACGTGCACTTGAAGGATGGCTGTGTTGCTACCTATGACAAACCCAGCACCCAGTCATGTACATCAGAGAGAAAGTAATGGGTTGTAAAGTGACAGGTGGGTAAGGCAGAACAAGGAAGGCTTCTCTGAATGGGACTGTGGAAACCTTGCTATCAGATTCCAACCCAAGAATGTGTCCTTTCTGCCTTGCTGTGACCCTTCTACACAAAATAAAACTGTCTTGAAATGTGTTTTTAAAACTTCTCTTTTGGTAAGAGCAATCAAACCCAGGGGGTCTGTAGATGCCAGGCAAGCTCTACTACTAAGGTATATCTTTAATCAACAAAAAAATTAACTTAAAAGAATTATTAGATGGTGTTTTTATCCATTCATTTATTTAGTCATTCATCCATCAAGTACTTAATACTGGATATCTATTACAGCCAAGCTTTCCCCCATGGTGCCTGGGGTAATAAATATATAAGAGCTAGTATTCTTTTGAAGTGTCTATGGCCCACCTGAAGACGTCAGACATAAACAGTAATGGTGCATAGTACAAAGTGATCATTTCTATAAAAATACATGTCTAGCATGCCACAGTGCTTCACAGGGGAGTAGTTTCATTTGGAGACATTGCAGAGGCTTCATGAATGAGGTGACAGCTGACGATGGAGCCGCGGCCACACTCGTGGGCATCAAGCCGGGTGAAGAGCATGAGCAGAGGGAAGCAGGTCTGCAGAAGACAGGCAGAACAAGGCGAGGAGTGAGAGGAAGACCTGGGACTGGCAATGGTGGGAGAGGAGAAAGGAAGTAAGGACACAAGCAATTGCCACATTCAGCTCTAGGGGCCCTGCGTCATCTGTGAGCCATTCAGCAGGACGAGGTAAAGGACAGCAACCAGTCACTCTGCAAGCTCGTGGCCAGCAGGGCTCAGCAGCACACTGTCCCATGGAAGAAATGGTCTAAGCACACAGTAAGTGAGGAGTCAGGTCCCTTGAATGCTTTAGGACTGCTGAGCCATCATGACTGAACACGTCAGGGATGGGCCAGGGCCAAAATTTGGGTATCGGATTGCAGATTACCAAGGCTTTTGAGGAAGCATATAGACTTGAGTTATTTGTTTCTCTGGCTTGAGAACCTATGGGCTATTGCTGTGTACCCCTCATTCAAGCATAAGTTAAAGTAGCGCCCTCAAATAACAGGGATGGCCTGGGATCTCCTTGAAAATGCAAACTCTAGACTCTGTCCAAATTGCCCCAATCAGCAGGCAGCAGGAAGTACAGTGAAGTTTGAAAGGTGCTGAGCTTAGGACCTACTCTCTTTTTTGTATGTGTGTGTTGTATGCATGCATTTTTACAGGCATGTAAATACACATGGCTGTGCAGCTGAAGATGTGTGTAGGTGTGGAGTCCTGAGAACGTCCACTTCTTTTGGATCAGGGCCTCTCATTGGCCTGGATCTCACCAATGAGGCTAGACTAGCTGGCCAGCAAGTCCCAAGCATCTACCTATGTCCACTTCCTCCTGAGTGCTGGGCTTACAGTGTGTGTTGAGATTAAAGTGTGTGCCACCTTATATTTTATTTTAATGTGGGTACTAGGGATCAAACTCAGATCCTTATTTAAGGAAAGCAAATTATTCATGGAGTTATCTCCCAAGAGCCCAGAGGCTATAGTATTTATTAAGAAAAGAGCTACTTGTAGAAGTCCATTTTCAGGCTGGACAGATGGCTTAGTGGTTAAGGTGCTTGCCTGTGAAGCCTAAGTACCCAGGTTCAATTCCCCAGTACCCGTGTAAGCCAGATGCACAAGATGGCGCATGCATCTGGAGTTTGTTTACAGTGGCTGGAGGCCCTGATATGCCCTTTTTTTTCTTTCTTGCTCAATTAATGAAATAAATAAATATTCTTTAAAAAGGAAGTTGATTTGAAAGGTCATAATTTCTACATCTTTGAGGAAATCTGTCTCCAGCAAACATTTATAGATTTCCTAATTTCTAGACACTCTACAGTGTATTTTGAAGTGGTTGGTTGTCTAAAAAATTAAGCATCCAGAAACACAGATGAGCATGTTATAGACTGAAAATTCTCGATGCAATCAACTCTATCTTAAAAGAGTAAAAGCAAAAAATAATGCAGATGAAGTGATCACTTCTGCCTCACACACTGTTAGAGCAAAAGTATATAGTAATACTTAATTTTTTCAAAAATGACCTACCTAATCTTGAATAAAGATAGTCTAAGAAGCAAACAAATACAAACACACAGAGACATAAATGGAGATGAGAAATCCAAACTGCAGAATGAAGGAAGTAAGTTCACAGTAGAGGTGAATCCCATGAAATATGCTTTTTAAGCCGGGCGTGGTGGTGCACGCCTTCAATCCCAGCATTTGGGAGGCAGAGGTAGGAGGATTGCCATGAGTTCAAGGCCACCCTGAGATGACAGAGTTAATTCCAGGTCAGCCTGGACCAGAGTGAGACCCTACCTCGAAAAAACAAAAAAAAAAAATAAATAAAAGAAAAAAGAAAGAAATATACTTTTTAAAGTCTGTATAAAGTTTAGAATGCTGAACAGTTAAGGCAGACAGGTCTTCGAGTCCCTCACGTCCTTTGCAATATTCAACTGCTTTACATTGAGAGAACTGGTTGGTCTAACTTTCTACTGGGACTTTCTCAACAGTGTAATCTAGTTTTATGTGTGTGTAACTTTATCTGTCTTTCTGTCTGTCAAAGCCATCCTTGAGCCGGGAGAATCTCATTTCCCTAAGTAGACAGGTTATAATTCTTGATTTCCATAACCGTCAGTAACTTGCCCAACCTCACTGAATTTGAGACATTGTTCTTGCTTTAATTCTAAACTAAATTTTTTTTTGGTCAAATAAACCATAGGTTCATCCAGTCTCTTCTCTCTCTCTCTCTCTCTCTCTCTCTCTCTCTCTCTCTCTCTCTGTGTGTGTATGTGTGTTCATGAACATATGTATGTGTGTTTAAACACAAGACACTTTTGTGATGGTTTTAATATGTAGAGAAATCATGTGTTGTTACTTCCCCTGATATGAAAATGTTTTCTTCTGTACTGAGGTTTTAATTTCCAGTACCTGTATATTACAGAAGTGCCTAATGTAGGTCACTGGATGCCACTGTGAGTAATGGGAAGGGGAAGTCCCCCATCCTCCATACTTGGTAGCATGAAGCCATTGCTGGTCCGGATGCCTTACTATGCTTTTGTGACTGGGGAGACGTCCAGGTCTGCCCCTGAGTGCTCTGTGAACTTACTGTTCCTGCACACAGATCAGCTGGGGCAGGAACGTGAATTTATTTGCACAGCAGTGTGTCACTGATACTGGCCCTGGAAAAGTGCTGGGTGTATGCATTTACAAAGACGTCTTCACAGCGACAAAAAGAGAAATTCCATGTTTAATGCTGTGCATTCTACAATCCAATACTTGTTCCCTTTGCCTGTTTCTCCTGGTCCAGGTTTTCCGGAGTTAGGACCTGTTTATTCAGCTGGAAATATTTGGACATCTTCATCTTGGTCTCCACATATAGGAATGGTGTCACTTTTGGAAAACTTGGCACATTTTTGTGCACATGTGTAACTAGGACAGCATGGATGCTATGCTCTGATTTGTTTTCGTCCCTCCTCCTTGCCACAGTGTGTCTGGTCAAGCTGGCCACTGGTGCATTGTCAGGGGAAACTCACAAGATGAGTCAAAATATGAAGCTCTCTCCCTGTCTACTATGGTTTGCTGAGCTGAGGAATGTGGAACTAGCTCAATTAGGTGATGGCAGAAGAAACTTTCAAAATGACCAAGCTGAAGGAGCAAAACCAGGCCACAATACTTACCTGGCTAAGGGGCTTAGTGGTTAAGGTACTTGCCTGCCAAGTCTAAGGACTCATGTCCTACTCTCCAGGTCCCACATAACCCAGACACACAAGGTGATGCAAGTGCACAAGGTTGCACATGCACACTAGGTGGTGCACGCATCTGGAGTCTGATTACAGTGGCTGGAGGCCCTGGTACACCAGTTCTCTCTTCTCTCTCTCGCATACAAAAGGCTACTCTCTTGGACTGGCCTCAAACAAACAAACAAAAAGAATAAAAAATAAACTTACCCAGTTAAGAGGTGGGTAGATAGCTAATTTGGTAATGGACCTGAGTTCCATCCCCAGAAAAATGTTAGAGAAAAGAAATCAGTACTGGGGGCTGGAGAGATTACTCCATGGTTAAGGAGCTTGCCTGCAAAGCCCAAGGCCTCAAGTTCAATTCCCCAGTACCCACATAAAGCCAGATGCACAAGGAGGTGCATGTGTCTGGACTTCACTTGCAGTGGCCAGAGGCCCTGGCTTGCCTGTTCTTTCTCTGTCACTATCTCTCTCTCAATAAATAAATAAATAAATAAATATGCTGAAAATATGGCTCACAGTTGAGGGCACTACACTTGTAAAGGCAGACACACAAAGAGGCTCATGCCTGTCCAGTTCATTGGCAGAGGCGAGAGGCCCTATGGCATTTATACTTTCTTTCTCTTAAGTAAAAAAACAATTAACTAAAATCATTAAAGATCACAAAATTGGACTGGTGGCACAGGCCTGTAAACCCAGTGCTCCGGGTAGAGGTGGACTGGAGAAAGCGGGGAGGTCCCTGGAGCTCACTGCCCAGCCAGTGAATTGAATTGGCAAGTTCCAGGCCAATGAGAGACCTTGTCTCCATATACGTGGGTGGGACTTGCTAAACAACACCTAAGGATGTCTCTAGCCTCCACACAGGAGCACATACATGCTGTCAAACTCTCACAACTCCAGCTAGCTTACCAAAGTGTCACCACACATAGCAGTAAGGAATGAGACACGACACTGACTTCTCGTTCTCTTTCACACTGAGTAGGAAGGGTTGCAGCTCACTGGGAAGACAGGCTGCGGAGAGGCTAATGTTTAGAGAGCGGCGTCCCATCCTGCCAGTGTCCCCTGACAGTGGCTGTGAGACCCCCTCTGTCCTCGCCCTCCTCACCTGAGGCAGGAGCATCCTGGAACGCTGCCGCTAAGTTTCATTAACTCTGTCTATCCCTGAAGGCGGGGCCACGCTGCTGCCAGCTAATTAAGCCCGATTTAGGGCAGCTCGGAGTATTCTATCAACCTAGAATTAGCTTAGCTCTTTTAATAGTGACTATAGCTCTCTCAATTATTAGTTAATTAAATAATGTGCCTACATTGGCCAACATATTTCTGAAGTGGGAAGCAAGCTGCCAGTGTCCACCTGCCTGTGAGGAAGCTCAGCACCTCAGCGTGAGGGTTCACCGCTTCCCAGGAACGAGCCTCCTCTGAGCCTGAGCCTGCCGGGCTCACAGCGTCCGCCTTCAGCTCTGGGTGAGCCTGTGTGGCTCAGCATGGTCCTGCCAGCCGCCAAGGACCCTGAGGGTGTTTCCGTTTTAAGATATATTAATGTAAATGGAGAAGTGTCAGCAAGCTAATATTATTTATGCACACCAATCATTCAAAGGGAAGGAAGAGATCCATTTTGGTCAGCTTGTTTGGAACATAAAAGCCTTTCTTTCCAAGGTTTCTGGAAGAAATGTTACAAAAGTCATAATTCTTGTTTTTCAGAAATGTATTTCATGAAGAAAACCATAAAGGTGACCACTGCCCAAAAGGCCTAAAACACTGAGGAAAATGGATTCTCAAAGGCTACTGAGGAAACAAGCAGCCTTCTCTTTCTATTCTGCCTGCAATCTCCACAAGGTCACAGAAACTCTGACAAGGCAAGGAATTTAGAACAGTAAAGAATAAGAAAAACAGGGCTGGAGAGATGGCTTAGCAGTTAAGGTGTTTGCCTGCAAAGCCAAAGGACCCAGGTTTGATTCCCCAGGCCCCACATTAGCAAGATGCACAAGGGGGCACACGTGTCTGGAGTTCATTTGCAGTGGCTGGAGGTCCTGGTGTGCCCATTCTCTCTCTCTGTCAAATAAATAAATAATAAATTAATTTTAAAAAGAATAAGAAAAAAATTATTTCACTTGGAAAAGCATTTCAACATGCTTATGGTTTGGTTTAGGTTTATTCTAAGAACTTTAAGTGTACACATTTCAAGTACTACTTTGCATTTCCTCAGTAAAAAAATCCCTCACAACAAAAATGAAATAATTGGAAAAAGAAAAGATGCTTACCATAACTTTAAAAAAAAAAGACTTTGAGAATTGGATGAAGGAATCTAGGAAGAAAACTTTTCTTTGAGGAGCTCTACTTAACAATTTAATAATATTTTCTGTCAAGAATCACGTTAATTACCAGTGACATATTTTTAACTCTATAAATTATATATAATAATGACAACATGGTCTCTTCATTAAAAGATTTGCTAACAAAAACTACTACTTGCTGATAAGCTATGCTAAGTGTAAGCAAACCAAACAAAACAGGTTTATGACAAAATAAAAATTAAATAGACACCCCCCTCTTCCCTGCTTCCTCACATCTGCAAGTATATAAACCTCTTGACTTACTCCTGAATAACTCGAAAAACATTAGAAACTTTTGGAGGATATACCCACGCTCATATGAGTTTTCCACTTAACTAGCTTTGGTGCACAGTAACCTTATCATGTTTAAAGTATTTGTATAGCTGGCTTTACCAATGTTCTAAGACAAGACTGCACTGTGTGTGGAATTTGTGTGTGCATGTGCGTGAGTGTGTCACAGGATAAGGATCTTTGATGGCAAGCGTGGCAGAAAGAACAGATACAAGCAGAAGGATAACATCAAAACCTAATGGACTGGCAAGTTTTAACTCATAATGCTTTCTTGGTCAGTATTCTACACAGTATCTACTGTTTATCTTCTAACTCTGCCCACTCTACAAGCCAAGAAACAAAGACCCAGCTGGTAACACTGGGCACCCATTGTGCCACAGTGATTTTCTTTTCACTACTAAGAGGAAACAAGGCTCTTTGTAGAATGTCTGAATTCAGTCACTGGGGAGGAAGCACCTAACCAGTAAGTAAGGAAGCTATCCAAGATGACTATAGGACACCCAAAGGAGGCAAAGCCAGCTTGAAGAGGCTGTTACAGGCCAAAACAGGACCTTCTGAGCATAAGCATGATTTTAATGGACTAAAATACCATAATTCAGATATTAGTCAATTTTGGTAGCTTGAATGTGAAATGTCCCCCATAGGCTCATGTATCTGTGATTACGCCTCATACTTAATACCTAGCTGGTGGAATCTTTGGGGTGGAATCCTGCTGGAGGAGGCGCATCACCAGAGGCAGGCATGGGATTTCATAATCCAGGCCCCTTGGCAGGGCTCGTTAGCTCACTCTTTCTGTTCCCCATCCCCACCCCCAGGCAAGCTGGTGACACTATGCTATCTTTCCGTGACATATCTTTTTTTTTTTTTTTTTTCTGGAAACTGTACGCCCAAATAACCCCTCTCCTTCTATAAGCTGCTTCTGGTCAGGTGTTTTGTCCCAGCAATGAGAAGGTCACTGCAATAGTCAACATGTAAATATTGGTAATTATATAAATTTACAGATCAATTTGGAAGATTCTAGGAAGCTAATCCATGAAACCATTGGATAAGAGAGGACTAGGACTGACTTCTCTCCCTACTAACCAAATGAGGGAAGTTTCTCCTTATAAAGCACATCAGCTAGTAAATTAAAAGACATGAAAAAATACCACCATTCTGCAATGATACATTACAGATTCCACCATGAAAACAGAGAAAACTGCAAGGTATTTCTCTTTTAGAAGTACTGCATAATGATCTTGGCAAAAATATTGTACCCGACAACAATCAAGTTTCCATGCATAAAAACCAACGTAGTCACAGAGGTACATTAGAAAGTCTAGATTTTCTGTCTTATTCTGTCTTGCATTTAATTTAGGGGGCTCAAAAGTAGAAAATTCTAGATGCTGGGCTGGAGACATGGCTCATTACCCATTGAGAAGCATGTGGGTCTGATTAACTCTCAGTTAAGTCTCTTCAGAAACTATATAAACAGCTGGGCATGGCCATACGTGCTTGTAACCCCAGTCTAGAGAGGAGAAGAGATCAGGGCAGCCAGCCTGACTGAAAGTGGAAGCTCTGGCTTCACTGAAAGACCTTGTTTTAAGGAAACATACAGATAAATGACAGAGGAAGACACCCAGAATTCTCCTCTGGCCTCAGCAGGCATGTGCACACACACACACACACACACACACACACACACACAAAATGAAACAAAAGAAAATGCTAACTAGAAATCAGCTCACCGAGTTGGTCGATTTGAGATACTTTTGTTTTGCATACCCACGTGTGTGGTGGTAATTGTGTAGCATGGTGTGTGTGATGCGTGGCATTTGCACATGTATGTGCAGATGCTTGTGCCTCATGAGCATCTCTGCAGGGGCCAGAGGGGAATGTCAGAGGTCCTTCTCTTATTACTGATCTGGTTACTCTCTTGAGATGGGACCCCTCCCTCAACTCGGAGCTGGTGTCCATCAGGGAGCACAAGTGATTCTCTAGTCTTTGCCCCCCAACTTGTGGACTGGGATGACAGGCATGCTTAGCTTTGATGTGAGTTACGATGAGTGGGCCTCATCGGTCATTCACTAAGGCAGCATGCACTCTCACTCACTGAGATATCCCCAGCCCCACCTGAGTGATTTGAATGATAAGCAACAATGTAAGTAAAGGCAATATAGGCAACATATCAGTCAAATATAATGTGTGGCCCTTATGTTAATCTTTATTCTAATTGTTAAAATACATGAATGACGCACCTGGTGAAATTTTCAAGCTGACAAAACATGTTAATATTAAAGAAGCATTTTCATTTTCATACAGATCCATGACACTTCCTTTTTTATTCCTTTCAGCCATGCACATTAATATACTTATAAATGAAACAAAGTCTAAGATTTGCTCCAAAATAATGCTTGGGGAAGAAAAGGTAATTAGGGGTACGAGTGACGCAAGTCAGGCCACGAGTTAACGACGTCTCAAGCTGAGGGCCAGCTACACAGAAATTACTAAACTGCTAGTTTATGCTTGGTAAGTATGGATTTTCCTTAGAGAACATTTAAAACCGGTTCTGTTGCTTGAAATGTGTCCATATATGTCACAGCACCGAGGGCAATGCTCAGATTTAGCACAGCCTATACTGCCACAGCAGGATGTGGATTTAAATCGTGATGGAGAAAGAAGGCCTTGAAGTCATTTTGGTCAACAAGGTATTCTCTGAGCAGATTCTATATAAATCACCCCTTCTGTCTATTTCTAGCACACTGGCCTTCAGTCTGGATATAGTAGTCAGCAAAACAACCAGGAGAATAAACAGCAAGAATGTATCATGAAATCATTTGGATGTTTAGAAATCTTTTACTTAGTTAATTGAACTGATTAAAAGACACCCGCAAATTAGTTTTACCATGACAGGGAATTTCACACAATATGAAACTTTTCTCATTATAGGCAACAGGAAAACAATTTCCCAGGACTGTCCTTTCCCAGTTCTTGTTGTGAAATTCACAGCCACAGTAGTGTCATCTCTAAAAGCACACAGCTCTTCTCTGATACCCCTCAGTGATCCAAAGACTTACAGTTATAAATAGGGGAGACCATAAGGGATAACACTAATGAAAAACCAAATATACCTAATTAATTGCATTGAATAGCTCAGGGCTAATTAGAGACCAGAGGTTTCCACAGTCCCTGGGGAATGGCTATATTTGTACAAAATTGTGCTAAATGTAAGTACAATTCTTTGACATTGGATCTACTCAGTCTATCTAGACTGCCTGTGTATTTGGATGAGTTATGTCACACCAATTCAAATTTAACTTCTGGGATTCTTCTTGCAGTAAGAGGGACCCATATTATGGTATTTTCCTGTTTTGCATTTTATAAGAAGCTGAGTATTTGGGACTCAGAAGTAGTAACTGCCAAGCTGAAATCTGCACCCAGTATCAAAAACAGTTGGTCCACCTGAGATCCGTTTCATGTACAGTATGTTTGGTGTGTGTATGTGTGATGTGTGTGGTGTATACGTGTGTGCAGATGCCCATGCCCTGTTTACATGTTTGTGGAGACCAAAGGAGCAGGCCACGTGTCCTCCTGCACTTCACATTCACTGGTGTCCTTGAGATGGAGCCTCTCGCTGAACAGAGCTGCCAGCTTTGAGCAGACAAATTGACCAGTGAGCCCCAGCTCTGGTTCCAGATTATCCAATATCTGCTCCTTACGGGACTGAGTTATCCATGAGTACGGCTAGGCCTATCTGAGGAACTGAGCTCAGGGAAATCAGGCCCTTTTAAGCCCTCACGCCCTCACGCACTCTTACCCGCTGAGCCATCTTCCAAATTCCAGTGATGACCAGCGTTTTAATTGCAACCTGAGACAGCAGAAACTGACCTTCTCAGACACACAGCCCAGTAGAGTGACAACTTCAGATCTGCTCTCGCGGAGTTGTAAGAAACATGCATGCATTTTAAGGAAATCAGAACATTAGTGTTGTGATTATAGATGAGGTTCAGTTTGTTCGTGGTATTGCATGAATAAGCAGGATTCACAGATAATTGAAAACCTTGGCCACTAGCTCCAGTGTCACCCTCAATACTCCTTTATTAGAGTGGAATGCATTCACAAAGAGTGATGGATTTGCAATTCTGCTTCTCTCATTTTGACTACCTTTCTAAAAAAGAAGAAGCCTGGCAGACACTAGAGTTGCATGGGAGATGAGGGGCTAAAAAGGGAGCCGGGAATGGAGCTAAGAGAAGGAAGGGGAAGGGAGAGTGAGGCGAATCCAGCTCAAGCAAAGGGAGCGGGAAGGGTGGTGTACAAAATGGTATGGAAAATACCGCATGCAATAAAAAATGCAAATTTAACTTTGGATAATTGAGTGAAGGATATTTATACCTCATTTCTCTTCAGGAATCCAAGTGCTAATGATTTTAAGTAATGCATAATTTCAATATGGAATTTTGGGGTCATGGTGTTCAAGTGCTCAGGATCCATTTGCATGCAGGAGGCTGCGTGTTCTCATTAGAAAAATCAATAATCAGTTCAGTTTGTGCTCTCAGGTAAAAGGGAAGAAAAGGTCACAATTTCCATAAAGTTTAGGTCAAAGAAAATCCTGAAGGTCTTTAGCATTTCTGTTTTGCAACAGAAACATATAGACTTCCTCTTTCAGCTAAAATCCAATTTAATCAATAGGAAATTGGGCTGCATAAGAAAAGATCTAAAGATATCTTGGAGAAGCATCCAAGGTTTTTTGGAGCTTCAAACCAATTAAAATGGAGAAAACAGAAGACAGTGTAGGTGGAATTAATGGGACCTCACTGCTGGCTCATTGAGTAATCATAATAGTCAAAAACAAATAGCAATCAGTTCAAAAAAATTAGCCCTGTTCATTTGATAGCTGGCAGAAGGATTCCACAAAGATGTACCTTAAAGACAGCAAGATTGCTTCAGGGAAGACTCACCTATCTTTCCCAGTTTCCTTCTTAAAAATTCCGTCACAGTAACTCATGCGCTTCTCTGTGGTCACATAGATTTGGGCGTTTGGATAGACATCAACTGTCTTTTTCAACATGTTGTAAACGATGCCATTGCCATCCTTCCTCATGTTGCGGAAAGGGCCCCATATAACATAAACAGTATTGTTTGCTTCCTTGAAAAAATAGTCTGGGTTTTTTAGCAAAAGAGGAACACTGGTATGGGACACAACTCGAATCATTGTCATGCGGCCAACGTCTTCCTCATAACCCTTGGTGGGGGCATTGTTCATTCTCCAAATGCAGGCAGACCGGTCTATCTCATCTCCCACTTTCTGTCCAACCATCTGGCCTGAGTTTGACACGATGGCACATAGGTCACAGTCCAGTTGCAAAGGCTACAAAACAGAAAGAATAAAGCACATGAGAAATTTCACCTAGTCAAAAAGTTCCACTTGGAAAACAAAAATGTCAGGCATTGAATAATGACTGAGTGGGAATTATGTCTGACATATATATATATGTCATATATATATATATATATATATATATCGGTGCAATCCTACATTCCCTGCTAGAGGTTACCAAAATGTTGGTATGCTTTCATTATAAAAGTAAATTCTATTGAAAACAATTTAAACTTACTGTATTCTCATAGTTTAAAATGATATGGAAAGGAAATTATTTGTTTTTTTACTCTAAATGATAAATTTATAAACTTAGAACTATAATTTAAAATGATATGGAAAGATGTGATCTCTGTGATAAGGTCAGTGGCTATAATATGAATTCTAAAAGAATGAACCTATCAGACATCAGTTTCATGTCTTGTTTAGATGTGTGCATGGTCAGGTAGCAGTTGATAAAAATATGAAGAATGCAGCAGATGATGAGGTTCTGTTGTTTTTAGAAGTAGATCTGCTTAAGACAAATGTCAGACTGGCAAAAATATTACACCAATGCTTATGGTTTTCCTCTAAGTCATCAAGTCAACTGGCCTTTCAGCTTACACTGATTCTGAACAGGATAAGGCCTCTTTTGAGAACACAGGGAAGACGTCTGCACAGACAGGCTCCAGAGCTGCTCTAACTTCCCAGGAGGTGACAGACACTAAGGAAAGAAGCAGTGACTTTCTGCTCATGCACATGATGCAAATCCCAGTGGTCCAGACAAGCCTAGACCTTCTAAGAATGCCTAGATTTTCTAAGTCTAGAGTTTACAACTCTTACAGAGACAAAAGGAAACCTTCTAGAAAGACCAGGGAGAAAAACTAGAGGCTCATTTTGAGACCAAGTAATTGGGAGATGTGTCCAGTACAGACTGTTAAAATAAATCAACACAGAACTACTAAAACGGCTTAACAATTTTTCTGCTTTGATTATTAAAGTAATATGGCTCATTTTGAAAGCCTTGAAAAATTGATAAACAGATTCAGAGTTTTCTTCCATATTTCTATCACTCAACAAGCACCACAAATATTTTATCATATTGAGCTCTTTGTATATGTTCTTTTAGATAGGTTGAGAAATAATTTATGCAATGTGACAGGATTTGTTTTTTATTCTTTTTATAATATTTTATTATTATTTATCTAATTCAGAGACAGAGAAAGAGAGAGAGAGAGAAAAAATAGGTACAAAAAAAATAGCCACTTCAAACAAACTCCAGACACATGTGCTACCTTGTGCAAATGGCTTACATGGGTCCTGGGTCCTTAGCCTTCCCGTGCAAGAGCCTTGACTGCTAAGCCATCTCTCCAGCCCATTTTTCATTCACTTTAATATTGAATTTTCCCTTTTCTACAAACAATCCTTAAAGATAATTTTAATGCCTGCTCATTATTCAATTATATAGATATAGCATAATGTGTCTATTTATCTAGTGATGGGCACTCAGCTATTACTTTATCTGTTTCTACTATAAAACATTCTTTGAGCCAGGCGTGGTAGCATATGCCTTTAATCCCAGCATTTGGAAGGCAGAGGTAGGAGGATCACTGTGAGTTCAAGGCCACCGTGAGACTACATAGTGAATTCCAGGTCAGCCTGGGCGAGAGTGAGACCTATCATGAAAAACAAAACAAAAACCTTTGATAAATGCCCTGTACTTCCTGCTATATTTTGGATGCTAAACTGTTATGGTGCTAATTTGAATGTGCTTCATTTAGTTTCTATTATACTCATATTAAATACACTAAACTGGTAAAGGCAACTGTTTACATTGTCAAAAATTTTTTTAAAAGTTCAAAATCCCTATCTTCCTGAACATAAGCCCAGTTATGAGATGTCTTAAAACTTGGTACTCACCAGGTATGGAGGAACATGCCTACAATTCTGCCACTTGGGGAGGTAGGAGGATCAGGAATTCAAGGTTATCCTTTGTTACCTAGTGAGTTTGAGGCTAGTCTGAGTTTTCTGAGATTGTGTCTCAAAAAACTCAAAACAAAAATGAAAAACAACCAACAACAACAACAAAGTTTGTGTTCAAGGAGCAAAACATTGCCTTGATTGACCTTAATTAGAGTTCTATCTATTAGAGTAAGTCTGCTTTTGGTGGATAAATATATTAGAACATGTGGAAATTGGGTTTATGGATTGATGCCATACCAAAGGCTTTACTAGTGGTCAAAGAAGATGCATGACGGGGATGCGGGAAGGCAGGCACTGAGCTAAGGTCCTTCCTCATCTAGGAGCCTGCGGTCTTTTAGAAGACAACACCCCTCCTGCCAGCTTGACAGACAGTACCCACACCGGAGCCTCCTGCACTGACGCCATAGTCACACAAACCAATGCTAGCTTTACCGCCGTGTCTCGTGACCCACTCCAGCTTATCCCCATGACGTGGACAGTGCGGGGAGGTCACCTACCACAGTTCCAAGGAGTCACTTCACTGGGAAATAAGACCATGTTTGGGGTATAGCTTTCACAAAATTAAAAAAACATCATGGGGGTGGAGAGGCAGCTCTGCAGTTAAAGGCATTGCTCGCCAGCACCCACGGAACACGGGAAACAGAACAGCACATGCGGCGGTGACCCAGTGCGCTTACGGCAACAGGAGACAGGAGGGTCCAAACGTGCATGGCCGGCTAGACTGGGGCTCACAAAAAACCGAGTAGCTGGAGCCTCCGGCTCAAAATGCAGGTGGACAAGGGGGGTTCACAACCTGCTGTGGCAATCACATGCCTCTACACACCTACACATATAGCACACACACACACACACACAGTTTAAAAACATAAAGTAAAAAATTAACAAATCAGAGAAAAAGCCTTGTATGTGTCCTGAATAGGTGGCAGATGCATTGAATTTCCCAGTCATTAGAGCAAATTAGCCAATTCTGCTGTAACAAGGCTTAATTTAACCACTAAGCATCAGCACGTGGGTCTCACTTGACACCGGTAACCTCCGAGAGTGATCCATCAAGACACGCCAGTCTGCTCGGCGACAGCAGGCTGGCGCACCGCAGCTGTGCAGAGGACAGGGTCAGCAGCGCCCCAGCGACCCGGGCAAGCGGCGGAGACAACAAATGGCCCCTTGTTTCACGTTGTTTCACAAACGTGTCCCAGGGAAGAGGACGTTCAAAGAGCGCTTTGGGGGTGGACGGTGGCCTTGGAAGTGCTGCCTTCTTTTACTATTCTCTCAGTGGCTCTGTCACCACGGCATCTGAGCAGACTGCACGCGTGGCCTTGGTCAGAGCCCTGCTTTGCTCTTCAACTTCCTGCGCTGGGTGCCAGGGCACATGCCAGTTACGCTGACTGCCCCTTTACAAGTAGCTGGAAGAACCGTCTAGGAAGAGCAGGCGGCAGCGCCCTGGGAATGGAACGTTCCTTATGCGTTCAGAAGCTCTGGGCTGAGGGAAGAAGTAGAGAAGGGCCAAGGGCTGCATGCAGGTGTCAGGGCACCTTGGCAACTACGGAGAGCTGTGAGGAACAGGAAGGTGGCCCTGGGGACCAGTGGATGGTGTGACCCAAGAGCTTCCTTGTCACATTCTCTCGGTTTCTTGTATTAGCTTTGGCCTCACATTGTCTGGTCTGAGGTTTCTTTGTCAAGTGCATTGCTGTTTCTTGTGCTCATTTATACTTGATTTGGAGGCCTTGCTTACAAATGTATTCCATATGTCTCCACGACTCAGTTCTGCCTCCGTGAGCATGGCACCACTTCAATCGAAGGCTTGGATTTCCCAGGGTCTTTGTTAAGTTTGATCTGGTTCCAATTCTTCAAGCTCCATCTTCATTTCAAATTCTTATTTTTCAGTTGAATTCTCTCTATGTTTTAAAAAATGTGTTCCTTATACCGTGTCTTTTGTATCAAAAATATTTTATTTTAAAATTATTTATTTATTTTTATTTTAGAGAGGGAGAGAGAATTGGCGTGCCTGAGCCGCTTCAATAGAACCCGGAAGCTTGTGCCACCTAGTGGGCCTGTGCGACCTTGCCCTTGCCTTACCTTTGTGCATCTGGCTTACCTCACATCTGGAGAGTTGAACGTGGGTCCTTAGGTTTCGCAGGCAAGTGCCTTAACTGCTAAGCCAACTCTCCAGTCCTCAAAATCTATTTTAAACCACTTTGGTCCAGCGTGGGCTATGTCTATAACTAACAGCACAATAAATAACTAAAATAATAAATAAATCATAAACTAACCCTTTCTTGCAGCTATGACCCTGTCAAAGAAAACTAGCAAATGTCAAACACTTGCTTTGGCTTGAGATCCAAAATGTTGATTTTTTTATGGTAACAAAACTATTTGTTTTGGAAATTTTCTCCATCTGCAAGAATACTAACTCTAAAATGTATCTGCCCTTAAATATTCAGCCTTGGGAGAGCTAAAAATTAGGTGATAACCACTGGACAACTAGATGATTTTTATATAGTACCAACTGTGAAGATGGCACTCAGGTATATATAAAACAAACGGTCTAATCCGTGTGAACGTGACTCACAGTTCTGGTGTGTGAGGGGACACTCTGCTACACCAGGGTTCAAGGCATCTCCCTGCTAAAATGGATCTTGACGTTCTGTCTCCTTACAAGAAGAGACATTTCTCGACCGTCCGCTAGGGCACAGAGGGAGGCGGGGGAGAGCAGGGAAGGGGGTATGAGAGAGGCAGGCGTGAGCGGTCAGAACAGGCCACCCACTGCTTGCCTGTAATGAGTGCCTGCCTTGACCCAGGCATCCTGTTTAGCATTTGCTACATTACTCCACTGTTTTCCAAATTAGACCTTGTCTTTGTTTCTGACACAGGGTCTAGCATGGGCCAGGCTGGCACAGAACTCACTAACTACATAAGACTTGGCTGTAGCAACTCTCCTGGTTCTTCCCCTTGGGGTACTGGGATGACGTATACGGGCCGTTAGGTTTCGAAGCAGATTTCTAAAGTTAGCTTGCTTTTGTTTCCCACTGTAGAGTTGAATAAATTAAACATGATAATTACTGGATACTTATACATCATCTGATTAAAAAGAGGAACATACCTTATCTATTATGAAATATATGACAGTACCATTTCAAAGTGGCTGATACTGATGGGGAAAGACTACCTGAGCTCTCACACCTCCTAGAGCAGCTAATTTCAGCTGATGGTTGCTGGGGGTCAAGTTCTTCAGTGGTGTAGTCACTTGCAAGTTGCCCAGTTCACAGTAATAACCTTCCATCCATGGTGATGCGAGCTACCCCAGCTTAACTCAACGGGCTAGAAAAGCAAAGGCACGAAAGTAGGGCCAGCAGTGTGCTAATGGGGGGAGGCCGTGATGAAAGCGGGAAGCTAGGAGGAGTAAGGCCAAAAGACATTGTCTTCACATACGAAAATGTAAACATTGAAACGAAACTGTAAAAACTAGTGGGCTATATTAAAGAAATAATTATTAACAAAATATTCTTCTCACACACACACACATACATATATGTATATAACTAAAATACCAGCTAATAGTAAAACTGCTTGTAATTACATACATCAATGCTATACAACATACAGAAAGACAAAAATTTCACAAAAATAGAATGAAGTGGTGGTTTTTGCCTGGTCATCACCCCATCCCCCACCCCTGGGGAAGATAAGCTCCTTGGGATTGCTAGAATTTGGGTATAAAGAAGGACACCTCTCTTCTCTGACAACAACCCTGGCATGGAATAAAAACATGTATGGAAATTTTTCTTAATACTTTTAGTCTATAATATGGTGGGAATTTTATGTGGGATACATGAATTATGAGCTATCATGATATTGACGATGGTCCTTCACATCTACATATTCATTTTATTTTTCAAACCATTTCTTTCAAAATAGCAATGATGATTGCCATCAATGTCTGGAAAATAGAAATACAAAATAGACTATAGCAGAAGATGTTTTGGAAGATGGTCCTCCACAACGAGAATCCTGTCACTCCCCCAAAACCTCCGTGAGGTGTCCCCACTTCAGAAACACTCATCAGCTGTGGCAAGTCCTTGGGACTTACCTGCAGATACTTAACCCAGCCTCTAACTCATGTGTACTTCCATCTTCCAGACTTACGAAGAACCAGGACACTGAGATCTTCACCTCACACTCCAGCTCACTCCACCCAGCTTATTTCCATTTTCACCCTTTTGTCATAAGCATGAGCATTTGACAGGCATAAAAATGAATCCTGCCTCTAAAAATGCTGAGAGTGTATGCCATGCAGAGAGGACTGGGTCCCTGCCGTGGCCCTGTGCTCTGGGTAGGACAAGGGCAAGGAAAGGCTTAGGTCCTCTTCTGTCTTTGCAAGAATCTACAGCATTTTTATAATTAACTTAAATTCCTGGTGTTTAGGCAATATGTATTGTATATGGAGGCCTCACAATTTACTGTAACACTGTCATCTAATATTTGCCTGCTGAAAGGGAAGAGAGGAAAGGAAGAAAAGAGGAGTATAGAAGGGAAGGAACTAGGGAAGCAGGCTGGAGACATGGCTCAGCAGCTAAAGATACTTGCTGCCAAGCCTGACGGCCTGGGCTGAGCCCCCAGTACCTAAGCACAGACAGACACACAAAGTGGCATGTGTTTGGGTTTGGAGTTTGTTTGCAGGAGGAGGAGGTGGCCCTGGCACACCCAAGTTCTCATTCTTGTTCTCTCTCTCTCAAATAAATAAACAAAAGTATTAAAGGTTTGGGGAGTTGGCTCAGCGGCTAAAGGCACTTGCTTGCTAGCTTGAAAGAGGAGGGGAAGACAAAATCTAATAGCTCACTGGCTCTCATCAGCAGGTTATGTCTCTGAAGGAGTGATGATTTTTCTCACTAATCAAAGACACAGGTAGTTAAATAGCCTGCTCACTTCTCTGTCCTACATCTGCCCCTGCACTTGAGGACATGATAGGGATGGTCCCTGTCACCTTCACCGCGCTGGCTCCCTCTCAGACTACCAGCCATCTGGGGAAAATGCTCTTCTCTTCCCTCTCAGAATGACCCTGAAAAATTGTCCTATCCTTTTTGAATGATATATTGGGATAACTGCCAACCACTAGACATGTTAATCAGTAAGAAGAATGAAATATTTAGCCTTTACTCTTTCCACACTGAATAAGCTTAGAGACAATAGAACAGACAATTAGAACCTGTGAAATAAAACCTACTAAATAGTGTGGTTTCCCTAGCCAAAAAAAAAAAAAAGGCATGGTCACGAATGAAAGGTCACCTGCCAGCTAGTGCCAGTTATTAAATCTCTGCATTTATCACTAAGGTGGCTCTGTGGAAAACGAAGGTCAAGACATTAAATTATGAAGCAGCCAGGATTAGAAAAGGTCACCAAAAATTCAAGTAAAATTTAAGCAATCCTGCTAATTCTGTGCCCTCTGGCAAGCACGGAGCAGGGAGGAAGCACTCTGGAGAACTCTCCTCTCTCTCTGGCCTGAGCCCTGCTGACAGGAACTTTCCATGTGATGTCTTCAAACCAAAAAGGAAACTTGCTCATGTCAAATAAAAACAAGAGCTTCAATAAATATTTCAGGACCAAAAAAATCTTGTTTGAATCGAAGCAGCCTAAATTATTTAAAAACATTGTTTTACACTGCTTTCATTCCACTGTAAGAATGTGACTGGAAAGAGACGGGTCACTGGTGGAACCTTAAATGCTGTACAGGACAATCAGCAAGCCACCCGCTCTCATGTACTGCCTTCGCGATGAGACAGATGACATCTTCACTTTCCCTCGTCCAACTCTTCAGAGACAACTCTTCAGCTCTCTGTCATTCATCCCTCTGCTCTTCCTGAATGTCTTTGGAGTTTTATTTCTAGAAGCTTCAACACGTCTAATGATGCCATTGGGGAATAGCCTGCCTTTTTTCTCCTAGATGCTCTTTTGAGGGTTTTCAAGTGAAAGATACAAAAGAGGCATTAACAATCTGGCATTGTTTTTAGTGCTTGAGAAAGAAAAAGTTTTTTTCATTTTTCCCATGCTTCAGGACTGATGGAGCAAGCCGTTTCCGTCGACACCGAGTCACTTTCAGCGGACCTCTACGTGTGAGCAAGGACCGGGCAGGACTGCTCTAGACACAAGAGCACACTCTTCTGCCAAGCACGCCCGCACACGCACTGCTGCGCCCTCCGCAGACCAGCACCTTCCAGTCGCTGACACTTTCCACAGCATGACTTATCGATCCCACGCTGCGAGGAGAGCTCGGGAAGTAGATTTGATAACCCGGTGCGTGGCCCTGATTCTCCGGTGCGGGATGTAGCACCGACTTTACCTTCTACCTGGTGGCATTATATCCACACATAAAACTTCATGTGGGGTGCATAAAAATGCTAATGTCAAGAAATAATTCTACAACAGGCAACATAAAGCTATGCTTCCCAGTTACCGTAGATGACACATTCCATTTATCTGGAGGTTCCTCCAGGGAATAGATTAACATAATCCTGAGTTGTGCCAGAAGAAAGCGTCTTGCTTTCTCTACACTGTCTTCTCAAATCCAAACAAGTTTTCCACTGAGGACCTGGGTAAGGGGAAGAGTTGGCTCTATTACCACATCTAAGAAATGTGAGAGGGTGGCTAGTGTTTTGGTCAACTTCCCTAAGGGTGATTTTATTCTCCTGTCCGGAAGATAACCTCAGGTCCTGATGCTAATGAGCAATCTAGGTATTTCATGTAAAGAAAGCAAGAATAGTACTCCATGCCATGGTAGCAATTTCATGATACATTGCTTAACTGGGGCAGAATATAATGCCCAGGGCATCATTCCTAACAAAACAAATGGCGGGCTGGAGGGATGGCTTAGCACTTAAGGTGTTTGCCTGCAAAGCCAAGGACCCAGGTTCTGTCCCCCAGGACCCACACTAGCCAGATGCGCAAGGGGGCACACATGTCTGGAGTTTGTTTGCAGTGGCTGGAAGCCCTGGTGTGTCCATTCTCTCTCTCCCTGTATTTCTGTCAAATAAATAAATAAATAAAATAAAATATTTAAAAACTGGTTGTGGGAAGGGGGAACCTTCATTCACTGCTGGGAAGCAGTGGTGACAAGGGAATTGCCCCTAGATGCCTGACACTGGGAGCAGCAAGTGAACAAGATGCTCCTTTCCATACCAGGCAGTGAGCATGGGAACTTTCATTTCTACATCATCCATGCTAATTATCTCACAGTATAATTGGCTTAGATTCTGGATACACTTTGGCTTGAAATCAAGAAAAATCATGTTATGTTACAGATTCTCCCACCTATCATGCGGACTTTCTATCAGCATGTAACCCTTGGTTAGCTCACCATTTACCACCATTCAATGCAACAATTCTTAAATTTTGTTTTGTTTCTAGTTGGAAGATGCACCAGCGGGTTTTTAGTTTGAATGGAAGGCTTTGGTAGAGACAGAGTAATTTTAAGTATAAAGAAGGTTCTACTGATGGAGTGAAAACACACAGAAGATGAGGCTCAATAATTTGTGATTAAAGATGAATGAGTGACCTTTGAAAGCTAGAGTGGCTTTTTCTAAGAAAAAGAAAATAAAAAAAAAAGTCTAAGAGTGGAAAGGAAACAAAAGACCTTAAAAAAAGACCTAGATTCAGTCAGGGTGCTTAAAGGTAAGGTTAATGAGCTTCAAAGGAAGGGTGGCTTTTTTATTATTTATTAAAGTATATTAATCATACATGATAATGAGTCTCATTATGACATTTTTATATGTGTATTTAATGTTCTTTAGTCATAGGATCAGTTAATCATTCTTTGAGATAGAATATTTTACATGAAAAAGTTATGGAGTAAAGGAATTGCCAATGCTCCATTTGGGATTGCTGAAGTTACAGATGTGTCATGAGCCTACTGTGAGATCCAGGGGGCGACACTGTGAAAACTCAGAGATAAAGTCCGAGGTTGGCATGCGATCACAGGCACTGGTGAACATGGATTCCACGCCGAGAGTGGGAGGGAACAGTGGCACAATGGAAGAACGGAAGGGACGAGAAAGTGCAGAAGTCTCAGTGAAACCATGAAGGTTCGGAGATGTACACTGCATTATCCAGGACTGTCCTTATTTCAGGAATTAGAGATAGATGTGGCTTCCATAGGCTTTGATTTAAAGGTCTATGATTCCAACTGAGATAGGCTTATGGGGAGAAGCTCTAGTATAAATTATTTCTTCTTATGTTGAGATGCAATGCCAAACTACAGAGGGGATTCCATATTATTATTGCAAAAAAACCAAATGCCATCAGGAGAACTTCTGCTTCAGAAATGGTAACTTAAAAATTCAAAACAGAAGGCTGGAGAGACAGCTTAGCAGTTAAGGCGCTTGCCTGTGAAGCCTAAGGACTCATGTTCGACACGCACGGTGACGCAAGCACACAAGATTTCACATGCACAGGGGACGCATGCGTCTAGAGTACAATTACAGTGGTTGGAGGCCCTGGTGTGCCAATTCTCCCTCTCATTCTCTCTCTTTCTCTGTGACACATACTCTCACTCTTGCATAAAAAAAGGCAGTCTGTTGAGCTTGAGTCAAAAAAAAAAAATTTAATTCAAAACAGAAATTCCATGGCATTGGAAAAATGTAAAAATCATCTCTCCAAAAGCATCAGGGCCTAGCAAGGTGATAAACCTTTACCAGCTTAGAGAAGACGCTGGAGTGCACACACGCTGAGAATGACTTGTCACAGGACACTTGTGGCTCTGGAAGGAGTGCTGTGTTTTGCTCCTAGTGTCTCTGGGGCTTAGCAGATGACAGAAATCTGCCTCCAGCACCCAACAAGGGTAAATAATACGACTTTCCCGCAGCTAAGCACAGAACTCATGAGCCGAAAGACGGAAGCAAGTTTTCAGAACAAAATGAAAACTTCCAAACCGAGGATAAGAAACTGAGGAAACGCAGTGATCAGGCCCACAATAAGTTAATCTGATTGCCCCGAGGGGAGGAGAGGCATGATGGACAGAAAGGTAGAGCACTTCTTAGAATTATGAGAACCCAAGAATTCAAAGGCTCATTGACTCTTGGGTGAAACAAATAGAACTAAATCCATTTGTAAATGTCGCGGTGAAGCTTCATACAACTGAAAATTAAGGAAGTCAGAACTTAAACAGTATAAAATTGCCTGTTATTTGGGAAAGGTGATACCTTAAGTTTCTTATATCACCAGGGAGAGAGTGTCAATGTGTCAATGACATTACACTTCAGCCAGCCTGGGAAGCTGGGCTTTCCTAAGCCATGGGTGATTCTGCCCTTAAGTTTTGGGCCTCAGGTCTAAATTATAACCCTAACATTACTGAGGACTGAAAGTCATGTGTGCAAACTAAATATATATATTGACATTTAACACGTTAGAAATTCAAACTAAGAAAAATGTAAAGTATTAATTGATTTAAACATAACAACCCTATGCATTTAATGGTAAACTAAATAGCACTGTTATACAGGCAGCTATATCTTCCAAGACAGTGAAAGAGTAGCATGATTTGCATTACAGTTTAAAACCTCTTTGCCTGGCTTAACTGGAGACTGTTGGGTTCCTTCCTGGCCGTGCGCGGGTTTGACTCGCATGGTACGCAGATGAAGGAACTATAGTTCCCACAATAGATAGTAGGAGAAGAGAGGCAGTTTTGGATATTCATCTTGGAAGGATGACAAATTTCAACGACTGACAGTTTCTTAGGGTTAATTTAAATGTGGAATCTGAAGTCATATGATAAAATTCTGGATTGTTATATTAAAACCCATTGGTCTGCACTGTACTTTTTTTGAGCCAGTATCTCATTATGTAGCTGAGGTGGGTTCAAACTCTTAATCCTCCTACCTCAGCCTCTTAAGTGTTGGGATTTCAGGTGTGTGTCAATAGCTACTTTGCACTTTCCAAACACTATTTTATTCATCACATATTGGTCATTTAAAAAATACAAGTCCAAAGAGTTTTGCAAGCATCCTCAATGCTGAAATTATATATTATGTATTCTTTTTTGCCTTAGTTTCTTCAGGCTGCTAAGACAAAACACAGTAAGTGTGTAGCTTAAAAATAACGCAAATTCATATCTCACAGTTATAGGCTGAGTTTGTGAGCGGGGTGCTGTGTGAAGTGCTATCTTCAGAGGGCCTGCTTTTCTTAGAGGTTGCGTCCTAGGGAAGAGGCACATGTGCTTTCTGAAACCTCTTTCCTAAGGGCACTGGTTGCAAGCGTAAGTGCCACAACCTCATTAACTAATCATCTCCTACAAGACCCACTTCTTACTGCACAACCTAAGAGATAGCAAATGCCAGGTTTCTAAAGTTCCACTTCTTGTGCGAAAGTTCCACGTTAGTGACGGTCATCATGATTGGCTCTCTCTGCTGAGCCTGAGGAAATGCCTGCCAAGCCCCTAAGGCTGAGTGTGCAGTGGCCTCTTGGCTGATATTTCCAGTAAAAATAAAACTTGAAACTCATTTAAAATTTTTCATAATAAAAAAGATAGTGAGGGTGCTGGAGACTTGCAGTTAAAGGGGCTTGTTGCAAAGCTTGAAGGCCCAGGTTCCGTTCCCCAGGACCCACATAAAGCCAGAGGCCCAAAGTGGAGCATGCATCTGGCGTTTGTTTGCAGTAGCAAGAGGCTGTGGCATGTCCATATCTCTCCTCTCACTCTCTCTCTTTTTTAAAAATATTTTATTATTCATTTATTAATTTGACAGAGAGAAAGACATGGGTGGGGGGAGAATGGGCACACCAGGGCCTCCAGCCACTGTAAATGAACTCCAGACACATGTGCCACCTTGTGCATGTGGCTTATATGTGGGTCTTGAGGAATCAAACCGAGGTCCTTTGGCTTTGCAGGCAAACGCCTTAACTGCTAAGCCATCTCTCCAGCGCCCCCTCTCTCTGTATGTATGTCCCTCTCTCAAATAAGTACAGAAATTATTCTTTTAAAGTTAGTGAGGAAAAATAAATCAGTGTGAATCTTCAGTATTAACAAAATCATAGGATCCGTCCAATGGATGAAATAGAACTTTATAGAAACAATATTGATGAACGATCATGAACCCCTAGTTAAAGTCATAGGGCAGATACAGAGGACAAAGGCTTGGGCTCCAGCAGCCCCCGCGTGCTGGGATGGGCCACCCATCACAATACACTAAGAGATGAGGAATGGAGAAAGGCAGAGAGAAGAGGGTTATTGACTGTGGCCACTGTGGGACAGAACATATTAAAAAGGAAAAGGAAACATTGACCTAAGGCAATGACACGAGCTTAGGTTGACATAGCAGAATAGCTGGGTGGGGAGGACAAGAGCTACACGTAACTAAGCGGTCCTGATTGTGGTGTGGTCCCGATCGCCACAGCTTCGGCTCTGCTTCTGCCAGGTACTGTGGAGAAGTCCTTGTCCCTAGTACCGTCATGCTTCCTGGGCCATCTGGCTCCTCTGTGATAACTACTTCTGCTCCATGGTGCGGTCGTGCTCTTGGCTAACTACTCTCATCTGGGGGTTGGAGTTTGTCCTGCTAGGTTTTGATCTCCTTGGACTCCAAACAGGGCAAGTTTTAGGACCCAGGTTCATCTCTGTGCCTTTGGCCTTGTGTGCCCAAGGTAGGAGTCAGTGCATTTCCCCAAAAATAGCTTCTAAGCGCTGATTTCAGAAACGTTGTTAATCAGACAAAATATTTTTACAAAACAAAAACTCTTTTTTTTTTTTTTTTTTTTTACAAAAAATTATTTTTATTTGAAAGAGAAAGAGAGGGAGGTTGGGTGTGCTGGGGTCTCCAGACACATGCGCCACCTTGTAGATCTCATGTGGGTCCTGAGGAATTGAACCTGTGCCTTAGCCGCTAAGCTAACTCTCCAGCCCCCAAACAAAAATTCTATAAGCAAACATTATATGTATGTTAAACTTTCAAAAGTTGTTCATTTGAAATTTGGAATAAAATAGTAATTTCTACTAAGCAGCATTCTGCATAGGCCCTGTGAAAGGAGAATTAGAAAAGAAGAAACAATATAATTTTCCCCACATGAGAGGGTGACATAAAAGAATCCAGATAGAGTTTGTAATAGTAATAGAGATTAGGAGCAAGATAGCTTTTCTCTGGTACACAATGAGCTAAGAGCTGGCACAGAGAAACACGAAAGCCACCTTGCCTGCCCTCAAAAGACTAGAACTTGCATCTGGTCCAGCTTCATCAAGATGGCTGCAAGCATCAATCCAGCAGCTTCCTGCTTCTTCCTCAACTTTTCCCAGGCTTCACACCTCTCGGCTTGCCCTTCCTGTGTCAGCCTCCTGAGCCCACGGGCCAATCAAGTTTCCCCACTGCACACTGGAGTCTGGTACGTAGGAGAGGACAGCTGTTACTGTAAAATGTAAGTTCTTAAATTGATCTTTAGATTCATAGCAATCTCACTCTAAATCCTCCAACCATATTTCCTCTGTGGCACTCTGCAAACTCATTCTAAATTTTTTTAATGAAAATGCACAAACAAAAAAAGCTAAAAACAGCCTTGATGGAGAACTGTTATCATCAGCCCCATAGTCCTTGTGCTCTTTGCTGAAAGAATTTGTAGGAGACACACGCAGCGCAGTTCAGCAGGTATGTGACGCTTGTTACAGGAGGGGTACTGGTAACAACGGCCAGAGGGTCTCACATGCTGCCTAACATTCGCAGGCGAGAGGGGACATGGCCAGAGGGACTACTGTGCCAACCTACATTATTAAGTGGGTTTGATAGCTTTTCCTGAAGTCCCTACAACAGATGGTCTTCTGAGGGGGCATTTTTCTGACAAACCCGTTTGGAATAATGCTTAAGGGCAGGAACAGTGGTCTGTCTTTGTTCTTCACTACAAAACCTCAGCTGGACAGTAATCTTAAACTCTTATGGGTAGTTTACAGTGTCATGTCTTCACCAGGACACATACATGACTTAGATCCACTTCTTCTGACAAATAATCAGAGTCCTACAGTCCCTGGTGTTATAATTTATACATTAGGAAGGAGTGCATCATCAGTGAAAACCTGCAACTTCAGACTAGGTACCTAACAGACACATTGACACAGGCATAAAGGCAGGTAAGAGATCAGAAAGACATAATAATGAGACCAAATGATTTCTGACAAAGGCACTGAGCAGAGCAGTAGAGGAAAAAATATCTGTTTAAAAAGTGGAGTGAGGGCTGGAGAGATGGCTTAGCAGTTAAGGTGCATGCCTGCAAAGGCTGGAGACTCATGTTCAACTCTCCAGGTCCCACATAAGCCAGACGCACAGTGACACAAGTGCACATGGTCGCACACATGCACACCAAGAGGTGCTCACATCTGGAGTTCGAGTGCACTGGCTGGAGGCCCTACATATCAGCTCCCTCTCTCTATTTCTCTCTCTCTTTCCATCTCTCTCATAAGTAGTCTGTTGGGCTTGCCTCAAAAAAAAAGTGCACTGAAAGTGCTGGATGATCTCATGGAGAAAAAGTAAATCTTGTCTCTTACTTATACATAATTACAGGCAAGTTGGGAATCTATACTTCTGAAATGATACAGTAATGCTTTAGAAAGGAAAGGACAGTGAATTTTCATAACTTCATATAACTGAAAACATTTTCTTAAGCAAACTAGAAGCTGAGGTCTGTAGTCCATGGCTATAATCCGACCACTCTGAAGGCTAAGGCAGGAGAACTACCAACTGGAGGCCCACCAGGTCTGCACAGCTTGATGCTGTCTGAAAAGCGGGGAAGAAAGCCCACCACAAAACAAAATATGAAATCACCAATAAAAAAGAAAAAGACTGATAAAAGGAACAATATTCAATTGCAGATTGGCAGTTCCTTGTGAAACACTAATTAAGAACATGAAAAGGCAGAGCAGTGACGGGAGAAGATACATCCTAGGAAAGGTCAAGATACCAATTATATAACAAATCTCTACAAACAGACAGTTACAGAGAGTCAAAATAGAAAAAAATAGGCAAAATTTTTAGGCATTTAAAGAAGAAATTTGAAAGTTTGGAGCTGGAGAGATGCCTTAGCGGTTAATGCTCTTGCCCACAAAGCCTAAGGACTCAGGTTCGATTCCCCAGTAGCCAAGTAACGTCAGATGCACATGGTGCCACATGCATCTGGATTTCATATGTAGTGGCTAAAGGCTATGGCATGCCTGCTCTCTCTCTCTCTCTCTCTCTCTCTCTCTCTCTCTCTCTCTCTCTGAAATAAATAAATAAATAAATAAATAAATAAATAAATAAATAAATAAATAAAAACAAACTCAAAAAAAAAGCTTGACAAAAGGCATTTATTGTTAATAAGCAGGAAAGTATAGGTTAAAACAATGGGCTGACATATGTTACCACGTAGCTACTAGGGAGCCTGAAGTAAATGTGGATGGGCACCAAGGGATAAAAGCGGAACAGTGACTACAAGTGCCATCGGACAGCTGGGCGGGGTGAGTGTAAAGAGGAGCGCTTCAGAAAACCGTGACGTTATGCTGCGCGAGCAGTATGCATCCACATACGTGCATACACATGCACACTCGTGACTTAGAAATTCTATCCATCCCATTACATGTGCATTTGTCTATGTACCAGGATTCATGTACAAAAATATTCCGAGAACCACTGTTCACAACACCTTCTAATTGCAATCATCACAGATCCTAACATGGGCTTGTGCAAGGGATCACTGGAAACAGATTCCCAACACAGTTGAAATATTAAAAGTCTTCTGTTGTGCAAAAGCCAGAGAAAATAGGGTGAACAGAAGTGCTAGTGACTAAGCTAGGTGTGTACCTGTAGGGCTAGACACCTGCGTTATGCCTCAAAATATCCTTCCCTTTGTTTTCAACTAAAGCTTCATAGTACAAGCCAAGCGTGGCAGAGGCATTGCCAGCCGTCACTGACTTTGAACTAAGCATGTGAAAAAAAATGTGTCTGCTATTTTTTTAATGATATGATCTCAACTGAGCATGCCTAAGAATTGGCTCTGCCCCTTTATGAATATATCTAGGCCTCCTAGATAAAATTTCCACGTTCCCAGTTTCCCTGAGAATTGCACTTTGGGGTGACTCCCGTGCTGTCCTCATCTGCTACAGGTAATGAATCTTCCTCTAGTCTTTTCTCTCTTGGCTATATTTATTTTGGCTTCATACTCACCAAGATGAGAAACCATTGCATGCAGTTTAGAAAGTTCTGTGTATACAACTCTTTGTATGCAAAGAGTAGGTGATTTTCTTAATACAATCAAGAATAACATTTTGAAAGCAAAACCAACCTTATGTCTAACATTGTTCTGTGGACAAGTGTGTTGGAAAAATTATCTGCTTTTTCCACTTTCAGGGGCTTATTGATGCATAGTAGATACCAAAATTTATGAACATGCAAGGGCTGAAGACGTCTTTTGCATTTTAGTTAACACAGTTTCAGAAAGTATTTGTAGTTCTCTCCTTTCCCATCCATAGGAAAACAATTAGCATCTCTGGGATAATGTTTTGGATTATCACCTGGAAATCCTGAACTGGATTCTTATTAGGGCTGGAAACAGGCCTATAATTTCCCAGAGATGCCATAATATTTAATGTCGCTCTGGGAGTTCTATTTAATGAAGAAGAGAGCTGAGCAGGGAAGGAAGGGAGGTATGAATACTGGGATAGAAGAGAAAGAAAATCATCAGTATTATTAACCAATGATATGATAACAGTCTTCCATGCAAATGCAAGTGAGAGAATAAAACACTTGAATTAATAAGAGAATATAAAATAATAACATTCTGTAACATGGCTACACAAACTCAAGAACATTCATCGGCATAAAAGAAACCTTCAACAGGATAAAACATGATGTACAAGAGCCACAGTAGCAACAAAAATGCAAATCCTTAGGGGGAAAAACAGAACTGAATAAGAAATTTGCAGATGATCTAAGAAAACAGCACGACGTATAAGGACAAGCTGCAACAGGCTGCCGCTCTGAATATTCAGTTGTAAGTGGTTTCAGAGCAAAAATATATATTTCTGCATCCAAGGTAGATGTTTTTGCAAGTTTATTTCATATCTAAGATCCTGTTATGATCTTGACTGTATAAAAAGCTTAAACCTTCACAATTATAAGAATCAGACAATAAGATTTAAATATAATAGTCATACTTGCTTTGAGGGTCTCCTATTCCTTGACTGCTATGTTAATTATTCTTTGAAATCCCCTACCTTGTTTGAATAATTATTCTGAAACTACTCTAAATCTTCTTCTAGACATCGGGGCTATTGACCCAGTAAATGAAATTAAGGAGCCCAGTATTTTTAAATGTTTAATGAAGTAGTGCTGTGAAATGCTCCATCCCTGTAACCACCGGGCGCAGAGCAATTAGCGAGGACTTCACTAGCCAGGGCTGCAGGGACCAGGCAGCCTGAAGACTCCTCTCAGCCCTTCACACATCAAAAACAAACAATTAAAAACATGGTCATCGAAGTACCATGTTGAATGGTGAGCATACTGGCCCCCATTTTAAGAGATTTCACACTTAACAAGATGACTTAGTCTGCTGACTGTAGCTATAACATAATGCTTGATATTGAGTAGTTTATAAAACACAGAGATTTCTTTCTCTCTTACACTTCTGGAGTCTGGGAAGTCCAGGGTGGTGGGACCCACATGTGCTGATTTGGCCTTTCTTAGTTGTGCTATCCCATGGCAAGAGGCAGAAGGCAGGAGAGCGTGTGTGCACTCCCATGTACACAGGTCAGAGGTGGGGCACGCTCCTCATTGTGACAGGTATGCACTCCAGAGGTCGCTGACTCCTCCATGAATCCACCCATGATGGCAACGTCCCTATGACCTAGTCACCCCTTGAAGGTCCCTCCCTTCAACACCCCTGCAGGCTACATTCCAACCATATAAGGGCCTTTCCTGGGTTATACCCCACAATCTAAGGAACTCAGACTTATGACTCACCATGGGATGATTCTGACTAAAATATTGCAACATGGGGCTAGAGAGATGGCTTAGCAGTTAAGGCATTTCCCTGTGAAGCCTAAAGACCCAGGTTTGATTCCCCATTACCCATGTAAGCCATATGCACAGATGGCACATGCATCTGGAGTTCATTTGTAGTGGCTTGAGGCTCTATCTATACAAATGCCTCTTTCTGAAAATAAAATATTGCAATGTGCAATAATGAAATATCAGTAAGTTTAGTTTCAAAGAACTTATTAGCCTTTGTTGGTAACTGATGAATCAAGTACTATCACATCTTCGAGGCAGAAAGACACTCCCCTGAGCTGGTAGAGGGGGGGCAGAAAACAGAGCAAAACTTCAAAGTTCCGTTCCTGCCAGGGTGAAAGCAGAAGGGATTTCTTATTGTACCTGCTCAGGTCGATCTGCCCATCTGATTGGTTTCTGTGAAACTCCTATTTCTTTTCAAACTGGCCTGTTTCTGAGATCAGATAGGCTGTGGCATCTCGCACAGTGACACCAGTGTGGCTTGGTCTGGACTGCGGTGGCCCAGTGTAGAACCTCAGCCCCACGTAATAAGTGGCCTGCTGTCAACTTTAGTAGGATTCAGATGTGTGACTCCTCTGGGCATACTGTGATAGAGAACAGTGGTGGGACTTCCTAAGCACTGAATGTTGTGACAACTTCAGTTTAAAGATGGAGAAAGTCAATGGGGGAAGGCGGAGGAGTGGGGAAAAAGGGGAGGCAAATCATTTTTTCTGGTAAAGTTTATGATGTTTATGAAAATGTGTGTGCGTGCGTCTGTGATTACTATCAACAAAACAGGTGCTTTCTGTGGTCTACTGCTAATGGCATCACTGACTGTGAAGCATCTCATCACAAGTGGTGTGGTATTTGGGGAAACATAATAAAACCAACGTGGTAGTGCGGATGGAGACCTGCGCGCGAAAAACAAAGCGGTATTGGGAGTGGAGGACGTTTAAAGAGGAAGGCCTCGTGGGAGGTCCTCGGGTCGCTGAGGTGCGGCTTGGAGGGCTCTGTGCAACCCCAGTCCCTCCATCTTTCTTCACTTCCTGGCCAAGTTTTGCTCTGCTGCATGCTGTGGTCAGGATGATGCCAGTCAACCGTGGACTGCACGCTTTAAAACCACGAGCACAGCGGGTGGGTGGGTTGCCTCGGGTTTTTGGTCCTGTCACGTAAAGCTGATTAGCACCTATGGAGTAACAGCACAGCAGGATAAAATGTGCACTAGCGGCTACTGGACTCAGGTTCAAACCCATCCTGCCACTTGCTATGTAGGTTTTCCACAGGTTTCTCTTGAACGTCCACAGCCCTTTTATAAGCACCCATGAGCAGCCTTTGTATATTCCCCATGACTTTCATTCATCTGCACAAGGAAAAGCCACCACGCAAAGACTTCAAGGACCACATGAACTTTGCTGCTGTCCTAGGGATAGGGACCAGGACCCTTGTTCCCAGAACTTCATTTCTTCCAAGACACACACAAGAGGCTCTATTTATCTTCACTGTAGAGTGGCTTACATCTCCTGGTTTCTCCAAGATTGTAACCTCACAGTTGTGGTTGGCACACAGAATCTTTGAAGTGACCAGGGTCTTTCTTAGGGGTTACTGGGTATTTTCCAGGAACAACTCACGTGATTATGAATGAAAATACTCACACACACATTTGACAAAGGGAAGTGGGGCCTTTCTATTTCTCATCTATATCACCACATGAGTATTCCCTTCAGTATTTACAAAGTCATTCTGGTTTGGTTTTATCTTTTATTTTTCTCAGAAGATGCTAGTAATAAAGTTAAATGTGTTTCAGAACACATCATATATCTGATACTTCATTTTTCTTTTTCACATAAATCTGCTTCATAGGAAAATGCTACTTAGGAAATATAAGGAGGTAAAATGTCACAGGCAGCTTAAGAGAGCATGGAACCAAGTCTTCTGTGTGAGCTGGATAATGAATGTAATAGTGCATGATTAGGAATAAAATTATTCTTCCAAGGGAAGGTGGGAATAATTCTCAGATCCCACTGCCTTACAAAGAAAATGCTAAGTAGACAGAGTAGTCTAGGGGCTTTTGCATGTGTACATACTACGTGTGCACACATGTGTGGGTGGAGGCCAGAGGATAACTTCCGGTGTTACCCTCAGAATCACCGCCCAGCTTGTTTGTAGTCGGGGTCGCTCATCAGCCTGACACTCGCGAGTTAGGCTAGACTGGCTGGGTGGCCTCCGAGCTCCCGGGATGATGCACCTGTCTCCGCCTGCTCAGCACTGAGTACAAGGAAATGCCCCTGCACCCGTCATTGGTACCTGTGTTCTGGGAATGGAGCTCAGGGTCTCACACTTGAGGGACAAGCACTTTACACATTCAACTCTCTCCCAAGCCCTTATCATAGGTCTTCAGTGCCATAGTTCAAGCTTCCAAAGGCTTCCAGCATGGCCCCAAAGATCCAGCCAATGGTGGCCTGTCTCAGCTACGTGGCGGTCACTTCTAAGTCACTGTCCCACCACAGTATTGTGTGTCACTTTAGAAAATAAAGGATACGTTATCCTAGACATGTCTAAAATAAAACTGCTTTCAGAGTAGATGTCCTCAATGAGTGTTAGCAGGGCAGTTTTCAAACTATAAAATGTTATTTGGGTCATTTTGGGAAGCAGGTAGGGTTTATGGACATTATACAAAATTGTACACAGAAGTGATTTCTGTAATGTATGCAAGGGGAATAGAGTCCAGGTGATATTCTCCCCCCCCTTGGAAAACTTTCTAATATGCTCACATTAATAGTGATCCATATCTAGAAACTGAAATAGCTAAATGTGAGCCGCACAGGCCGGCGCAGTTCTGCCCTGGTTCGGTAGGAGATTCCCGGCTGCAAGTTACATGCAGAGTGGCCTCCAGCTTCCCAAGCTGAGAGTAGGCTTTTGTTTCTGACCAATTGACTCATGCTCTCACTTTTTACTACAACATGAGGTCAACCAACAAAAAAACTACCCTGATCACATGAATGGCATTGCCACAAACCCTGAATTCCAAGTCCCAAGCTGGAAGTCTAACCTTTAATTTACTCCACTCCCAATCTGGTTAGGCCCATTATTTAATGAAGCCTCCCTTGGTTGTCTGTCTATCAAATTATTTGTATTCATGGAGAGAAAGTGATAAGCCAAAATGCTAATTATCCATTTTTCTAAAACAAAAGGTCCATGCTAAGAATGATAATGAGTTATTAAAATAGCCCTTTTCATCTGTCATAATACATCTTAACAAGCTCTTAAATCCAGGGATTGTGAATGCTGGATATCTTATCTAATAAAAAGAAAGATGTTTACTTTCTGTCTCTTCAGTCTTTACTAGTGCTTGGCATCAGCTTTTGAATTTGAATGTTTTGGGGGATGATGAGAAAAGATGGGACTCTTGAAAAGATTATTTAAAAAAATAAAAAGATGCCTTATCCATCTTGTATTGGGTATGTCAGCATTTTCCAAGTTCCTGGGTCTAAAATAATTGTTCTCACCTGTGAGAGATTCCGTTCTTTAGGAGACATTGAGCAGGTCTGAAAGCCTCTGACCAGCTGGTGTCCAGCGAGTAGAAGCCCAGGCTGTTACTAGAGGTGCTTCAGGGAAAGCACAGCCCCTCCCCCAAGAGCTGCTCAGCCCAGACGGCAGCACTGCTCAGAGTGAGGACCACCCCCACAGAAATGATGGACCAAGGCGGAGGCAATAGACCTCATAAAGTTGGGCTAAATAAGGTACATAGAGTTAATCCTTTCTGTGTTCTTAGTTTTATTTCTTTTCACAACAACTGACCTTATTTAGAGCAAGACTTTAATTTGACATGATCCCATATTTTTAGATCAGTTTAGTGTTGAGTAGAATATTATTGTATGATGGACACTGGGTGGAAAAGAACATTTACTGGTGACGAAGTAAAAAAGAATCAAAGGAAATCTATGAGAAGTGTGAAAAAGGAAATAGGAATGGTAGATGAAAGGAAAGTGGAGTCAGTTCTAATAAGGGTCTAAAAGAAAAGGGAGGGAAGGAGGGAGAGGACGTGAGCAGGAAGGAGGAAGGAAAGGAAAGAAGGAAGAAAGAAAGAGAGGAGGGAGGGAGGGAGGATGGAAGGAGGGAAGGAAGGAAGGAAAGAAGAAAGGAGAGAGGGAGGGAGGAAGGAATCATTGATAGTTTTGCAATGTGTTTCTAAAGAATCTTCAATTCAAGTTTGTTAACTGCACAATTTCCCTTCTATCTTACCAAGATTTCCTGCCCACACAACCCATCTTTGTTCTTAGGCGAGAATACAGCGGGGACGGCCTCTGTCTTCCGTTACACACTCCTAGCACACACCCACACTGGAAGCTTGCACTCACAGGGGAAGCCTTCCTACAAGAGGCGAAATGGCTGTCATCATCACAAATACTGGTCACCTAAAAAGTAAAGGACATCTGGATAATTACATGTTATAGTCTTATAGCTTGAGTGTGGCACATTCCTCATTGATGAATGTGTTTGAACTGTGACCCCAGCTGATGGTGTTGTTTTGGGAGGTTGTGGAATCTTCTGGACATAGGTTCTGGTTGGCAGATCCAGTGAGGTGCTGGGCTCCCCTTTGAGTCAAGGCTTTTGCTTCCTGGGTGATGTCAGGGGACAAGCCGCTATTGAATTCTCCCAGAAGCATGGAGCAGCCAGTCACCACACCTTGTTGCCATGATGGACTGTATTCTCCCAAACCTTCAGCTATAATAAATGCCTCCACCCTCAAGATTTCTGTGAGGTATTCTGTCAGAGTGATAAGAAAAGCAAGTAAACAGGAAGGAAGAAGTAAAATGACTTGGAGAATAGCAATGCCCCATTTTGTTTTATGTGTGGTCATAGCATTAAACTTCCAGTGTGAAGTCCTAAATTATTATTTTTTCTTTCTCTGCAGGTCTTTCACACACACAGGTGGCCTTCATGAAAGATCTGAAATAACTGTCAGCAACACAACTACTCTGGTCATTTTTTAAAAGCAACAGACATTTTGATAATGATAGGGTTAACCTCTTCTCTGAGAGGACAAGGCCAAGAGAAAACAGTTTATTTTCTAGACAGGTTTCTGTTTCCTTGGCACACAGGCTCCTGGCACTGGAGAGCTGTAAAGCACACAATGGTTTCTGGTTGGCATGCACTGAGTGTTTCAGTTCCCAGAAGCCAGGCTCCTTTGAGCCCTGCCAAAGCTACCAGCAGCACTTAGTGTTGAGAGCCAAGAGCCCTTGGGAGGCACCCGTCTTCTGAGAAGACGGTCACATGGGCTCCATTCGTTAAGAAGCTGGCTAGCCATCTGAGATGTTTCCAACAACATTAGTCATGGTTTGGAATTTGAATGGCCCTGGTATAAGTCCTTGGTTATCAATAGAGGATCAATGATACAGGTGTCGGAGACAGCAGCCGGCTCTGTCAGTTAATGTCAAGGTCCGTCTCATTGGTTCAATGCTTTCTCTTTAAAAGTAATGAATGAAAACTTGGAAATTAAAGATGGTAATAGGTAATTTCTGGCATCATGAAGATTTGCTTACATGCAGCAACCTCTCCAAAGTCCGCATGCACCCGATGAAGGATCACCTGTCAAAAAATGAGGCGTACCACCATGATGAAGCCCATAAGTAAAAGCCCCATGAAAAGAACATGAGTAATTAACTGTTTCCACAAATAAATCAGCACAGGGAAATCTACCAAAGACCATTAAGATGGGGATCGTAGACATAACTGCATTTGTGTAAGAAGTGGATTCAAGGTCAGAGAAACACAATGATGAGCAGTGGTTGCAGATTACTCACAGTGCCCAAGGCAAATACTCAACCACTTTAAACTGCTGGTTATTGTGAAAATTAAGTTACGTGCACTCTTAATAAATGGTGCTAGAAAGCATAGCCTAGCACACAGATGCTGGAAAAGCTGAATGGCAAGTCATGCAGGAGGCAAATGCATTGAGGTTTTCAGCACTTGGGTTTACTTTGTGTTATTTTCCAAAAGTATGAACATTCCTTTTCACTTGGCAGGTAAATTGTGTCCATTAAAATGATCTTCCAGTGTTGGGCAGATGGTTCAGTTGGAAAAGTACTGGCTGTGCAAGCACAAGGAGCCAAGTTCTGGTCACCAGCATATATGTGGCTAACTGGGTACAAGGGCATGCGTTCGTAATCCCAGGGCTGGGGAGGCAGCAGCAGAATAATCAGGAGGGCTTGTTGCCACCTAGTCTATCTGAATCAGTGAGTGCCAGGTTCAGTGAGAGACCCTGTTTTTAAAAAAAGATAGATGGGGTCTGGAGAGATGGCTTAGTGGTTAAGGCACAAACCTGCAAAGCCAAAGGACCCAGGATCAACTGCCCAGGACCCATGTAAGCCAGATATCCAGGGGTGCATGCATCTGGAGTTTGTTTGCATTGTCTGGAGGCCCTGGCATGCCCATTTTCTCTCTCTTCTCTCTTTCTCCCTGCCTATTTCTGTATCTTTCTCTTTCTCAAATAGATAAATAAAAACAGAATTAAGAAAAAAGATAGATGGAGGGCTGAGGAGATGGCTCAGCGGTTAAAAGAAACTTGAAGATAAAGGTTCAGATCCCCAGCACGCATGTAGGCTGGATGCAACAGTGCATATCTGTGATTCCAAAGCTCCTATGGCAATGGGAGGTGAAGTCAGGAGAACTGAAGCTCACCAAAAAGATGCTCTGGCATTGACAGTGGCATATAACAAGAGAGACCCTGGCTGAATCAAGTTGGATGGAGACCAACACTCCAAGGTCATCCTTTCATTTCCACATGCTCACTGTGGAATACACACACCCATACATGGACATATATCATACACACATGTGCATCAGCACACATCACACACATGTATACATAGATGCAAATCATGCACAGGTATACATACATAACTATACATAAACACACATCACACACATATACATAAATACACATCATACACATGTACACATGGATGCACATCACGCAGAGATATACATTCACACCTATACATAAACACACATCACACACATATACATCAACACATGTCATACACATGTATACATAAACATACCTAAACACACACCATACACATACACATATATATACATAAACACACATGCATACACATGTTCATGTGTACAACACATACATATATGTATACACACATGCATATGCACATATATGTATACACATATGCATATCACACAAAATATAAATTTTTTTATATAGATGGAGAATGGAATTAGACACCCAATATTGACCTCTGACCTCCACATACTTGTACATACACATGCACGCTCACACACACACATATACACAAATCGTCTAGAAGAAATTAAAATGCCCTTGATGTTGCAGTTCTTTCTTAGAGGGGATTTTTTAAGGAGAGGAACTAAAAGTGATTTAAAAGGTTAAATGTAATGAAGTATATCTAAGATGCACAGTTACCAATTAAAAAGATATTTGTGGTAATTAGTTTTCAAAATAAACATGGAGATTGTAAATTTTGGAAGCCTTCTCTCTTAATCTCACAAGGCCTATCAATCCATAAAAAGAAATGAACCAAGACGCTCACCACACAGAGAAAGGCGCTGCTCTCTGGTACGTGTAAGCAATCTTGAGGAAACTGCTCTTCTACTTGTGTTCGTTAAGACCAACAAGCTTGCCCATGCAAACCCTTCCTGTGGCCTCAGGCATCCCGGATACTGGATCTCTGTTGTAGCCAGCACACTTGATTTCCTGAGGATTTTCTTGTTTTTATTTATTTATTTATTTATTTATTTTGAGGAGAGAGAGCAAGAGCTAGAGAGAGAAGGAGGGAGAAAGGGAGGGAGAGAATGGGCACCCAGGGCTTATAACCACTGCAAACGAACTCCAGATGCATGTCACCTTGTGCATCTGGTTTTACCTGGGGATCGAACTTGGGTCCTTAGGCTTTGAAGGCAAGTGCCCCAAGCACTAAGTCATCCCTCCAGCCCTCCTGAGGGTCTTCAAGCACACCATATTCTTGCCTCAGCCTCAGGACTGTTAACATTCTTTCTTTTCTCTCAAAGTTCTCTCCCCCACTCTGAGTCCCATTTTGCACACCTCTTCCTGTCACGCAGGACTTAACCCAAACATCACTTTCTTCCGGACATCTTTGCCTGACCAGAGGCACACTGACCAGATACTCCCAGTGGGCCCTTTCAAGATGTCATGTTACACACTCAGACATATTGGCAACATAATTCCATATTTTTTCTCCATTTACTCATCTATTGTCAGTCTCCCCAATTAGACCCTAAATTTCTCTTAAGAGGACATTTGTTTCCCACTGAATCAATATGAACAGGGAGCTCTAGCAAAGCTGGTGTTCAATCAGTATTTCAGAATTCATAAAGTAAAACCTGATGTACTGTAAACATCACGCTGGCTAAAAGATCAGATGTTTTTACCAAGAGTGGTTTGAATGCCATTCCACAGCATCAGTGTTAATTCAGGTCCCACATTATTGGCATGGTGTGTGTGTTTGTTTTAAGGGTAAGTTTTAAATTTTAAGTGCAGTGAATTCTAAGGAGTCTCCAAGAATATGGAGGAATCTGGTTAGGTGGTTTTAAAAACTTCCTGTTAAAATAAGAAATAGCACCAAATGTACACAGCACAGTTAGTCTCAAAACAACACAAATGTCTTTGTGTGTGCAAGTACATTTGTGCATATTTCAAAACACACTTATTAGCAGATGCCTGTCAGAGTGCTGGTGGATATACAGCCCTGGAACAGTGGTGTAAGGATTTAATTCCTTCCTTTAACACTGCTTTAATAGCCTGAATTTTACTTTAACATCAAAGAAAGACCTGATATGGAACTCTGCTGAAGAACCCTATTGAGTTAGAGGGATTCAAACTATAATGTAGTCAGATTTGCAATGAAAGGCTATGATAACCAGAGGGTAGGATCACAGGATTTGTTTTATTTGAGCAGATTAGTACAATAGGCAACATGAAAAGGGAAGATGGTTTTTAAGACAAAAAGTAATACTAAAGACATAGAGGAATCATTCATTCACAGACAAGAGAGTAAAATTATCTTTTGTATCGATGTTTAATTGAGAAAAGGGGAGACTTTCAAGTGTTATTTCAAAATGGCGTTCAGGTGTGACCTTTAATTATGGCTTTAAGTACCCTCCTCCCTTTCTTTCTCTTCCCTTTATATCTCCTTTTTAACTTACTGGCCTCTGCTACTGAGTTTTTTCCTTCTCATGCAGAAGCCCAATCATCTGAAGATAGGATCCACATATGAGGGAGAACATGTGGCTCTTGGCTTTCTGGGCCTGGATTACCTCATTTATTATAATCCTTTCCAGATCCATCCATTTTTCTGCAAATTTCATAACTTCATTTTTCTTTACTGCTGACTAGAACTCCATTGTATAAATGTGCCATATCTTCATTATCCACTCATCAGCTGAGGGACATCTAGGCTGGTTCCATTTCCCAGCTATTATAAATTGAGCAGCAATAAACATGGTTGAGCACGCACTTCTAAGGAAATGAGATGAGTCCTTAGGATATATGCCTAGGAGTGCTATAGCTGGGTCATATGGTAGATCAATCTTTAGCTGTTTTAGGAACCTCCACACTGATTTCTACAATGGCTGAACCAGATTGCATTCCAACCAGCAGTGTAGAAGGGTTCCTCTTTTTCCACATCCCAGCCAACATTTATAATCATTTGTTTTCAGGATGGTGGCCAATCTGACAGGAGTGAGATGGAATCTCAATGTAGTTTTAATCTGCATTTCCCTGATGTCTAGGGACGTAGAACATTTTTTCGATGCTTATATGCCATTCATATTTCTTCCTTTGAGAACTCTCTATTTAGCTCCATAGCCCATTTTTTGATTGGCTTGTTTGATTCCTTATTAGTTAACTTTTTAAGGTCTTTGTATATCCTAGATATTAGTCCTCTGTCAGATATATAGCTGGTGAAGATTTTTTCCCATTCTGTAGGTTGCCTCTTTACTTTATTCACAGTGTCCTTTGCAGTGCAAAATCTTTGTAATTTTTGTAATCAGAAAGTCTTTGCCAAGACCAATATGTTGAAGGGTTTCCCCTACTCTTTCCTCTAGCAGTTTTAGAGTTTCTGATCTGATGTTAAGGTCTTTAATCCATTTGGACTTAATTCTTATGCATGGAGAGATACAAGGATCTATTTTCATCCTTCTACAGATACATATCCAGTTTTGCCAACACCATTTGCTGAAGAGGCTGTCTTTTCTCCAATGACTATTTTTGGCATTTTTATCAAATATCAGGTGGCTATAGCTGCCTGGACTTACATCTGGGTCCTCTATTCTGTTCCATTGATCTACATGTCTGCTTTTGTGCCAGTACCACGCTGTTTTTGTTACTATGGCTCTGTAGTATAGGTTAAAATCAGGTATGGTGATACCACCAGCCTTATTTTTGTTGCTTAATATTATTTTAGATATTCAAGGTTTTTTGTGATTCCAAATGAATTGTTGGATTGTTTTTTCTATTTCCATGAAGAATACCTTTGGAATTTTGATGGGGATTGCATTAAATGTGTAGATTGCTTTTGGTAAAATTGCCATTTTCACAATATTGATTCTTCTAATCCAGGAACAAGGGATGTTTTTCCACTTCCTAGTGTCTTCTGCAATTTCTCACTTGATTGTTTTAAGGTTTTCATTGTAGAGATTCCTTATTTCCTTGGTTAGGTTTATTCCAAGGTACTTTTTCTTTTTTTGATGCAATTGTGAATGGGAGTGATTCTCTGATTTCATCCTCTGTGTGTTTGTTGTTAGCATATATGAAGGCTACTGATTTGATTTCTGTGTATCTATTTTGTATCCTTCTGTGTGGCTGTAGGTTTTTTTTTTTTAATTTTTTATTTTATTTATTTGAGAGCGACAGACACAGAGAGAAAGACAGATAGAGGGAGAGAGAGAGAATGGGCGCGCTAGGGCTTCCAGCCTCTGCAAACAAACTCCAGACGCGTGCGCCCCCTTGTGCATCTGGCTAACGTGGGACCTGGGGAACCGAGCCTCGAACCGGGGTCCTTAGGCTTCACAGGCAAGCGCTTAACCGCTAAGCCATCTCTCCAGCCCGGCTGTAGGTTTTTATCAGCTCTAATAGTTTGCTGGTAGAGTCTTTAGGGTCCTTTATATATAGAATCATGTCATCTGCAAATAATGATAACTTGATCTCTTCCTTTCCAATTTGTATCCTTTTTATGTCTGTCTCTTGCCTTATTGCTATGGTTAAGACTTCCAGAACTATATTAAATAAAAGTGGGGACAGTGGACACCCTTGTCCATCCTTTGTAGAAAGGTGAGTCTCTTGGAGACAACAAATTGTAGGATCCTGCTTTTTAACCCAGTCTGAAAACCTATGTCTTTTGTTGGGGCATTGAGACCATTGATATTAAGTGATATTATTGAACAGTGTGTATTGATGTTTGCCATTTTTTTTGTAGTTCCGGTTCTACCTTTGCTTTCTTGTATTAATTAATATTTGAGTATAGATTGTTTTTTTCCAGGTTCCTTATATGTGTGCTTTTCCTTCTCTTAGGCATGGAGAATTCTTTCAAGTATATTCTGTAGAGCTTGTTTTGTCTTCAAATACTTCTTTAGCCTGCTTTTGTCATGGAATGTCCTTATTTCTCCATCTATTTGAATGGATAGCTTTGCAGGATAAAGTAACCTTGCTTGGCAGTTGTTACCTCTCAGAATTTGGAATACATCACTCCAAGTCCTTCTGGCTTTCAAAGTTTGTGTTGAATAATCTGCTGTAATCCTCATGGGCTTGCCTTTGTAGGTAACTTGATTTTTCTCTCTGACTGCTTTCAATATTTTTTCTTTGGTTTGTGTGTTTGGTAGTTTGAGTATAATATGGCAAGAAGAAGTTCTTTCCAGGTTTTGTCTGGCTGGTGTTCTAAAGGCTTCCTGTATCTGCATTGGGACCTCTTTACCAATTTGGGGGAAGTTTTCTTCTATGATTTTGTTGAGGACACTTACTATGCCTTTGGAGTGAAATTCTTCTCCTTCTACTATGCCCTGAATTCTTAAGTTTGATATTTTCATAGTGTCCTGAATATCTTGAAATTCCCATTCATACTTTTCTATAAGTTTGTCTTTCTCTTTGTTGGACTGTATTAGATCTGCCACCTGGTCTTCTAGTTTAGATATTCTGTCCTCTCCTTCATCCATTCTACTGGTGAGATTTTCTACAGAGTTTTTTATTTCATTAACTGTGTTTTTCATTGCTAGTAATTCTGATGGGTTTATCTTTATTATTTCTATTTCCTTATTTATGTCTTGTACTGCCTTCTTTATTTCCTTAAATTGATGTCCTGCATCTTCTTTGATTCTTTTGATTTCCTCTTTGTTTCTTTTGATTTCTTCTTTGACTTCTTTGAACATATTTACAATCATTCTTTTGAAATCTTTCTCAGGCATTTCCTCCAACTCGTTCTCACTGGAGGTCATCTCTGATGCATTAATACTTTTTGGTGGATTTATATTTTCTTGATTTTTGGTGTTTCTTGTGTTATAATGTATATATTTTTGCATCTTGGTTAAGTTAATGCTTGGATTTTCTAGTTTGCTGGGTATTCCTAGCTGTATCAATTGATCTGATGCTATATATCTTCAGTGTAGGAGATTAAGGTGTTAGGTGTGGCTCTTAATACTCTTAGAGTAACTAGAGAAGTGTTCCTAGGGGTTGAGCTTGCCTGCTATGGGAATATTCAAGAAGGATGAGTGGAACAAAACACAGGTAGAGTCTAAAATTTAACTAAACACTGTATACATTCAATCAACAACAGCACCGAGTATTTATGCAAGAGTAGGTGTTATGACAACCAGATCCTCTATCAACAAAGAGGTTAAGATTTCTGGTCTGTTGAGGGTTCCAAGTCAGTTTGTGACCAAGTGAGACCCTTCCCTGGTGCAATCCCAGTTACCCTTTTGGATGATTTTAGTCTCAGTGAAGTAGGCTGGCTGGGTCGCTGGACTGCTGTTCTGTTTTCTGGAGCTCGACACTGGCTTTTCCTGTGGGGCAAACCGAGCCTGGCAACTGTGGCCCTGCAGATGGGCACCCCCCACTGCTGGGCCTGCAGCTGCTGCCGAAGCTGCCTTTGCAACTGCTGGGTCTGCTGCTGCTGCTGCTATAGCCGCCACTGCTAGAGCTGCTGGTGCTGCTGCTGGAGCTGCTCTTGCTGGTGCTGGAGCTGTTGCTGTTGCTGCCAGAGCCGTGGCTTCCACCACCGCTTCCGCTGCCGGAGCCGGGGTGCCGCTGCCAGAGCTGCTTCGGCCTGCCTGTGTGGGCTCTGGATGCTCTGGGACCCTCCTACTTCTCTGCTGCCATTTTAGTTTCCCATACACCTCACTTTTTAGTAAAAGTGTGTATTTTGCTGTGTTTTCTTTGGCTTTTTCTCCCCTAGGCTGATTTGGCGTGGTTCCTATGCTGCCATCTTAACTGGAAGTCTAATTACAGCTTTAATGATAATCATAATTAGAGCTGGAGGTGGTAGCTTACCCCTGTGATCCCAGTACTTAGGAAAGTGAGGCAAGAAGATCCCAATTGCAAGGTCAGCCTGAACTACACAGTGAATTCCAGGTCTACCTGAGCTATAGAGTGAGCCCTTATCTCAAAAAAAGGAGGACTAGAGAGGTGGCTCAGTGGCCAAAGTACATGCCTGCAAAGCCTAGTGATTCATGGTCAATCCCCCCGTACCTATGTAAGGCCAGATACACAGTAACAAATGCATCTGGAGTTTGTCTGCACTGGCTAGTGGCCCTGGCATGCCAATTCTCTGTCTCTCTCTCTCTCTCTCTTCAAATTAACAAAATTAGAAATGAAAAAAGAGAGAATACAATAGACTTAAGTGAAACTACGAGAATCATTAGGACTTATTTCAAAAACCTCTATTCAAATTTTAAAAAACAAAAATAATAAAAATGAAATTGGATAGTAAGTTCTATAAAAGCAAGGAATTCATTTTGCTCTTTTTCTAACCCAGCATACAGAATACTGTCTGACACTTAATGTGACACTTAATAAACATTTGCTGACTGTGCTAGTTGGGTCACAATAAATATATGAAATTTCAGATAAAGAACCAGAGTCAGAGGGATTCAATCAATTATCCATTATCCCAACCTTGGGAAGAAGGTTTATTGTTATCATTATAAACATTAGGTTGGCAAAATCAAAATAATTTTTTAAGGATCCAAGTGCTTAGCCAGCATTTCCTCCAGGATTGATTGATTGCAGAGCCCACCTTCTTAATTGCTAAATTAATAGACTTCTGGACACAGAGCATCATATGGAGAAGAAATGTGACTGCATATAAAAAGATGTGCAGGGGCGGAGAAAAATCAGAATTTAAGATGAACTGCAGATATGGAGAACGAAGCCTATTTTCTCTCTGTGCAATCAGTTCACGGTAGCTGCAAGTGCAATGCTATGGGGTATTACGGAGGTGCTGAAGGCAGGACGAGGGTGAGCCAGGAAACCAGGGGTAAAACAGACACCAAATCAAGTACTTTTTCCCTTCCACAGTAATACCCACACTACTGGCCACAGCATTGCCAGTGCTACCAGAGGAACCTCTCAGAAATGAGGCAGGCCCTCTTTTTCAAAGGAGAAATAATGAAGAAATAAAGTCCTGTGGTGCTTTCTCTCTATCAGCTCTGCTTATAAATTCATAGCACAGCATGGAGGTTATTAAAATCCCATATGTGAGAGCCACACACAGCACAAAGAGATATGAATTGGTGTTCCGTGGAGATAATGCTATCTAATGGGCAAAACAAGTAGTAGGGTTTCATTTTTATTCTGAGTACATCTGAAAAGGGCTCAGCTTCCAACCCCTGAGCATGGATAGCGAACCATCCAAAGACAGTTTGCCACCCTCCTCATCTTTCCTTGGATTAATAAGTGGGATATAAAGAGAAGGGTATTTATCTATCTGAGCCTGGATATTCCTATGGCATTTTTTCTTTATTATTTGTGACTGTTTAAAAGAGAGTATATTCAATGGAATGGGGCTGGGAACGAGGGAAAAGTTACCAACAAATGTATCCATACAAAATGTATTGTTAATAATAATAATAAAATTAAATTTAAATAAAAAGAAAGAGCATATATTTAAAGCATCTCCAGCTGCCTGGACCCAGGGACTATGTAGAGGAAAGTGCCTGTCTCCCTGGGAGAACCCCAGGCAGGCTAAAGAGGCAGAAAGGCAGCTTATGATTTCTGGTCCTTTACGATTTCTCCCCTTGAGAGTTGTCTGGTTTGTTTTTGGCTATTTATTTATTTAGAAGAGCTTTTCCTGCTGAGTGTCCTGTGAGGGAAAAATCCACTGCAACTCATAGTAGCCAGCATTCTTTCTGTATAATGTAGTAAGGAGAGGGGATGAGGCATCTCAGATGCTGTCAATAAGAACCAAGTAAGTAATAATGCACCTCAACTTTAATCCATGCAGTATCCTCTATCTGAAATTTCCAAAGTAACTTTACATTAGCCTTTAGTTATGAAGGCAAAACAATTATTACTTTTATTTATTTTTTTACCAAAATCTAATCATCAAGAGCAGATAAATTTGTAGTCATAATCTTTGGAGTGAGAATCAATTGAACAGGTGGTATACCAGTTACCTTTCTTGTTACTGAGACAAAATACTTCACAGAATCATTTCATGGAAGGGTTTATTTTGGCATGTAGTCCATCACGGTTGGGAAGGCATGGTAACAGGAGCTTGAGGCAGCTGGTCACATTCAGTCCACAGTGAGGAAGCACAGAGCGATGATTGCTGCTGCTCAGTGGCCTCTCTACTTTGTATCTAGTCCAGAACCTTGGGCCATAGAATGGTGCTACCCACATTAAGATGCGTTTTCCTACCTCAATTAACCTAATCAGGGTAATCCCTCACAGGTGATTCTAGGTCCCAACCTGGTGAAAATCAACAAAAGCCATCACAGGTGGGAACTGTCAATCCGTTGTAGTCTTCCCAAGCTACTAGCATAAAAATCAAACAGAAAGGAGCTATAAAAAATCCTAAACTTGGGCTGGAGAGATGGCTTAGCAGTTATGCGCTTGCCTGTGAAGCCTAAGGACCCCGGTTCGAGGCTTGGTTCCCCAGGTCCCATGTTAGCCAGATGCACAAGGGGGCGCACGTGTCTGGAGTTTGTTTGCAGAGGCTGGAAGCCCTGGCGTGCCCATTCTCTCTCTCTCCCTCTATCTGTCTTTCTCTCTGTGTCTGTCACTCTCAAATAAATAAATAAATAAAATTTTTTAAAAAATCCTAAACTAAAACTCTGAAGTAGACAGCAAAAGCAATACAAGTTATAAAATTTTGTCTCTGGCCTGTAACTCACAGTACCCTAAATCAGGTGCTACCCACTATGAGCTGTTGATTGGAGAGACCTACAAGGTCCCCAAAACAAGACAGGCTTCTGTTAAAACACTTGCAGCCTGAGGCAAAAGCAAAGATCCTATCACTGCAGAGACTGTATGGTGCCAACATAAAGCATGGAGAAACCTGGCTGGAATCTGAAAGAGAGCCAGTCCCCACACAGTTAGCCCATCTAGTGCTGGAAAGGGCTACATGAGCTACTGGGGAAGGTGGTCAACAACAGTCTGAGCAGCCAGAGGTCTAAGCTACTCAGAAGCAAACACACTGACAAGATGTACACACCAGTGCAATAGTGGCACACAGCCTTGGTAGGTAACCAACAGCTTTCTGATTGGCTAAGAGATCTGTTCAATGTAAAAGTACTCATATTTGGAATGTGGAACCAGGTCAGAATCCTATGGAGACAAAGATTATTCTCTCCAGTGTCAAGCTCTCACTAGTCTTTGGCTAAAAGAGGGGTTACATACATTAAATTCTCCCTAAATTAATAAGGATTATCCCATTTAAACTATGCTGACTTCACTCTCTGTTGGAGAATCTGTTTCTCTTTTTCAGAAAGTAGTGAGACCGGAAGAGATAAACCAACCCTAGCACTTCAGCCAAACCACAGCTGAAACCACAGAGGAATTGGGGAGACAAGCAAGAGTGCTACTTCCATGCTGAACCTGATGATCAGCACCAGGGTGAAGGAGACAGACCCCCAAGGACACTCAACACCTATCAAAGCAGAGCTCCAGAGTCCCCTAATAGCTCAGCACTGAAGTAGACTTAAAACATACCCACCATGGCTCAAGGAACTTTGCAGAAGAAGGGGCAGAAAGACTGTAAGAGCCTCAAGTTGAGACATCATGCTCAGAGGCATGGCCTCCCCCCCCCAAAAAAAAAAAACCTGACTGCTGCACCCACAACACATAACCCACAATCCCATGGGGAATACCTACAATCCTTCTGAGGAGAGTCCTCAGCAGAATGGGGGAAGGGAAGAGGGAAAAGAGGGTACCAACACATGATGTAGTCATACAAAATATGTTGTTAATAATAACAAATAAAAATTAAAATGTGATAGGTTTCTGAGTTGGTGTATCTATCTCTTTAGCATACTATTTAATGAGCCCACACACGGGCCAGGTGCTGACCCACGTCCTGGGGGCCTGTTTTGCAGGAAGACAAGGTCCTGACCAGTAGAATATATCTTTAGTGCTGAAAGGAAAGATTGAAGAACACCTACTACACCCCCTATTATTAAGAAAATTGGAAGGGCTTGGTGACTGTCTTAAAGTTTCCTTAGGAAACCTTGAATTCCCAGGGTGAAAACCCCATCGCTGAGCTTGAGCGGGCATCTTGAGATGACCAGTGACAGTCTTGGGACAAGCGAGATACTCATCTGCAGCCAGATGGAGAAGGACGCTAAAAGACTTGTGTGGGCACGAGGAGAATACAGTGGGATAAAGGGCCATAATGAGAACCTGGGACTAATTGAGCCTCTATATGGTAGAATCAGCATGTTGGGTCCCTATCAGAAACTTCCACAACAAACCTTGCAGACTTCAAAACCTCTGTGAGCCTGCATCAAATACCTAACAATTGCATTAGAAAAATAGAGATTTTCAAAAAAATAAGTGAGATTTTTCTCCTGATATCAATTTCTTATGAAATCTTCCAGACAAATCTTTCACAGGCTGTATCAGAAGATAGCACTGTAGTTATATCAAGGTGGAATAAAAATCACAAGGCTGGCATTAAGGAACCTCAGACTCTAGACTTCTCTAACACCAATAGTTATGAGGTTGTTAGGCAAATCCCTGTATCTCTCTGTGCATCACATCACATGACAATCACAAATAATAGCACCTAGCCTATCCACCCTGTCAAGGTTGTCAAGGGTATGACAACAACCAGATATAAAATAAAGAGAAGAAAGGAACACACTTTGTTGTTGTTGTTGTTACTTTTCTAGATAGGGTCTCACTCTAGCTCAGGCTAGCCTGGAATTCACTATATAGTCTCAGGTTGGCCCCTAACTCATGGCGATCCTCTTACCTTTGCCTCTCAAGTTCTAGGGTTAAAGGCTTGTGCTGCCACACCCAGCTTTGTGGGGGGTTTTTTTGGAACACATTTGATAAGCTAACAATTTCATAATTTGGCTCAATCAGTTCTGTCCCTCCTGGATGAAATAAAAAGAAGAGAATCCACAGTAATAGTTGCTGCTATGGTTTACTGACTGCCTAAATACATGCACCAGGCTCACTTCTTATTTAGCTCTCACAAAAACCCTGTGGGGCTCCTATTAGCTACATATTACAAATGAGGAAGCCCAGGCCTTGAGAAGTTAAGTGTCTTATGAAAATTCATATATCTGGTATATCAAGTTCAAATCTATGTGGAATTCAAAGCCAGAGAATTAAACTGCTAAGCTTTTCTGGGTCTTACTCATCTCTCAAAGTACACCTCAGTTCACTCAGCAAGGTTTGATTGCAGTCAATCCACACACTTTCTTTCAGTGTTGAGGGAGTTTATAGATTTGTAGAAAGTGACCATTGCTAAAAGTTTCCACCTCTCTTAGCAATTATTAACCCCTTATCTATATATAGCCTTATTGCCTGTCATAGCAGTAAGGTGACTGCATAAAGAGAAGACTGGGCCCCACATCCTTGGAATGTACCACTCAGATCCTTAAGCAGAGGACCTACCTGCTTATGACCCTTTCCAGGGTCCTGGGTATGCACAATTTCTTCACATCACATTCCTCAAAGACTAATGTATGCAACTCTATGTAAGCTCCTGGTGCATGAGCCAAATTTTTCATAGTGTACGCTCATCCTTACCCACAGAGAGAAAGCAGTCAGTTCCCAAAATAGCTTCGCTTCCATCTCTCCAGAAATCCCATCTCCCTGACTGCTCAGCAGAGTTCTAGGGATTAGAAGGACTTAATATAAGGAAGGATCCAATCCTACAAAGTAATTATAGTCACAATCACAAACATTTATAGAGTGCTTCTTTTTGTGCCAGATGCTGTTTTAAGTAATCTGTGAAGCATTTGAGTCTCACGGTGACATAGGTGTTGCTATAGCCTCCACTTTATTCCCATTTTAAATTGGGACATGAAGGCAGGTCATCTGACAGAATGTCAACCCCGTGGTCTGTCTTCAAGACATGGTTCTCAGCAACCACGGCAGCCTACCCCACTGGGATGTAACGGAACTGAAAAACATATAAGATAGTTCAGTAATACCACTAGCCTGTATATTTATGTCTGCAATAAGAACTACGAGATGAATGCTAACAGGGTGCAAAAGCAGGAACCCCTGGATGGAAGGCAGTTCATGGAGGATGAACTCAAGAATGGGCTCTTTGCAAGGTTTGCTATTGCTCTTCACTTGGAAAGCATTCCTGCATATTCCAGCCTCCAAGTGTGTTTGCCTGGGTAGTTTTCATACATTTTAATAAGGAAGAACACATACTTAAAGAACAATGGTACTCTGAACTGCGTCCCCACAGCACAACACCACCTATTCAGAAGTTTTAACTGGAATAACGCAGAGTGCCCTCTGTGCACCCAGCTCTGTTTGCTCATCACGACATCTACAGGGCCCACCCAGACTGGTGTGCCATAGCGTGGACTAGTCCACTCCAGAAGTTCTGCGTTTCTCTCTCCATCCTCCTCTGGATAAACACAGGGTTTGCTTCAATTTTTATGAACATGATTAGACCTTTCCTTTGCTGCCCAATGCATCTATGCATGTTAGTATCAGAGGTGGGAAGTACTGGTCAAAGGATATATGCATGTCCTTGATATCTTTTTGGTTGTTAGTTTGGGGCTGAATTCTGTTGTGGTTAGAGGAAACACTCTGTGTGGTCTCAATCCATTGAGTTTGTTTATAGACTTACATTATTGACTAGTATTGATCAACTTTGTTAAATATTTTATGTCTCCTTGAAAATAATGTTTATTCTGCCACTCATGGGTGAATACATCATTTAGATAGACTTGTTAAGTATGTCATTCAAACTGTGTCCTGATTTATATGTTGTCTTATAATATAAGAGTGCAAAAGGAAAAGTTTATAGAAATCTCCAACCTTGGGCTGGAGAGATGGCTCAGTAGTTAAAGGCATTTGCATGCAAAAGCCTGATAACCTGGATTCAATTCCTCAGTGCCCACATAAAGCCAGATCCACAAAGTGGTCCATGCATCCAGAATTTGTAGTATCAGGAGGCCCTGTGGCACACCTATTCTCTCTCTTTCTTTCTTTGTCTCTCTGTTAAGTAAATTTATTTTTTTAAATAGCCAACTATTATAATCAGATCTTCTGCTTCTTTATTTTGTCAGGTTTTTTTGTGGTTTACACATTTATTATAAAATTCCTATCTTCTTAAATAATTGAATATTCCCATCAAGTTGCTTATTATGTTGCTGTGACAAGGCCTTGTTTTATTTTAGTATGACTTCTCCACTATATCTACCTTACTGGCATCAGCAGAGGCCCTCCAGCGTTCTGTGGGTGAATATTTCCATTCACGTCCTTTTCTGCTTTCTTGTTTCCAACTATTCTGAGTCCTGATATTTAAGAATGTCTCTTTAAGAGTCTAAAGTTATTTTTTTAATATTTTATTTTTATTAATTTGTCAGGAGAGAGAAGAGGGGCACCAGGCCCCCCCCTCTAAACAAACTCCAGATGCATGTGCCACTTTGTGCACCTGGCTACATGGGTCTTGAGGAATCAAATCCAGGCCACTAGGATTTCAAGCAGCCCCTTTAAGTGCTATGCCACTTTTCCAGCCCTGAAGTTATTTTCACATGGTTGAACAAGATTATTTTTAATAGGAAAACATAGGGTGTTTATAGTTAATGCAAATATGGGTATATCCAGACTGGATTCTAAGATATTTCTGTTTCTTCTTGTTTCTGTACTTCTTTTTAATTACTCAAGTATTTTTAGATAAAATTTTCTATTTCTTCTCTATTATTTTGTCACATCTACCTGCTTTTTAACTCAACCCAGTGATTGCCCATATCCATCTTTGACTTATTATATTATAATTTATCATGTTCACCACTCCCTGTACATTGAAATTACTAATAGTGCATTCTATGTTCATCTCACTAGGCACCACTGATTTCATATGGTACCATGATCATTGATATTTCATTTATACTGACTCACTCTCTTGCTCTCCCATCTTCTTTCATGTCTAAGTTTCTGTGTGGAATCATCCTTTTGCCTAAATAGCTCCTCCCAACCCTTGGTGTGGGTGTGCAATGAATTCTCTTCTTTTGTTTGGCCACAAGGTATCCTTATGTCTCCTGCATTTTAAGGGATATTATTTCACCTGGGATAGAAGATGGTTGGCAGGTATCCTGTCAGCACTTAAAAAGTGTTTTTTTGTTTATTTTTATTTGTTTATTTGAGAGTGACAGATAGGGAAAGAAAGAGCCAGAGAGAGGGAGGGGGAGAAAGAGAGTGAGAGAGACAGAATGGGCATGCCAGGGCCTCCAGCCACTGCAAACAAACTCCAGACGTGTGTGCCCCCTTGTGCATCTGGCTAACGTGGGTCCTGGGAAATCGAGCCTAGAACTGGGGTCCTTAGGCTTCACAGGCAAGTGCTTAACCACTAAGCAATCTCTCCAGCCCCTGTCAGCACTTTTAAGAGACCAAAGCATTGATTTTTGGGTTCCACCCTCTCTGTGGAAGGACAGCTTTAATCTGACCATTGTTCCTCTGGAAGTGTCCTTTGAGATTTTCCCTTTGTGTTAGGTCTTCATTCAGGAGCTTGGTTCTGAGACTCATCACGTTTTTCTGTGTATTTATGTTTCTCGGATTAATGGGACTTTTACAGTTATTTCCTTGAGGCTTTTATGTGTTTTGAAACACCCCAGCCACTGTAGTCTCAAATGTTACTTCTTCTCCATTCCTTCCATGATATCTTGGACTCCAAGTAAACCTGTGCTATGCTAATGTTTCTTGAGCTCTGTGTGATGGATATTTTCCACCTAATTATAATTCTTTGTAGGAAATTCTGTCCAAAATATATTAAATATGTAGTGGCAAAATTCATTACTATAAACATTTAGAAAAAGGACTTCTCTTGTTTCCTTATGTTGTCAGGATCCAATACCACAGGTGTCTCGGGCCCCTATGCTGAGAATAGTGTTGGATTTCCTGCTGAGCCATATACATCTGCTGCATCCTTTCCATTACCCTCATCTTCATCTCTTCACCCCCAGCTTCCCAAAGGGCCATTTTAATTATCACTCATCTCTCCTCCTATGTGGAATGTGCTAGTAAACATGTCTCGTGTTCTTGACTGAATTTTTAAATCCTGGTATTTGCCTTTGATCCTTGTCTTTGGATTCATTCCAGCTGTGAAAGGATCTATTTTACATGCATCTTCTTATACAAGTTAATCATAGTCATTTTACAATCTGCCTGATAATCTTACTGTATCAATAGCAAAAAGTTTCCTTTCTCTTAGAAATTCAGTTTTCAGTCCTGTTTCCTAGTAGGCATGGAGATTTTCTATTGAATATCATACATTGTAAGTAAAACAATGAGTTATACTCTGGATAACATTATCCTACCATAGGAAAGAGTCTGTTTTCTTCCAGAACACCAAACATGGATGGATGATCTCAACTGAGTGGGAAGCATTCTCCTTCCACTTTAGAACCTGACTCTTCAGGGTTTCACTTGGCAGTAGGACCCTTCATTTTGGGGTGGACAGGAGGGCTGTGAAATATAATTTCTCACACTTCAGTTCTATTGAATTGTCCACATCTCTGCTCAGACTCTTGGGTTTTTTCATCACTGCATTCTTGGCTTCTCTATTATTCTCTGAGCAGATCACTCTGGTCACTGGTTCCTAATTCAGTTTTCTCTGTCTGTGCCTTCCCATCTGCAGGCTCCCCTGTCTGCAGGGACCCGTCTGAAGTTTCCTCTGCCTATAGGTCTCCCTGTCCTCAGTTTCCTGACTGAAGTTTCTTATGCTTGCAGGTCCTTCCATCTGCAACTTCCTATGTCTGCAATTTCCTCTCCCTGCAGTTAATTCTGTTGGTGGATCGTCTGTCTATAGTTTGCCAGCCTGAAAGTTTCTGTCTTCAGGTTCCCCTGGGTGCAGTTTCCTCTGTTTGCAGGTTCCCCTGTCTCCAAGTTCTTGTCTGCAGGTTCCTCAGAGAAGTTATATGCAGAAAGGTGGCCCACATCCCAGCAGTTCACTTTTCTTTGAGATTTGGGCCCGTTATATAGTTACTAGCTTAGTATCCCTGAACATGATTTTTTTGTCTACCAACTCCACTAACATTCTCCTGATATCTAGCTATTCTCTGATCAGAACTTTTTGACACTTTTATGTACTATAAGTGAATCATAGGAAAAGATTCTCAGAGTTCATTCTTTCTCGATGCGTTAACTTTTCACAGTGGTTTCAACCCTTCAAAGTTTATCCCCTTCTGGTGCCTTCTGGTATCTTCAAGCAGGAGAGCTGCCCAGCTCTCTGGGAAGAACATTGGTCTAATAACAGCTCTTCCATCATCTCTGCGGGCACTGTGCTTTTGTAAAAATTAGACAATGAATAAATAACTAATATCTCTAAACAATACTAAATGTTCTAAATATTCGCTATCATGATTATTGTTGCTGCTGTGTTAGCTAATCTTTATCAGTGATACCTTGGAATGTAATTCTGCTGGGAGTGCTTAGTCTAAATTCCAGTTCCTTGCAATTTAGTCCCAGTTCTATAAATATGTAAATGTGGGTTGTTATGCTTGGATTTTTGTGGTAAGGTCTTGCTGACCTGAATGAAATTCACTATGTAGTCTCAGAGTGACCTGGAACTCATGGCGATCTTCCAACCTCTGCCTCCTGAGTGCTAGGTTTAAAGGCACAGGTCACCACGCCTGGCTTTAAATGTGGTTTTTAAGTTAAAATACCTGATATGACAGATTTTTCTGGGGCTTGATAATTTCTCACTGTCTTTATTGACAACACAATCTACTTTCAAACAAAATCTTAGGCGGGGCCCCAACAAATGGATCAATGCTACATTTGTACATTTCTATCCCAACCCTCTTAGAACAGATGTTAGATATTCCCTTATTATAATATGCCTTTATTATAAATCTTAGAGCTCAAGAGTTTGAAGGGGTCCTTTTTAAAAACTATTGCCATGGTAGTGATAATTTCTGGATACTGCATCTTAGAGCAAAGTAATCCTTAGACATTCTTGCTGTAATTTAGGAAACATCACCCAGGACTTTGTCCCATTTAGGTCCCACTGTACGAATTCTGGTATGGTTCCACCAAAATCATACACACATCACTCCATCACTTTAATGCCAACAAGAATCTAACTAATCATGATAGTGCTGCTATAATGTATTGAACACACATAAATGTTCCCAGAATTACTTCTCTTTATCATCCTGAATTAACAAGCACACTGATGATGCAAAGGATCATTTAATTCATTCAAAGAACTTTGACCCAGGATGCCTTCAAAAAGCAATCTTGGGAGCCGGGCGTGGTGGCGCATGCCTTTAATCCCAGCACTTGGGAGGCAGAGGTAGGAGGATCACTGAGAGTTCGAGGCCACCCTGAGACTACATAGTGAATTCCAGGTCAGCCTGAGCCAGAGTGAGACCCTAACTCGAAAACCCCCCCAAAAAAAGCAATCTTGGACTCTTCCATTCTAGACAACAGCTACGCAGACGCGCAGTCTAAAAGCATGAGCGACACTTCCAGATTCCATGTGATATCGTTTACGTGCAAAATCCCATTGCGAGAACAGATTTTAACAAATACAATAATTTTAAAATAATTAGTCATGATATGAATCCGCAATGTCTCTGCAAGCTAACGTTTGGAATACCACCAAGCTTCTGCTGCTCGTTGAAGGCTGTGGAGCCTTTAGGTGGTGGGGCCTGGCTGGTGGAAACAGCCCTGGGGGTCAGTCTTCCAAGGCTAACCCTGGCCTCCTGACCTGAGGTCCACGCTTGCTGGAGAGCCACTGCACTATTACTCTCTGCCACGCGCTGCCTGCCCTTGGACTGAGAAGTCACCCCACACCTCCCTCGTCATGATGGGCTGAAGTCTCACTGAAACTGGGAGCCAGAACAGATCTTTCCTCCCTTCAGCTACCTATGTTAGGGATTTTGTCACAGCAATAAGAAAAATACCTATCATATAACTCTATTCTTCATTTAATCTCTCAAAAGCACACAAGAAGGTAACTAGTACAATGGTGTGATATCTCCTGGGGGAGGGGGGACAAAATGCTCTCTGATTAGATTTGAGGTCAATTCTATGAGAGAAAATTAATTCCCAATACTTAAAATCTAACCCAAAGCTGAGGAGATCATAAGCCCTCCGGGGAAAATTACTACTATTGTTTGGCTAAATAGATATGGTTTGCTCTCTAAATATTTATATTATGTGCATATATTAGTATTACTCTTACTTTTTAAAAAAAATTATTTATTTATTTGAGAGCGACAGACACAGAGAGAAAGACAGATAGAGGGAGAGAGAGAGAATGGGCACACCAGGGCTTCCAGCCTCTGTAAACGAACTCCAGATGCGTGCGCCAACCTTGTGCATCTGGCTAACGTGGGACCTGGGGAACCAAGCCTCGAAACTGGGGTCCTTAGGCTTCACAGGCAAGCGTTTAACCGCTAAGCCATCTCTCCAGCCCTACTCTTACTTTTGTTTAGAGTAGTATCTCTTTTCAGTTGGCAGTGACTGCTGAGGCAACTCAAAGATTATCAAATTGTTGAGAAGTGACAGTAAATACAACACCCTCTGTGGAGGTTTGATTCAGGGGTTCCCCATAAACTTAGGTGTTCTAAATGCTCGGGTCCCAGCTGATGAAGATTTGGGAATTAACACCTCCTGGAGGCAGTGTATTGTTGGGGGCAGGCCTATGGGTGTTACAGCCGCTTTCCCCTTGCCAGGGTTTGGCACACTCTCCTGTTGCTATTGTCCACCTTATGTTGGTCAGGGGGTGATGTGCACCCTCTGCTCATACCATCATTTTCCCTGCCATTGTGGAGCTTCCCCTAGAGCCTGTAAGCCAAAATAAACCTCTTTTTCCCACAAGCTGCTCTTGGTTGGGTGATTTCTACCAGCAATGCCAACCTGACTGCACCATCCTCCAAGGCTCTAGGACCATTGTCAAAGAGGGAGCAAGCAGAAGAGCCTAAGCAGGGGGGCAGTGCTTGGAAAAACTCTCCCAAACATTATGGGGCCACTGCATTCAGGACCTTGCGGTGACATCACATAGGAGATGGACTCATTTGGAAGAAGAAGGGATTCAATGACTTGGGGCTGAGGTACAAAGAGGGAGAGTGGGAGGAGAATCAGGGTTGATATGTACATAAATGAGGGTTTCTAATGAAAAGCTTTGTTTAAAAAAAAGCTGAGCATGATGATTCAGGCCTTTAATCCCAGCACTCCGGAGGCTGAGGTACCAGTACCACCACGAGTTCAAGACAAACCTGGGACTACTGAGTTCCAAGTGAGGCTAGGCTAGAGTGAGGCCCTACCTCAAAAAAGACTACACAGGGCACGGAGAGATGGCCCAGTACTTAAGGCATCTACCTGCAAAGCCCAAAGACTCAGGTTTGATTACCTAGTACCCACATATAGCTGATGTACAAAGGGGCACAGGCATCGGGAGTGTGCTTGCTGTGGCAGGAAGCCTTGGTGTGACCATTCCCTCTCTCTCTCTCCTTACAAATAAATAAATAGTTTTTTTTTTTAAAAAAAAACCACGAATAAAAAGTAAACAAATTCTCCTTTCACAAATTTTCTAAGTTGAAGCATACAATATAGAAAAATGGCAGAAATTACAAGCATAGAGATTAATGGAGTATTTCAGATTAATCATGGATATGTAGCCATAATCAAACGCTATGAAGTAAGATGACAGAATGCTGCAAGATTCCCAGAAACCTCTTATGCCCTTTACCAACTGAAACCTTCTATCTGCTCCCTAAAGACAACCACTCTCACAAAAGCCTGTTAGCTTTTCATGCATTTGAGGTCTACATAAATGGAATGGTTGAGAATAGGTTTGAAGATCTGATTTTTTAAAAAAGTTCTTGCTATTGTGAGACTGGTTTCCTGATACTTAGTGGTCTATGATACAAATATCGAATGAATTTATTCATTTCATTGTTGAGGAATTTAAGTATCTACAATATAGCCACTATGAATAAAGCTGCTACAAACATGTACATAACTGATATTCAATGTGTTTGTGTACACAACAAGAAGAATCATGGCTAGGGCATAGGATAAAGACAAGCTTGATTTCAGTAGATAGTGATAAAAGCATGCACAGTGATTATATTAGTTATACTCACCAACAATGTGAAAGACTTCTTATTTTTACATATTCTTACCAACACATATTTCTTTGATAAATGATAAAGTTGAGTACCCTTTTCTGCTTGTTTATTGCCCATGTCACTGTCATGTTTTTGTGAAAAGCCTATTCCCATCTCTCACACATTCAAAGAAATCCTCTTAAAATTTCCCTGCTACTCTCCACCCACTAATGCAAGAACCTCTCCTGGCATCCTCCCATTAAATGGTCAGGTGGGGCTGGAGAGATTGCCTAATGGTTAAGGCAATTGCCTGCAAAGACAAAGGACCAGGTTTGATTCCCCAAAACCCATGTTAGCCACAAGGACAAGGTGGTGCATGCATTTGGAGTTCGCTTGCAGTGGCTAGATACTCTGGTATGCCCATTCTGTCTGTCTGCCTCTTTCTCTTTCTCTCTGTCTCTCTCACTCAAATAATAGAAATATATAAGTTTTAGAAAATGTTCTTCATGTAGATTGAAAGGAACTACCTGCCATGTTTTTCTCTTATCTCTGCTTTTTCCAACACTGAGATGTTCCAAGACAGGAACTAATGCAGTAGCTGGTCCTTCTTCCCAGTGCTTCCCTTCTCTGTAACACCGATGCCTCCTGACATTTCCTGCACATTCTTCGAGTTCTTAAAACCCACTTGCATGACTCACCCCTTCCTTATACCATGACCGACACCTGGCACCAACCAAAATGTGCAGATGGACAAGGAAAGGAAAGACACACAGGGGGCCACTCTTGGGTCTCAGATGCCAAATTGGACCGGTTGCCAGGAGAAACTGAATTCTGGGAGATGAGCCACAAATTCCTCCCCACTCTCCTGCTCCTCTTGGGCAGATTCATCTCTCAATCACCCCACAGTAGAAGCCATTATCAGACTGTGTCTTCTTCCACCGTGAAAAGCCACTTGGACAGAGGATGACAGGCACAGATGGCAACACCAGCTGCAAGTTCTTGTTGACTCTAAAGTGCCCTTAGTATTAATCTTTCTGCAGTTTGCTCAGTAGATTGAAAGATGGGGGCCAAACCTCCCGTGCGGGAATATGCGTCACAGGAGGAGATTCAGCAGGTCTGGTAGATGGTAAAATAGGATTAGTTGTATTGGCAAAATGAAAGGAGGGAAAAAAAAAATCCCTGGAAAGAAAAAGAAGATAGTCAAAATGAATTCAAAACTGGCTACACATAGGATCAGCATTAAAGGGAAGAGGCCCAAGGAGATAGCGATGCTCTTAGCTCTGATGTTCATTATTCTTCGTCTGAAATAGAGACAGGCCTTCCCGCTATGAATGTTGAATGTCAAGCAAGTAATGAGGGAAAATAAAGGAAGACCCTTCGAAGAAAGTGGCCTCTGCTTAGCTATAAAAGATTGTGATGACTACACTATGAGAAGCAACTCCAGTCTGAGATAATTTTTTATACCACAACAGAATGAAAGAGGTGAAGAGGAGGGAAGCAAAGTCATTTACATATGTCCTGTGTCCTTTATAAAATAAAGACACATGATACATTCTCTACAGGTGATTATATACAAATATCTGGGCTGGAGAAATAGCTTAGCACTTAAGGCACTTGCTGGCTAAGCCAAAGGATCCAGTTTTCACTGTAGTACCCCCATAAAGCCAGATGCACAAGGTGGCACATGCATCTGGAGTTTGTTTTCTGTGGCTGGAGGCCCTGGTATGCCCATTCTCTCTCTCTCTCTCTCTCTCTCTCTTTCTCTCTCAAATAAATAAAAATGAATATTTTTAAAAAGATAAAATAAGGTATGTCAACAAGGGTATATGGAAAAATAGAAATCAGACTTCTATTGCTAAGAACAAGGTGACCATTTCTGACAATATCTTCTTAATCTCCCAAGTAAGAGCTCATGAATGCATAGTCAAAGATTTTTCACTCTTTCTTTTTCATGTCCAAATTGCTGTCACCTAACAAGTACCAAAGCCATTGGTTTAAGTGTAGAGGAATTGACCAAGAAGCACAAAGTGAGGAAATGAGCTACTGTTACCCTAATATGGTGATAAGGTAAGAAGTGGCTTTAGTGGGGAAACCTGGAGCCAGGACACCATCCAGGCAGTCAGAGGAGGATGTAATACGAAGGGTCTGCATGCACGCCTGGGGTAGTTTCCCATGCTGATCAATAGTATACGATCACTGTGCACCTATACTACTGTAGACCCCATAAGACACTCAAGAGAAAGTCCAAGCATAGAAGAACAATGACGAGTGTCAGGGTTTCCATGTGCCAGAAATGATGCAAAGATTCTCACAGACATTTTCTCAGTGAACCCTCATGACAATGATGAAGTAGGTTTTCATGATCAACTGTCTTTGATGGTTAGGACTTAGAGGATTTGAGGAAGGGAATGAGTTTCCCCACTCGATTCCTTAAGTGTCAAGTGGCAGGTTATAAAACCTCAAGGCCTGGGTATTCAGCAATGGTTCTTTCACGCTCCATGGCTCAGGAAGCCTGGAGAGCCATGAAATTTAATTTCTCAGGAATTCCCTGGATATTTCTGCACTGATGCTTTCTTCTTTGTCAATATATTTTGAACTAATTTTTCTCAGCTACTTGGATCTCTACTATTCCTGTTGGGCTGTACATAAGTTTGTTCATTGTAAGTATCATTTGTTTATTTTTATTTATTTATTTTTACTCATTTACTTTTAAATTTTAATTTTTAGGTAAGAAAAAGTAACCCAAAATGGTAAGAAATGAATGCAATACTTGTAGACTTTGTTAGTTTCTATAAGTAATACCTGGAGCAACCACCAATCGAACTGTTCCAAGTGAATAGACTGGAAAATACTATCAAGTAAGTGAATATGGAATTCTAAAAAAAAAAAATTTTAAGCAACTCTCAGATAGATAATAAAGAAAACACAGGAGTGAAGGAAGAGAAAGACAGACAGAAAATGAGTAAAGAAATGGTAGACAAACCCTAACACAGTAATAATTACCTCACAGGTAAATAATGTTCCCTTCAATTTAAAGTCAGATGTACAGAGAGTATGAAAACAATCTCAGCAATATGCCACCTCCAAGAACTGATTCAGCCAGTGACTTTGATGGAGCTCAAGGGAATGATACCAAGTTAAAAGGCTAATTCCAAAAGGTCACATACCATATGATTCCATGGACACAGCATTCTTGAAATGACAAAATTATGGCTATGCAAACAGATCAGTGATTTCTAGAGGTAAGGGGGGAGAGGAGGAAGGAGCAGGCTACGGGTAGGAAGAGGTAACTCAGGATAAACCTGAGATAAAACTGCTCCACAGCTCCGCTGTGGCAATACTTATGCAAATATCCACAAAGCTAAAGCTGCATAGCTGGGCACGTGCTCATACCCCACACTCATGAAGCTGTTGGGATGGACATGTGGCCAGCCCTCTAGCTGTGATCTACAAACTATGTTTGTGCAACTTGTTGCCTTTGGGTCTAGGGATATAGCTCAATCAGTCAAGTGCTTGCCTTGTAAGACTGAGTATCTGAGTTAGTCCCAAGATCCATGTAAATAAAGACAGCCAGGCATTGGGGCTGGAGAGATGGCTTGGTGGTTAAGCACTTGCCTGTAAAGCCTAAGGACCCTGGTTCGAGGCTCGATTCCCCAGGACCCACATTAGCCAGATATACAAGGTGGCACATGCATCTGGAGTTCGTTTGCAGTGGCTGCAGGCCCTGGAGCTCCCATTCTCTCTCTTGCTGCCTCTTTCTCTGTCTGTCTGTCATTCTTAAATAAATAAATAAATAAAAATTAAAAAAATATTTTTAAAATGAGCCAGGCACTGGCACATGCTTATCTTCCCAGAGTGATGGGGACACGGGTGCAGGCAGATCGCTGGGGCTTGTTGGCCAAACAGTTCAGGTAACGGACATCCTGTCTTCAGAAAGCTGGAAGGCATTCCTCAGAAAGGATGCTCACGGGCCTCTGGCCTCCACATGCATGCGCACACACAGGCATGTGCGCCTGTACACATAGGTGTACTTGCATGCATACGAGAACTCAAGTGTGTTCATTTACATGGATAGACACACACACACACAATTTTACATGGGAGGAAACTGGATTAAAATAACAGAGGAATTGCATTCTTTTTTATTTTTATGTTTTTGCTAGAGGTGGAGCATAGGGCCTTGCATGTGCCATGCATACCGTCTACCACTGAGACACTCCCAACTCTCTGTATTCTGAAAGAAAACAGAGATTTTGAAAGGTAGGGACAATGTGAGGGGACCACACTGGAAAGGAGGTCACCTGTGTTGGTTTGATTCAGGTGTCCCCCATAAACTTATGTGTTCTTAATGCTAGTCTCCCCAGCTGATGGAGATCTGGGAATTAACGCCTCCTGAAGGTGGTGTTTTATGAAGGGCAGGCTTATGGGTGTTATGGCCAGTGTCCCCTTGCCAGTGTTTGCCACACTCTCCTGTTGTCTACCTTATGTTGGCCAGGGGGTGATGGCCACCCTCTGCTCATGCCATCGTTTTCCCTTGCCATCATGGAGCTTCCCCTTGAGTCTGTAAGACAGAATAAACCTTTGTTCCTAAAAGTTGCTCTTGGTCGGGTAATTTCTGCCAGCAATGCGAACCTGACTACAATATTGCCTATCTACGTGTCTCCTAATCCCTCTACTCTCTTTTCAAACTATAAATCATGTGACTATTTTATTATTTATCCTTCAAAGTGTCCTTAATCTCGTCACATAGAAATATTCATGGAGGGCTAGAGAGATGGATTAGCGGTTAAGGTGCTTGCCTGTAAAGCGTAAGGACCCAAGTTCAATTCTCCAGGACCCACATAAGCCAGATGCACAAGGTGGTGCATGCATCTTGAGTTCATTTGCAGTGGCTGCAGCCCTGGTGCACCCATTCTCTTTTCTACCCTCCCTCCCTCTCTTTCTCTCTCAATCTCTCTTTCTCAAATAAATAAATATTTTAAAATATTTGTGGAGAAGCTGGGTGTGGGGCGCATGTCTTTAATCCCAGCACTTGGGAGGCACAGGTAGGAGGATGGCTGTGAGTTTGAGGCCAGCCAGAGACTCCATAGTGAATTCCAGGTCAGCCTGAGCTAGAGTGAGACCCTACCTTGGAAAAACAAAAATATGTAGATATATATATTTGTGGAGACATGCATACAACTCACACAGTTTTCAGTCCTACATACCCTTTCCCCTCTTACTTTACCAATTCACATGTGATCTTCGGTAGTGATAAATATGTTTATTTTTAACTAGCTGCATAGTATCTATGACACGGATATATCTTGACCTATTTAAAATATATCATTTCTAAATAGAAAAGTCATGACCCAAGCAAAAAGTGCAAACATTGGGCTGGGGAGATGGCTCAACACTTATAGATGCTTGCAAAGCTTCTTAGCATAGGTTCAATTTCCCAGCACCCACATAAAGCCAGAAGCAAAAAGTAGCACATTTGTATGGTGTTTTTTTGCTGGGGCAACAGACCCTGGTGAACACACACACACACACACACACACACACACACACCAAACATTTAGTCTATTTCTAACTGTTTTCCATTTCAGGCAGTGCTCCAAGTAAGCCAGCGGTCACTGACATGGCTTTACTCACTAAGCACACCAGGTCCACCCTAATCCATTCCAGCTTGCTCAAAACACAGAGTCAGGCATGGTGGCACATGCCTTTAATTGCAGCACTCAGGAGGCAGAGGTAGGAGGATCGTGGTGAATTCAAGCCACCCTGGGCTAGAGTGAGACCCTATCTCGAATAACCAAAAGATAAAAATTAAAAAAAAAAAAACACCAAAAATAAAAGCCAGGACTTGGATCCCAAGTGTGCTGCCACCGCGGTGTGCCGGGTCCTGGGCTTGGGACACGCTGAAAACCACTTTGTTTTGACGCCTCTGGTTGGGGTCATTGATCACTGGCTTGTCAGTGTTATCTCACTCTATTTTTAGTCTTGTACCTTTCCCTTAGCAAAAGTGTACCTATTCATAATTTCCTCCAGACATTTTTCTCTAATCTAGGAACATTTTTCTGTAAGGTCGCTTGCAGTACCTGGCACACCTTCCGTTCTTCATTCACTTGTCTGACATTCCTTTCAAGGCTTGTCCTCCTGAAATGAGGAAACCGTTTTTCTTACAACTCCATTCTGACAAGCAACTCAATCAAAAGTGCAATTCCTTCTTCTTCAGTCAATAGAAGGAAGAAATCTAATACACTTTGCAGGTGTGCAAGCGTGTATCAGCACGGGCAATACTCTAGCGGGGGGCAGCAGCTTGTTTTTGGTATCCCACGATGACCCCACTCTTGTCTCTTCATCTACCGCGCTCCCTCATCCCTGGGAATTGTACTTTAAACAGAATATCAAATATGGCTCAATAAACTGTTGCTATGGAAAAAAATGAGAAATATAATAAACATAAAAAAAATCTTGGCTGTTTACTTGGTTGCTTACTAAAGCTATGAGAGCTCTTACACTGTGGTGATGCATCCAGAAAGAGTAATGCTGACTGAATTAAGTATGTGTAGCAGATGCGTTCTTGTTACTGGAGCACAACACCCAACCAGAAGCAGCTTGTGGGAGGAAAGGGTTTAGTTTAGGATTCTGGGTCCAAGGGAAAGCGTCAGTGCAGCAGGGAAAGCGTGGGAGAACCACTCCTACCGCGTGCGGCTCGACGGACGATGCTCAAGGGCTCTCCTAGGTACACATCTCCTCAGGACACATCTCAGTACACATCTCCTCAGGACACATCTCCTCAGTACACACCTCCTCCCACAAGCCTCCACCTCTTCTCAAAGTGCCACCTGCTGTGGACCAAGTATTTAAAACACTTCAGCGTGAGCCTGGGGCACAATTCATTCCAACCACCACAGGGTGCATGTGCATGCCCGTGTCATGTTGGTATGGTATTAAGAAGTAGAGAAAGAACTTGGGAATTCAGCTATGACCTCTGAGCTAGACAACTAGACATCCTTGGATGTTACTTCCTGATGTAAGCATTTCTGGCACCCAGACTAAACAATGCCAATTTGGGATAGTATTTAGAAACATATTTTAAGGTGCAATACTGCTTGAAGGTGTTAGGTCAGGATAGGCTCCCAAGATAGAGTCCCCATGTTCAACAGAACGGTGACAGAGACATGGGGAAGTGGATTATCCACATGCTTCAGGAAGCCATCAGGTCATTATCCCGTCCTTGGTTTCCTGCCCCTTATCTCGTAAATCACCTGGTCACTGTTCTGATGTCACACCCTAGCTATTTTAAATGATTAATGTAATGATCTTCCAAAAAGGAACTTTTCTATTCAGCTTAACGAAGGAGTTCTTTTCCCTTCCTCACCTTCCCACAACTGAAAAAGCCCTGTAAAGCCCACGACCTGAAAACTCAGGTTGGCTGTGCTCCCAGAGTGGTTTGCGGGGACTTGGTCACTTCCAAACCTTACAGAAGGTACAATAGGAAAATGGCAGAGACCATAACAGATCCAAGAAATCTTCTACAATGTCCTCACATAATATATATATATATATAATTTCTGTGAGAGACTATGTGTGTCTAGGAGCATGCCAGGGTCTCTTGCCACTGCAAAGGAACACCAGATGCACGCACCATGTTGAGCATCTGGCTTTATGTGAGTCCTGGGGAATTGATCCTGAACTTGCAGGCTTTACAAGTGAGGGCCTTAACTGCTGAGCCATCTCTCCAGCCCAATGCCACGTGATTTTGAGTGTGTATCTGCAGTATCCGTTGAGGGCTCCATAGAGATTGGAGGGAAGCATGCGAGTGAGCAGGAACCACCAGTCTTGGAAGGGCATCCTTCTGGGAGGCCCTGCGCTGGCGTGACAGGACTGCCCCCTAGTGCTGCCTGTGCCTGCGGCAAGCTGGACCCATCAGGTGGTGAAACGTTCCCGTGGCCGATCTCTGGGGTCACACTCTGAAGGCCTCCATTATGCTGTCCCCTTCAGCTCCCTCCGTTCTCCCCATCTCTGCTGGGCTCTGCTCCTGCAATCTATTCCACCAGGTGAAGCAAGCAAATCGGACAGCTCCACAGCTGCTCGAGGGAAGGTGTCCTCACACATCTGCCCCCATTTTTAAATACGCCCAAGCATTTCATTTATGTTTTTTTTTTTTTCAACAGCTGGTGCACATTGCACAGACTTCCTAATTAGCTAATGTTTGGGAAGCCATTTGAAGATAAAAAGCCCTACAGAAGTGCTAAATATTATTATACCTATGAGCTGGCTTTCTCTCTGACTAGCAGACTGTAGGCTGCATAAATCACAGAAAGGGCTTGGAAATTCAGTTGTGGCCCCTGAAATAGACACCTGGGCACACTAGGGTGCTGCTTTCTGTCATGACAGAATTATCACTGGCATTCAGAGAAATTCCAGCCTGGTGTTTATCAATGTTTAGCCTGAAAATTAGCTTTTTGTTCCTGATTAAAGGAAATTAGGCAAAATTTTGTCTTTTTTAGATCTCCTATGTCCTTTCTACACATGTATACCTTTATCCACATATTTTAACATTTTGATCTAAGTTCTATTCAGAAGCATTTTTAACAAGCATTTTATTTCCAACATTGAAAAAGTCCTTCCCAGTTACTTTAGTCATTTCTGAACCCATATCTAACCATCTTTCTTATAAGATTAAGATAACCTACACCAAATTGATTAATTTTTATCATTTCCCACTGACAAAGTCTAGCTTTAAAGAGTTAACCACTTTAATTAACCACCTGCTAGCCTGCCTCCTGAAAAATTGGGCTCATTTAGATAATACAGGGAGAACAGAAATTGTCCACCACTTCTTTCCAGAGACTCAAAGAAACAATTTAAAAACATACTACTGTAACTCCAGGTACCCATGGAGGAAAAATTCTTCTTAAAGACAAATTCTTAACTCAGTCAACATCTGATATTTTTAAGAAATTACAAAAATTGGTAACCAAACCAGAAAAAAAAAAACTTTAAAAATGTTGGCCCAGGTGGCAACTTGTTTTATTATAATCAAAAAGTGGCACCAAAAGGGGAGATTAAAAAAAAAAGAATAAAAGACACCAAAAAGTTATAATGATAATAAAGGTTGCTCATGGAAGGGTCCTTTTGTATCAAATAAAATCTATAATATGTTTACTTTATGTCAAGATTTTAACCAGTAGAGAAATGAAGTCTTATGGTTAAGGCCTCACCCATTAACGACTCACTGATGCTAATTTGTTATGGTTTAAGGCTTATAAAAACTGACTTTAAGACTCTCAGTAAAGTAAATTAGGTTCCTCTATTCATCAAAGTTTCAACTACTGAAGAAATTATTGTCTTAAGATAAAGGTTCATGTATAAGTCTTTAATTTCCAATGATGAGGTACTCATACCTAAAGATATTATGACTTTAAAGATAGCTTCTGTTTTATTTATGGTAATTCTATTGAATGGTCATCACTAGTTTTAATCACTTAAGTTTAAGTGATTTAATTTCAGTTAGTGTAACCTTTATGCTCCTGCTAGGTAAAGTATGCTGTGATAGCTTGCCTAAGCTTTATCAAATTTAAGTCATGGGTAAAACATAATGTTGTTTTATGTTAATAAAAATTTCTATAATACATAAAATCAGTTGCTCTCAAGATTAAACCAAACACATTGATTGCTAAATGGTGTTTTCCCTTTCAAAAGAGATTTTTTTTCAAGGGTTGTATTAGAGTTTAGCTGTTTTGGCTCAACAATAACCAGATTTTTCTCTATTATATATAAAGTAACTGTCTCATTTCTGACATCTCAAGTCTGGTGCTTATAACAATATTAACTCTTAAGACATATCTGACTTTAGGGTACAGCCTCATGTTTAAACAATGGTCCTCATCTAAGAAAAATAATTTCATGCTCTTTTGTTCTATTTCCAACATTCCCTGGGTAATTGGTACCCTTACAGATATCTGGATTAATCAAAGGTATTTTCAAACACAGGTACTAGACTTTATACTGTTTTAATTGTTCTTTTCTGACAGTTCAGTTTCTAGGTTAAATTAATGGCATTTGTGTTGTTTTTAAGACTTACAACAGGTTCTGCCTGTATTTATAACTATTAGATATTTATTTAAAGGTTAACATGTGCCTACTTTCTATGTCTCAGATATAGCCTACATTGCCACAGGGCAATCAAATTTTAAAAGGTTGGACCTTTAAAATGACTTTAAGCTCTTGTGCCATTCTTTAACTGAATCCACTTCAGTAATCAAAGGTGCTCTATATGTGTATACATTCAGGTTGCTGTAACTTCCTTTCTAAGTGTATTAATAACCTATGTAAAAGTCAAAGCCAATTAAAATCACAGGAGCTAAAAAGGCCAATATTTTGGCCTGCGCTCCCAGGTCATGAGGCCATGGAGATGATGGGACACTTCTATACTGGACCCCTGGTAAGTCACCTATCTTCCTGATCAGAGAGGATACAAAGACCCAAACAAAAAATTGGTATACAATCTAAAACAAGAGAGTTACAATTAAAATTCAATCAGTCCTCCTGGCTTCCGGGGGGTAGGGGAACTACTTGGCCAGCATGGCCCTGACTCATTCTAACAGACAAAAGAAAAAAAAAAAAAAAAACACCAATGAGCTATAGAGATATTCCTGGGTCCCTAAAGTCACCTTTGGAGAGCATTTAGTGACCTCCAAAATTAATCCTTGATTAAATTTTGGATATCTGCTTGGTCTTAAACACTTAAAAAATATAATAACCAAAGATAAGATACCTTAAGCATATAAATGGCCTATTAAGTAATGCAACAAGAACTTTCCAACAGGAAAAACAAACAAGGCCTTAAGACATGTTGTCCCCAGCTCTGATTCTACAATAGGGCTTGGGGTGCCAAGAAGCACCCCAGAACCCCAATTTCCCCATTACATACCAGGGTGTAGGCATATGTGGCCATGCCTGGCTTTTTATGTGGGTGCTGAGGCCTGAACTCAGGTCTTCATGCTTACCTAAGTTTTCTTACAGCTGCCAGCAGTTGCATTGATGAGGTAGTAAATTCCACCAAAAGACTCAAAACTAGAAAGCTTTCCACTAAAATGTACAAAATGCCTTAGCTATTTTGACTAATGCTATTACACATTGCATATATAGAACAATTACATTGTACCCCAGAAATATGATTGCTCTTTTTGTCAGTTGTTTTTTTTTTTTTTCAAACCAGTGAGGCATGGTGGTACATGCCTATAATCCTATAATCTCTACACTTGTGAGGCTGAGGTGGGACGATCATGAGCTTCTCATGACTGAGAAAGACCTTCTCAGAAAGCCAAGATAAAAAACTAACTTGAAAATCTCAAAGTGGAGCGATGGGGCGAGGACTCCAGCCCTGCTGCACGCGAGGCTGCTCCATCACCTTGCCCTCCCTCCACCAGAAGACGCCCTCCACTTCCTGCAGGGACCATGGACACACTCCACAGTCAAGCATACCAAGATAAACACTTCTCTGGGGTCCTGTCTTGCTGGGGCCAGGAAGAGGAAGAGTTACCTGCTAGGACCCAGCTCCCCAGATATAAGGTAAGATTCTGTATTCAAGATGCACCTTGAAGGAGTCTCTAGGAAACAGGACAAGTCATAGCTCCCCAAGGAAAAGCAGAAGCCCGGGAAGTGAGCTATTCACTGATGAGGGTTTGTTTGTGGCTAATATATTAGATAAATTATTCAGGAGCAACAGCCTTGTGAGCCCTGTAATTACTGCCAAGTAACTGAGCTTGTTGACCTACAAAATGTAGATCAAAGACTCAATCTGCATTTCAGACAAGCTTCCTTCCAGGCTCCAGCATGCTGGGCGGCCCAGTGGCTGCTTTGAAAACCAAAACAGGAAGCAGAAAATACTGTCACTCAGCCATTATTACATAAGAGAGACCAAGAGGTTTAGGTAATGAAGAGAAAAGAATTTGGGACTAAACACTGCCCCTGGGCAGCACAGAGTCCTCCATCCCTCACCCAGCTGCTCTCCCCAACACATCCTGCAGACTGAACCAGTGGCTTCCCAGACTCCCACATATCCACGTCTCTCACCTCCACTTGGTGTTTCCTACTGTCAAGTTATTTCTTTTTCTATAACTGCCTTAGTACAGCCCCCCAGTTCTATACACCCCATCTCATGCCATGTCCTCAGAGAGGGAAGTATACATAGCAGTTCTACTTAATTTCTTTAATCCAAGACATCTTTCTCCCACATAGTGATGGTTAGATCAGGGTGGGCCCCCCAAAACATAGTCACCAAAGACAGCAGGATGGCGACAGACACAAGACAGTGGGTCATCCACATTCCTCAAGAAACTGCCCAGCCATTATCCCTTCCTTGTCTAACAATGCCCCCCAGGTCATGATTTTCTGCCCCCTTACATTGTAGGTCACCTGGTCAACGCTCTGATGTCTCACCCAGGCTATCTTAGCTCTCTCCTAAAGAAACCTTGTTATAAATTCAACTTTTCCCTTCCTTACCTTCCCCAAATGAAGAGCCCTATAAAGCCCACTATCTGGAATCTCAGGTTTCCTGTGCTCTGCTCTTCAGAGACAGTCCTGGCAGCTTGTATTTTTCCTGAATAAAAGCTTCCATCTTTGCCTCAAAGTGGTTTGCAGGGTCTTGGCCACTCCTGAACCTTACAGTGATGCCATTTAAAGGATGAATTTTGGAGGTGGCTTTATTAGCCTGACATTTCCTTCACAGATACCCACAGGTGTCTTACCTGGGATGATTTCTAGGAACTCAATCTAGTGCTCTGAAATCCCGGGGTGCCCAAGGCATGTTGGTACTTGCCTATAACTCTCACACTTGGGAAGCTGAGGCAGGAGGATCACTGTGAGATCTAGACCAGCCTGGGACACATAGTGAGACCCTGTCTCAAAACAAAAACAAAACAGAAAAACAGAATGAATGATGAGAAATAACTATTTTTAAATAAAATTTCTATCTGTAGAACTTACATTTATAAGCATTTATGGTCAGGCACTGTCCTAGGTATTGGGGAAATGCCATGACTAAACAGACTGTCAATTTCTGGTCTAATGGAATTCACTAGAAAGCATGAAGCAGACATAAAATTAAAACACTGTGAAAATAAAATATGACAAGTTCACAGGGAAAGAGGAAGCAGAAAGGGAATGTAGAAGGATACGATGGTTGTGCTTTTAGGTGAGACAGATGGTCAGATGGACAGACAGATGGATGGGTAGGGTAGTGGGTGGATGCAAGAGTAAATGCATAGTTGAATAAAATCACACACACACACCAAAACAAACAAACAAAAAAACTAAACTTATTAGTAGACAGACTTTTCAAAGACATTTTGTGTTCTCTATATAAAATGATTTCTAGGGCCACAGAAGTAATCCCTCATCTCATTCATAATCACCTTAGAAAGACAAAGGATAAAAAAATCTATTTTTTTCCCATTTTTTGCTAGGCTGACACCACTTTCAGACACCTCTAAAAATGTCGCTCTTGGTGAATTTGTCAAAAATAAAGTAATAATGTTGATACCCACCAGACTGTGAATAAATGGTTTCTTTGAGTCTGAAAAAAACATGCCTAAGTTGGGAGTTATTCCTACAAAAGATGAGAGTGAGTCACTAAGGATGAGACTCCTGGAAGGAAAAGGACTTAAACTGGTGGGTTGGGGAACTGTGTTTCCTTCTGATCGTGTTTGTAAGAAGATCTGTACAAAGTAATGGGACTGTTACATCCGCAGACCCAGTGCAGTCATTCCCATGGCACAATTCACCTTGTTAAGCCTCTTACTCGCATCTTGATGTTTATTTTCAACAGTAACTGGCAAAATTCATTTCATGTAACTCCCCATTCCCATAGTAAAGTGAGCACCAAGTATGAGGTTCATGGGGGTGGCATATTGTTCATGATTCGTCCCTATGGCTTTGTCACTGGGGACACCAGCTTTATATCCTCTGCATGCTGAAAAAATTGATTTCAATTTTAGGGAAAACACTTATTTGTGGCAAAAACTCCACCTTAGTCTCTAGCAGTGAAAAAATGCTGAATTCATCGGCACAGCCGTCCAGCGTCTCGGGCTTGCACACCGCAGGGAGACAGCCGCAGACACACAGGGCATCTGTCTCGCTCGTGACGGCTGAAGTTTAGACTCCCAGAGCTGGGACTGTCTACGTAGTGGAGAGCCACTGCCTAGGGTCCACTGCAGTCAGTCCCTTCCTGCCCTCCTTTGCGCCCTCCCTTCCTTCCTTCTTCCCTCCTTCCTTTCCTCCCTCCCTCCTTTTCTTCCGTCCTCCCTTCCTTCCTCCCTCCCTTCCTTCCTGTCAAACGTGGAGACAGGAGTCAGCCATCACAATGTCAGCAGAGTGGCTTTGGTGGGCCAAGTTCAATTTCTAGCTCTACAACTACTAACCCTGTGATGTACGTCCAAGTGCCTAACGTCAGGGTCTTGGCATCCTCTCTGGAGAAATAGAGAGAGAGCAGTACACCGTCCATGAGGGTCAGGTGATTTTCTGTGTGTGGCTCACTGAGAGCACGTGCCTGGCACATATATGCACATGCCAACGGTGGCTGTTATACCTGTGAGTAGATGAAGGGAAAATAAATAAATAAAAGAGTGGCCAAGAGCCCGACTTGCTCAGGCCGGTATTGAAAGCGGTGTTGGCCATGCTGATAATGGAGGGAGTGGGCTAAGTGTGTGACTGAGAGGAACGGAGGAGCTTCTTGGAACATAATCCTCCCAAGGGACGAGGCAACAAACTGAATCCTTCACCAAGGCACTGGTCTTGGTAAAAAAGGAGTTACTCTGCTTCCATCGGATTCTGATTCGGGCTGAACGAATGTATGTAGATAGTGAGATTTACTTGGAGACATGAGCTAATATAATGTTTAATTTTGATTATCAGGTTGACCAGTTTTAGAATCACGTAGAAGACATATCTCTAGGTATGTCTGTGAGACTGTTTAACAGATAAGAGAAGACCCACTGTGCTCATTTGAATGTCAAATGTTCCCCACAGGCCCATGTGTTTGAGTCCTCCAGATCCTACCTAGTGGCACTATTTGTGAAGGTGCTGGAAACTGCGGGGCATGGAGCCTCACTGGAGGATGGCAGTCACTGTGGGCAGGCCTGAAGGTTTATAGCTCAACACCATTTCCTGCTCTCTCTGTTTCCTGACCAGCTCTCCTGCTCCTGCCGCCACGCCTTCATGGCCTTGATGGACTGACTCCCCTGGAGCTGTGAGCCCAGATCGCCCTTCCTTCCTTAAGTTGCCTCCCGCAGGTTTGGTGACAGCAACGAGGAAAGTAGCTAACTCTTCCCCAGTGCGTATGGGCAGCGCGACCCCACGGGCTGAGAACTGAGAAGGAGGGAGCCAGCCGGGCGCCCGCACCCCCTGTCCTCTTCCTCCTCCCTGCAGATGCACTCCGGCTCACGACAGATCGTAGCCCTTCTTAAACTGTGAGCCAAGACAAACCCTGCCTTCCTGAAATTGCTTCTGTCAGATATGTTGTCACTACAGTGACAAAAGTAACAAATGAGCTGAGCATGGTGGTGCACGCCTTTAATCCAAGCACTTGGGAGGCAGAGGTAAGGAGGATCGCCAGGAGTTCGAGGCTACCCTGAGACTATATAGTGAATTTCAGGTCAGCCTGGGGTAGAGTGAAACCCTACCACCAGGAGAAAAAAAAAGATAACAAAGAAGCGATATTATAAAGGAAAGAGCTATGTCATTAAAAATGTTGTAAAGTGTCAGATCACAGACAGTGCTGGGATGCCCTGTAGAAAGAGTGCAAGATTCAGAGAGAGATGGGGAGGGCGCTATAGTCCCCATCACAAGACAGCGAGGCAACAGCCACGGAGTGGGAGCAGGGGACTAAGGTGTTTACAGTCACATACTGCCCATGTGGCATTCTCTACTTAGCTGATGGTTCTAGAACAAATGATTTCCATAGCCCTCTGAGTGCTATTCAATGCAGTCTGGGTTTTGTTACAGTTTGGTCACATGATGTGATGGCTCATAAACTATAAAGCTGGAAATGAACTCTGCCTGCTAAACCTGACCTGAGCCATGTGGCAAAAAGAGAAACATTTCATTCATGAAGCATTAAACAAATGGCATTGTGTGAGATGCCTGGAATACAGAGGAGGGAAATCAGGCAGATTTCTCAAAGTGGTGGTGGCGGGGGAGAGAGAAGCCTCCAGCCAATCAGGAGCCAGTGATGCCATGGGGGGAGGGGCATACCACCAAACATGGGTGTTACCTGTGAGGGTCTCCCTTCAGAAAGGGAGCTCTGCTGGGAGCCTGATAATGACAGCATCAAGCTGGGCGCAGAGAGGGTGGAGGGACCCTCACGGCCTTGGAGGCTGCACCTGTCAGGGTGTCTTGGAAGAACGATGGAGCAAGGGTCAGCTCGGCAGAGCCTAGGGAGCTCTGTGGATTTAATTTTATGGAGACATGACCACAGCCATTTGTTTGCATGTTGTCCACAGGGCATCTGACTTGGTGCTACAATGACAGAGTTGTGTAGTTGTGACAGAGGCCAAAATATTTAGTAGCAGGCCACTTATGGGGGAAGGAAGAGCGCCAGCCACGAGCTACAGGGCAGCGTGACAGGCGAAGCCCTGGACCACTTGGGGGCGGGGAGGCTCCTGCAGCCGTTCAGGTGCTGGGCTGACAGTAGCTCAAAGCAAAAAGGCATGTCTCAGTAGGTCTACTCTGCCACACAGTTTACAAGTCAGATTGGCAGCAATCACCCCCGTGACTTCAAGACATGCTTGTGTCTTCCGCTCGTGCTTCATGGAGCCTGTTGACAGGATCTGTTTTATCCACTGTATCAGGGAGCCTCGGAGGTCAGCCTGAGAACTGTGCTTCTAGCTGGTAACGCGCTCTGACAAGCTCTGCGGCACAAGGCCTCCGTAGGCACGGGGTGAAGGGGTGGCACACTCCATCCGGCCAGTGTGTGGGTTCGTGACTGAAATCACAGTCGACGTTCATCGGCTTACAGAGTGTTCTAGCAACATGTGATAACGTGTGAGCATCCCTTGGGCCTTCATAACCAAACCTTCCCTGAACTTTCACTTCCTTCAAAATTTAGTAGGTGCTTCTGTCTAGAACCTTCTTCCTTATCTTCCTGTAATCCTGCCCTCCTCTGTTCTCATTTAACTCACACTTTCTTCCCCGGGGCTTGGGTAAGTATCCCTCCTGCCAGTTCCCCAGGACCCCGAGTTCATCACACCGCGGTGCATCTTGCCTCACCACCTGCCCTGCTGCTACGTGGTCCTTGAGGGGAAATTTTGCTCTTGTCTGAGACATTCACAGGTTATTTAATGTATGAACAAAGAGGAAAAATGAAAAAGAGTTGGATTTCTCTTTTGTTTTGTTGGTGAGTTTTGTTTTCCAGGATCTCACTATGTAACTCTTGTTGGCTCAAATTTGCTACATTAGTGCGGGTTGACCTCAAACTCACTATCCTTTAACCTCAGCCTCCCATGTGCAGTGATTACAGGCAGGTGTCACCATGCCCAGCTATGAATTTTGCATCTAGTTTACAGTTAACCAGCATAATCACATGAGTAATAGAGCAAATACTTCTGGTGTTAACTCGATTTCCTGCACACCACAGAACTCACCTGGCATCGCTCAGAATATCTTCTTTCTTGTTTCTTTCTTTTCTTTGATTACATGACCACTGTCCTTTTGTACAGGTGTGTGTGGTGTGTGTCTGTGAGTGTGTGTAGGTGCACGTACGTGCAGGAGCACGTACATCGATACCTGTGTACATGTGGAGGTCAGAGGTCAAGGTTGGGTATCTTCCTCAATCACTGTTGCTCTTATTTCAAGACAGGGTCTCTAACCACCTTGCCCTCCTGCCTTCCTCCCAATGGCTGGAGTTACAGGCATGTGCCATCGCACCTGGCATTTTAGGAGTTACAGGCATGTGACATCGCACCTGGCATTTCCATGGGTCTGGGGATCAGCACTCAGGTCCTCGGGCCTGCACCCACCAAGCCATCTCCCCAGCCCCCATATTTATTTTTCACATTTTCCCTGGGTATCTTCTCTGTACATGGTACTAAGTTACATGAGGAAAGTTTCATACAAGTGACCACACATCTTGGCTGCCTGTGTTTGCCTGATTTTGCAGGCACGCTGACCCTTGCCTTGGAGCCTTACCCTGTTACTGTCAACTGACTAGCTGGAATGTGACCGCCTCAAGTTCAGTACATACAGCATCTTCCCACCCTGTTACATAAGGTCCTGAACAGCGGATTTTACAGTTCTTCACCATTATGCCCATGAAGGCCCACTTAGTCTAATATGCGCTGCAAAGCACTGGCTTCCAGCTTCCAGCGACAGCACTATCATGCTGATTTGACAGTTTTCTACCCATGTGATTTGTGCTTTCTGCTGGGCCAGGAAGATAAAGACAGTTTTCACAGGGGGAGGTGGGGGGAAGGGGAAAGTGGTTTATTGATAAATTTCAGCTCATGGACAGGCGCAGGGAGCCTTCATACTAGGTCATTTTATATCCATGAGGCAATTAGAATGCAAAATGCCAGCTGCATAGGCTGATGTGTTTGCATAGTCGGTCCCCGGCTGCTGGTGGTGTTTGGGAAGGGTGTGCAGCCTTTAAGAGGTAGAGCCTTGCTGGAGGAAGTTTGTCACTGAGGGTGGAACCTGAGGTTTCTCAAGCTCTCTGCTTCCTCACAGCTGAGAGGGTAATGAAACGCAAGCTGTCTGCTCCCCTGGGCTCCCCCTCCCTGCCATGGTGGGCTCTACCCTCTGGAACTGTTAGCTGAAACAAGCCCTTCCCCCCTCAAGCTGACTTTTGTCAGGCATTTTGTCCCAGGAACACAAAGTTGACTAATATTATCAGGGTCGCATGGAAGTTGAAGAAACAAAGATCTAGAACTTCTTAGCTCGGTGAGATGTGTAAGGTGGGAGGAAGACCACAGTTCACGACAGCTCGTGATGAGCAGCCTTGTTTGTTTACTTTTCTTTCTTTTCTCTTACTGGTTTTACAGCGTTAGGGACTGAACCCCAGGCTTTGTGCAGGTGAGGCAAGAGCTCTTCCACTGAGCTAACCCCAAGCCCTCAGTATGCCCAGACTTTTGTTATTTAATGCTTTCTCTAAGCATTTGGTTTTGCTTCTCTAAACAGATCTCACTCTGTAGTCCCTGCTGGCCTCATGCTATGCAGCCCAGAATGACCTCACACTGCACCGTCCTTGTCCTTCTAGGGTTGTGTGGGGGAGGGGTGCAGGAAGGCACCACAGGTGTTTTGTCAAAGAATTGAGGAATCAGTTATAATTGAGTTTGCACACTGTTTGTATATAAGATCTACCTTCAAATTTCTAAGAAAAGAAATAGTAGTTACTTCATTCCTTTTAGCTAGAGTAAGTAAGAGTCATGGGAAGAGACTGGAATGTAGAAGGGTTCGCAAAATCAGGTTTGTATTTTTAATTTTTGTTAGACCTGAATTATATTTTTTATTCACTTACTTGCAAGCAGAGAAGAAAAGAGAGAGGTGAGGGAGAGAAAGAATATGAGAATGGGTCCTCCTGGGCCCCTTGCTGTTGTAAACAAACTCCAGATGCCTGCACCACTATGTGAACTTGCATTTATGTGGGCAATGGGAAACTGAACCCAGGAGGTCATGCCTTACAAGCAAACACCTTAACTGCTAAGCCATCTTTCCAGCCCAAAGTAGGTGTTTTTTTTGTTTGTTTGTTTGTTAAAAAAAAAAAAAAAGGTCATTGGACAAAATCAAACTGGGTTAAAAATTGAATATTACATTCAAGACTAATTTATAAAGAAACATGACCTGAGGATAAGAAAATATGAACTGATTTCTATGAAAAATAATTCAATAATTTTTAACAAAGCAAACATTTAGTATATAAAGAGAAGAGAGACTTGGGTGGGAATAGAAAGGTGTTGATTCTTCTGATGTTGGCAATGCCCAATTTTCCTGCCTGCCAAGCGTTGGGATGCTCCAAGAACTGGGGGAAGGAGAAGAGACGCGCAGGACAGGAGGAGGGAGGGAAGACGGAGGGGACGGAGGGAGGGAGGGAGAGGCAGAGCAAGTGGGCCTGGAAGCATGTCTATCGATGCATCTATCAATACTGTTGGCACAAGGACTATAATCATGAATTAAATTAATGAATCCAATCTTCATAAAACCAGAGGTAAAATGAATGACTCTATTTATCAATTTTCAGAATGTAGAAAAACTGAAAGTCTATGATTGTCATTACTATGGAAGAATGCAAGGGCGTATTTTTGCATGCACATCCACAGCCCCTGTGTATTCTTAGCCAGGACCATGACTATGTGACCAGGCATTGATTTTCTTCAGTACAGGCATCTAAGGCATGGGTGCTTTGCTCACAGAATTATGTGAGCTATCACAGAAAATTCCATCACTGTACTGCTAAAACAAAAGTAAGAGCTTTGCCTTCAGAAAGTATGGGAAGGAATTTAAAGCCAGAGTTCTTTTAAGGGGACAGGGGTATCTTCATAATTCTGTCCTAAGGATACTGGGTACTTTAAAAGGTTAGGAGACATTCATTTGCTCATCTGCCAAACATGTTTAATACCCAGTTTTATAGTTTTGAATATTTCTCAGAATCAAATTTGCAATAAAGAAATGTTTGGTAGAGTTTTTACCAGAAAGCAACAATCTAGAATAAGAAGCCTTGCTGGGCATGGTGACGCACACCTTTAATCCCTGGGTGAGAGACAGAGGTAGGAGGATCATCATGAGTTCAAGGCCAACCTGAGACTACATCGTGAATTTTAGGTTAGCCTGGGCTTCAGTGAAACTCTACCTCAAAAAAAAAAAAAAAAAGTCTTAAGTGACCAAGCGTTTTAAAGCTTTTTCAAGTACTTTAAAATTTTTCACACTTCATTTTTATAGAATAAAACTGTATCTACATCATCTATAACTATATCATCCAAATGTAGATCATATCTAAAAACTTTGTATTTTCAAACTATACTTAGCTGAAAATAAAGCCATAAAAACCAAGAAGTGGGAACAACCCTAATTCCCATATGAGGGTCAATGAATGAACAAAACACATGTGTAAAATAAAACATCACTCATCCTAAAAAAAGAAAGAAATCACGGCTGGACTAATGGCTCAATGTTAAAGGTGCCTACTTGCAAAGCCTGGTGGCCACGGTTCAATTCCCCAGTACCTACGTAAAGCCAGATGCACAAGTTGGTGAATGCTTCTGTAGCTTGTTTACAGTGACAGGAGGCCCTGGGGTGCCCATACTCTCTCGCTCTCTCTTTCTCTGTCTCTCTCTCAATATATATATGTTCCTGTCTAGGATACACTGTGGACCAGAAGGGCTTTATTTAAATGGTTGTGTCTGATTCCACATGCATGCAGCATCTAAGGAAATTACAGGAATTAAAAAGATGGCTTCTAGCTGGGCGTGGTGGCGCACGCCTTTAATCCCAGCACTCGGGAGGCAGAGGTAGGAGGATCGCTGTGAGTTCGAGGCCACCCTGAGACTACATAGTGAATTCCAGGTCAGCCTGAGCCAGAGTGAGACCCTACCTCGAAAAAAAAAAAAAAATAAATAAATAAAAATAAAAATAAAAAGATGGCTTCTGTGAGGGAGAGAGGGGAAGAGAGAATGGAGAGAGACTGTTCAAAGGTACATAGTTTCAGAGTTGCAAGCTCTAAAAGGTTCTGAGGAAAGTTCAACAATTTGAATATACTTAACATTACTGGACTGTACATTAAAATGGTTAATATGGTAAATTTTGTCACACATTTTTATGCACAGTTTTGAAGAGACTTATGGTAACTTTCTGATTCATTTACATTTAATTTGTCACTGGTTTGCTAAGAATCAGAGGGCCATGAAACCTTGCCTTCAGCTCTTTAATTAGCCTCTAGCTCTTTTCTTTTTAGACATAAAATCTTCTATTTTGACGGATTAAATGAACAAGAGTACATTAAAGGAAAGGTTTAAATTTTCCTTGAAATTGAGACACTAACTCCCAGAAGGCCAGTGAGGTTCTAAACTCGAAATGCACACTTGACAGTCACTATTAATAACCACGATACACCGTCAGACAAATTCCCCAACCTACTTACCATGTGTGAACACAAGCGATTACGCCCGGGCTCAACACACACACCACATACTGCACAGCATGGAGCCAAATTAACGCATATTACCTTTCAGGGGTAATTGATAACAGGAATATTGATTACCTCACAGAAATATTTTACCTCAACATTTTGTATTTTACTATTAAAGAAGTAAATAGTCAAGCATATCTATAACTAAACTACTGAATGAAATAGCTGAGGTAGACAATATTTGAAATTAAGTCTCAAATTCGTCCATTTTAAACAGAACAGCAGTTGCGCGGTGATGATGCGTAACACCTTGGTGTGAGGCTCCAGCTCCTAGAAAAGTGAACAACACTGGATCTTGGTGCTTAGAAATGTGGTCATAAAGTGAAAAGGATCTCTAGCACTTTTTACAAAGACGATGAAAAGACAGAAAAGGAGAGCTACAGATGAAGAGCCGTCAGAACACAAAAGAGTCACTCAGACCCTGGCATCAGTGAGAGAAAACTACTATTCAAAAAATAAATAAATAAATAAAAGCCCACAACAGTATAAAAAGTTTTGATTGTTTAAATCTCTTGGGCTCAGGGAGATGGCTCAGTTGAGGAGGAGCTTGCCATGTGTGGTGATTTTCATTGGCTGTCAACTTTACAAGACCCCAAATCTCCTGTGAGGGATTAGTAGAATGGTTGAGTGAGGTGGGAAGACGCGCCCGCCTGTGGGCGGCAGCGGCAAGGGCTGTGGTCCTGGGCTGTGCGGGAGGGAGCGCTGCGCTGGGCAGTGGCTCACAGCGCTCTGCTTCCTCGCTGTGGGCTCAGTGTGGCCAGTCCGTCTTCAGCCTCCTGCTGCCCTGTCTTCCCCACCATGACACACTGTGAGGTAAACCGAAAGAAACCCGTCCTGCCTTCATTTGATTTGCTAATTGGGTATTCTGTCCCAGTAATGAGAAGGTAACTGATGTGTGAGGACTCGGTTCGGATCTCCAGGGCCCATGAAAAGGCCAGCTGGGCAAGGAAGCCTGCCTGGGACCGAGACACTCGGGGCGAAGGTGCAGGGTAGCCAGTTCAGCAAGCTCTGAGGCCAAGGAGAGAGCCTGCCTCAGCAAAGAGAGTGGCCAGCGATGGAATACGACCTCGTCAGCTTTTGGTTTCCATGGGCATAGACACACACATGCATGCATGCACACACACACACACATACACACACATGCATGCACATACACGCACACACACATGCACACAAATGCATGCACACATGCACAAACATATACACACATATGCACGCCTATGAATGCACACACAAGCTTACACACACACATACACACACACCTATATGCATATGAATACTCATGTACACATCACACACATACATGACAAAACCTCTTAGGTAGAATAAAGCCATACCTAATAGTTATGTGGAGAAGTTATAATTCTCTCCCTTTTCATCTACATGCCAACCACCACTCATTATTAATCATTAATTAACTTCATTTATTTAAACATCCATCAAAATTACTGAGAAAATCCGAGTGGAGTTGAACTGGAATTCACAGAAAAAAAGTCCAGAAAACTTGAAAAAAGTTGGAGATACAGATGTCTTTGGGCATCATCAGCCAAAAAACTGGGAGTTGAAATCCTCTATCATTTCTTAAGCCAGTCACCTCTCAACCACAAACCTGGTCTCTCACCCACCTCCATTGAATCTGCTTCAGTCTTCTTCAGTCTAATCGTCTGATGTCAGTAGCCACTGTGTGTGTCCCATGTCCAGTGCCGTCCACTTCCAGACTATTCCCGTGCTCACTGCCACCGGGGCTGTCTTCCCAATGCTGTTCTACCACAGCACTGAGCTGAGTGACCCTGGGACAGAAGCGTGTCCCACAGGTCAGGGGTCGGGGCGCTAGGGATCTGTGTTAGCAGAGTCACGCTGCTCTGAAGATGCCCCGGGACTGCCCCCTGGTGCTACAGCGGCTCTGGCCAGTTCTGCACGTTGTGCTCTGACTCCATGCCTCACCTGACATTTTCTAAATGTGCACATCTGCCTGTCTGTGTGGCATGTTTTCAGTCTGCATGGCATTTTGAAAAGCAAGGACTCAAGTCTTAATGTAGTCTACGTACCCATCCTGCTCCAGTATAAGCTCATTTCACATTGCAATTGTAGTGATTAGTTTTCAAGTAAGGACACATTTGAGGTACTGAGGTCAAAATTCCAACGCAAAATTATTAAAGGACACCACACTGACCCACAACGTAAAGCCTGTAATAATGGTCCTGTTGCTCGCTGGCTCTTCCTCCTTCCATGTGTCCTACGGTCTTCATCGTTTGTCCCCAGGGTTGTCTTGTTTCATTTCTGATTACTGTCTTCCTCACTCCCTCCCAGATACGACCATCAATAAATGTAGGACTCTGATATGCAGACAGCATGCATCTTCACAACACTGGTCCAAGAGAGATTCTCTTAGTAGCTGTGATACAATCAGAAGGTCTTACCACGGCGGATCTGAGGAGTGAACTATCTGAAATATAGTTGCAAAATGGCACTGAGAAGCCCAGAGGAAGACAGCAGCCCGTCTTGTCTTCTCTCCTTGAAGGATGAATTGCAGGAAGGCAAGGAAAGCATGAGGAGAGGAAGCTGGATGAAGAGGTCGGGAGGGCCAGATGAACTCAGAAGAGCACAGGGGACCTTGAGAAGCAGGATATTGGAAATGGCACAGTCAGCCACTGGGAGTCAGACCTAAGGAATTAGGTATTAACACCTGCACTTCAAAAATGTCAGCTTGGCCACTGTGGAAGAAAAGGAAGAGATGAATTGTTTGGGAAGCCCAAAGCAAACTGTGGAATAAGTATAAGCAAGGGAAAATGGTATCAAAATGAATATTGTGGCTTAGAAATGATGTGTCTTTGAAGATGTATCTTGGTCTTATATAAACTTGGAAGTAACCATTCAGAAAATGGAAGTGAATGAGATATGAGGGCCAAGGTGACCGTGTCAGAGGTCTCTTCTACAACCCACGTCAGTGGCAGACAGCCTCCAGAACACTTGTAGGACTAAAAGCCACGGAGAGGCTCACACTCATGTGCACATGCTGGGGCTGAGGCGCCTCGCAGGCACCTTGAGCAGAGAATTGGGATGGTGTTCAGACCGCCGTCCCCTGGACTGCAACTGAGCACAAGCAAGCCTGCAGCCAGGCAGGAGAAGAGAGGGCAAGACGGAGCTCACGTCCAACATTTCAGCATCTCATAAGCACACAGCAGCCAGCAGGAGATCCAAAGGGTCAAGGCACTCCATGGAAACTGAGGGAAGAAACTGTTTAATAAAAAAAGATCAGAGTATTAAGTATTTCCAGAAGGCTAGTTAAGGATGAAAACCGAACACACCCTCACCACTTTTCTCCTCCCCATGCTGACCGCTGCAAGTCTTTAGCTGTTTGGCATTTCCCATTTTACCTGTTCTGAGACTTTCATCTCATGGAACTCTAGTACGATCAAGATTTTTATTACCAATTATTATATATGCCACTGAGCACATTTGGTAATCTCTCCCTTATGCTGGTCAGACCCCAGGCTGCACATGGGAAGAGAATCACCAACCAGCTTGATCAGAATCACACCCACCTTTGTTCACAGAGCTCCAAGTTAAAAAAAAAAAAAAGCAGACCAATGAGCACAGGGTGATAGCTCAACAGGTAAAGCCCCTCCCTGCTTCACAAGCATGAGCCCCGAAGCACCAGCAGCAGAGGCCGAATGGAAATTGCTGGCAAGGTGGCTCTCACACCTGGGACCGCAGAGGTGCACATGTGGGGCGGTTCTCACACCTGGGACCGTAGAGGTGCGCACGCGGGACGGCTCTCACGCCTGTTTCCACAGAGGTGCACACGCAGGCCCTGAGGGCTTGCTGAGCAGCCATCCCAGCTTATTTGGTGAGTTCCAGACCACTGAAAGATCCTGTTCCCAAAAAGTGGATAGTTCTGGAACAGTAACACTTAGGGTTTTTCTTAGTCTTCTACATGCAGGCACACAAATATACACATGTACCTATACATACATGCACCCCTACACACACTCACATACACCCACATATATAATGCACCCATAATACACCTAAATGCACCCACGCAAATACAAACATAAACTCATACACACATACATTCATATACCCCTACAGACACAAACATAAGCTCACGCACACACATACTTTCATATACCCATACAGACACATACGTTCATATACCCATACAAGAGGTAAGGGTGGTCTGGCTGTGACATCTGTCACCCACAGGTCACCAGGGTTGATTCGGCTGACGTGGCTGGCGCGGCGGGCGTCCCCTTCCTCCCTCACAGCTCCGTGTGCGCCCCTCGCGAAGCTGCATGCTCCTTCGAAGAGGACAACTTTCCCTGAATAGAGGAGGAGCGGTCTTCGGCCAGGGGCGTACGAGTAGCTGTGCTCCCCCACTAGGACCCTCAAACAAGCTCTCATGTACCCAGAGAGACACATACATGACCCAGACAGACACATACATGCACCCAAACACACATACGCATGCATACATACTGTGGTTCCTGGCCTCCCCGGGGTTGCTGCGCATTGGTTTCCCAGAGGCATTCAGGCAACTGAGGAGCAGGGTGTTGAGCAGGCGTGAGTGCAACGGGAAGAAACACCTGGGAGGCTGTCGGAGGACAGCTTGTTTTCAGGGAATGGGTTTTAAGCGTCTGTGAAGGAGCGGGAAGAGGTACGTGTAGGTACAGGTCATAAGGGGATTGGTTAGTACAAAGGTCACACTGATGCCTAATTATCGTGTAGGGACCTTCCGGGTGAGCGGGAAAGGGTCACATGGTCTAAGCAGTGGCCTGAAAAGGTATGGGGTATGGGTCGCAGGGGGATTGGCTGTGTGAAGGCTGCTGGCTGATACCTCATTAACATATAGGATGTTCCTGGGCAAGGGGCAAAAGGTCACAAGGCTCTGGGGAAAGTGAAACTTATCAGGACGCCCAGGAGCCCTGGGTGGGGGGAGGCAGTAGCCTCACTCCTGCCAGTCTTGAGCTAAGATTACTGGGGTCTAGGCCTGCTGCAACCTCCAGGGTCCAGGGCCCTTAGTCATGCCTGACAGCTCAGGCCTGCTTAAACCTCCAGTGCCCTGGGGCCCTCAACCAGTCCTACAACATACAACCACACACATGCTTATGTATACCCATCTACATGCAACACACACATAAACCCACAAACACACATACATACAACCTATACACGCATATGCACACACTACTACATACATATACCAATACGTTCATGCACACACATACACACACACAGGAAATGTGGGGGTAAGGTGGGAAAGATGAATCAGCAGTTAAGTGTGCTTCCTGCGCAAGCTGAGGGTCTGAGGGAGGCCTGAGTTCACCAAAGTGTGATTCCCCCAACACCCATTTAAAACGGCTGGGTGTGGCCACGCATGTCTGAAACCTCAGTCCTGTGCAGAGTAAAGCCCAGAGAATGACTGGAGCTCATGATAAAATGGAAATAGCTGCAATCAGTAAGAGGCTCTGTCTCAAGGAAACAGGCTGGTAAGCCATGACGGGGGACCCTGACAGTTCGTCTGGCCTAGGTTAGTCACCCTCTCATGGCCCTAAGCAGTGGCAGGAGTCACAGCTCACACTCAGTCACATAATCAAGAGGGGAGACAACTGTCCTTTGGCAGTGTGCCTTCCCGTCAGCGACATTCTGTGATTTTTGACTTGGGGTGTGCTAAGCTTATGTGGGTATCTCAGACATAACCCGATCCTAAGTCAAAGGGATTATTTCGTTCTTGTTGCATGACGCTCAGGCTTAGGTAACACTGCGGTTTGATTCCAAGGCCAGAAGATTCAAGCAGCCAGACGCTAGAATCAGGCACCTCTTGATGTGTTCTCTCTGCTTGCGAAACTCCACGAAGCGGTAGTCAGCGCTCATGACTGTCCACATCCATCCACTGCGCCTCTAACTCCACTGTGTGCTCCACTTCTCCCTATGGCTCTTCATTGCTGGGCTTTGCTTCATGGCCTGCACAGCATCCAAATATCACATTTTACCTACTTACATGGCTTTTGTCCTTTCTCTGTCCCAACACCCACCTCTGAGCAACATGAAATATTTTTCCTTTTTCCCTTGCTCACTGCCCAGCCCCCGAACCCTATAATGGCTTGGGCCATTATATCTGGATCTTGCCTACAGTCTTTTAAACAGGCTGGCTCGCGTCTTGGAGGACAGGAAACACCCTGAGTGTGGGAGATGAAGGCAGTAGACAGCAGGCTCCAGAAACATCCAGGCAATGCCTCCATGGGCCCTGCCAACCCAGTAACTGTGCAGAAGAGACAGGAGGAAGCCAAGCATGGATGGAGCTTTCAGAATGAGTGGCATGGAAAAGGAGGTGAACCTGTCCCAAACAGAACTAAGAGGGCTAGCAAAGAGCATCTCAGAACATCATAAATGAATGCTCCAGAGACTGATCAGCTCTGCAATTATCATTTCCTGTGAAATACAACTTGACCCCGCAGCATGTTACTTTGAAAAAGTAAAAAACCATAGTGAACCGTCACATTCCCAATGACCTTTCTGAAGCCAACAGTTGTGCACATACGAGGCAAAACCATATGGGAAGGCAAGACAGAGAGAGCAGAACAGAGAAAGCTTGACTTTGATAGATTAAACCCTTGACTTGATAAATGGTTCACGTAGATCAGGAGCGGGAAGGCCAACATGCCAAAGAGAAGAGCCAAAAATAATCTTGTCGTTTAAAGAGTGAATGAATGATACGGCACTCTGAGCTTGGAAAAGTCTCAGCTGTGATCATGAAATATGTATTGAAGGCACTGACTGGATGGGCGTGACGCAAAGTTTCCTCTCTGCCTGTGGTGAGCATTATTTTTTTTCTGATACAGAGTGAGCCAAATTCATATTATAGCTTCTACGTTTTGTAATGCTTCCAGCACAAATTGTTCCAAACTGAGCAAAGTCCAAAAAATACGCTTTTTCTTGGTTGGGAGAGAAGGTGGCAGTCTATAAAAGGAAATGAGCCAGCAGTAGATTTATTCTCTTTATCACACAGCGAAATCACAACGCATATCTCACAGCAGACCAGAGAACCACCGTACACTCGGGGAATAACTGAAAGGAAATGTGCCAAAGTGCAAATTGTCTTTCCTAGGAATATATGTAATTTCTATTTTATTTCTCTACAATCAATATATATATTATGTCCAATTAGAAAAAAAATACATAAAGGTTTTCTTTCAATGAATGCTCACTGGTTTAAAGCTCCTTTTGGATGAGCACATGGGTTGTTTTTCAGAGAGTTTGACAGTCCAATACTCCCTAGAGAGAAGAAATTCATTCATGGTGGGGTGTTATTTTTTCATCCAAAATCATTTTTAATGGAAGCAAAAACAACTGACATGGACGTAAGTGAAGCACAGGTAATTCTCATTACCCAGAAATTATGCAAACTCAGGCTAGAGAGACGGCTTAGCACTTAAGGCGTTCTCCTACAAAGCCTAAGGATCAAGTTTGATTCCCCAGAACCCACGTTAAGCCTTAGGTACAAGGTGGCACATGTGTCTGGAGTTTGCTGGCAGTGTCTGGAGGCCCTGGCATGCCCATTCTCTCCCTCCCCCACCCTCTCTCTCTCTTTCTCTCACAAATAAATAAGTAAATAAAATAAAGTAAGAAATGATGCCAAATCTACTACACCAGTATCATAGATAACTCTTACATTCTGAGTCAACAAAGTCAGCAGTGGGAATGAATGCAAATTATTTCATGTTTTTTGTTTGGTTGTTTGTTTTGGATTTTTGAGGTTGGGTTTCACTTTAGCCCAGGCTGACCTGGAATTCACTATGTAGCCTCAGGGTGACCTTGAACTCTCAGAGATCCTCCTACCTCTGCCTTCTGAGTGCTGGGATTAAAGGCGTGCACACCATGCCTGGCTATTTCCTGTTTTGTAATCTCTTTCCACCTCAAATAGTGTCTGTAAAAGCAGCTGTTTTGTTTGCTTTAATGCTCTGTTTTAAAGGCTCATAACAGAAAGGAGAAACAGTCAATGGGCACAGAGTCAATAACCACGCTGGAGGCTGAGTAAAGATGGATGTAGAGTTACCTGTACTGCTGCTCTCACTGCCCAACCAGCCTTCCTGCCAGTTCTTGGCAGTTTGGCAAAGCAGAATTAGTCACTGGAAAGTAAGTTAAAAGGAGACCTCTCCTACACACTCATCCACACAAGCACGAGCCTTGCCAAATTCCACAAATTTTCATATATGTAAACCATGATGGATTATTTGATTTTAAAACCAACCACCATCAATCAACAGAGCCCTTTCCATACAGCAGTGCCTCAGCATTGGATGGTTTCATATTCATCATCTACCTGTAAGGGAATTAAGCCCCAAATCTACAACACAAAGCAAACACACAATTATCAACACTGGGGCAGGTGCAATTGGAGTTATTGAGAAGGAACACACTGTAAATGGGGAAGGAGGCTCCCTCCTTCATGGAGCTGACAGGATGCAATGGAGACCAGAGCCAAGAAAGGGGAACTATATCCCAAATTATGTAAATTCTAAACAGTAAACTGTACCCAAATGGTGGCATCCAGCCAGGTAGACAGGGCAGTGGGCCACAGAGTCCAGTCTGGAGCTAGAGGGACCCCACACCGACATAGGAAGTCGGCTGGCTCCTCACCGGCGCTGGCAGGAGCAGGACTGTGGAGGAATGAAGCAGGGCGGGTGTTTGGGAACCTGCATGTCAGTAGCTCCTCCTCAGCTGTGACTTATGACTGTGGGCAGGGGGTGCCAGCCTGGCGTGGGAAGCATTTCAGAGGGAGGCTAGGAACAAGGTCCACTGCCAGCAGTACCAGGGTCTCTAGGGCATCCCCCTTGGCTGTCAAAACCCCACTTGCTGAAAGTGTGGAGGCAGCTACGATTTTGAAGGCCAAGGGCATTTTCGTCCAAGTGTTAGTGTCAGAATCTTTGGGACAAGCCAGGGGCAACAATCCCATGATACAGAAGTCAAGCTCCTCTTGCAGCTGACACCACAGAGGCCTTTGATAACCACAGTTGTATTACTAGTCGTATCTACTCTGAGAATAATGGGTGACAAGGTTCTCCAGAGTGGCACAAGACAGCAAGGTGAAGGCCTTGTACAAATCATCGCCTTGGCGCGCTGAGGCCCCAGGCAGACGCCCCCCTCAGGTGAGGCTTCCCAGCTGGAACTGTGCATGTTTTTCTACAGAAAATACTCCTGCAGAATAAGCTAGTGACCAAATAGCTCGCACTGGTGATGGTGCTAGGGGAGAAGGGGTCTCTGATGTGGGGCAAGGGAGATGAGACTTCTGAGATGCCAATGGCCACTTGGAAGGAGCCTGAAATGCCTGGGTGGAAAGAGAAAGCCAGTGACTCGAAGCCAGCACATCGTGTTGTAAGGACCAGCGAGGCTGTGGGGAAGATGGTGGCCGGCTGCTACGGGCCACGGTGAGGAGGACGGCCCTGGCGCTCACCGGGATGAAATGCCAAAAGTAATTTCAACAGGGGATCAAGTAATCCAATTTATATTTGTTAAAGTTCTCGAGAGCAAGACTGTAGGGAACAGATAGTGAGAATGGGGCCAAGAAAGACTCAGGAGGAGGAGGAATCGAGGGAAAAAGCTGGAGTGCAGAGAAGAGATGAGCAGGAGGGATGAAGGAGGGGACAGAAGGGGTGACAGAGACAGGGAGCCTGCTGGGGGAACGCGTGGAGTCAGGCAGAGGGATGGCAAGGGTAGAGCTCACGCTTCTGCTTGAGAAAGCCAGAAGGTGAGAACAACAACTGGGAAGAGAGATCTGGACAATTAGCTGCTCTGTGGGGGACCCAGGTCAGGAACTCCTGGGCAGGCTGCTGCTGAGGCAGCCCACTCTGCCCACGACGCAGTGAGCTTCGCCATAGAGTTTGCTCACACGGCAGCCTGAGAGGCTGTGAAGATGGGAGCGGAAGTCCCCAGAGCACCTCCTGAAGGGGGACACTTACGGGGTGAGGTGTGGGGACAGCGCTCAGAGCTACAGAAGTGAGCGGGGTCTGGAGAGTTTAATCAGGTGCTAAGAGCCGGTGAGCAGCTGAAGTCTGGAGAGCTGGTTCAGGGTTTCCCTAGGTTTCATCATGCTTGGAGGTATAAAGTTGTAAATAAGGATTACAGTGATGCAATCAAATGAGGTCACATAGGAATAAAATAGAAAAACAGCATGTGGTGGTTTGATTCACGTGTCCCCCACAAACTCAGGTGTTCTGGAGGTTAGGTTCCCCAACTGATGGCAATTGGAAATTAAAGCCTCCTGGAGGTGGTATGTTGTTGGGGGGCAGGCTTATGGGTGTTATAGCCAGTGTCAGCGTTTGGCACACTCTCCTGTTGCTATGGTCCACCTTATGTTGGCCAGGGGCTGATGTCCACCCTCTGCTCACGCCATTGTTTTCCCTGCCATCATGGAGCTTCCCCCTCGAACCTATAGGCCAAAATAAACCTCTTTTCCCCACAAGCTGCTCTTGGTTGGGTGATTTCTACCAGCAATGCTACCCTGACTGCGACACAGTGCAAGCTCTTTGAGATGGTAGATGTGGAACCACGCTAGCGCTCCAGGCGTGGAGTCAGAGGCAGTGAGAGCTGAGGAGAACCGAAACAGTGCACCGAGACAAGAACAAGTAGCCGACTCCGTACCGGGAGATGAGCCACCCCAGCACCGGAGCCAGGCCCAGGTGAAACCACAGAGAGACTGGTGACAAGTAAGAGTGCTGCCACCTGCCCCGAGGTGATGGAGACAGACATACAGGATACTCAAAACGCAGCAAAGCAGAAATCCAGAGCTGCTGACAGCTCAACGCTACAAAACACTTAAGACACACCCACCAAGGCTCAGGGAATTCTGCAAAAGAGGAAGCAGAAAGAATGTAGCTGGGCGTGGTGGCGCACGCCTTTAATCCTGGCACTCGGGAGGCAGAGGTAGGAGGATTGCCATGAGTTCGAGGCCACCCTGTGACTACATAGTGAATTCCAGGTCCGTGTAAGCTAGAGTGAAACCCTACATTGGGGGAAAAAAAATGTAAAAGCCACAGGTTGGAAGAGAATATCCAAAGACATATCTCCCACCACAATGACTGCTCTCACAACTCATCACTCACAACCCCACGGGGACGGCCAGCAATCCCACTGACAAGGGACCTCAGGGGAAGGAGGAAAGTGAGGAGGGAAACGATGCTACCAACACATGATGTGTCTATACACACTTCCTACTTAATGAAAATAAATAAATGAAAGAAAGAAAGGCAAAGTCAACCAAGAACATACGAGGGACAACTGTGCTGCAGTTGCCACTATTTCAATGTGCCATGAAACTAGCAAAGGTGCCTCAGTGTTAAGAACAGTGTCATATTTCTGAGGAGAAATCAGGTACCACTAGAACTGTGTGGGAAAGAACCAAGAGCACCACACAGAGCACCCCGCAAACTGGGGTGTATGCTCACCCTAGTCCCCCTGAACTCTGAAAAGAAGGTAAGAAAATTAAAATGGCCCACGTAGGATTCTAGTGGACAAATATATCCAAGAACTGGTTGAAAGAAAAACTGTTAAAATGGGCAAACTTAGAAAATCTAACAAAGACAGAGAAAAATACAAAGCAAATTAAGTTATAACTCATATAAAACACAGATATAGTGGATTTAAAGTGGACCATACAAAATTATGCATATTTTACACTAGGAAAATTTAAAATCTAGATAAAAGGATGATTTTAGGCATGTGCAAGTTTTACCCAGTAAAAAATGGAAAATAATACCATAGAAAAATCAAAGAAAATGTTATCAGTGACATATTTTAAAGAGAAATTTAGATCCATACATCTCTTTGGAAAAAGTCTTCTGCTATGTTTCACTTATTTTCAGTAAAGGAATGCTCATGCACATATATAATGTATTCTGAGAATACCCCACTATTCCCCACTATCCTCCCTTCAATAGTCCCCAAAGCAACATATCTCAGAGATAGTTGCATATCAACGTTTACTAAGGCACTACTCACAATAGCTAAGACATGGAACTTACCTAGGTGTCTAACAAGAGAGGAATGAATAAATAAAATGTGTTTTTATACACAATGGAATATTTTACAGCCATAAAGAAGAGTGCAGTTGCGTTGTTTGCAGGAAAATGGATGCAACTGGAGATACTAGGTGAATAAAGCCAGACTCACAAAGACAAATATGGAATGTTTTCTCTCATTTGTGAGTCCTACACATCCACCGATGGTCTCAAAGTAGAAATGAAATTGCTATAGGAAAAATTATTTTCTATCACCCACAAATGCATATTGGTGCCTGGGAGATGGCTCAGCAGACATAGCTCTTCCCAAATACGTGAGATTGCAGCCGCAGACCACATGCAAAGGCTGGAGGACATGGCGGGCTTCTATAATCCCAGCACTCGGACGACAAGACAGGAGGGAAGCAGAGGTGGGAGAATTCCCCTAAGCCCCTGAGCAGCTAGCCTGGCAAAACAGGGTGCAAAACGAGAGACCCCACCTCAAAAATGAGATGAAAGGCAAGGACTGAACCTGACCTCTGCGACATCACAGCACACGTGCATCATAACTCACACATTCCATTCATACAAATGAACACACATACATCATACACTACACATGCACGCACCAAAAAAAAAAAACAAACAAACAAACCATGGCTATGCAACCAAGTGTTGCTAAGCTGAATGGAAAGAAACCTATTCATGTAAAACTAGCACAAGCCTATGAAGAGGCTGAGACACACGAAACAACTATTGCCGATCCCGTGTATCATACGGACATGCTCATCCTAACGACGAACCCGTCTCTCTTAGGCAGGAGTGCAAGCTGACTAGCATCAGCTGCAGGGCGAGATCTGCTGGCCTCCCCATTCTGAACTTCAGTGGACAGTTTTAACACTTCTTAGTCACATGAGCCAAGTGCGACAGGAAAGTGTGGTGCTGCAAATTCTTCAAATTATAGAAATGAAAACATGTCAGAAAAGTGAGGTGCACTAAAAATGGCATGATCACTTACCAGAATCATAACGCTCAGGCAACTTCTAACACCTTAGAATTTGCCTCATAATTGTCAGCCACATAAATCTAAGCCATAAAACATCACAGCATTAATATTTCATGTTTTAGATGAGATAAAACAATTTTAATGCATGATCATAATTTAACCCATTTCAGAGTGGGTGTCCTGGGTATATGAGCTAAACCCCCCTCTTATAAAGAGGCATCAACACACAGTGTCAAAAGACGACAAATCAAGTAAATCAGTGGAGAGTAAGAAGCTCGTTTCCCACCTGCCTTGGTTTAAAATCCTAAGGCAATTCATATTGCGCTGTCGGGTTAATGTAGTTATTTGAGACATGGTCTCACTATGTAACCCAGACTAGCTTGAAAGTCATTCTGCCCACCACAGCCTCCCGGTGTTGAGGTCACAGACATGAGCTACCACATCCAGGGTTGGTTACTCTTCCATGTTAAATTGTTCACTGCCCTTGAGCAGAAGAGATCTGGAACATGCTAATGCTGCTGGAATGTGTCACTCAAAGGATACTTTCACAATCTGAGTCTTATTAATGCTCAGTGCACCTTAGAAATACTAAGCTGGACCAGAGAGATAGCTCGGCGGGTAGGGCGTAAGCACAAGGCCCTGAATGTGAGCCTCAGTGAACAGAATATGTTGGCATGGTGGTAAGTGCCTCAATCCCAGTGCTGGGGAGGCTGAGGTCCTTGAATTCCTGGGCTTGCTAGCCAGCGAGTGTAGCCATTTGTCAAGCTTCAAGTCAACGATAGACGATGTCTCAAAATGGATAGCTTGTAGCAGAATGCCATCTGAGGTTTTCCCCTGGCCCTGAAACAAATGTGCGCCCCCACACAGATGAACACCTGAACATACAAGTATACACACAAAATAAGCAAATAAATAAACATTTAAGAAAATAGCTTAAATATCCTTTATTGAACCTTTTAAAAACTTATTTTATAAACATCTGGATTTTGAAATGGGTTGGGTTTCTTTTATGTTTTACATTTTTTTTTGGTATGGGGAGCAGACTATATTTGGTGTGGTGTGTGTCCTGTGTGTAGACATGCACATGTGCATGGGGCGGCCAGAGGACAACTTCAGGTGCCTTCTCTAACACTCAGAGGTGTACTTCCTTGAGGTGGGGTGTCGCCTTCAACCTGGAGCTACTGTTAGCAAACCTCAGGAGAAACTCTCTGGTCTCCAGCCCCCTGTGAATTGGAGTTACAGATGTGCCTGCCTATGCCAGCTTTTGTTTTGACGTGGCTTCTGGAGGAATTGAAGTCTCGTGGTCACAGACCCTCCCCAGCTCTCACGCTAAAGTGACAGATACTCTTAACTTTGGAGCCACCTCCACTGCCTATGATTTTTTTTTCATGCAGCCAAAGTTAACTTGAAGCTTACTCCATAGCCTAGAATGACCTTGAACTTCCAATCATTCTGCCTCTTCTCCCCAGTTTTAGGGGTTATATGCAGGAACCAAATGCCTCGCTGTTTCTGAGTGAGTATTTTGAAAAGAAGCCAATCCAATAGATGACTGAAGAGCCGTGTGTGTGTGTGTGTGTGTGTGTGTGTGTGTGTGTGTGTGTGTGTATCCCAGTGCCTAGCACACCAGTTAACAGTTTGATATATTACATCTGTTTTACTTTCCTATATATGCATATTTTGCAAAACTACTTGAAAGTATATTTCAGACTTCATGAGCTTTCAGGAAGGATATCATAAACAGAGAAAATTTAGCCATAAAATATTTTATAATATACAGTCCTTTTTCAAACCTTGCTAATCAAAAAGATAATATAAATCCTGTTTACGGTTTTTCAATTTCCCTAATCAAGCTACGTCTAAAGCTTGTAAACTTTAAATATGGTTATAGACCAGAACATTAGCGACTTTGACAGGGAAAGAGACTGAGGAGAGAAGTGAAAGTCCCGCTCTGCACACCAGGGAGGCTGCCTACAGGCAACAGGACAGGCACTACATGTTCATGGCTAAAATCTACAAAGAAAGCTGACTGAAGAGTCAAATACTAACATAATCATCAACTTGGGAGGAGGAGAAAAACAAGGCCGGAAGTAAGTATAAGTCCCCGTTTGTATGCAAGGGCATCAATGAACAGTGACCAAAGTTGATAAATCCATGGAGGGTAAAATAGGGAAATAGAGTCTCCAATTATCTTGGCATCACACTCCACAGTTCTAGTTACCTGGCCAATGATGATAGCAAATGAAGGATTTTATAAATAAACATCAACAGATTTTAAAATAAAGTGAGCAATTTAAAGAAATCCTCACTGTGCCTGGTTCTATCCCATCCAGGAAATGAATCATGTCTGTCAGCGTATCAGGGCTGTATATGTTACCCTCTGTTAGTCACTTATTCACAGCCCCCCATCAGAACGATGTGTGGTGACAGACCTTCACTGTCAACCTGATTGGATTTGGACTCATGATCGAACCGTGCCTCTCTGGGCATGTCTGTGAGGCTCTTTTCAGAGAGGTTAAACTGCAAACAGAAGATCCATCTTAGACGTGGGCAGCACCAGCCCATCCAATAGAGTCTCGAAGTGAAGGAAAGGAGTAGGAAAGGAGAAAAGGAGCTAGGCAAGCAACCACCTCCCTTCGCTTCCTGACTGTGGACGCAGTGTGACCAGACACCTTGTCCTCCTGTCATGGGCCAGGAGCTTCTGTTGTTGTGCTTTGCTGGCCTCAATACACTGTAGCCTCAGACTGTGCACCAAAATAAATCCTTCCTACCTTCAAGTTGCTTCCTGTCAGGTGTTTCGTCATAGCAACAGAAAAGTAATTACTCCACAGTCCTGGAGCTGAAGCAACCCTCACTGCACTGCATAAAGCTCCCCAATCACAAGTGCAGAGATGAAAGGGAGACCCCACGTCCTGGATAAAACATGGAAGGACAGATAAACTCTTCTGAGTGGCAATGATATGACACAAGACGTGTAGGAATAAACACCGCACATATTCGGGTCCATGCTGTCTATAGGTGAAGACATTGGCTGCGGGAGGGGTCTTGCTCTATAGCCCAATATTAATCAGGTTTTCTATTCTCTGTCCCTGCAGGTCTCATGCATCTTATCACCCTGGGAGCAATTTTCCTCCCCTGAGACCATAATAAAGGGGAAAACAAACATTCAAACACCGCAACCAAAAGTCTAGACCACAAAGACTGCTGGGAGGAAAGGAAAGGGGACCACCAAGTGAAGGGAAGGGAGACCCCTGGGCTGTCCTGAGACAAGCACCCTCTGCTATGCGCTGTCCCCACTTGTGGACAGAGCGTCTAGCCTCCAACAGCAATGGACACTTGTAGAATCCCAATTGAAAAAAAATAATGACAGGGCTGGGGAGATGGCTTAATGGTTAAGGTGCTTGCCTGTGAAGCCTAAGAACCCAGGTTCAAGTCTCCATTTCTCTTCCCACAAAAGCCAGGCACACAGGTGACGCAAGTGTGCAAGGTCGCGCGCGCAAAGAGGCGTCTGGAATTCCACTGCAGTGGCGGGGGCCTGGCATGCCAGTTCCCTCTCCCTCACACACATTTTTAAAAATTACAGAAAACAAACAAACAAACAAAAACTCAATGAGGGAATTTTGCCATTGGCCAAAGCAAGTGTAGAAAAGGCCAGTAGGAAATGTCCCCATGATCTCAGTGGAAGTTGTCCCCCCCCCCACACACACAGTTATTTGTTTTATTAAAGCAATAAAAGTAACTCAGAAGCACTGAATTTCCCTTTTTTAAAAAATTAAGAATCTAGAGACTATCAAGAGGAGCGAACATAATCAGCATGAAAACTGGTGTTTTATTTTCTTCAGTTTCTCTTCACAATCATATTCTTTTCCATGCTCATTTATTTTTCTTTTATAAAGCTTTAAGGAAAAGATTAAAAGAATTATTCTCATTACTGGATGCCTACTGTGTGCCAGGTTCTATGCTAAATGCATTAAATATACTAACTTATCCTTCACAAGAGGTAAGTATGGTATATGAGAGACAGAAAAAGTGAGAGGATGTCACTTCGTCAGTGGACCTGCACTGTTCAATGAGTGCATTAACGCAGGCGTTCATGATACATGTGCTTTTGCATACCAGTGCGCCCTACACAGTTTCTAGAAAACCTAAGGACTACAATATTCTCTGCCTGCCATCTCCTCACACATATGACCACTCTCCCTGGACAGAATAAAACTGGCACCAGCATTTTCAAAATCCTTCATCTTCAAGAAAGAAAAAGATTCAGAAATCTATCATACAATGATAATTTCAACTTCTGCAGCCTTGTTCTGTCTTGGGAGATCTCGGTCTCCAGCGGTTTGGAAGAGAGGAGGCTCATCCTGGCGGAGAAAACCTCAAATTAGAGTGAATAAATGGAGACTTGGCATCATGCTTTTGAAAGGTTGCCAACCTCTGCTCTGCTGCCTTTTCTACAGCAGCTCTCGCGTGCCAGGGAAAGCAGAGCGAGCCAGTTGCCGGGAAAGAGACTTACACGTTTGGAAATGGACAAGAGTCACAGGTGGTCCTCACACTAAATTAGACTTTCAGGGTAGATCAATAAGGTCAAGGGGTGCACAAGGCAATACAACTACAGACTGGACCCATTTCTGCTAAATAATAAGTTACCTCTGCAGCAACGCAATGATGAAAGGTAGCAAAGAAGAAATAGAAGCCATTTTTCAAATCCATCCTTCATGGGTTATTTTAAATTGTGGGCATCTCTAAGGATGTAATTCCCTTCATGGTAAATAAAAACCTTCAGAGCTTCTATTTGGTAGGCTTTAAAAAAACTGTAAAAATATCCTCTGATTGTACAATTACAACACGAGTTTGCAGAGTATTAAAATCACATATTAATAGATATGCAAAGGTTCATTTTCATTAAGCTTGTAAAATACAAGTCAAGCACAGATCGTAGCATATTAAACACTGGATCAAACACCATCACAGAACATTACAGAACATCTCCAATTTATGATTTGACTCGAGGTTGTTGCTGTTTATAATGGCATAAAAGTATACCCAGACACTCTGGTTTTCATTTTCTACATAGCACTCAATAAACTGCATGTGTTCTTCAACTCTGGATTATCAAATGGACTTCGTGCTCGATGATTTTGTGCAAGTGTAAACTACTGCCAGTGTTCTGGGCACACTGAAGGTGGGCCAGGCTACCTTAAGTGTCCAATGTTGAGGTTCATGAAGTACTTCTTGATTTGTTGATAGTTTCCACTCACAACAGGTTTCTTGAGACGTAGCCTCATCCCAGTTGAGGAGAAATTTGCATGCACCTTAGTTCACTTATTGATCAAATATCATTTTGTTGATGTGGTCAAGCAACTTGACGCAGATTACAGAGTTAATGACAGTAACGCACGAGCCTGAAGCCAGACTACAGAGCTATGGCTCTTAGCGCCTCCTATGTAGTAAGCAAAAGTACTCATAGGGTATAACTCGTTGGCAGAGGGATCTCGTAGCGTGCGCAAGGCCCTAGGTTCAATCCTCAGTGCCATACACTCAAAAGAAAACCAAGCGATGATACATGCCAGTGGAAGTCGTCCGTTTGCGCAGGAGTAGAAGCACAGAAAATATGTGTTTCTGGTATGATTCTCTCTCTCTCTCTCTACACACACACACACACACACACACACACACACACACACACACACACACATATACATATATATTCATGTTACTATGCTATGTTTTATGATTCTCTTTTCCTCCCTCCTTATTCCCCTCTCTTTCCCTTTCTTCCTCCCCATGAACATGTACTTATATTTACATATACATGATATGTTTAGAAATATTTCTAAATGGACACATAGAGGGAATGTGTCAAGGACACATTAACAAAAAAACAAGTGAAAGGAACTTCCAAGACATTAAAATGATTATAAAAGAGCATGAAAAAGAAAAACCACACATAGGTGTGTAGGTATACAGATGGATGAATGGGATAGGTGGATAAATAGGGTAAAAAAAAGAAGAACATAAGAATAACCTCTTCAGCATATCCAAAAGTGCCTAACGGTCTAGAGGGCAATAACCCCTCGCAACTGTGATTTGCTTCTATCGGGCGAGAACTCACAGACCGCTGCGCTGGGGCGCTGGGGTTTACATCGATTTTCAAGCTGTCATCATCTACACTTCATGGGCACAGACTGATTGTCACTGGTATTAAGCCACATACTAGAGTGCTGTGTGAGAGTCAGATGATCATTATGAGGGTTCGTTGAATAATGTTGTAACAGGTTAGCACCATCTTGGGGTGGTGGAAGTTCTGACAGGGAGTGCCCACCCAGTAAAAGAGAGTGAGTTCACATGGACACTGCCCATGCAAGGACTTAATGCTGGTCTTACGCTATCGGATAGTTCTCAAAAGAGCAGGTTGTTTGAAAGCAAGCTCAGGGGCTACAGAGATGGTTCAGCAGTGGTGGCTCAGTGGTCAAAGCCAGTTGCTTGCAAAGCCTGATGCCTCAGGTTCAATTCCCCAGTACTCACATAAAGCAGACGCACGAAAGTGACACGCGTGTCTGCAGCGGCAGGAGGACATGGCACGTGCTCGCTCTCTCTCTGTCTTTGTCTGAAATAAATAAATCTAAAAATATCCTTAAACAAAGAAAGCAGCCCACTCCATGCACGTGGCCTTTTCTGCACGCAACAGCTGCCTGTTTTTTGTCCCTCTGCTGTGCGTTTCAGGCTGCCCGCACTGCGCTCTTCGGGCCCTGAGGCCACCAGGATGCTGAGCAACATAAATCTCTTACTTTGTTACCCAGCCCCAGCAGATATTTTGTTACAGTAACAGGTAGACTGGCAATAACCCCCATGAACGAGTAGATTAGAAAGCATGTCAGGTATGAGTATTCCTCAGAGAAAAAGGAATGGAGGCAAAAACGGACAGGCAAAAGAACTGCAGGTAAAAAGGGAACCAGGAAAGTTCTATTCAGTAGCCTAACAGTGACAGGCTCCTCTTCAGACCACATGACTTAGTAAATCAAATCTCACTTTGTAAACACACGCTCTCACATCTTTTCCCCAGAACAGCCAGTGAAAATTGTCTCCATTTCTGACCGGTATGATACACCCAGCTCCATCTCACTAATCAGGTCTGAGATTAAATTTTAGGGTGGTTTTTCCTGGCTCTGCCTTTAAAGTTGGTTCCCTCACGCTTTGCCTGCCACTCAAAAATATCTCTTGGGCATACTGGAAAGTCCACGTCTTTCTCCACACTTTTGACAATTTACAATTCCATCGCATACTTCCTCGCTTGCCTGTCTCCTCCTCTACCACCTTCGTGGGGAGTTCCAGGAGGCCCGGGACAGGGTCTTGACCTACACTTGTTCCTGCTCAGTGCTTAGCTAATGTCTGACACCCAGTGGCGGGCACAGCTGTTAGATGAAGGAATGAATGAGTGAATGCATCACCGAAGCAGTTCCTATGGGTGTCCTCACTCCTGTATGGACTTCTGACTAGCACATTTGTCATATATAATGCCAGGGAATCTTTCTATTCCAAGCAAGGAACACACCCCCAATACTTTCAGAAAATGAAAGGCAAAAATATCAAAGGACTTCAAAGACAGCGGCCGTGTCTGGTCGGCACTTCCCCTTTGTGGGCTCCGGGCTGGCGCTGTCGGCACTGAGGAGAAGAGAGAAGGATGATGGGAACCTCTTCTGCCCAGAGCACTTGGGAAGCAGCACACCCCGGCATCTGACAGGCCGGCCGTCCAAAGAGCTCTTCTAGCTATTCATCTTGGCCCCACGCCTGGTTTATTTCTGGTCTGGACTACTTTCCCAAGCTTTCTAGGATACAGCTTTGGCTCCCACAGAACTCGCAGCCCATGCTGACATGACCCTCTTTTTATTTTCATATCTCCAGATTTAGAGTTTTCCATCCTGCTTAACAGTCCGTTCCTTTCCTCTTCGTTCTATCCACTCCAGGCTGAGACAGCTGATAGGGACGTGCAGAGCCCATGAAGCAGGGCTCTCCAGGAGAGGGGCATGTTGGCAATGGCCTTTTTATTTGCTGTTATGGAAATAAAAAGAGAAAGCTTCCTCACCCAGGCAATTTTATAGGTATTTCATTTATCCTACCAGAAATTAAAAAAAAAAAAAAAGACAGTTTGGAGAAACTCTTTTAGGTTATAAAAACAAGTCTAAAATGATAACCAAACTAATTTTTTAAAAAGTCTTTCCCTTTACAAGTGGAATCTTTAACACAAAGAAGGTTGACACGCATACTTCTCCCTGGACCTTGCCTTGGCCATGCTGAGCTGAGAGGCACAAAATACAATGGCAAAGCTCTGTACCCGAGGTGTTATAGGTGGGTAGATAATCTGGCTTTGACCTTGAGAGTCTTCTGTGTAACCTATATTCCCACTTGCTCTAATGCACACCCAACTTCCAGGAAAGTCCTATTCCCAATACAAAGCCATGTCCAACAATTCAGCATCTTTTGGGGAAAAAACCAGACCATCCCACAGCTGCCTTTGAATAGTATGTGGGGTATAGTTAAAATATTATCACTGCTCTTTGGCTTCTCCTGGGGGGACCAGCTGCTGGCGAGGTCAGAGGACCAATAGCCATCTTGACCTCTTCTGACTGGGTCCTGGCCAGTCAGGGGTTGAGGATGATTCCTTGATTTCTAGGATGGCCACGTATCTCTGTGATGACTGTTCTGAGCCCATCTGTCTGTGGGCGCCCTCTTGTATGAGGATCACACAGGCAACGATCCCTTGTCATCTTTCTCGACCAGTGGGCAGGAGAGCCAACCCATCCATATGGGAGAAACACTCTGGTAAGCCTCAGTGAACAATTTCCCCTGCCTTGAAGCGAGTAGCTGTTTTCTCTTCATTCAGTACAGACAAAAATAAAGGTCACTTTGCGACTACATGGCTGGCCCACAGACAGAAATGAAGAGAGCATCGCAGGAGCCAGTGTCTTTGTGCTGCTTTGAGACTTAGCAAAGGGCTTCATGTAAGCTGTCTGTCATTCTCAACGCAGCCTCGGAAGTTGCCATCACTATGCGCACTGGCCCCTTTCTGTCACTGGTGTTTCTGGGGCATGCTCCCAGGCAGTCTCCTCGCTTCACACTCCCTCACCACACTCATCACTGCCAGACTGCAGGGAGCCATGTCTTCCTGGGAGTTCATGATCAGTCTCCTGACACTGGATCAGGAGAGAAACATAGCCCATGTTGTTCTCGATCCCAAGTGCATAAGAGAGTAGACACACAATGGACACTCAACTGCAATAAACAATCTTTATTTTTCTTCAAGGTAAAGTCTCACTCTAGCCCAGGCTGTCCTCAAACTCACATTCCCAAGTACAGGCTCATTCTCCCACTTTCATTCCACCTTCAAACACAGAAGTACGAGGGCCGGGGAGATGGCTCAGTGATTCAATGTGCTCGTTTGCAAAGCCTGCCAACCTGGGTCCGATTCCACACACGTATAGTCATAAAGACAGGTATTCTTTTGCAGTGTGGCAAGAGATCCTGGTGCACAAATACATACACACAACACAAATAAAAAAGCAATTTGTTTTAGAAAATACCATTGTAGCCTCTAACTTTTGTGGGGATGAACTATAAGAATGATATATGGGGATGGGTTTGGGGAAGGAACTGTGGAAATATTTATGGGCCCTACCAATGACTTTTCTGAGATCAATGCTAGGAGATGCTCAATTCCTTACTTGTAACTTTCCCTAAAGCTAATCTTACAACTAGGTAACCTACCTCTTAAAGCAGTGTGACCAGGTTTGTCCTGCCTTGGTGTGCCTCTGGCTCGAACAACACAGATGACCATTACTGGCAATCCATACTTAAAGATGTTAGCTGATCTTAAATTATACTTTTTGTCCAATTACCACCACAGTGACCTGTCTGGGGTCTTGGCTCAAGCATAGGAAGTGTTTAACATAGCATTTAGAACAACAAAGTCAGTAACTATGGGCCACAGATCTCTTGAAGGTAACAGGTGGGCCTAATGAGATTACATGTGATCAGGCTGTATGTGTGTTCTGGGTCAGTGCGGTCCAGCAGGTCATACCCCTAAATCCCTTTCTTTAACAATGTTTGAGGATTCTTAAAAGTCAGAATATCCTCACTCAACCTTTGTTCACACAATGGTTTTTATATATACCTATAAAATATATACCTATAAATATATAAATATATACCTATAAAATACATGTTACTGGATTTTATATATGCAACAAAAATGCCAGCCAGGCACGGTGGTGCATGCCTTCAATCCCAGCACTTGGAAGGGAGAGGTAGGAGGATCGCCCTGAGTTTGAGGTTACCCTGAGACTTCGTAGTTAATTCCAGGTCAGCCTGGACCAGAGCGAGACCCTACCTTGAACAAAAAACGAAAAGAAAAGAAAACAGCCAGTGAGCTCCGATTTGTAGAAGAAGCCACAGCCAGGGGAAGCTCAGAGCTGCAGTGGCGGCAGACACAGCAGGTTCACCAACGTCTAAAACTAAACTTCCCTTTCGTTTCTTTGTCCCTCGGGTGAGGCCAGAGGCAGCCTGCCCGCACGCTGGATGGTGCTCCAGGAGGTCGCTCTTCCACTTCTCAGACTCTGCTCCTAGAAGCAGTTTTCCCACTTCTGGCTAGGAAAGTTCCAGAGGTTAGTCTTTGCTCAATTGAGGGCTCTACCTCCCCAATGGACAAAGTTTCAGACGTGGCGCTCCAGCCCCATCTTTCACTGAGAAGTAAGGACCCAGCAGACTCACTGAGGACAAGGCTCCGTTCTGAACATCCTCAGCATTATCACGTTGGCGAGTCCCCCTGTCATGAAAGGGAACGCACCCCAGGCTGTGGGAATCAGAGCCAGACATCCCTGTGGACTAGGCTGGTGTCAATGACCCTGCAGGCCACTCGGCAGGGCTGAGACTGCATCTCTGGTCAAGTCTTCCAAACCCCGGCTGCTCCGTCAGCGTGCAGAGAGAGGAAGGCCGGGGACCCTGGTGACAGGATGGCAGTGACATCAACGTCATTGTTAGCCCTTATCCACTACAGCAGCTCCAGGAAAAGCAGACCCATCCCACAGCCCCAGTGCGGGGACAGGGGCGTCACTCTTCAGATGCACCGCGTGCCCAGGAATGGGGCATTTTGGGAGCTCTTGTCTTTGTCCCCACTGAGGCGGTTGCTGTTTGCGACAGAGGGTTCTGGCTGATTCACATTTGGCTGTGCTGTGCATCAAGTACTTTCCCATCCCGCTGGCAAAACACAATTAAGCAGATGACAATGGCTTTCACGTGTGCATTGATTCCTGCAATTCCAGCTCTCCATCACCAGATCAATCAACAGCAGAACTATGTTTATCAGCAGAGGCCTCCTCTCCTGGCAGACATTCTGCTAAACATATTAATCCTCGAAGGGTAACACTTGCCCTCCACTCTGCGAAGCAGTCCACCCATAAAACCGTTAATAGCCACAGTGTGCCGCTCCCTATGAGCTGTGCGGTCTCCACGCAGGGCGGCTGTCGGCCGTGCTCAGTACAAGGCACAAGGGAGGAAGCCCGGCCCATGGAGGGTCACGGGGCTCAGCTTCTGCCAAGAGAAAGTATGCAGTGCTCCTGGGAATACTTGGACAGGAGCCACCTCACGCAGCCTATGGAAAGGACAGGGTTAACAGCACCCGAGGTGCAATTCCAGGATGAGATCCCCATTATACATGACGCCCAGAACTAGAAAAGTGCACAGCCTCCACTCTTCTCCCAGGCCTCTGAGAGTCAGACAATTGTATTAGCATTGTCTGGGGCCCACGTGCTTTCTCAAACAAATACAAACAAATCCTCTGTCAATCCTACCAAAGGCAAATTGTCTCTCTGCGTGTATTTGTATGTATGGCTTATGGGCATGTATGTACACTCACATGTATACGTGTGTCCATGAAGGCCACAGGCCGCCTTGGGTGTCTTCTTCAAGCACTCTCTGCCTTGGTTTTTGAGACACAGTCTTTCACTAAACCTAGAGCTCACCGACTTGGCTAGACCAGACGGCAGGCAAGCCCAGGGGATCCTCCATCCCCACCTCCCCGGAGCTGGTGTTACAGGCGTGCGCCACCACGTCAGCCTGCCCATGGGCACCGGGACCTGAAGTCAGGTTCTCATGACTGGGTTCTTCACCTACCAACTCTTCTCTCCAGTCCCAAATGCAGGTTTTTGATTGGGTAGGCCTGGGCTGGGCCCTGGTTGTTTACAGTTCAACCCAGCAACTAGTGATGGTAGCTGAGAGGCCACTGTGGATATCAAGGAAGGCAACTTGCTTCACCCCCTTCACCTTTGCACAGCTCACAAGGGTCTCCTTCGACGAGAAGGCTATCCCAGTGGTCAGCAGTAGCTTCACTGGAGTACCTCACACACAGAGGGGAGTTTGTTGTGTCATTTATCTCAGAATCCATATAAAGGTAACTTCCTGGCTCCTTTCTGTGCCTCTGTAATTGCACGGTAACTCCTGTCACTCATGAGCAGGCACATCTGGTGGCCCTCTTGCCGCTGGGCCAGCAGCTCCAACTCCTAGAGTCCTGCAGGGCCTGGGCCCGCAGCCAGGTGCTGACACAGCGCAGCGTCAAGTGTGTGCGTGAACAATAGACTCCAGCCCAGCCTGCGCTTAAGCAACAGGGTGGGCCAGACTGGGGAGAAAGCAGAAGCCAGAGATTAGACACTGGGCTTGGGCTCTGCATGAGGGACCTGTCAGCTCTCCAGCCGGGAGCAGATTTGAATCGCTAGAGCTGCGAAGCCACAGCAGATGTCCTCTTGGTCCTGTGAGGCCAGCCTGGCTTGGCTCAGCTCTGGCAGTACATTAGCTCATCTGTTGGAAGCCCAGGCTGCTTGCTAATACTGCTGCCCCTCAAACACACTAGGGGGCAAAGGAGGAGGAGAACCCAGGAGTCCCTGGCAGGGCAGGGCTGGGGGGGCTTGCTGCTCACTTTCAGGGGATGTGGCTCCTGAGTCAGCTTTCCCAGGCCTACCTTGATCATGGGGCTCACTCCCCCTGCCTTGTTTCTTTTCTCATCAAACAATGAACAACAACTGAGGTCCTCGTCACCAAGTGTGGGATGGTCCGCACCGCTTCACACATTTAGCAAGGGCATCAACATGTCGCTACTCTTCCTACTCACAAACTCTTTATTCTGGACAGTCTAGTGGCTTTATTTTCTGGTTGACATAATTGTACTAATACTCCAGTAATTATCTCATGAAGTTCTAATGAAATCAAAGAGGAATATGAGTGCTGTGAAATACCCAGGATGATAAGAGTCCATAAATGACAAGAAGTCAAATGGAGTACTAAAAACTTGTTTGTGCCAGGAAGGTTCAAAACTGTTTTTAATGAGAGATCTCTGTGCTATTGCCTGGGGCCAGACAAACAATACAAAGGCACTCTATGGCAATGAGAGTATTTCCTATCTTGCAAATCTATATGATACAGAGAAATGAACTTTGGATCAAAGTTCTATTGTTTCAATAAATAATTGAGATGATGCCAAAAAAAAAAAAATCAAGATTACTAAGGTCTACCCTTCTTCTCTTATGTAAATGCAATCTAGCCTGTGTTCCTTGGAGTGCCTTGAGCACTCTGAGGAAATCCACAGTGAGAAATTACAGCCTCCTCTTGGCCTTCTTGGCTTGCACACATTTTAATCTTTGCCTCCCGTCAGAAAGGCTTTGAGGATGTGACCCTGCCCTCCACACTTGCTTATTATCCTTCCTAGAAATATGAGTCCTTATTAAAATCCACACAGTCTGTTCAGCTGTGGCAGCACTGGCTTGCCCAAACTGAAGAAAGAAAAAAAAAAAAAAGGAAAATAGAATGCAAGAAGAGGGAAAACAACTTTTCCTTGTTCCTTTTGGATCAATAAAATTAATTTTTCTTATTAAGAATAGTTACTCTTGGGGGCTAGAGAGATGGATTAGTGGTTAAGCACTTGCCTGTGAAGCCTAAGGACCTTGGTTCAATTCCCCAGGACACATGTAAGCCAGATGCACAAGGTGGTACATGAGTCTGGAATTCGTTTGCAGTGCCTGGAGGCCCTGATGCACCCATTCCCTCCACCACCCTCTCTCTCTTTATCTGCCTCTCTCTCTCTCTCTTTTGCTGTAAAATAAATAAATAAATTATTAAAAATAAACAAAAAATAGTTATCTTTGCCAGGTGTGGAGGCTCATGCCTTTAATCCCAGCACTCAGGAAGGAGAGGTAGAAGGATTGCCATGAGTTTGAGGCCACTGTGAGATTACATAGTGAATTCCAGGTCAATCTGAGCTAGAGTGAGACCCTACCTCAAACAAAACAAAAAGTAGTTACTCTTGGGCTGGAGATATGGCTTAACAGTTAAGGTGCTTGCCTGCAAAACCAAAGAACCCCGGTTTGATTCTCCAGGACCCATGTAAGCCAGATACATAAGGTGGCACATATGTCTGGAGTTCGTTTGCAGCAGCTAAAGGCCCTGGCATGCCATTCTCTCTTTCTCTCTTTAATAAATCAATAAAAATATTTTTTAAAATAGTCACTCTTATTATAAAATGGTTGGAGATATGTGGCCAGTACCAATGTAGCCTGATGGAATATATTTTACTATAAAATGTACTTGTGCATTTAGCAAGCATTTACTGAGCTCCTACTGTGTGCTAAGCAATGGTTGGTAACCAGAAAGCCTGATTGTAAAGGAGGTACTCAGTGCCTTAGCAAACTGTTTACTTGGGCTTTATTGGAAGAGATTTTAGGCTGAGTTGCATCCTCAAATGACCACCTGAAGCAACTATATATGTAGGTATCTTACTAAGTGGTAAAAATAAAATACAGAATGTTCTGAACCAAACGATACAGTCAGTAGAGGATCACATGGAATCTGTGTATGTGCCCTGAAAGAGCGGGAGCAGTGACACTGCATAACCACACCGTGGACACTGGGCTGAAGCTTGACGCTGTGTAAGAGCTCCGATTCCGGAGGCGCACCGGAGCTCTCAGAGGACAGTCTTAGGAGCAGAGGCATGGACAGGACCTGGGGACGTGGTGCAAAGGCAGCCTTGAGGGTGACTTCAGATCTAGACTCAGAGACTCTGAGATGTAGGGCTGAGCCCAGTGGCGGGTATTTCACCCCAGCCTACAAGTGGGGCAGACAGATGCATGTTAAAGTAAGAGATAAATCACTTCTCAAAATTATACTCTCCAGGGCTAAAGTATGGCCACTGAAGACATCTGTTTACTCAAGACTGGAATTATTGTAACTTACTCTCTTCCAATTGGGAGATTAACAACTTGATGGCCAGTCCTGAAGATAAAAATACCACTGGTGCCTTTTAGAAAGGCATGTTGATGAGGCTCACTTCACAGTGGTGAGTTGCACTCATATTTCCACTTTCGCTTTCTACTTCTCACACAGCACCTTTTGTTGAATTTTTCCATCTTCTGCTCCCTTTACATTATATTCTGCACATAGCTCACATGCACTAATTTGGAAAGGTAACAATATCCAAAAATAAAAAGTGACTGGTTATGACATGACATTGTGGTTCCCACAAAAGTGAAATACTCAAGGGGAAGTCTTAGGGAAGGATAATTAGCTTCATGAAGTAGGTAGCACATTTCATGATAATGACATCGAATCACACACCTATGGGTTCCACATAAAGATGTCTACTTAGTAAGTTTAGAATATCATAAATGACACAGATGAGATCAACATGGATTTGGCTGACCAATACCAGAGTACTCTAAGGTGGTGATAAGCTGGGGAAACGTGGGGTGGTGTTTAGAGTAAAAGCAAAGGCTGCCTTATTCAGTGAATAATAAACGCATGTAAGTTCATTCTTAGAGTCAGCTGCGAGGATGTAGCATCACACGAAATGACCTCATCAGTACTGCTGAACAGCTACACGTTCAGATCAGTCATGTTCTCCCAGCTAGTGATGGGAGGCTCTCGGGAGAGTTCCTCTGTACCTCAGTATTGTTCTGTGTAAAATTGTAGAGGCCTATGTACCCTGCCACATCTCTGCAGGGAACAAATGAGCCCATGAATGTAAAGTATGGGGTAGATACTTAGAAAAAGACTCATAAGAGAAATCTTAAATTGATTTCTGTCTGCTGCTTGGAACACAAGCAGCTGCTTATACCCCAAAGTCACCCTGCTATCTGCTGCCCTTCGCAGCAGCAGAACTGGGATTCGGTCTCTGCCCCAGCCTCACCCCATCAGCTCTCTCTCACCTCCTACTCAGAGGTGCTGGTCTCTTCCTGATCCAGCGCCCTCAGCCCAGACCCATCAGCCCTCTCTCAGACCCTCTGGCATCTGAGGGTAAAGGCCACCACAATAAGGTTATCAGTAGATACTTGCCAGGGGGCTAGGGTCTCCTTTTGGCTGTTCACCTCTCCTGAACTTCCAGGTCCCTGCTCCAGAAAGCCCGTCCCATCTGAGCCCCGCTGAGCAGAGATGGGTGGGCGGGTGCACCCCTGCCACTACCCCTAACTCCCACCCACGTGGCTCCTTACCCCTCCTGCCTTCCACATGACAGAGCTTCCTGTACTTGCCTTCTCTTTTTTCCCTGAATTCCTGTAATTATTTAATAATTATCCTTGCCAGTCTTATTTTATCCCAATTCTTTGGTAAAAGCAGACATAAACTTAGTGTTTGGAGTCTCTTCCTGAACCCCAACCCCCATCACAGAGGCAGTAAGGACTTCATTAGCGTCGGCACGAGAACCAGTGGTCGGTTTGCAAGGATCCCTCAGTGCCCCATCTCTCGCAGGTGTGTGTTCTCTCAAGCCACAAGAGAGTTTTGAAAATTTTAGAAATCTGATGATACATAGAGAGAAGTGTAAAGAAACAAAGACAGACAGATTTGTCAAGATGTGAGAGAAAAGATTGACTCTGATTAATACAAAATTCCAAATGATGGTTGAAATAAATTGATGCATATCAAATCTGTAATTGCAATTCTATTAATCTGAATGCTACTTTTAACAATTATAGGAATAAAAACAGGATCTTAAGATTAGAAAGAACCTTGGTACCATTCCATACCAGTGTAAGAACATGGAGAGCAGCATTCCTGAGAGAGGCCTGGCATAAATATTTCCACTTACTGAAACGACTTGACAAAATACCACATTCTAATTTTGAGCACTTTTGGTGCCCATGAAGTTATTTCTTACATCACGCTCAAATCTGCCTTTATGCCTTCCAGCCCTGGTCCCTTGATTTTGAGGAAAAGCACATCCTGTTGCACATGCCCACCATCGAATACACCGTAACGAAGAGAACCACATGTCTCCGAACACAACTGGCCTTAGTTTGTTTTAGGGACTGAGGGTCTAGACATGAGACTCGGTGGGGAGGGCTTGCCTAGCATGTGGAAGGCCTTGGCTTCCATCCCCAGAATTGTAAAAGAGGGGAGGGGAGGGAAGGGAAGAAAAGAACGATGTGACATTGAAAGGTGCACAACTCAAAGTACATTGTGACATGTTTCTTCATCAGTGGAAACAACATGGCAAGAAGGGCAGGAAGGAAATGGAAAAGGGACTTGAGATTTCAAAAGCATCGGACCTGTCAGGACGTCATGACTATACAGGAGGTGACTGCTGGGCAAGCAAGGAACAGAAACAAACTGTCATATTTGCTGTGCTAGAAACAGGTGCAATGCTTGGAACAAGGGCCCAACGAGGTAAATAGAAAAGGGCCTGAGGGCTAGGGAAATGGCCCAGCAGGTAAGAATCCTTGCTGTACAAGCAGGCGGCCCTGCTTCTCCTCGAGTTCGATTCCCCAGCATACATGTAGGCATCACACACCTGTAGCCCAGATCCTGGAGGACAAGAGACAGGAGTATTTCTGAGATTCACTGGTCATCCAGTTAACTAAAAATGGAAAAACCATTTCAAGGACACACATGGATGACTGATAGAAAGGAACCCTCAACATTCTCCTCTGGCTCCCACACACATGTGCACATGCATGTGTACAGGGCTTATGCAGCTACACACACACACACACACACATATACCGCAATCAACCCATGACACATACGCCCCATGATGAACAAACATGCACAAACTATACGTGTTCATACAAAAATCTATGTGTATAGACATATATGTACATGTATACATATGGGCTTGAAATGTGAATTGGGCTAAAGGAAGATCAGCTGTTGGAAGATTTAGGAAGGCCTGGAGTCTCTGTGTATTTCAGAATCCCTTAGGATTTAGAACTGTTACAGTGCTGAGTACCACAGGGTGACGGCGAGAAAAGAGAAGAGCCTGAGCAGTGGGTGGGCATCGGTGTGCAGACTGCCTGTTCTCAAGGACCACAAACAGGTTGGCTCACAACACAGACTCTCGCCTTGTAACTAGCTTAGCCACTGTCTGAAGGAGTGCCACTCAACATGGCCTGACCCTGCTGACACGTGACCCCACATGGCCTCCAGTCTTTCCAAGGAATCAACTTTCTTGTCCAGAGGCAACTTAGAGTGGGGTGAGATTAAGTCCCCATCTCACGCTGAGCACTGCAGGATGAACATAAGAAAGTCAGCCTCACGATTTCCCCAACCCTTCCAAATGTTTCTGAGCTTCTTTCCTGAATGAGAATGTAAGGAAAGGGAACCTGCCGGTAAGCAAAGTGCACTATAACTGAGAGTCTCAGTGAGGCGCATCGAGGGGGACTCAGACGCCAGCTGCCGGCTGATTCGTGAAGGCATGCTCGCAGGAACGTCATGCTGGCAGTTTCAGACAAGAGGTCTGAACCAAGCGCCTTGTTCCCTTTGGTGATCCCCACTGTCCATAACCTAGGTAAAGTCCATTTAAAACACCAACTTGGTGGAAGCTAATCTACCCATACAAATCCACTTCCATGGTCTTGACTCCGGAAAGAGAAATTGTGAGAACAAGGAATTTTGCAGCACTAATGACTTCAACACATCTGAGCCGATTATCAGGTGGCTATGAACTAAAATCCTTGTGTTCAAACCAATCTTCAGGCAACTTCTTAAAAACACTAAGGGAGGAGAAAATTCTCTGTGACAGTCCAAGCGGGTGTCTTCATCAAAACAGAGGATTGATCACCAAAGAGAAGAGTCTTCATGAGTCTCAAGTAGCCAGTCTTTTTTGGTAAATGAATTTCAACCTTACATTTATAGTTATTCCCCATAAAAGAAGTTTTGACAACTTTCCAAACAATAGCCCACCTGAGACGCAAACTCATGACAGCAAACTGTCCTCATCCATGGAAGGTGGCAGGGAAATAGAGATGGAACAGTTTCATGCTACGGCTGCCACAGCTATGGGCATCTGCCAGCAATGGATGGACCAAATCAATGACTGATCAGAAATCATCAATGGACGGCAATCTGCTCAATGTTTAAGGAGACAGGTTGCAGAACACTCAGGGAATAATGGTTATGGAGGTAGACTCTGAGGAGAAAAGGGGTAATCTTTCAAGACATCAAGCAGTGTGGCTGTTTGTCTCCCCCTAGTGGTCAGGTGATACCAATGAATAGCAGAGCGACACTAAAGGTAAAATTAACTCCTTCAAATTACCAGTGATCTCCCAGCCTTACCATAGCTATGCAAGATACCATCCACTGGAGCTAAGTACCCACTGTGACTACCATCCATGCTCCTGCTCCGTTCTTCATAAGAGGCTCTGGGGATCTAAGAGTTTCATTTCCCATTTTCTTGTCATTACTAGGGTCTTAGATGCCATTTAAATTCTGCTAATGGAATGCAATTGGGCAAGGTCTGAAATCCAGGATATGGAGAAAAGCTCCCTCTTCCACTGGTGGTGTGGGGGTGGTTTCTGTCTCGTGTAAGATTTGCAGCACTTTCATTGACTGGCCACAATTTTTGTGACATGGAAAGGCGGACAACTCCGGCAGCCTCCTGCAGTTATATGACCTTGGAAAGTTACTTGATTCTGTGGGTCCTGGGATTATTCATTTGTAAGGAATAGCAGAGTAACTGCACAGAGACATTTTGAAGGCTGAGTCACTGGCAAGAAAATGTGAAACCAGGTTGGGGAGATGGCTCAGTGGTTAAAGTAGGAGCTTGCTTTCAAAGCATTCTGGCCTGGGTTCAATTCCCCAGTACCCACATAAATCCAGATGCACAAAGTGGCACATGCATCTGGAGTTAGCTTGTAGTGGCAAGAGACCCTAGTGAATCCATTCATTCAAATTCACATTCTCTCTCTCTCTCTCTCTCTCTCTCTCTCTCTCTCTCTCTCTGTCTCTCTCTTGTGGCATGATTACACAGCCTGCAGAATTTAGGATGCAGTCTTGTATGTTAAAAGCAAAACAAAGCAAAGAAAAGCAAAACAAAGAAAAGAAAGGAAGAAAGACAGGAAGGAAGGAAGAGAAAAAGAAAGAAAAATAATCCTACTAGCAGGAAAATGTCAAGGTGGCTCAGATAGAGAATATTATTCTATTGTCATGATTCTGACGTTTCAGTCAACACAACAGTTCCTAACACAAGCATGCTGCCAGCTCACGAGATGTATGACCTCATGTCAGGGGATGCCACGCCTGGCCTCTAGACGGAGCTAATGGCAGCAGGGCTGAGGATGCAGAATTTAATGACAAGGAGAATTAAAATGGTCATGGTGGTTTGGAGAAGCAAAAAAGCAAACACAGGCTCATGCACACACACACAAAATAAAAGCAGTGGGGGTGCTAAGGGATGTAGTCAGTTCACATTCATGTGGCTCCCAAGGATAGCAAAGACAGATTGGCCCCTTTGGGGTGGGATTTCCACATGCACTAGGATCATTTGGCACAGAGCTCAGTACCATCATTTTTCATCTCAGTGGATTACTGTCAAATGACAGTTAATTCCTACCTAATGCAAAAATAAAGAGCATATTTTATCACATCCCACTAGTCCTTTAATTTAGGAAAGCCAACATTTTCACTAAAAATGATGTCCTATGTAACAGCTCATATTATTTCAAGAATATGAGGTTAAAAGCCTTGGTACAGCCAGAATGGAACACAGTTACCAACTACAATGATTTTGAAAGAAGGCTTACGTAACTCAGAATAGCACCACTGCTTTTGAAAAAGGACAGGGGAAGAAACATGAGATCAGCTCACCCAGCACGGATGGCCAGAATGGGGCTGTTGTGGGCATTACCTCTGCCCACATGAAAGTGAGAAGACCAAAGAGAGCTATGCTGTTGTACTTGGCCCCGCTGTGGGCGCCAATAAGAAAACCAACTTAACAGAAGCTCACAGCAGAAAGTCAAATGCTTGGCACCTGTGCATATCACCCATGAAGTTCCCCAGCTCAACAAAGAAATAAAAAGAGTCACATGAGAGTCACAGGCAGCTGAGCAAGAGGGGCTGTCTGCAAAGTAAGATGACAGCTTCTCTCCTCTTTCTCTCTCATCTATTTCTACTCTCCTTTCCCTCCTTCCCTCCCTCCTTTCTCTTCTCTCTAATTTTCCTCCCTCTCTCTTAACTTGATCCTGTGTTTAAAACTTGGTGCTCTGGAGTCAAGGTTCCAAATCGAACCCTCCCCTGCCATTTCAAATGGATGGTGGAGCACACATTTAATCCATACTTGGGAGGCAGAGGTAGGACAATGCTGTGAGTTCAGGACCAGCCTGTAACTACAGAGTGAGTTTCAGGTCAGCATAGGCTAGACTGAGAATCTACCTTGAAGAAAAAAAAATATATAGCACATATTTTCTCTCATATGTAGGGTCTAGATTTAAATATGTGTGTATATATGTATATATGTATGTGTGTGTATATGCTATGAAAACAAAGGGTGGACTATTTGGGGGGAAGAAGGGGACCAGTGGAAGAGGGTATGGACCAGGAAGAGTAAAGGGATACAAATATAAAGAAACCACAATTATGTATGTGTTCAAAAATGTCATAATGAAACCCATTATTTTGTATGCTAACTAAAAAGGATTCACTAAAAATCTATTTTACCATAGAAATTTTTTTGTTATTTTTATTTATTTATTTATTTGAGAGGGACAGAGAAAGAGGCAGAGAGAGAGAGAGAGAGAAAGAATGGGCATGCCAGGGCTTCCAGCCACTGCAAACAAACCCCAGATGCATGCGCCCCCTTGTGCATCTGGCTAACATGGGTCCTGGGGAATTGAGCCTCGAACTGGGGTCCTTAGGCTTCACAGGCAAGCGCTTAACCACTAAGCCATCTCTCCAGCCCTATAGAAAAAATTTTAACACTGTACCTAAGTGCAACAATATCTGTTGTTTTCTGAAATGTCTCCAGTGTTTTCACAGATAGACAATGCTTTAGTAATATTTTTCTAGTAACAAATGCTTACATTTATATTGATTGTCAACTTGTAAGAACCTAGAATCATCTGTGAGGGATTATATGGACTAGATGAGCCTCTGGTCATGTCTCTGAGGGATTTTTTTTTTTTTTTTTTGAGGTTAACTGAGGTGGGAAGATCCGCCTGAATGGTGAGCGGCACCGCTGCCTGGGCTGGGATCTTGGACTGCATACAAAGTAGAGAGCCGGCTGAGCACCAGCATTCATTGCTCTGCAGACTGAATGTGACCAGCTGCCTCAAGCTTCTGCCACCATGCCCTCTGAGCCATGATGCACTCCAAAGCCAGCTCAGAGTTGGTGTAAGTAAGAGAAGATCTTACTTTTCGTTGCCTTGGGCCCAAGCCTCACTTCGTATCCTGTATAATTGATGCTACCCAATCACCTCACTTCTCCTAACAGATCCCCAGGAAGTCACACCAGCTTATGCTCACGCTGACCTGTGTCATGGGAAATTTTCCCCGGGGTGACAACACACGTCTTTACCCCAGATAGGACTCAGAGGACAGACCAAAGCACCATCACACCAAAACCAGTTTTGGTGAACCAGTGAGTTTCTTGGGGTTACTTACAGAGCAGGGTGAGGGGTGCTTACAGGGGCTATGGGTGAGACAAAGGCAGCAACGGCCCTGAAAAGCCCACGCCAGCACAGGAGACACTCATGAACGCTGAACACACACACTACACAATCTTCAGGCACCACAGCCGGCTGGACAGCCTGGAACACAGTACATGACTTCCTGGCAGCTCAATGGGAGAGTCTCCTCCTCGAATTGTTGTTTCCCTTTATATAGCCCTGAACTTCCTCTCTCAATTCAGAGGAATCCGCTTCTATAAAATACATCTCTTTCATTCCTTCTTAGTTGTAATGCATGAAGACATTCTCCCTCTTAGGCAAGGCCAGCTGGGCTTCAGTTAATATGACCTGTTTTATGCAGTGTGTCCCCATGTCAAAGTAGGAGTGCGGTCAGACTGTGTAGACCATGCACTGCCAGACCACAACTCTTAATTCCATTTTCCATCTAAGTCAGTGATGAGCTGCATATGAACTGAACTTTTGATGTATTAGCTGCCTGTAAGTGTAATGAAATACCTGATGTAGCTGCCTCATAAAGAGAAATCGTCTATTTTGGCTTACACTTTTGGAGTCTCCTGTCTAAGACAGAGGAGCCCCATTGTTCTAGCTCTGTGATGGGAAGCACACCATGACAGAAAACCACACACTTCATGCCAAGAAGCTAACGCAAAAGCAGACACTGTCTCACCATCTTCATGGAGAGACACTCCTCGGTGATCTATGGGCAGCCCAGGAGCCCACCTCTTGCAAGTCCACAGTACCTCCCAAAGGGGCCACCTGGGGAACAATCTGCAATGCATCGGCCTTTGAGGGGACAAACCCTTGACAAATGCCTATCAATCAAAAGTTTCAACCAATCCCATACACTATTTTCCAAGCTTCCCTGGATAACACTAATCTGTATGACCTATGCAGTTCCTTTTCAAATTCAATATTTGGTATGGAATCTTTTCTTTTATGTGTAATCCCTCATATGGGTTATTCTGGGGAAAAGAAGTAATCACAACTTGATGTCATCTGCTTAAGGACAAATCATCTTCCAGTCACTGCACACTAGTTTCATTGGAGTTCCTCAGTGTTCACTGCTCTGAACAGGCGTGGAATGTCCTCTGTGTGAGGTGGTGATGCATGCATGCATAATCCTGCTCTGTATGTCGACGTGGTCTAGGTGACATTGTTCAACACTTCTTTTCTCCTAGTCCATCTCAGGCTCTCCCTTGGTGAAAACCAACTTTTAACTTTCTTTTTTTAGTATTTAATTTAATTTAATTATTTGAGGGAGAGATAAATAGGCAGAGAGAGAGAGAGAGAGAGAGAGAGAGAGAGAGAGAGAATGGGTGCATCAAGGCCCTCTGCCACTGCAAATGAACTCCACATGTATGCGCCCCCTTATGCATCTTGCTTATGTGGGCCCTGTGGAATTGAACCTGGTTCCTTTGGCTTTGCAGGCAAGCACCTTAACCGCTAAGCCATCTCTCCAGCCCTCTAACCTTTCTTCAAAGACTAACACACTGAATTGGGAATGGAGTAAGCACTGATTCAGTATTTGGTGACTGGCTAGCGCTCACAGTCAACACTAGCTACCATTGGCTTTGGTTGTTAGTTTACTGTGATGGTTCATCTCTGGCTGCCAACCTGACAGGATTTAGAATCACCATGGAAATAAATCTATGGGTATGCCTGTGAAGAAGTATCTTGATCAGGTTCATGGAGGTGGGTGGGTGGCACTATTCCATGAATGGGTACCGAAGTGGATAAAAACCAGGAAGTGAGCCGAGCAGCGCCACTCATTCCTGCTGCACTGTTTCAGGCCGAGTGGAAAAGCCCGCCTCGCAACCCTCACACCACGGCTTCCCTGCCGCTCTGGGCTAAACCACCTCACACCCCTGCCACTGTGCCTGGCTGTCAGCACAAACAGATGCTTCCTTCCGTAATTTGCTTCTTGTCAAGTATTTATTTTGTCAAAATGATGTCGCTGAACAAACACTTATTACCAGGACCCAAGTTCTAATGTCTTGTCTTTTCTTTTCTTTCCTTTCTTTCTTTCTTTGAGAGCGACAGACACAGAGAGAAAGACAGATAGAGGGAGAGAGAGAGAGTGGGCACGCCAGGGCTTCCAGCCTCTGCAAACGAACTCCAGACACGTGCGCCCCCTTGTGCATCTGGCTAACGTGGGACCTGGGGAACCGAGCCTCGAACCGGGGTCCTTAGGCTTCACAGGCAAGCGCTTAACCACTAAGCCATCTCTCCAGCCCTCTACTGTCTTTTCAATCCTTCAGTCAAGGCATTGATGATAGGTGAACCATTTTGTTTCTTAGGCTTGCCACAAAATGAAGTAATTTGATATTTGAATTTCTAATAGACCCCTTTCAAGCATGTAACATGACAGTTGGCAAATGAGTGTGTTTCTATCTTTGGATACATAATGAATTAAAGACCCTTATATCTTCCTGGAGAAACAATGACTACACTGAAACCCATGATGATAATGGATTTCTCATCAATAACAGATGTGATATGTAAAGGGAAAATCAATCTCTTTGGATTTCTGATGTCTCAGCAATACAGAACATCTCACCTGATAATTACATTAAGACTAAAAGATTGAGCAACTGGGCAAGGATAAACATTCAGTATGTGGTCAAGCTTGATCAGGTATGTTCTGGCTTTGAGATCTTCATTCTCCTCCAGGGATAAGCTGGCTTAGTTAGTAACATGTTCCTAAGCACAATGTCTTCAGTATGCCGTCTTGAAGACGTTGGGGACATTTCAGCTGATGAATGGATATAACCTCTAGTGCTTGGCCACCTAGCCGACTTGCAGGCTCAGGTTTAGAAAGATGGCTGCCGCTCCCTCCAGGGGGCAGTTGCTGACAGATGACTTAAAGAATGTGCAGTGGTCTGACTACAGTGCACATAGATGAGGACTCTGGAGTTTAAGCGTCAACAAAACAGGCTGAACAAGCTTAAAGCAAGCAATGCCACTGGTTTTACACAAAACTTATGCAGACAGGGAGGCTGGCTTCAAACTTAGCTGGAATCAGGACCTAGAAATTCAACTGAGACCTCAAATTAGTTTGGACCCAGGACCTCAAGACAGCTCTGCAATTTGTTTCTGATTCCCTCAGCATCTTGTTTTCCTCTTCTCTAGGAAATATGATCAGTACACACCTCAAGAGCTCTACTGCCCAAGGAAAGTTGGTCCTTCCCACCGGCACTACTGAAAAAACACAAGATCCAGCAAGGTTGCTAATGGCACTTCCAGGGCTCTGTGATCATCTCTTGGCACAGAGACTAAGCGCTGGCCTGACTTCCCATTCAGCCTGGTGACCGGCAGGGAAGCGCCGAGCCCAGTGGAAGGGAGGCCGAGGCACAAGCGGACAAGCACACGAGGCACTCCTTCTACTCTCCTGACTACTTACATGGAACACCCATTTTCTTTGCAATGTCGTGTGTGTGTGTGTGTGTGTGTGTGTGTGTGTGTGTGTGTGTGCACATGTGCACATGCAGATGCGTGCGTCCTATGCACATTTGTACAAAGGGAAGTACAAATCATCCACTGAACATATGTGCATGTATACTTTACATGCATGCATCTCCTGTATACTTTCATGCGCAAGCTCGTGAATATGAAGTTTATATATCATATGTTCATATGCATTGCCACCCTGCAGGAATGAGTATGACTTTTCACTTTCCAAAGATCCCACTCACACCCTAGAGATGGTAATTAATCAGTGAATGCCTCATGAATCACCAGTAGGACTCAGTATGTTTAATTCTAGCCCGACTGGCCTACGTGTCACCTCAACATGTGTCCAATTTCCATCTCTGGAAAGTCAGAGCACCACGCAGGCCTGCGGCACTGCCCCTAGGACCCTGACACGGGCGCTGCCTCCGCACTGGGGAAGCAGCAGGAGAACATGATTAAAAGTGACCCTCCATGTTGTCTTCAGGGCAGCAGGATCAAAGTGAGGGCACGCCAAGATTTTCAGCCAATCAAAGGACCATGAGATGAGAACGAGAGGCTGTGAGGCCAGGGAAAGGAGAGACGCAGGTCTCTCAAACGGGGCACTCTGATTTCCAGTTCATACTTCAGGGGTTCACGGCAATTTCGGATGTATTCACTTGACTAGCTGGGTGTCGTGGTAACTGCAGGAAAATGAGCAGTATATACTCTGACTTTCACTTTTGCTGAATTGTACATTTTTGTCTCCTGTGCCATGTCTTGTCACCCACAAAAGTTTCCAACCCAGGCTGGCCCCTCATTTGCCATTCAGTCCTACATTGTCTTGAGATATGACCATTGACTGAGAGCTGACATTTCCCAACCTGACAGGGAAACACAGTCATCTCTTACCCACTCAACAAAATACATGTCCTCAAGTCCTTGGACAAATGATAAACGGCATTTAAAATGACAGATCCAATGTGAATCTGTCAAATAAGCAATCTTCATTATACATTAATTTAGTGGTTGCTTTTCCTAAAGCCATTTAATAGCTTAAATTTCTTTTCCTTTATGATTGCACAAATGGGAAAATTCAGATTTTAATTAACAATTACGTTGATCAGTTGAAAATCTTGGGAGCATACATTTGCATATAATTGCTCTCAATGTATAAATGTAACATCCAAAGCCTAATTTTCTCAAACATAGAAAGCCTTTTCATGTCACTCTTAGTTACATATGCACATTTATCTGAATGTGTGGAGTATGTTCTTTTATTGACAAAAAGTCAGCTCTGTTCCTTAATTGTGACTGTAACCACAATTTGGGAAATTCTATTGCAACATCAATATGCTCTGTATATCTTTAACAAGGCTAATGTGGCCTGTCTGTCACAGAGACTGATACTAAATGCTCTTATTTAGTTTACTCCATGCTTTTTAGTATTCTTATTTAAAAAAAAATAAGAGCTTATTTATTTATTTATTTATTTATGAGCAGAGAGAGAGGTGTGCCAGGGTCTTTTGCTGCTACAAACAAACTCCAAATACATGCACTACTTTATGCTTCTGGCTTTATGTGGGTACTAAGGAATTAAATCTGGGCTGGCTGACTTAGCAAGAAAGTGCTTTTAGCCACTAAGCCATCTCCCCAGTATTAATGTTCTTGGTTTTTTTTTTCAAGTTGCATGCTTCAGCCATATTCCATTGTTAAACACTGGGAAGAACAGCCCGATGCTCAATGCTGTGCTCTGGAGACGTTCCTGGGTCCTCACTGAGCACGTCTGTCTTCACACACTGCCAAGAGCAGCCCAGTGCTCGATGCTGTGCTCTGGAGACGCCCCTGCATTCTCACTGAGCACATCTATCTTCGGGTTCATGTGACCAGCACTCTTCTTCAAACACGAGGCGACCTCTCAGCTCGGGACACTGGGCTCTGCAGTCTGGTCTGAGGGCGATGTCAGCCAGCCCACCAGGCACCAGGAACTTCTAGCTGTGACATCCTATCAGTCACGAATGCTTGGTTCTCTTCTCCAGTGAATGATGTGTGGGTTGCCTGCCCTGAGCAAAATCTTCACACCAGGTCACATGGCAACAGAAGCGACAATACAATGACTGAGTTAGTTGGAAGCCAAGGAGAATCCGACTGAAAGTAGTTTCTTTCTAATACACCCGAATCTCCAAATCCGCCATGAGCTCAGCAGGGAGAAACAGTGGTGTCTTCTTTTCTCTTTTCTTTCTGCTAACAGTAATGTCTTGAACCAAACACTGTGGGGTCTAAAACTTTACTCTATCCATATCTGCTAAAATTAACATTTCTTAAAAATTATTATTAGACAAGCCCAATGGACTGGCCTTTTATTTTATGTGAGACAGCGAGAGCCAGAGAGAGAATTCACACACCAGGGCCTCTAGCCACTGTAACTGAACTCCAGACACCGGTGCCACACTGTGTATACTTGTGACCTTGTGCAATCGTGTCACCTTGTGCATCTGGTTTATGTGGGACCTGGGTCCTTAGGCTTCCCAGGCAAGCACCTTAACCACTAAGCCATCTCCCCAGCCCTACAGTTAATTAAAAAAAATATTTTATTATTTAATTAAGAGAGAGAGACAGAGAAAGAGGCAGAGAGAGAAAGTAGCATCCTAAGACCTCCAGCCAAGCAAATCAACTCCAGTCACATGTGTCACTTTATGCATCTGGCTTGCATGGATCCTGGGGAATTGAACCTGGGTCCTGTGGTTTCGTAGGTAAGTGCCTTAACTGCTAAGCTATCTCTCCAGCCCACAATTAATAATTTAATAGGAATAAAATCTGTGAGAAAGAGAAAGTACGGTTCATGGGCATTGCCAAGTGCATACATGCTTGCTTTATTAAAACATACATGACCTTAATATTCTCCTGATTCTGTCCCCCCCCCATCTCTCTATTTCTTTTATAATACTTATCTTTTTCTTCTCTCTCTTCTTGAGTGCTGACCTGTAACTCCCAGTACCAGTAGGTGGCTATGGTCCACAATGAGCTTTTCATCAGAGAGACTACAAGGTTTCCCAAAAGAAGACAGATTTCTGTCAGAGCACTTGATGACCCACCAAAGGTTAGTGGTAAGACCCTACTGCTGAAGACACCATATGCCAATTAGTCCTGAGTAATCCCGCTGCCTCAGTTTCCCCAGCTCTTGTATTACAGACACCGATGACCACACCCAGCTCTTATGTGGGGGCTGGCGATCCAAACTCAAGTCCTCGTGCTTAGACAGCAGGCACTTCACCCCAGAGCCTTTGCCCCAGTCTGAGGACAAAGATGCTAAGGCAATTTCACCAGCAAGGTGGTCTCCTGACTCAGTTTAGCTAAGGCCATTGGCATATGACAAGATCAAAACAGACTTAATGGGGGCAGAAGAGTCCTCAGCTACCTTTGAAGTACTGAGGCCCAGGAAACAGAACCTCAAAGCAAGGTCCCATCAGCGCCTTGCAAGCAAAGTTTCTCACCCATTCTCTCCTGCTCACCTGTCCCTTGTCTCTCCTTGACCCCTGACACGAGCCACAGAAACTAGAATTCTGTCCTCCACGACGGGTCATGAAACCACAGCTCTTTCTCCCACACAGCCAACCATGAAATCTGACAATATGACCATAACTTTTCTCCTCGTTTCTGTGTGAGAGTTGGCCATCAGGAAATTCCCTGACTGACATTGTGAGTCTCAAGGCCACCATTTCGGAAAGTACCCTGCCCCCAAGCCTGGGAGGAAGGAATGCTACAACTGAGAACCTGCATGGATGTCAAGACAAGCCTCCTGAACTCCCGCTCTGTCTGCTAGCGCTCCCAGACTTTCTGTCACCCCAGTCTCTACATGGGTGATCACCCTGCATCAAACCTCAGCACAAAAATGCAGAGTTCAGCCTGAGCCTTAAGGTTCCTGTGATGATTAATTTCAATTGTCGACTCGATTGAATTCAGAAGGCCTAGGGCATTAGCTAGACACACTTTGGGTGTGTTCATGAGGCACTGGCAGAGATGATTAAGAGCTGAGGGGGAAGACTCCCTCCAGTTGTGGGTGGCATCACCCCATGAGTTTGGATCACAGACTGAATAAAAATGCAAACAGTGCAAAACCATTTGACCATTAGCATTCCTTTCTCTATAGTCTTGGTCCACTGAGATGTAAGGGGTCCTGGCCACTCCGCCCACTCCCACAGGCCCAGCCACAAACACTGCCACGCCCTCAGCATCCCTGCCATGATGCACTGCGCCTCTAAGACCACGAGCCAAGTAAGTTTCTCCTCATCAGTGATGGTAATGGGAAGAAGCCAGCACAGCTTCCACGTCGCGTGACACTGCGATCAAGTAACTTTATCGTACTTTCCTCAGGTTAACCTGTTACTTCTTTTTGTCCTGTGTGTGGAACGCGTGTGGTGGGGTGTGTGTGCACAACATATGCACATTTGTGTGCACATGTACATGTACCAGCCCATGTGTGAGGGGCCCGAAGAGAATATTGGTTCTTCTACATTGTTTCTGTGAGGTGGAGTCTCTCACTGAATCTGGAGTTGCTGGTATTTTCTGTAAGACTGGCTGACAAGGGAGCCCCAGTGATTCTCTGGTCTCTACATCCCAAAGGACTGAGGTTATAGGTATGTGTGGCCATGTCGAACTGTTTATATGGGTGCTGGGGATCCACCTAAGTCCGCTCAGGCCTTCATGCTTGCACAGCAAGTGCTCTTATCCACTGAGCCCTTTCAAGCCCTAGGTTAACCCATCTATTTTGTGTGTAGGTGAGTGTGTGTGTGTGTGTGTGTGTGTGTGTGTGTGTGTGTGTGAGAGAGAGAGAGAGAGAGAGAGAGAGAGAGAGAGAGAGAGAGAGTGGTTTTTTGAGGTAGGGTCTCACTCTAGCTCAGGCTGACCTGAAATTCATTATGTCATCTCAGGATGGTCTGGAAGTCATGGCGATCCTCCTACCTCTGCTCCCAAGTGCTGGGATTAAAGGTGTGCGCCACCACTCCTGGCTGAACCTATCTTTTGATATGGGGTGTTGGCCATGGCCCATTATAATAAGCAAAGAAAGGGACCACTCCTACACCGACTGAATCATGATTTGAGGGTCCCCACTAATGCTGCTTGGCCAGCACTGACTGTGTTACCTATCCTTTTACTTACATGCCTTTGGCTCCCCAAGGCTTTTGCATTCTGTCTCTTACTTAATGAGCTTCTTCCCTGGGGCCGTGATTTGGAAAGGACTGATGCACAACCCTTTGGCAGTGAGCGGAAGTACGGACAAAGCACAGGGGCTGTCACAGTGACGATGACATCGGTGTGGAGGAGGAGGTCATCCCCGCGCCTCGCTTCCCTCCTAAGTTAGCCTAGACCTGAATGAGGTCAAGGGAAAGCCTGTCACTCTCTTGAGTGCTGCCTTCAAACTTCCACAGAAAGTGTCTGCCCATGACTTCCATTCATGTTATAAGGGGTCTCTCATTCTGTCAGTCATGGGCCATAATTAAAGAATTAGCTTGGGCTGGAGGGATTGCTTAGTGGTTAAGGCGCTTGCCTGCAAAGCCAAAGGACCTCAGTTCAATTCCCCAGGACCCACGTAAGCCAGATGCACAAGGTAGCACACGAATCTGGAGTTCATTTGCAGTAGATAGAGGCTCCAGCACACCCACTCCCCGCCCCTCCATCTGCCTCTCTCTCTCTCTCTCAAATAAATAAATAAAAATAAAAATAAAATAAAGGAATAGGTTTGTCTTTACACGACAGAAAATATCTAACTTAACACCTTTGATTTGCTTGGCATAGCTTAATGTCCTACTGCTCACCTTTAGTTTTCTCTTGATGCTAAATTAGATGACATGCATTATGGGATTCCTGGTCCTAATTAAGGAAGTGGTCAAGAAACTTCCCAACTGGGTATATATGGTGTGTGTGTGTGTGTGTGTGTGTGTGTGTGTGTGTGTGTGTACAAGCGCATAAGTGCATGTTTCACAGAGCTCACATAGAGCTCAGAGGACAACTTCCAGGTGTCTGTGCGACACCTTCTCGGAGACAGGGTCTCAACACTGTAAAAGAACTGCAAAGCACAGGAAGTCAGACCTGCTGCCCAAGAGCTTCGTCTCCAGGCCCCACCTGCCCGTGCCGTAGGTGCACTGGGATCACTGGGCATCACCACTGTGTTGCAGCTTTAAGTAGGTACTGGTAGACTTTCAAGCAAGTACCTTGCCTTTAACTCCCGATCCATTTTCCGGCCCACTTAGAATGTATTTTTTTCACTCTTCTAAAACCAACACACAAATGTATAGAAAACATAAGTAATTAATCAATAATTAGAGCATGAACCCACATAAGCTCCAACAGGATCAAGAGAGCCTGTCTCTCCCAGAAACCTGCCTTGACCACCATGCACATTCTTCTCGGGGTGGGGACTACTCACACTGCTATGGTATTAATGTCCTTGCTTTCTTTATATTTTTTTGTACATGTCCCTAAGGAATGTCCCTTAATTGGTCTCTTCCTGTGGGTTATTAAAAAGAATGACATCAAGTGTCACTCCATGTGGTCACATGGACCGACAGTTTCTTCAGTGCTGTTGTGGAATGCAATTCCAGCACTCAGAGCACAATATGACTTCTACTGACATCTGAGTATCTGGTTGTTCTGAACAACAGTGACACACTTGCTATCTGCAGCCCCTTGCCCCACCCAGGACACACATAGATCTGTGAGCATCTCCAGTGAAGACCGATACTGATGGTCACCGATGCTGCTGCCATAGGGCATGCAGCTGTGCTCAACACTGTACAACGAATTTTGCAAAAGGGGTTGTTCTAATTTGGACTCCATGACTCCATGCAAGAGTTACTGTGGTTCCGCCTCCTCGACCACACTTGCTATCACCCAGCTTCTCAGTCTGGCATCGAATGGACAGTGATGTCTCTATAAGTAATTGTTTTCCTCTTGGTGATTTTCATTTGCAAAGCCACGATAACTAATGAAATATGGAGACCCACTCTATGTCTATATAAGACCTTAAACTTCTACATATGAATTCTGCTGCTCTAGAATTTTGTATCCAAGTAGATACAAGAAACTTTATGCCGCAGTAATGAGCACAGGGAAAGCAAAAGAAACTCACTCATCCCCCATCCATTGAGAGGAGGGCCTCACGTGCTGTGCCCTAATTAAGCCTTCTAAATCACTGTTAGGTTAATGCTGTTACATGCATCTTGCAAATGAGGAAATGGAGACTCAGAGCAAACCTGTTGCCTTTTTAAGTGTCAGTACTCATCAGCCGTGGAATTCACCCCTCACCTGGGTGTCTCCCAGGCCTGAAGCTTTCTAGTCATTACTTTAGAAATAACCTGTGCTCAATATTCTTTGATAAAGTCATTGATTATATATATATATATATATATATATATATATATATATATATATATATATATATATATATATATGGAGAGAGAGAGAGAGAGAGAGAGAGAGAGAGAGCGGATTGCCTGGCTGATCTGACTAAATAAATGACTACATCCCAAAGTCAGTTCTCCCCTTAACACCCCATAATTTGATCCACAAATATTTAGACAAATAAAAGACTTTTAGTATTCCGTGGGTGGGGTACTCCTTATGAGAGTAATTCATGAGACATTTTAGTCACATGTTTCATTTGCAGCCTGTGACAGGCAATTGTGAGATGATTAACGCCATACTGTAGAGAAGTAGAATACTAAATGACAGCCAGGCATAAAAGTAACAAAGGACAAGAGTAAGGCAAACCATTCTCTAAGAGACACATTTTCATATAAGCAATCAACTTATTAGGGCATTCAATAAATTCAAGCAACACACTTTAAAAAATTAATTTAAAACCAATTAAAGGATAAACATCAAGCAAGACTCCTAGGAATTTATATGCTATTAATGTGCCTTTTCCCCCAACTATCAAGGTCTAATAAAAAGCCTATAAGTCCTGTAGATACAGAAACAGTGTTTAAATGGCCAAATTAACCGGAAGCAATGACTCGGGTATGCTACTGCCCACCGGAGGGGATGGACTGAGCCGCCCCCAACACCTCTGGCAGGATATTAAGAAGAGCAGTGCCGGGCAGCACTCCGGTGTGACCCTCCTCTCCAGCATCTTACAAGGTAACCTTTCAGTGGAACCCGGTCCCAGAAATCACGTTCGTGCCATGAGTGCCACTTGCACCGTTGCCACCAAGTGCAGGCAGGTTTGGCCCTGGCATCGCATGAGGAAGAAGGTGTGTCTCTCACTGATTCCATTCCGTGAAAATGAATGTGAAACAATCTGACTAACTACTGCATGCCTCCTTCACTTTTCTTGAGGTTATTTTAATATTTATGCTATAATTCCTGAGACAAATGCTTGCCAAGAGCTAGCACAGCGTGCACTTTTTAGCTGTCATTACCTGGCTATTCTCTCCTGGGCCACCAATTGGCTACAAAGACTTAAGGGTTCAGTGATCATAGGACTTAAATGGTTTTAACCCCTTTAAGTTTGTTAAATCCCATTATCTCTGCAGCCACTCACTGCAAATTTTAAAATCAGCTTGGCCTCTTCTAGCTCCAGGTCTAAGGATTAGAGGGTTTTTTATTTTATTTCATTTTTTTTTTAGAGTACAAATGCTTTTGTGAAGTTCTATATAGAGTTATCCCCAGCCAGGTGACCTACAGGAAATAAAGACAGCCAGTTCTCCAGCTGGTGACAGCTGATCAGAGCTTCTAAATAGAAAAAAATAAATGTGTCTGTTATGCGACAAACCACCAGGAAACCAGGTAATTACTTCCTGGACTCCACAGGAAGCCACTGACTCGGAAGGCCTGGATGTGAGAGGGGGTGGCACACTTTAGACAAAAGTCAATAAGTGTCTAAGCATGAGGAAACAGACGTTGTCAGATGCCCAAAGAAACTCCAGGGGACAGAGAGCTAAACACAGTGACTTGGAAGCCATCTTGCTCCTCCAGCCAAACCGTTACCATGGATACCCTCTGAGGTCTTACCTCTTGGGTCCTCACGTTGACGTAGCCGTAGTGCGTGCGCAGGGGCCGCCGGTGTGCGTAGGAGAACGGCACCCATTTGGTCCCAGGCTGTCCAAAGCAGTTTAGAAGCAATGGGAAATTCACTTCGTTGACCAGGCGCACAACCAGCAGGAAGAGGAAGGCTGTGACGAAGCTCACGGCCACCACAGGCTTTCTCTACAGAACAGTCAGAAAGAAAAAGGAGAGAAAATGAATGACGTCCAGCTAAAAGCAGTCACACGGGGAGGTTCCTTTGTGCCTCGTTCATTTTCTTTCATGGGGATCAAAGGATCTTGTTATTTAGGATATTTCTGTTGGAGCAGAAAATAATCAGTTGGTGACCAGCTGTCTTTGTGTGCTGGGCCACGGAGAGCAAGCGGAAAAGTTCTCTTGCATGCTTTCTCCCATTCTGTGTCTACCCTTCCTTACCTCTCTAATTTTGAACATTCCTTCAGTTTGTAAAACCCAACTGAGGCGTTCCCAACTGTGGATACCATCCCTAACTCCCCAATCCCTTCCTCTCCACGATCCTTTCATCCCCAACCTAACCAACCCAAGAGACATCGCATTAGCACCACATTTACTTCAAAGAGACATTCATTGTTGTAGTTTTGAATTCCTTTTCCCTTTTCTTTCTATTTTTTATATTTTTATTTATTTGCAAGCATAGAGAGAAGACACAGAGAAAGAGTGAGTATGGACATACCAGGACCTCTAGCTGCTGCAAACAAACTCTAGATGCATGTGTCACTTTGTGCATCTGGCTTTACTTGGGTACTGGGGAATTGAACCTTGACTGCTATGCTTTGCAAGCAGTCTTTTTAACTACTAAGCTATCTCTCCAGCCCTAATGTATTTTTTTTTTTCACTGTGGAATCACTGTTTCTTTCATGATATTTCTTCCACTTAATTCTCAGTTGCTGGAGGCCTGGGGGTGTGGCATGTCACACAGCTCTCTGCATCCCGTGTTCTCAGCATGGTCCTTACATGCTTAGAAGTAAAGTGGATTTTCCACACTCTTGCTGGCCCAGGATCACTCTCCCTCATTCTAGCATTTGCTTTGCGCAGGGAACTCCACCGATGCTACAGGATGTGCAAAAGCAGACTCAAAATGGCAACCACAAGAAGAGGAAAGATTCCACACCAAGCAGACCCAAAACATCTCGTTCAGTGCACAGCCATGGACTTAAACGTGGGAACAACTACACCGGATCAGGGTGAGAGACTGCAGAGGCACAGCTGAGCCTGAGCTTGAGACAGTGTGTGAGTTTTGACTAGCAGGGATGTGTGAGCAGGTATGTGTATGTGGAAACAACAGGTAAGGAGGCAGGAAAAGACACGGATTGCTCATAGACACAGCCTTGCTGTGCAGCACAAGCAGCCACACACACAAATGGCAGCGTAAGGGTGGACTGCCTCAGATACCAAGCCAAGGGTGCACTGCGTGTGAAGATAATGGAAAGCCACAGGAGACGTTTTTGTTCATTTGTTTTATTTTTCTAAAGGTGACATCACACATTATAACCAACATCAGCAGGGGAGAGTAAAGGTAGAAATGTTCTAGGAAACTAGCCCATTTGGCATGGACACAGTTAAGGAGGGATGAAAGCTACAGCAGAACAGAGGAACATACTTCAGTCTCAATTTAGACAGAACAGGTAGAATTTAAGTAGCAGACACAAAACTCAGGGATGACCTTGACCCTAAACAACCACAGTAATACTGGTCACACCACGAGAAACCAGGCTGGCCATAGCAAGAATTTACCGGTGACAAAAAAATGAGATAAAACCCTTGGCTTTTGGTGTTAATTTTTAGGGACTGGAAATTCACAATGGCGAAACATCATGGTGTCGGGCAGAATTGTGGTCAAGGCAACAGCAGAAAGAAAGACCAGAACCATGGGCGGACCTCAACACCGACGCAAGCTGGGCTTGACCTCTGAGTTTTCTTCAAATATAAAGAAAACCAAGAACTCCCTAAGATTGAGTGACTATTTGTTTATGCCATAGAATTACCTCTAGAATCTTCCAAGTCAGAAATGAGCCCAATGACAGTCCCTGCAACTTCGCTGGGGCCCAGACCACACCCTATGTCTGGGAAGGAGAAGCCAGCATATCCAAGCCATGGTCCTCAAAAGAAGTCATCATTGGCTTCTGAATTTTAAAACACCTGCATTCCTCCATCTAGCCAGCCTACTTTTCTCATCACCCGAGAGTCCCTTGAGTTCTCTCCACCTTTGCAAAACCCATGATCTCAACACCAACCACCTCAGCCTTACCTCATTTAACCTTCTAATCATGGAAGAAAAAAGAAAAAAAAACGGTTTAATCGGCTCCTCTGCAGAATCATTATGTCCACAACACTGTGATATGTCAAGGAAGCAGCCTAAATGAGAAGATGGATCTTTCAAGTTTAAAGAGACACAGACCAGAACAGATGGTTTAGTAAAAGCAAGGAGCCCAGTCATCCATTAAGTAAACAGGTAAGAACTTTTTTTTTTTTTTTTTGTCACTACCCGGTAGCTTATTACAAGACAGCAGCTGCTTGCAGTGGACCCAGATGGGATCCATGCTTTAGTCTGCTCTGGCGCCCGGCGTGGCTCTGCTTCTCCAAGTTGCTGATTCGCACGGCATGGCTGGCAGCTTGGGGACAAAGGCATAGAGGGCCCTTCTGAATGCACCCATCGTGATAGGAGCACATACATAATGCATACATGAGTGGGAAAGAAATTAATCATTTTGAGAGAAACTTCAAAACAGAATGAAATCACACTGGCAAAAGCCTGCTCCCTGGGAATCCGCGTCTGCCTCCTGTGTCTATCAAAAGGAACCAAGTGATGGGGGGGGGGGATCAGGAAGTCAGGCAGGCTTTCTCCCAGCTCTCTCTGGAACTGGGCTCGCAGAGCACAGACCCGTTCATTCCAGCTCAGACCTCCAGCCCCACTCCTGGCAAGTTGCTTTGCCCTGACTTCCTTCCTTCTTTTCAGGCTTCAATATTCGTGTTTGACATGTAATAAACTCGTAGTGCTGACCAAACCACTCCCAAATTTCATTAGGAAAGTATAACTTCAAGCCCAGCCTGTGCTCTGGATAGCACACATAACAGAACCCAACAATTAGGTATATTCCTTAAGGGACCTTGCCATGTGTTTGGCGGGGGGGGGGGGGGAGAAGTAGTGCATTGCTGGCTATATGTGTGATAGTTGGTTTTATCATATTAGGTTGAGTTATGAATGACTTTGTTTGGAAATTAAGCATTACATAAGGAGATGTGGTTTGGTGTAAAATTTAAAAGTGGGTGGACTTGGGATGGTTTAAGTTGTGCTGTCAACTTGATTATACCAGGAATCAAGAAACATGCTCTTGGAAGGGTCGGTTAGTTTGTTTCCAGGAAGGATTAATTAAGGAAGTCCGTCCCCCGGCGTGGGGCTCGCTAGTGCTGGACTACACAGGGCAGAGAACGCAGGGAGGCTGGGGCCCGGGCTGCCCTCGCCACTCTCCCATGCATGCGTCTCTCTTGTTTCTTCTATCACTCCTGCAGAATGGAAACACGATTCATCCAACTTCCAAAGTGGAATAAAGACCACAGCTCCCCAGGAAGCCTCTAGCCCTTCAGAGCTGGACTGGCACTACTGAGCATCCGGCCACGTGGACTAGGCAGCTAACAGATTCCTCAAAGCTCACACCTGCAGACAGCTAGTGTTGGAACGCCCAGCTCCTGTCCTATCAGCTAATCCAAAAAATCCCTTTATATTACAGATCCATTCAACTGGTTCTGATCCTCTAGAGAACCCTCACTGACACAGATTCTTCTACGGAACCATGATCTTGACTTTGGTGATCATGATGAAAACCATGGCTAAGGCATTTTGAGGTTCAACGTAGCTAAGAGCAGTGAGAATGCTTAGGTGTCTACAGGAGATGTGTGAGACAGGCGGAGCATCAGAACACAGAACTAAGACTCGTGGTGTAATGCACAGCCCTCTCACACGGCACTAACACACGTGGTCTGACACGCAGCACAAGGGCACGGTCCTCTCCGGCACTAACACACGTGGTCCACCGCACAGCAGGAGTATACATGGTCTACAAGAAAGGAATCCCACTCCCATCACAAGTATTCATTCTTTCTGTACAGCGCGTAGACCAGACCAGGTGCTGAGAGAACGAAGAAAGCTATCAAAGTCTGACCATGTTCACAACTCACTGCAGGAACAGAAAAATGCAATACATGTCACATGAGGTGAAGGGAGGCATGCATGGGGTGACGGGGACCCCCGCGTCTGGGGAGGCAGGAGGGCCAGGGCTGAGAATGCTGGTCTGAGATGGTGGCATTTGAATGAAGTCCTGCAAGAGGAAGGAGAGCTAGGGACTGGAAGGTGAGAAGGGAGCTCCCGTCAGAGGAAACAGCAGCGAGATGGGTTATCAGATGCTGGGTAACCCTTAAGACATTTGACCAGAGGACAGTGTAAGCTCTGGGTGATGGGAGATGACATGGGGCGGAATTCCAATCATAAAACAAAAACTAATAATCCCACCACATTTAGAGGCAATTATCTGTCCTATCTACTTTGAAGCAAGGGAAGGCCAAGGGCACGAAAGTGCTGTATTTCAGCATTCTAAAATAGTACTCCTTTTCCTATCAAGTGAAAAATACACAAGTCACTTCATCTTACTTGAAATTGCCATTTAACACACCACACTGCTTCATTTCCGGTTGTTTAGTATATTCCATCAATATGTTGATCCTGCCAGTGGCATGTGTTTGTACTAATTTGGAGCTCATTCAACACTCAGGATGCGGATACTTCACCCATTAACACCTGCCTGCATTTGATGTCTGACTACATGCACGCGGAGGTGACCTCTGCTGCCACACAGAGGAACTCAGAACAGCCTTTAGATAGAACAACAGGCAATTAGGATAGAGAAAACAACAGTAAGTACTTGTCAACTACTGTGAAAAGCCAGGCTCAACACATTTTTCATACTATACAAAATACATAAATAAAAAAGAAAAACAATGGTCCCCCCTAAGGTCAGATGTGTCCTGAAAAAAATCACAGCATGGGACAGGGGAGATTGTCACTAGTTAAAGGAGCTCGCTCTGTGAGCCTGCTGACAAGAGTTCAAATCCCCAGAACCCATGTAAAGGCAGATGCACAGTGGTGCATGCATCTATAAACTCAACACGTCTACACCAATGGGAGAGAGAGTCAGGAGTATCCTTAAGCTCTAGGGCCAGCTGGCTTGGTCTTCACAGTGCCAAACAAGAGAGTCCCCATCTCCAACAGTGTGCAAGGAGAGAACCAGAGTACCGAGGTTGTCCTTGGACCTACATACACACACACACACACACGTTAAAAAAGAAACCTCAAGCCAGGCATGGTGGTGCACGCCTTTAATCCCAGCACTCGGGAGGCAGTGGTAGGAGGATCGCCATGAGTTCGAGGCCACCCTGAGACTACATAGTAAATTCCAGGTCAGCCTGGCCCAGAGTGAGACCCTACCTCGAAACCAACCCCCCCCCCCAAAGAAACCTCAGAGCACAGTCCAGGCACTTTTGTACTGAGCACTCAAGAGGTGGAAGATGTTGTGGCGTAACAGCCGACTGATACCTCCTTGGTGGAACAAGCCACTGGGGAGGCTCTGATTGGGCCGTGAGAGACACAACGCAAGACCTAGCGGGGCTGTGGACGTGGCTCGGTGGGCAAAATTCTTACTGAACTACCAAGAAAACCTGAGTTTGGATCCTCAGCACCCACGTAAAAGTTGGGCATGGGCGTTCCTGCCCACTATCCCAGTGCTGGCGAGCTGGGGACAGGAGAATGCTAATCAAGGCCAATCAGTGAGTCTTGGGTTAAGTGAGAGACCTACTGAAAAGGCAAAATGTACCTGACAAAAAGCTCTGGTCTCCACATGCATACACACACATGTGCAAGTATACCCACACACACATGATATACCCATACACATACAAACATATACATAGACATACATACTCATGTCAAAAAACCTATACAAATCTGTATTTTTTCAGCATCCCAAACAGCAGCTTCTCCTTACATGCTCTGAAGAATGTCACCCTGCCCAGATGGATCTGATGACTCGCTTTAGGGAAAGCTGCTTTCCTGTGCTGTTCTTCATATTGGGCAAGTCTGACAGGGCTTGTAACAGCTGAGACATTTAAATTTTAATCCCCTCTGCACTGCAAAAATATGCATCAAAAATGTGACATTCCAGTTGCGTGCTCTTTAGAATTGAAATACAATGTATCAGACTTTACAGCATAAATGCCTGTTTCAAAATAAAACCCACAGAGAATTCATGATATAGGGGACAACACAATTCCAGAGATGTGAACCTACTCAATTCAAAAGCCATATTGAGGTATGTCTTTATTTCTTCCCATCACAGAATTAGACAATCACCACCGAATGAAGACTTCATTAACCGAGGCAGTTGCTATTTTTTTTTCAAATTTTCTTTTGCATAAATGGTAAGCAATAAAGTAAAGGTATATTTTTCTATTTAAATAATAATATTTAATGAGTTAAAGAAGTTATATACCTTGATAAAATGGTATTAGCTTGTCCTTATATACCACCATATAATAAATTTGAAACACAATGCCAATCAGCTACAACTTGGTCAGTCCTGACCCATGGCTTATTAGTGATCTTAACAAGTACCAATTCTCATTCCATATGAAACTATGATGCCATCAATAAACTTCTATCTATGGGTCTGCTCCAGCTTTACTTCTCCTGTAATATAATAAAGCTTCTCCTATTTGCTCAAAGATGAATGATCAAAGCTCAGATTTATGAATAAAGCCTTCATTTGTTTTATCTGTCAAGCCTACAATTTGGCTGGATCCTGCTCACTCAACTATGGTGACTCTGGGGGAAAATGTCACTCGTTTGTTGTTGAGTAGGGTCAGAAAGAAAGGTAATAAAAAGGTGAGATGTCCTGATGGAACATGCAGCTAGACAGAGTTCAAATCATAAAACAGATAAAACTTTATCAAGGACAGCCTGAGGGTGCATCAACTCATTGATGTTATCATGAGAGTAGTGAAGGTCACACAAGACCAGTGTGAGAACGTCAGCATGAATGAACTCAGAACGTCAGCATGAATGAACTCGGGGAGCCAATGGAGAACATATGTGGGGAACGATTTAACAGCAGGCTTGATGGTAGGAGGAAGGAGGGGAGCTAAAGTCTGGAAGGAATGTGACCATGAATCTTGTATATCTTTTTTTTTTTTTTTTTTTTTTTTTTTTTGTCGAGGTAAGGTCTCACTCTAGGCCAGGCTGACCTGTAATTCACAATGTAGTCTCAGGGTAGCCTCGAACTCTTGGTGATTGGAGGATCACCTCTGCCTCCTAAGTGCTGGAAAGGCATGTGCCGCCACCACCTGGCTTGTATATCTTGTGTATCAGGCTGTTCTTGTAGTACAGAATGGTGGGACAGGGTGGCACTTATCTGTACCCTAAAGGTGCTATCTCTGAAGAACAGGAAGAGTAGGAAAGGCAAAAGCAACAATCAAACACCACCACCAGGCATCAAACTTTCACAAGGAAAACCTGCAATGATTACTTTCAGAGACTGTCTTTTCTTCACTCATGGGGCACCTAGTGGGAAACTGAAGCCCAGTTAGAGTATAAATGTGTGAGAGAGTACCATAGTCTTACCACGAGACACTTTATGAGTGCCAGCTGTTACAGGGACTGCAGTCTCCATTTTATGGACAAAGAGACAGAGCCCGTGACTGCCCAAGGTCACAGAGTAAAGGAATGGCCAACAAGGGACTTGAACTCATATACTGGCTCCAACATATGAATTAATTGTTATTCATACCAGTGGTAATGCTCTCATAAAATTGGTTCAGAGGCTGGAAAGATGGCTTGGTGGTTAAGGCACTTGCCTGTAAAACCCAACAACCCAGGTTCAATTCCTCAGTATGCACGTGAAGCCGGACACAGTGGTGCATGAATCTGGAGCTTGTTTGCAGCAGCTGGAGGCCCTGGCGTACCCACTCTCCCACCCACCCCCCCGCCACAGCCCCCCACCGTCCAGCCCTCTCTGCTCAATAAAATACTTTTTACCACTGGTTCAGAAATGGTACCTCCCTAAGTAGGCCTTGCAACGGAGTCTGTCGACAAACCAAGTACCTAATTCACATGGAGAACACGAGGTCAATGTGAAGCACAGTGACTGCATTCACTGACTCAGTAATTGTGGACAAATCAAATTCATTTTACCTAAATCTGGCTTTATTCTGGTACTAAAAAGATAGCTCCAGGACACCCTTGGTTAGCAAAAAGGGAACATAAAGCAACTCTTCCTCATTTTCTGCTCTCGTCTTACGGTTCACAATTAGTGCACCAGCATGATAGACCATCTGTGTCTTCATTCCTGAGCACCACACTCGCATCATCCTTTTATTCAATGGAGAAGCCAAAATGTTTGCTGGTTACATAAAAATAAGATAAAATAAACCAGAATGGATGGATGGATAATGAGAATGTGTAAATATAAACAATGGAATTTATTCAGCCATAAAGAAAAAATGAAATTGTGACATTTGTAGGAAAATAGAGGGAACATGACAATATCCTACTCAGTGAGGCCGAGAAAGACAAATACCACATATACGTTCTCTCTCATACGTACACATATGTTTTCTGCAATACGTACATGTACATTCTCTCTCAAATGCAGACCCCAGCTTCTACTTTTGGTATATGTATAGGGATGTGGGGCTTGGGTAGAGGTCCAAAAACTAGAAAGCAGACCACAAAAAACATGAAAGACATTTGAAGAAAGGGTGTGGGAGGGTAACAGAGCAGCTGACATGGAAGTAGAAAGGGGATACTGAGGCAGAAGGGTACAAACTGGAAGGCGGCAGGGAGAAGGAGAAGGGGCCCCCAAAGCTGTGTATGAAATGGCGTAAGGACATCTGTTACTTTGTATCCTGATTTCAAAAGGGGGCCAATTCTCCTTTAGGAATGTGGGGCACTTGTCAGTCTGTCACCTCCATGTATGCCTACAGGCTACAATAGCAAACTTACGGACATTGTCACACCTTCTGTGCAAAAAGCAAACAGCAAGCCCTAAAGAAAATAAAACCAAGGTTGCCCGGGATTCTCTAAGGGAGGTTTCATTGTTCTCCCTGCAAGAGAGATTTCCTATGGCTGTAAAAATTATTGAATTTAATGTCCCCATGAGCTTTAGGAGTTTGTCTGGTGACATGAGGTTATGCAGAACTTTCTAATCCTATGACAACAGAAAATTCATTATTAATGTGTTTGCATGTTTTCTTATTTTATTTGAAAAGTAGCTTTTAGGTGTTCCTGGCTTGAATGGACTTTTTAAACTGTTACAATATCACATGAAAATAATAATGGATACTGTCAATGAGTTTGCTTCACCTAATAATAAAAGTCAGTTGTATCTCATTTTGCTTATTCACTGTTAATATGTGACCTCCATAGGTATCCTTCTTAAAGCAAAGATTTAGAATTCTTCAGAGGCCCAGCAGAGAGCTGCAGACTGACGTTGAATGGGCAGAATGAAGGGCTCTGGACAAGCCATCTCTTGGTGTGCTTGGGCAGAGCGACACAAAAATTTTACCTGAAGGATTAGTTCCAGTGCTGAGACCACAAAGACAAGGACAGAGAGCCCTGGAGTTGTTTTTCTTTTCATTAAACCCTGGTACTTGAGGTAGGAAATATGTTTTCACCCGCGGTAGCCCTCACCAGGCCCCTGACGTTTGCTGAGGGAAGTGCTGACCGTCTCACCCAGGACAAGGAAGGTCATTAAGCAACTAAGCAAGGGGACCAGGTGCTTTTGTTTTGTGTGCAGCCACCTCAGATCACAGTGCTTCTGCAAACATCTGCTCTTCATCTGTTCACTCCAAGAGAGGAGCAGATCTTTTAGAATCCAATTTCTTATATTTCAAGTGGTTCAGAACACAGAAATGGAGTGGAAGCATACATCCTGGTGGTTCTAGTGCCTTTAGGGAGGAAGTCCTGCCTAGAGCCAACACAGGGACGCTGACCAGACAGACCTGACAGGGGTGGGCTCATCAACGGGTACCCCTTATTGTTAATCTGGATCCACACAACCCTACATTATATAACTTACCTTTTTGAGCACATTAAGCTCATCACCTCATATGACAGAAGGAAGGAGAGAAGGACACAAGGAGGAAATATTCTTGCCTTTTAAACAGAAGTTCTAAGCTTCTGGAAAGCTACAGACAGACCAGGATTGTTATGAAAAATGAGTGTTTCTCTAGGAGAAAAAAAATCACAAATTATTCTTTTCTTCTTTGCACCTGGTGACTTCTATATACATATGAAGTGACTGATGGGAAGGAGGGGCTAGGGAAGGAAACATGAGGAAAACTCAAATATCTGTTAGGCTGGGCTTTTCACTGAGAAACAGTTTTGAAATTCCTGACCAAACTTGTAAATCTGAATGGCAGTGAAGTGGACAACCCACTCAGAGCAATGGTCTTCACAGAGTGAGAAGCCATAAATCATGAAATGACTTACATAAATTCATGTGGATTCTTTTTTTAATTGTTTATATTTTATTATTTATGTATTTGAGAGACAGAGAGAATTGGCACATCAAGGCCTCCAGCTACTGCAAATGAATTCCAGATGCATGTGCCACCCTGTGCATTTGGCTTATGTGGGTCCTGGGGAATCAAACCTGAGTCCTTTGGCTTTGCAGGCAAGCATATTAACCACTAATCCATCTCTCCAGCCCATGGGGATTCTTTAATTAAATCAACTCTTGTCTGAGTACTGGTATCTCTTACAGCCAGAAGCTTTTACCAGAGGAGAAATGGATAACAACACAGCACCCTGTATTTCTCAGAGACAATATCCAGCTTCCAGAGGGGGAAAAATGAGCAGTAGTCTGCCCTGTGCTCAGCAGGTATGGGGGTAACACTGTCAGTACTTCTCAGGATAAAGTGCGTTTTTCACCAGTAACCCACCTATACACAAATTATACTACAGAATCATCATATTTAGTCTTGGTCATCTTGTGTAAGCTCTTTGTGCCCCTGTTTTATTATCTGAAATTGGAAAAAATAAAAAGTACCTACCCAAGATTACTAATTAAAAGTTCAAGTGAATTATTCTACATAAAGAGCCCTCAGAGCACTGCCTAGCAACAAGAATGCACTAAGCCAATGAGAACATTTATGACATGATTTCACCAGCCATAAGACACTACTCATTGCTCATCATACTATGAATGTAAATATAATAAAGAACAATGTCAGAGGAAGTGTCTGAGAAGAGGCCTTTACAAGAAGCTGAAGGACTGAACACCTGTGTGCTTACAGTTGGAATGTTCAAGAAGCAAAGCTGCCCTGCAGAATGACACACGGGGAACAGACATACTCCTCCCCGAGAACATGGGCCACCTGCAAACTCTCACCAACTTTCCTGGTGCCGCTCCTACCATCAAGACTCTGCATGGCCCCAGGCTGGTGACACCTGCCAGGCCAGCCATTCTCTGGAAGAATTTAACTTGGTTACAAGCTGATGAGGACTGCAAGGTGGCACTGAGCCTGACAGACTACACTCAGGTAAGTGAACACGTGCGGCGGCATCTAAAATGGTAAGGAAATCGGCAGCACGTTGCTGGCGTTGCACTGACCCTCTCACCATCGTCCTCCCCCAGGAGAATCAGGGATGGCGGCGGGGCTATCTTAGAGATGATGCTTCTCCCCCACAAGCCCAGAGAAGAAACAACCACAGCCCCAGGCCCACAAGCAAAGGATCAAAGGGTGATGGAGCTGCCCGAGGCATTGGAATTCTTCAGCATTTTGGAGATTTTTGTTCACGTCAGCAGTGGGTGGGGGGAAGCCTTGTGTTCTAAATAGGACGTAGGTTCTCCTACACATGAGGGCACCTCTCACCTCACCACGAGTACAGAAACCAACTCCTGGCTCGGAGGCAGCTCAGTGAGCACAGGGCTTGCCCGGGGAGCACGGGGACCTGATTTCTATCCCCAGTACACGTGCACACCTGCGCGCGCGTGCACACACACACATACACACTCACACGCAGAGGGTGGTACGGTGATGTGTTCCTGTGCATCCAGTGCTGGAGAGGCAGAATCAGCAGGATCCCCTGGTGCTCACTGGTCCGCCAGTCTAGGCTAGCTGGTGAGCTCCAGGCCAGTGAGAGACACTGTCTCCAAAAAGTGGATGATGTTTCTTCCTGAGGATGACAGCAGAAGATATGATCTCGTCTCCTCGTACATGCTTGCGCATACACACACACACACACACACACACTTACAAGTTCTCTTACAAGTAAAAGTCGAGCCTTCACAGAGTAACATACATACAAAATGGTCTTTTTCCCAAAACACAGGCAATTTGGCCAGAGCACAGGTCAACAGCAATAATAAACAGGACTGTGACAAAAACATACACATTTCTAAGTAGAGCCATTTTCTGATCAACTTTTTTTTTTTTTTAATTTTTTTTTTTTTTAATTTATTTATTTGAGAGCGACAGACACAGAGAGAAAGACAGATAGAGGGAGAGAGAGAATGGGCGCGCCAGGGCTTCCAGCCTCTGCAAACGAACTCCAGATGCGTGCGCCCCCTTATGCATCTGGCTAACGTGGGACCTGGGGAACCGAGCCTCGAACCGAGGTCCTTAGGCTTCACAGGCAAGCGCTTAACCGCTAAGCCATTTCTCCAGCCCTCAACTTTTGATTTAACATCACACTGGCAGTAGTTAAGTGGCTCATGCAAAATAAAGCTGATTAGTTGATTACTTGCAGCCCCGGTGCGAGAACACGGACGCAGGCCTCCACTGCTCAGCAAGGGCGGACATGCACGGGGCCTGTTGTCGTCTACACTTCGAAATTTTTAAAAATGTGTTTTTATTTAATTCTTTATAACTTCATAAATGTTTACAATGTATTTTGACCTTTCTGCTCCATTATCTTCTCCTATGCCCTCCCCTCTTCTAAACATCTTCTTCCCACTAACCCCTTCCCCACCCTCGTGCATTTAAAAAAATATTTTTATCACCACCAGATAAATGAGGGCCCTGTTTACAATAGCGAGCTTCTCTTCCAACCTAGATGTCTGGAGGCATCTGGAGTTCGCCAGTCCAAATCTCCATCCCAGGCCACTCTTCCTCCTCCCCAAGTGGAGTAGCTGCCGCAGAGCTACTTTGGAGCACTAAGAAATCTCAGCTCTACATAACAGATGATGTTCTCAGACATCTTAATTTTCTTTGAATGTGGATATTCATATGTAAAACATCAATGAACTGATATGAAACCACACACACACACACACACACACACACACACACACACAAAAGGGCTTCGTGTGGTGCCAAAATACATAGGAAATCCACAATTATGAACTTCCATTCCTAACTCCTCATATCAGGTTCCTTCAAACACTAGTCCTTCATAGAACACTCTTAACCTTACTCGAGAAAACAGCTATTCATCCTTCAAGACCAGACCCAAATGTCATCTGCCCAGTGAAATTGGCCGCCCCTCTGGTAAGAGTATTATCATTATTACTTATTTACTATTTTTCCCTGTGTGTGTATGGGTGCACCAAAGCCTCTTGCTTCTCCAAATGAACACCATTCTTGTACCATTTCTTGCCACTAGATTATGTGGTTGGCATGGGAAATGAAGCCCGGGCTGGCAGGCTTTGCAAGTAAGCACCTTTGACCACTGAGCCATTGCCCCAGCGTCCTCTCTGGGAAGATTACATGCACTTTGTTATGGCTGAAGCATGCTTTCTCATCTTAAACTAACAGCATGATTACCAGTCAACCTTTATTATTCAACCAAATTCGGTGTATTTAGTCTATAGCCTACCTACTTCTTCTCAGACAGATACTGTTAATCAATTGAAGAAACAATTCCCCAGGTCAGGAAATTCAGGAACTTCTCCCCACCTCCTTCAGCAGTGCGGGGCCCGACCCATCCACTTACCACTTAGTATGGCACAGGGAGCAGCTTAGGGCAAGGGGTCATTCTTTAGTAAATCCACAAACCACAGGACCACGAGACACAATGTTGCTGTCTCTGGGCTCTAGTTCTTCATTTGTAGATCCACTTTTCAGAGTCCTGGCCCTCTCCTAAGACCTATAGCTCAACTAATGCTGACCCAGGGATCCTAGTTGACCAAAGCTAATGTCACTAGCAAGGCAAGCTCAGAACAGGGCTAAGCAGCTCCACGCAGGGCTCCACACTGGGTCTAGACTCATCCTCATCAGCAGTCAGGCATGCCTACAGAACACTCTCAAGTTCAAGCTGATGTCTGTGGCAGGGAAAAGGAAACGGGCGAAGAATCTGTGATCTTCCCACCTGGCAGAGAGCAGCTGCCACTTACCAAGGCCGACCTGATTGCTGTCACTCTGCACCTCTGAGGAGACGTTGTAAGCCTTGGCAGAGAGCATGCCTTCAAATGCTTCCACCCAGCTGTGCAGAAGAGATGGGCGCAGCTCGTCTCTCAGAGCGTCGCCCACGTGTCACACGCGCGGCCAACCTACTCCCGGGCATCACACAGGGACCGTGAAGTGCCCACCATGCCAGGCTGTTGGAAACTTGTGGTTTTGTTAGAAATGTTGGACACGGGGCAAAGAAAGCCTGAGAAATTTCATTCTGTGCATGTTTCTTCAAATACGGGGACAATAGCTTTTTAAAAAATCTTACATAGGACTGAATAAAGATGAAAATGTCTCTGGAGATTATCTGTTGGATTCATAAGCCAAATGTCCAGATGTATGCAGTAAACATTATCACAAAAACACACATGAGAATAGTTCCCAAGGAACGAATGACAGTTGTGATGAAGGAGGGATCACTTCTCCTGATTGAGAAAACACAGCTGGTGGCAGGGAGACACTGACAGAACTTCCTTTAAAAAAACAAGCTTCAGGGCTGGAGAGATGGCTTAGCGGTTAAGCGCTTGCCTGTGAAGCCTAAGGGCCCCGGTTCGAGGCTCGGTTCCCCAGGACCCACGTTAGGCAGATGCACAAGGGGGCGCACGCGTCTGGAGTTTGCTTGCAGTGGCTTGAGGCCCTGGCGCGCCCATTCTCTCTCTCTGCCTCTTTCTCTCTCTCTCTCACTCTCAAATAAATAAAAATTTTAAAAAATCTTTAAAAAAATACAAGCTTCAAACTGGGGATATGTCTAATAAGCATTAGGCCCTGGGTTTGATCCCCACCACTACCAAAAAAGAATGAAAGAAAAAAGGGGTGTAATGTCTGCTGGTGTCTGGCTAAATGCTTATACTGTGCTCAGCAAACTGCCCAGTAAGCACTTCTTTTAAGTACATACCCATATATTAATGCAACTCTCACTTTTGGTAGAGAACCTTCTCTTTTCAGATGGCAGTGACCTTGGTGACTCAGAAGGCACCATGGTGCTGAGAAGAAGTGACAGAGGAGTGTCCAGCACTGAAATATCTCTATCACATCTTCCAAGGATCAGGGTCCATTGCAGAAGAGGTGGCAGAAAGAATGTAAGAGCCAAAGGGAGGGCAGGACTCCTTCCAATGTGCTTCCACAGACACAAAATAGCGTGGATATCCATGACCTCACAGTGCCTGACACTACCTACACAAGACCATCATAATAGGAGGAAAAGATCAAAATAAAAGAGAGACTGATTGAGAGGGGAAGGGGATAAGATAGAGAGTGGAGTTTCAAAGGAGAAAATGGGGGAGGGAGGGAATGACCATGGAATATCATTTACAATCATGGAAATTGTCAATTTAAAAAAAAAAAAAAAAACAAAGACAAAAGTAAAGAAGAAAAAAAAAGGAAGGAAAGGAATATAAGTAAGTTTTGCTGCCCAAGCAAGTAATGTGCCTCAACAACCTTGGTTGCTACCTTATTGAAGAACTACACCCCAATAATTAAAATTCCTTCTTTAATTTTGTGATCATGTAATACAGGTACACAGTGTGCTTTGGCCACTTTCACCTCCTGTCACTCTTACCCCACGTCACAGGCCCCTCCCCCACTAGTCCTCCCACGGCCAGACTTCTGTCACGGCGACTTTTAATTTGTTTTGGGGACTGATGAGGTAAAAGTGGCTTATGTGAGCCTGGGTGGGAGCTTATTTACTGGAGCACAGATATTTCACTAGAGGGTACACAACCGAAGAAAATGAGTCCTAAAACCTCAGTTATGAACTGTGAACAATCCTCAGCGCGGGAGGGTCTCCTCGGTCCCTCCCGTCTGTGAGATAGAAACCCAGGCCAGTGCAGGTCTTGTGCTGCGAATTCATAAGTGCAATGGCCCTGCACAATGACTCATCTCTGACAACCTGCATAAACTTGCACCCTGGACACTGTCATCTCTTACACTCAGCCCTGGACACTGTTGTTCATCTCTTCTGTTCAGCCGTGGACCACTGGTGTTCATACCCAGTTCCTGGACCATTGTTGTTCATGACCCCTCCTTCTCATGGTGGCCTGTCAGACTGTGAGCAATGACACCCTAAACTGAGTGTTTTTTTTTTTTTTTTCAGCAGAACCTCTCTAATGTCAAAATTGCTGAGTACATGTAACACAAGTCTAGGCCGCGCAGGGCACCGGAAAAGCCCTCGTTACTAGCCACATGACTGACACATTAAGTTCTCCGCAGGCCTCTCTCCCAAGCACAGAATGAGCAGAAATTTCCCCTGCACATTCCTGCGCTGCTGTGGGACCTAAACACTCATCCCCCCCGTGATGCTAAAAAAACCACATCACTCAGTATTCCTTAAGAAACCGTGTTTGCCACACCCCTTGGGTAATTTTTCAAGCATGAAGTTGGCCCATATCCTTAGCGTATTTTGACATTTCCATGCATTTTGTTTTCAGGTGTTATTCTGCAAATCAGGCTTTACTCCTGTTTTGACAGAGGCTTTTTTTTCCCCTGGAGTAAAATAGATGAGCAGTTCAGCAAGACAGGGCGGCTTTTATCTGCAGGAATCTGCCTTCCAGCCGGGCAGACAATAGCAGCGAGGGGAGGCGAACACACACCGCGTTTCCTAGATGTGAGCGCCCCCCCCCCCACGGGAGGTGCAAGTGGGAAGACAGTTTATTCCCATGTGGCGCTGATCGTGGATCCCAAATACTTCTGAATATATCACTTTTATTGCCTTTCATATTGAATTACTTTGAAAAGAAAAATACTTTTGTGGGAATTCAAAATCAACATAGTTTAAGAGCTTTTAGAATCTACCTCTAGGACATAAAGGGAAGCTTAAGGAAACAAATACTTCTTCTGGGGCATAGCAGACACACTCTCACTGAGACACTCTGGGTTTCTATGCTGATTTTCAGGGGAGAACTGTCAGTAACCAGTCTGGGGTCCAGGCATTCTGGATTCTGGCCTTGGGGCGTCAGGACTTGACATGTCACAAACTTAGCTCCCGAGTGGTTTGACCGGGTGACTTACAACACCCCTGCACCACATGTCCCTCACAGGGTTGAGCTCAGGAGTCTTCCTCATAATAAATCTGACTGGGAAAGCTCACCTGTCCATCACTCAAAATTCTTGTTCAATATAAATCATTTATTGATTAAGGAAATTTTAAAAAATAAGATTTTCTCTTCTTTGCACACAAAAACAGACTTCTACAATCGAAGATATCTTGTCACAGCACTGAGAAATGTAAGTCAAATAATTACTCTAATATCATAACAGAAAAAAAGAGAGCTTAACAGATTTGCTATTTTCTACAAATTAATATATACCTGTTCAATATTGATACCATGCACAATATAAAGTCTTGGTTCAATTTATTTTCCCAAGACAAGCAAACAGATGGGATCACAAGATAGTATAAGAAAAAGTAGAGTGCGGTCATTGTAAGGCAGTGGCCTGCTTTCCTCTCTCCTAGGGCTGAGCTTCTGTCTGGGCCAGGACTCTCTGCCTTTGAGCTGCCTCCGTGCCTGCTTGGCATCACGTCGGCATGCGGGTGGCTCTCCAAAGACTTTACTTGACCACAAATTCATGGTTCGTTGCTCAGCAGAACACTACCAGGGACTTGTAAATCAAGCCATGCTCTGGGAACAGAGGGCAAAACAAATAAGAACAGTGAGTTTTCTACAAACGAAAGCCAGGCCTCAACCTGTTAAAGAGAAGAAAGAGAAATGAGTCCTAGAACCAAAATTCCAGAAACTCATGGACAAGCCAGGTGTCTCCTTAGAAAGAAAAGAGATCCATCGGCTCCCAAAGCATGCTCTGGAGTGGAAACTATTTTGCCTTCTCACTCACTCACCGACCAACACAGCGCCCCCTTTCCAAGAGCTTGCTTGGCTCTTCAGGGTTTTGTCCTCTTCCTTGAAGACCTGAAACATGGGGAACACCCTACTGAATGCTGGAGGAACGGGGACTAACGTCCTCATAACAGAGTGTCACGCTCTGAACCTCCAATATGGAAAGTGAGGATCCAACCTGCTCTTTCTTGGATTAACCCTGAGGACTGAATGGCATGGAAGTCCTGAGCACACCACCCCTAAACAGGCCACCTTAGCATGCGAATGATTTTGAACTGGCACTACCCAAGATACCAGTACCTCCAAGAAAAAGGCATGGCCTTCCTCCTGCTTCTAAGAAGCAGGAGGTGAAATTTCCATACGAATGTCACATGCAAGATCTCATCTTTACACAAAAAAAGCAACACTGTTATGAAGAATGAGAAGTGGAGACCAAGAAACCTCTGTACAAATCTTGTCGTATCTTCTCCTATAGCTTCCGCCACAACTACTTGTCTTTCCACGCTTCCCTAATTAGGACATAAGTGTCCAAGGTACTGTTCTTGGGATGGCTCCTTCACTACGTAAACAAATAAAATAAATATGGTTTTTCCCACTGCTCTTTTTTAAAACATCTATTACCTTTATTTTATTTCCAAGCAGAAAGAGATAGAGAGGAAGAGAATGGGCACAGCAGAGCCTTCAGCCGCTGCAAATGAACCCCATACACATGCCCACGTTTTACATCTGGCTTTATGTGGGGACTGGAGAATCGAGCCCAGGTCCTTTGGCTTTTCAACAAGTGTCTTAATTGCTAAGCCATCTCTCCAGCCCTCTGTCTTATGTTAATATAGTTCTCAGACCCCCCCCCCCCGCCCCGGTAAAAACCCATAGCAGGGCAGAGGTGAATCTTTGACTTCCCTACATCCGTGTAGCACACAGTGATGGCTCATTGCCATTATGGGGCTGTTCCTTCCTCTTCTCTCTGCCCTCATCGTTCATTAATTTATAATGACCAGGACTCAGTGGGGGAGAGGTAAGAAAACACACACACACACACACACACCTTTACCAAATGTGGCCACAGCGAAGTCCAGTGTCACCATGTAGAGATAATACACTTGGCAGGACATTCAGAGAATTTTCAACTACAAAGGCCATGCAAGTAGCGCTGTGAAACACACAACCTTGGGCCTCTTTACTTTGAAAAATCTTCAAGCAGCTCTTTGATATCAAAGAATATACCTATTTTTGGGAGTTTTAAGCTATAATTGCTCAGACTCCCTGGTGGGAGCAAAATAGTCTTTCGTAAAGTAAAGAAAAAGGAAACATCTCAATTAACAGCTTCCAGAGGGGAGTGAGAGGCACTCAGTGGAGTGGAAAATTCTGAACAGAGCTCTTCCACAGCACAGATCAGGGCAGCAACAGCTGCCAGACAGGAAAACCGAGGAATCAGGATGGAGTTACAGTGCTTCATAATCTGGCCAGTCCTGAAAATGCTGAATGCCTTCTCTTGCTTATCACAAATTATAGAAATCTGAATCCTTGTGTTATCTAAAAAGCACAAAAAATATATGAAATAGACTCCTCTTTGGACATTTTGCCTTCCTACAATGATATTCAAGTCTATTAACATCACATGAATTATATATCTAAACACACTGGCTGACGGCAGGCTATCACGTCTCATCACTCTGCTTCTCATAAGTGGGTCGAGCTTGACCATCAAAGCCCTTGAAATGCAAAACAAAAAAAAAAAAAACCCTCAAATTTACTCTTTTCTGACATTTATGAGTGCCTTTTCTGCTTGACTGCCTTTCACCACCTGGAAATAATACTGAAAGCGTTGTGGAACAAACCTGATATAAACATTGCCAAATAACAGAAAACAGACAGCGAGATTTCAGGCACGGCAAAGCTAATCTAATCTAATTCTTCCTCTATGGACAAGCCTGCATCTATGTTTGCTTTATTTTTAATTTTATTGTTTTTAAACTTTTTATTTATTTATTTATTTATTTGAGAGCAACAGAGAGAGAAAGTGGGAGACAGAGAGAGAGCACGCGCACCAGGGTTTCTAGCTACTGCAAATGAACTCCAGATGCATGCGCCCCCTTATGCATCTGGCTAACATGGGTACTGGGGAATCGAGCCTCGCACGGGGGTCCTTAGGCTTCACAGGCAAGCGCTTAACCACTGAGCCATCCCTCCAGCCCTGTTTTTTTTAACTTTTTTTTTTAATGAGAAAACTGGCTTCCAGCCTTTGCAATCAAACACCAGACTAGTGTGCCACCTAGTGGGCATGTGTGACCTTGCAGGCTTGCATCACCTTTGTGCAACTGGTTTACATGGGACCTGGACTGTCGAACGTGGGTCCTTAGGCTTTGCAGGCAAGCACCTTAACCACTGAGCCATCTCTCCAGACCTTGTTTTGTTTTTTGATTAGAAGTGCACTGTGGCAGCCTTCCATCAGACCACAGTTAAACTATTCTGGGGTTTTTATTTTACCTCTAATTAACTGTGATTAGACAATAGATATTAAAGATTTTTAATAATATGCTCTCATACTAAGCACAAGTTCTAAGAAGATTCTAAGAGAAACTTTTTCTCAGTGCATTTTGACTTTTCAAAGGTACTGTTTTTATTCTAACCAGTAACAATGTGCACCTAAGAAAAAAGTGTTCCTGAGTCCTGAGTTTCAACAATTTAAGAAAAATGGCTTTCTGAAAATAAAATAGACTAATGGCAGTGAAGAAATGGCATTGCATGGGCTTAAATACAAATAATAGGAACAATGAACCTCGTGACTGAAGAATGGCAGTAATTCCTCTAGCAAGGCAAAAAGAGCTATTTTCTCTTCATTGAATAAATGTACAGTCTCTCATCAAAATAGGGCTTTCTGAGAGAGCACAAAGCGAGGCTGTATGCCCCCAGATGGTTTCAGAGAAGTAACCAATTTGCCTTCCTGCTAAAAGTTTTTACTGACCAGGACAGCATCCTGCTTCTCCCACTCTTGCGGATGGTACAGAACAAAGCGCGGCCCTGGCACACACACCAGGCCTCCCCACTCAGGCCTGGGCACGGACTTGCCATGAGCTTCGATGTCAGGAAACATCACCCTTTCCGGTTTGAATGCTTCTGTGTCTAAATAGGCACACACACACACACACACACACACACACACACAAACAAAATTGCTGAAGGTCTTAGAAGAAAGAATTTAAAAATGAGTGTTTTCTCATCAAAATATGGCCTTCCTAAATATGGCCAAAGGATGTGATATAATTGAAAGAAATTGTCTACACAAAACTCCATCACTATGCACAATGGATATACACCAATAAAAATGAAGACCAGGAAACTCAGCAGAGAATAGTGGAGTTTCTACAGGATGTCCACATGTTTCTTTGCAGACCTGCCAGTGACAGGGAGAATGGCAGACGTGGGGGGATGAAGGGAAGAACGCCTTTGCTGTCTTTTTGGCCTGGATTCTAGTCTGGGTTCTTCATTAACCAGCAATGTGGCAATGAGCTCTGTGCACTGAGTTTCTTTTTGTGTAAAAATCAATGGAGAGGATGAATGGACCTAAGATTTTCTTTTCTTTTTAAAAATATTTATTTACTTATTTATTTACTAGAGACAGAGAGAGAGAATGGGTAAGCCAGGGCCTCTAGCCACTGCAAATGAACTCCAGACAAATGCACCACCACGTGCACCTGGCTTTACATGGGTACTGAGGAACTGAACCTGGGTCCTTAGGCTTTGCAGGCAAGTGCCTTCACTGCTAAGCCATCTCTGCAGCCCCATAATGTTTTCTTGAGTCACATCTAGCCCCAAATAGAAATTAGTGCCATCCCAAAGATTATAGAACCTGATAGATCAGCGCTTCTGAGAGGGAGAGGAGGGCCTCGGTGCCATCTAATGAGGCATCGCAGGACTTTCTGCCACCAAGTGGTGATCAGAGCTGCACGAGGTGCAGTCCCTCACCTGAGCATGGCCGGTTACACCACCCTGTGGAAAATTTACAGTAAGGAGGGAAGATGGGGTTTTACATTATTATTAAAGTTTATAGTGGACACACGGTGTTCCCAAAAGGCACCTGTGTTGAAGATTTGGTCACTAGCTAGTGGCTCTATGAGAACGTGACTGAATCAGAAGGATGCTAACTTCACCAGGGAGATCATAACTAAGTACGTATTCAAGACACGGGGCATGGCAGTAGGAAGGAAGTCACTGGGACATGCCCTTAAAGACAGACCCGTCCTTGGCTCTGCTTTCTCTCTCTGCTCCCCGGCTTCCATGGGTGAACGTGTTTGTTCTTGCCACACTGCCATGATACCCTGCCTCACCACTGCCCAGGAGCAGCACAGCCAAGCAACAACTGAAAGCTCTAAATCAGGGCTGGAGATTTGGCTTAGTAGTTAAGGCATTTGCCTGCAAAGCCTAAGGATCCAGATTCTACTCTCCAGGGCCCACGTAAGCCAGATGCACAAGGGGGTGCAGGCATCTGGACTTCATTTGCAGCGGCTAGAGGCCCTGGCATGCCAATTCTCTTTCTCTCTCCCCTTCTTGCTTGATCTCAAATGAACATGACAAGGAGCTATGAATCAGCCAAATAAACCCTTCCTTATCTCCTGAAGTTTATTGTTATTATTATTATCATTATTATTATTATTGTCATAGCCCTAAAAACCTAATTAGCACACAATAAGAAGTCACAAATCTGGTTGGAAATTTTTTAAAAACACTACTCCAATAAAAGACGGGTGGAATGTTACGTTTACAATATTTGCTTGAGAGGAAAAAAGGGTTATTTGAGGTTGTAGCGGACCAGAGAATGCAAAATGAGTGACATGGTTGCTAAGGAAAGTCACTAATTTATAGGATTAGGGAATTAATCTGGATCAGAAAAGACCCAAGGAACAAAGAGAGTTGGTGTGTTCATTTTTATGTAGTTCAAGGTGACCAACTTTGACTTCATATAATAATTACTTTGGTTTTCTGTGTCAGAAAGTATTAGCTAAGTTTTTTTTTTTAATTTTCTCTCTATTTATTTATTTACTTGAGAGTGACAGAGAAATAGGCAAAGAGAGAGAGAGGGAGAAGGAGAGAGGGAGAGAATGGGCATGCCAGGGCCTCCAGCCACTGCAAATGAACTCCAGACGCGTACATCCCCTTGTGCATCTGGCTAACGTGGGTCCTGGGGAATCGAGGCTCAAACCGGTGTCCTTAGGCTTCACAGGCAAGTGCTTAATTACTAAGCCATCTCTCCAGCCCTTAACTGAGTTTTTAATAGACACTGAATGAAGTTGAGAAATGGAACTGCAGAACCAGACAGAGCTCCACACACTGGGAGCCCCACATGCCATGACAAGTAAACATGTCATTTTGTGAAGTGACCATCTCAAAGGAAGACATCATCAGGTCAAGTTTACTGGTGACTTTCAAAGGGAAATCTTGTTTGGAATGAGTTTTTACAATATTCGTCACTTTAGATGCAAGCTATTAGCTTAAATGGCAAAGTTCTTCCTTTAGCAATAGTACTCAGTGAGCCAAACTTCCTTCAAAGTACTTAGCAGATACCAAAAGTAAAGATGTCAGTCATGAGGAAGTGTCACAAGGAAATACAAAAAGTGTCATGACTAACACCCTAGTCATTTTTTAACTTTATTTCTTTTATAAACATTTGATTGAAAACTTCCATAAATATAAACAATGTACCATGATCATGATCCCCTCCCATCACCTTCCTTCCCCCTCCCAAGCCCCTCCTCCACTGAATCCCTTCTTGCCAGCTGATCTCTCTTCCATTTTGATGTCCTCATTTTCCCCTCATATTACAGAAGTCTTGTGTAGGTAGCTTCTGCCACTGTGAGGTGAGTAACCAGGCCACTTTCCACCTGAAGACAGTATTACAAGCATTCCTCCCCTTCCTTTGGCTCTTACATTCTTTCTGCCACCTCTTCCATTGTGTCCCTGAGCCTTAGGAGGTGTGATAGTTATGTCCTAGTCGCTCTTTCAATATTTCATGAGAACATCCTTGTACTAGCTCCTGAGGGTCTGTCCTTGACACGCAGAGAGCTTGTTTCTCTATACCTAGGCATACAGTGTTCCTTGTCCTATGATACTGAAGTCACCAACGCTAACAAAACAATTTGACATTGTGACTGACAATTTTTAGACTCCTCAGTGAGTGGGGGGAGGGCATTGACAGCCACTAATTTTTAACATTGCCTTCAGAATGTTAAGTTCCTAAGAAAATACATGGCTCAGGACTGACTGCAGCAAAGCTTAATGACTGGCTAAAATGAACATCAATCTCAAAATTTACTCTGAAAGTTCTCAGAATAGTGCTATAAGATTTTCCCCTAATGGCTGCTAACTCTTCCTCCCTCCCTCTCTCTCTCATGCTTTCTTACTCTCCCTATCTATGAATGTATTGGGGGCGCACACATACCACAGTGTGGGCGTGGGGGTCAAAGGACAACCATGAGGGGTGGGTGCTCTTCTACTTTCTTTGAGACAGGGTCTCCTGCCATGCTACGAGTGAACACTAGTCTAGCTGGCCATGTTTCAGAGTCTCCTGAATCCACTTCTCGTTGCTGTAAGTATGGTGGGATCATACACAGAAACATGCACCACTTTATGTCTGGCTTTACATGGCTCTCGGGATGCAGTCTTGGCTGAGCAAGCTTTGCAAGCAAACATCTTTAACCACTGAACCACCTCCCTAGGCCCTGCTAATACTTCTGGTGATAAATTTCACCTACCAACATGGCTCGTTCATGTTAAGGCTGCGAAACAAGGAGAGATTGACAAAAGGAGCTGTCCACTATTCGAGAGAAGAATACAAGATCTATCTTATTTTATTTCATCTTCTGGTTTAATCATTGTATGTTTGGTAATGTGACATTCCCACATTATTGAAGACGTTGGAGGAACAAACTGCCACCAATCAACAGATCATTTTTCATTTCCCTGCAGACTCTAAAATTAATGATGCCCTCCCCTTTCTTATGAAACCCTTTTTTAAAATATTGTATTAAAGAAGAAACTGAATGTGGGAATAATCAGCATTTCTTTCGTCCTGTTTTTGCGCCTTCAGTCTGGCACCTTCCCCGAGCACCCGAAGCCAGTGCCATCAGTGGGCTAAGGGACAGCCACTTCCCCTGTTCCAGCTCGTTACATCTCTGACAAGCAACTTGCTCCTTCAGGATCCAAGATGTTCTTTTCCTACTTGATTCTTTCATGTCTGTTATTCCTCCTTAACTCAGTTCTTGCAACACACTTGGATGCTATTTCCATCTTGCTAATTGGGTCCTGGGGAGACTCCTAGCTGAGCTGGGGCAGAGAGGGCTCTAGGAGAACGTGCCTGGGCTCTATGTCCTGACCAGCCACTGCTCTGCTGCTGTCCCCTGCCACAGAGCTGCAGGGTGACCCCTCAGCTGGGGGCCCAGTGCAGTGGGCACTCTGCCCTGGAGCAGCAGAGTTCTCACCAGCCGGCTGCTCTGATGGCTCTGGGACTTTAATTTTAAAAAAGCTCTTGTGATAGGACACTATAAAATATTGAAGAAGGGTCGTCAGAAAGAGATTTGTGTTCTCTGAAATTTAGTTTCAGAAGGCTCCTGGAGACATACCTGCTTATTGTAATACACTTAGTCACGCATCTTCACCCCTCCCCCCCCTCAAAACAAGCCAGCCCTGTGGGTGATTGTGCGGGGTTACAACCTCTGGTACCTCCTTCAGTGATTAAGCACTGTTTCCTCCTGGTATCCTCACTCACACCTTTCAAATCTCAGCCATTGGTGGGTAAACTGCTTGGGTGCAGCTGTGTGGTAAAGTAGATTATGAAGGCACCACTTGATCACCTCCTCCCCATTTGACCCACAAAGGGCTGTTTACCTCCTAAATGTCACACCTCTTCTAATTTCCACATGTGTATGTATGTGTGGTATGCAGGTGTGTAAGCATGCGTGTTCATCTGCATGTGGGTACAAGTCACAGATGGGCACTGGCTGTCTTCCTCAATCACTCTCTACCTTATTTTTAGGGTTCACTGATTTGGCTAGAGTCGCTAACCAGCGATCCTCAGGGCCCTCCTCCTCCCTAGCACTGAATTACAGCTGTGCCACCATGCTGGGCATTTGGGTGGGTGCCAAGGGTCCAAACTCAAGTCGTCACGCTCACATTCACATCCTCGTGTTTGTGCACAGGCGCGTGAGCGCTGCACCATCCGCCCCACCGCGAGCCCCTCCCTTTAGGAAGCACACACTGCGGCTGGGGGTCCCGGGCGGCCCCGCGAGGCTAGGCCTGGGCAGCAGGATGCTGATCACAGAGAGCCCAATCCCAGGGTCAGTGCAGAGGGGACCCCGGGAGGACAGGGAAGACGACACAGTAAAGGAGAACTCATGTACTTCCGGTCCTGGACCTCTTGGCCACTCTCCCCAAGGCCTCAGTTTCCTTTGCTGTAATATAGCTGTAAATAGCATCTGTCAAAGAAGTTCTACACGGCCACAGAGGAAGCGCTGTGGGCTGAAGCGGGAGAGACAAACGGAAATAAAACGCATCTGTGCAGAAAGCAAGCTACGTGAACAGGCGTCTCCGCTCCTGTGGCTGTAGTCGGTTAACAGACAACGTGGATCTGAATACTTTTCATGGAATGATGTCAACATGAGGAGGAAGGATGAAGCCAGGAGGAGGGAGGGAAAGGAATGTTTGTAGAGAGTTGTGTGTACTATTTGCAGTGGGTGCTGCCTTTTGTTCAGATCTGCCTGTACACATAGATAGAACAAGTCCCTGGGGACGCGGCGTTCATGGCGGGGAACTAGACGGGAGAGGCCAGAGGTGGAAACTGGATGTGCTGCTCAAGGGAAGTTTTACTTTTATGTGTAATACTTCAATGTTCTTATAAAAGAATGTGATTTCTCTTTTGGTTTCGTGAGCTTTGGGGGGAGTGCGTTTTATTTAATTTTCAAGACAAGATCGCATCACTGCTGGCCTTAAATTCACCCTGTAGGTGAACCTGGACCTCAACTCCTGATTTCCTTCCTGTACCTGCCAAGTGCCAGGATCACAGCGGGTGCCACCACACCCAGAAAAATAATGAGTCTCTCTACTAAATTAACATTATTAAAAATAAAAAGTGCTTGTGGGAAACAGTGTGGAGCTACTTGGCACCACATAAAGGGCACAGCTTTTGCACACTATGCCACATGCACATAGGCCTTCCTCCCCGGGGCCACAGGGCAAAGCAACGCAGCCCTCTCGGTTCTGCACGGACACCACCGCTCGTTTGCAGAGTGTCTTCAGCCCCCTACTGAACTCACTATGCACAGAGCAGGAGATAGGTGTGGCAGCCCCATGGCTGAGCCTCCAGCAGGGCCTCAATAAAAGCCTATTTACTGACGAAGTGCTCTGTTGACGGCTAGGCCTCCAAGTACAACACCCACCTCTTTGGGGAATCTCTCCAGCCATGTCTTATTGACTCTTAATTTAGTGGGGTTAGCTTAATACAGCATTTTCCACCCATTTTTGTCCCTCCCATCTGCAGCAATACATGAATAAATAAAAACGGCTTCTTTGGATAATTTTCTCTCTAATCATATCATGCATGAAATTTGAAGACTCACCCCTTGGGGTGGGCCCCTCTACTCCTACCAAGAGCACATGACTTGTGTTCACATTCCCTGTCCTCGTGTTGGCTTCTGCCTAAAGCCTTGTAGCTGAATTAACACGCTTAGACTTGCACAATAAATGAGTCATGCAGGAGCAGAGGTGTTCCGCACTTCCTCTAGGTGCCACGTTAGCAAGTATCGGAGCAGGGCCTCGGTCAGAGTGTGAATCCCGTCTGTGTTCATGACTTGTGCCTCATCCCTCTCAGAAAAAAATGTGCCCACAATGCTGGACAGGAATCCCTTCCTACACAGAGATCGTTGGAATTTATCCCAAATGAAACTGTCAGGTCTTGGTGGTGTTTATAGAAAATGCAGGTGAGATTAAAGGGGACACACCAGAATGTCACATAAACATAGGCTTCAGACATACAAGTGGGAGGAAAGGACAAATCTGCTTTTATTGGCATTTGTGGCACTGAAAAATACAGCCCCATAGACAAGACAAGAATATACAATAGTGTGGAGCACACTTTGACGGGTGAGTAATGATTCTCCATGCCACATGCACAAATCACATTTTTGAGCTTTTCATGTTCATATGCCAAGTGAGCGTTAGTGTTTCTCCCCCTATGGTGAGCCTGGGTTACTTGGCACCTTTCCGATCTCCGGCTGGAGTCTTCTAAAACAGTGCTCTCCTCTGGACGGTGCCCACTGCTTACCCTGTGCATTTCCAGACTCTTTCTCACTGACTTCCATGCACAGGATGCCCTTGTCTCCAGCCCCCCAAGTGAGCTCTCTCTTTAGGTCAACCCACATTAAACCTCAGCCTCAACCTCAAGACAAGCCTACATCCTACCAGATCTCTCTTATCTGAGCTCCTGCAAAAATCCAGCGTGGGGCTGGAGAGATGGCTCAGCAGTTAAGGCACTTGCCTGCAAAGCCTGAGAACCCACGTTCGAATCCTCAGAATTCTTGCAAAGCAAGATGCGCAAGGTGGTGCATGTGTCTGGAGTTCATTTACGGTGGTAAAATTACACTTCTAGGTAGTTTCCCAGGGCACAGAATCTAGTGTGACTCCCCAGTTGATGCCAGGACCAGGGGACTTTTGTCTGAGGTGGACCGATGTCCAGGATTTGTATGTTAAAACTCGTGAAAGTGGTATAGGCATGGCTCTGTTCTATTTGCAGACACAATTTGCCCACGGGATTTAAAAACAAAAGATGATCATTAATATAACTCTGGAGTCAATTAAGTAACCAGCATTTCCGCACCGACCTTCCACAATGATTTTCTTTTCTGTGTGTGTGGGGGGGACTATGCACGTGTGCACGCAGCTCACTGCTCCCCACATGTGTGCCGTGCAGAAGGCAAAGAAGGGAGAAGGCCTGACGTCTTCTCTCAAGGCTCGTCTGTTTGTGTCCTTCGCAGCCGCTGTTTCATTCACACTGGCTGAAACTCCAGAAATTCTCCAGTCTCATAGCCCCACCGGACTGTGGAGAGAGGCATGCACGGCCGTGGCCACATTTTGATTTCCCTTGGTGCTGGGGAACACACTCGGGACATCTCGGGCCCCAGTGCTTGTGTGCAGGTCTCGTACCCTCTGAGCCATCTTTCCAGCCCCCACAACAATTGTCACCCTGATTTTACTCCCCACCCCAAACGTGCAGACCTAGTGGTAGCCTGGACTACAGGACGCAAGAGTAGATTAGAACCTTGACTAACGGCAGTGTCTGCCAATGACCTGCATCCCACCAGAGCCCAGACGTGGACTCTCGTGGGGCTTCTCTGTGAGCCAGGGAGGCAGGCAGGCAACGCATGGCTCCCAGGAGCAGCAGCCCACAGAACCCAGGTCTGCCGCAGAGCCTTGGACAGTTCCTGGAGGTCAAGTCCTCGTTTCTGCATTTATAAGAGGGCGTTAACAGCAGCGTTCTCACTTCAAATGGGTGCAGACAAGTTGGAGGTGGCGCATAGAACAACGCTGTCAGCTTCGGCGTGGATTTCAAAAACGCTTGAAGACAGGAGCAAAGTTAGGGACTCCGGCATGTGTCATGTGGTGAACAGCCCACCCAGGGCTGACGTTTACCATGCTCATGCGGTTTGGGTCTCAATGGGCACTCCTGCCTGGCAGTCACTGGCGTGCTGTGGAAAACCTGTGGTTCCGGCTGACAATGGAGGAGCCATTCTTTAATTAGCCTGCTGAAACCAGAGGGTTCTAAACAAACACATGACTTTCTCAGTGAATTGGCTCAAGCCACTGGTTTGTGGGACGAAGGAGGAAGACCCCAGTTTTCTGTGACATATGACTCCCTTTGGAAAGGGAAGTGTGTACCATCCGCATGCCCTAATTTGAGCAAATGGCAGAAAAAGCAGCCTGCAGCTGCCATCTAGCAAAATTCTAAATAACTTCAACAGCCCTTATTCTTCTCAGCGAGCAGATTATATCTCTGTCATGGTGCTGGATGCCAGCTATGACTAACTCCACAGGCAGACACCGTCTGGATCGATGTGCAAAATGAGAGCTTACCTCACCTACAAACACCTTCCATGGCCGACACAGTGAGGTTTCAAGGTTGGCCCTGGGTCCCCAAGAACCCACAGCCAGTGGCTTCCACTCCAGCCCTGGACTCCAGGAAGGCCAAGCTATCTCTGGTTTTAATAGCTTTCTTTTTTACATATGTATTATTGATTTTTCCCTACACCGTCTCTGGCAAGACTAGAAGAGCAGAATTCAGAGTAGATTGAAGTACATGTTGTTTCTAGTGTCAATTATTTCATTTCTCTGGCTTTCTTGTAGGGCACTTTAAATAGAGTACAATCTTGCTGAGGATTTTAAAACAGATCCCTCTCTAGCTATTCACAAATTTTCAGAAACAATGAAGTTAAAAGAAACTGTGTGACTCTCATGTAGTCAACAAGTAGTCTAGGTTCCACAGGTTCCAATTTCTTTAGGCCACTGTCCTGGAGCTCAAATTCATCTCTTTCCTGATCCAAATGCACTTATTTTTGATGAATAAATTTTACCTAAATATCTTAATTTTCCTGTAGAAAACCTACCCAACATTACTCTCGTGAAAACTTATGACTTTAACAAACAAGCCTTTGTTTGTTGAGACAGAGTTTCACTCTGAAATTCACTATGTGCTCCAGGCTAGTCTCAAATTCACTGCCATCCTCCTGCCTCACCCTCCTCAATACCAGGGCTAGAGGCGGAGCCACCACAACTGGCTTCCTCCAAGCCAATTTAACTCTACAGTTTCTCTCCAGCTGCTCAGGCTGAAGCATGGCAACAAGGCCGATGGCTTTGGAGCAACTGAAGTACTTTATGAGAAAGGGAGCAAGGCACAGCCCGTTTGTGCCCATGGTGGTGGGCTCCCAAAGCTGCCCTCCGCCTCGAAATCCCATGGGCCTGGGAGCATGGAAAAATAATGGCCATCCCAACCCTTTCCTAGTACCTGTTTTCTTTCCAGGGCAAAGAGCAGGCTGTCCGTACGCCCTGGATCATGAGAGGCTGAGACGAACCACAGGGCGCTGGTGGACGCCCGTCTCCAACAGAACACCCCCTGAGCTCTGCCCGCGTCTGTCTCTCCACCGCTTCCCCCCCCCCTTCCTCTCTGCGTTTGCCAGGGTTTACGAGGAGGGAGAGTGTGTGCTCGCTCTTTTGGGGTCCTGCCTGCCCTTGTCTACCCCTATTGCATGTTGGCAGCATTTTCCAAGCATGGCTTCTAGCCCCCTTGCATCTCTTTCGTTTGCCTGTCTGTTTTTCCCGTTATCCTTTGTTCAGTCACAACCATATGGTGACTTTCCTGGCATTTCCAAAAATGCCCTGGGCATATTTGCCTTCCTGAGTCTGTTCATGAAAAAAAAAATTAAATCATATGTTAGGACTACATAGGTATACATAACACAGGCTGCTTCCATTATTTTGTGTTTATTATTGTAAGGATTATAGTAGTATTCATTTATTTTTCTTGATTTAGAATTCCTTTTAGAACCTGGAGATATGGATACACGGGCAAGAGGACCTGAGTGTGAGCCTCAGCAGCCTTGTACAAAGTGAGGTGTAGCAGCGCATGCCTGTGACCCCAGGACTGATTGGTGGACCCAAGAGAATCTCTGGGGCTCACCAGTCAGCCAAACTGACAAAACACAAAATTTAAATTAAAACACACACACACCTGGCAGCTGCAGGGTCAGTGAGAGACTGTGCCTCAAGGCAGTAAAATGAAAGAGCAATGGGAATGGACACGTGACACTCTCCTCTTAACCTGTGCACAGTACGGATGGGTTGTTCATATATGCACACGCACCACACGCATACACACATGTGCACACACACACTCATGCATGTGCACATGCATGCACACACATATGCATACATACACACATGAATGCACACATGCACACACACACACACACACACACACACACACACACACACGCCGCCCTGCTGTTCTAGTGTGGAAAGTGCAGCTCCTTCACCTGTGCACTGCTCAGGTCTTCACAGCGAAAGTGACTCTCCTTCCTGTGCGTCATCCTTTAACGTCACTGTTTAGGGTGGTGGCACTGGTCTTTTTCGTATGTGAGAATGTTAAGCTCTAAGCTTCCAAAGAGCCCATTTCTGCCAGCTTCAGATGTCCACGAGGCCAGGCCTGGTCCACTAGACGTCTGACTCGGGCGCAGCCAGACTCCCAGGTGGACTCTGGTGCTCTTTGCCATACTTCTGCCTCTCCTCCTGCAGAGCTACCTGGGGGAAGGTGATTCACCTGCACACACACACATGCACACTGGCACTCCTCTGGGACATGAGTTGTACCCACCACCAGTCCCCTGAGGATGCTTTCAGCATCTTGCACTTAATAAAGCTTGGCACACCCGCTTGGATGACACGCTGAGTCAGAAGCAGGGGTGAGCATCTGTGTCCGTGCAGACCAGGAGTCCTAACAGCAGTTTGCATTCACATCTAACCACCACCCACGTGCTAACCTCGAGAGATACTTTCTAGGTTTGATATTTGGTTCTTCAACTTGTTTCTACAATAGCCCTAATTAAAAACTCTCTTCCCTCCAAACCTTCAAGCTTTTTGCTATCTCCCTAGAAAATAGAATAAAATGAAATTGATTTTTTTTCTTTATCAGTAAAGCTTGTAAATTGAAGGCACAAATCCCAGGAAGCCAGCACATTAAATTTATCTTAATGTTGCTAATTAGACCAAAAAAATGTTATTTTTTCCTTATTAAAGCTTTAAAAAAAAAGTAAGCCCCACTTGTTCAATTATATATGCTCTCTTACCTAGTTCTTATGGACCCAATAGAATAGGGAACTATCTACTTTGTTCTTGAAAAGTGCTTTTTTTTTTTTTCCTTTTGGAAAGATTATTTGACTGTTTCTGGCCACAAGCCTCCCTCCTCCCTTTCAGACAGCACTGGCTTACACTGATGGATTCTTCTGTTTGCTTCTATTTGCTAATGGATCCCTTCCTGTGAAGACTTGATGCCACCTCCATGTCCATGCTTCCTACTCTGCTTCCGTTCTTAGAGACTTGTGAACACTTCTGCTTATCTAAGTCCAAAGGGAAAAATTACAGTTATAAATCTAATGATGTTGGCCCACAGAAGCACAATTTTCTGCCCTTTCAACACTCCCTCACATGGAACTCAGTTTTCTGGCCTTTCCATTGGTTTGAACCAATCATGCAATTCTCGTCTTCCAACAGTCAAGGGTGCAGAAGGGCTACGTGGCATAGAGATGATGTTCCCGACTGCATATTCATGAAGATTCATCACACGTGATCCCAGAAAGACTCACCAATGCAGTTCTAAACAGTCTGCGTTCCAACATCAGAATAAAGACACCCACATATTTATTCATCAGACAGACAGGGTCACATCCATTCACAGAGGTTCACCTCGTGGGGCACAAACTAAAGAAGGCAACTAACCTGTGAAAGAGGACATCTGCATTTCCACTTCTTCCTTCCAGACTAACCTGAGAAAGAGGACGTCTGCATTTCCACTTCCTCTTCCTTCCAGCCAGGGACACGGGAAAGATAGAGTGTGGAGGAATCCCATCATACACCTTTGGTACAAGTTTGCAACGTCACCTTCTCAGGCTTAAACTCGGGCAGAAGATGAAAGGGATGAGACAGAAGCACTAGATACCCCAGCAGGCTGGAATTCCCCTTTCATGCCCAACTTCCAGGAAGTATGGTAGGTCTTGACCCCTCCTGCCTTCCCAATGTTGGTGAGACTACAGACATAAGCTCGACTTTGTGATTCCTCTGGGATACAGATGATGCTGTCTGGGACTCTGACCAACCTGCCAGCACATGGTTGAGTTAGTTTAAATACAGGAATCTGCTACAGCATCCGAGAGGTAGAAAAGGAAATCTCACCCGCTCGGCTGAAAGACTAGTGCACTGAAGAAGCTCACTCTGAATTTTAAAAGGTGGGTTTCTCAATATTTAAAAAAAAACAACAACAGATTTTCAGGGCTGGAGAGATGGCTTAGCAGTTAAGGCACTTGCTTGCGAGCCCAAGAACGCATTTTCGAATCCCCAGGTCCCGTATGGCCAGACGCACAGTGACACACCCACACGGTTGCACATGCACACAAAGGGGCCCACGTGTCTAGAGTTTGGTCACAGAGGCTGAAAAGACCCTGGCATGCCTTCTCTCTCCCTCCCTCAAAAATGAAAGAAAGTAATAATAAACAGATTTTCATTTGCCTGTGAAGCCAAAGAGCCCAGGTTCGATTCCCCAGGACCCATGTAGACCAGGTGCACAAGGTGCGCATGCATGAGCTGCTAAAGGTCCTGGTGTGCCCACTCCACACATTATGGTAAAACCACAATAAACCTGCCACTTAGAAGTAGAAATGTGTGGTATTTACAAAGTTTCCACTCTTGGGGCTAGAGAGATGGCTTAGCAGCTAAGACGGTTGTATGCAAAGCCAAAGGATCCCCACTTGCTTGAAGATCCTGATAGCTCATGTTCAATTCTCAAGCCACCCTTGTAAAAGCTGGATGCAAAAACCAGCACAAGAGATGGCTCAGCAGTTAAGGTGCTTGCCTTCAAAGCCTAAGGACCCAGCTTTGATTCCCCAGCACCTGTGTAAGCCAGATGCACAAGGTGGCATATGTATCTGGAGTTCGTTTGCAGTGGCTAGAGGCCCTGGCACACCCATTCTCTTTCTCTCTCTCTCTCTCTCGCTCCCTCCCTCCCTTTTTCCCTCTTGCCTCTTTCACTCCCCCCAAATAACTAAATAAAATTTAAAAAATTAAAGTGGCACAAGCATCTGGCATTTGTTTGCAGCAACAAGTAGTCCGTGTGCATACACACACACACACACATACACACACACACATACACATACACACACAAATATTTTTAAATAATACTCATGTTAAGTGTTCTGACATAGGAAAAGGTTTATATCAAATTCAAAAGTGCTAAGACACAATAAAAGATGGAGTGAGATTTATAGCAGTTTAGCATGTCTATGTATTTACGCAGGTGACATCACCTAGGAACACAAAACTTCACAGCCTCCTCCCGCCACCCGAGTGTCATCACAGTAGCTTAAAGTCACCAGCTTCTCAGGACAGTAAAGCAGGAAGGAGGGAAGCTGAGCAGGTGTCTTCACAGCCCTTCAGTATCAGGAGGGAAATGATGAGGAAACAGAATGTTTATCCCCTTACCCAAAGTAATTATAAACTACTTCTGATAACTTCAGGTGACTTAAGGGCATTGCTTTTGGAACTTAAAAGAGAGACACTACTTTTTCCTCTTCTGTTTTTCATGTATCTTATCTTCTCCATTAGTCTTTTCCTATTTTCCTGCATGGACTGAAATTTATCCATGTCTCTACAATCAGCAGCTGAGACAACACACAGAGAAGTGTCCACTACAGAACATGACACCGTGTATGACTTCAATTCGCGCTCCCATCCTCCCCTCCTTGCCTGTGTATTGCATCTAACAGTGTGCTGACGTTCTCTTTTTCCCACTTAGTGTGTGTGTGTGTGTGTGTGTGTGTGTGTGTGTGTGTGTGTGCGTGAATGGTCTGTGCATGTATGTTTGGACGGCAGAGGAGATCATTGTGTCTCTCCTCTATCACTCATGCAGGAGTTTCCTTGAGATGGGCTCTCACTGAAATTGGAGCTTCCATTTCCAAAGACTAGCTGACCTGTAGCCCCAGTGATTCTCTGCTCCCCACAGCACTAGGGTTATAGGCACGTGTGGTCAGGCCCAGCATTTACCGGGGTGCTGGGGATCAAACTCAAGGCAAATCAGACCCTGTAAGGCCCTTGTGCTTGAATGGCAAGTGTTCTTATCCACCCCACTATCTCCACAGCTCCTTAATAATCTTAAATGCTAACAAGCCAAGGCCACACATAGTAATTTTTCTTTGAAAAAATCCTAATTACGTACTACAATTGGGTAGAAAAGTGAGGTTTGGGGCCTTTCTAAGGACCAAACATCTGATAGTGGCCAAAATGCCACCTAAGATCCAGCCACAGGGACCCTGGTAGTCATTTCCTTCTGGACCTAGCTAGAACATTCTAGATAAACAGAAACGCAGTCTGATGCCCCTGTTTTATTTTTAAACACTTTCCCAGGGCCATTGGCGTCACCTGGATTCTCATCTGTGTGCTTTTGAATGCTGTGTCCGCCCTGTGCACATAGGAGATCAGCCACACTGCTGGGCACACCCTGTCCCCGCAGACCATGGGCATCGCCAGCTGGCTCCACGGCTGACAAACCACCACAGCCACAGCCTGACACTTCCCTCGGCCTGGAACCGGGGAGAGTATATCTGCTGCCACTCATTTACCACTTTACTCTAATAACACTGAAAATGAACTCATAATTAAGTGTGCTTTTGTTTAAGGTTGTTTTTAATCCTAAGACCGCAAAGAGAGAAAATGTGCAGACTCAAGAGAAAAATCCATATTGATTTCAAGGCAGTTACTAAGAGTGATCATATGTTCAGTTGAAAAGGGTGGAACACAGACTCCCATGTTGAGAGGAGCTACCACAAAACCATCCACGGCTTTGCTGCTTCCAGCTCATCCTGCTTTAGCTGTGTGTTAAACCAATGTGTGCTGAGCCTCCCTATCTGAAAAATGGGAAAACGAAGGACAGTTTCAAAGGTTTACCTGGTACTGAAGAGTCAAACTCATAAAGTACGGCTGGAGAAATGGCTCAGCACTTAAGGCACTTGCCCACGAAGCCTAAGGACCCAGGTTCAATTCCCCAGTACCCACATAAGCAAGACATACAAGGTGGAGCGTGTGTCTGAAGTTTTTCTTTTCTTTTCTTTTTTTTTTTTTTTTGCAGTGGCTGAAGGCCCTGACATGCTCATCCTCTCTCCCTCAAATAAATAAATACATAAAATATTCTTTTCAAGTATCATTTTAAAAAGTCATAAAATATTTAGACCAGAACCTGACCCACAGTAAGCATGAAATAAATGTTTGATTGATCTACACACATACAGACCCATTGTGGGGCCCTGGAAGAGGCTCACTGGAGCAGGAGGGGGGAAGGCCATATGCTCTGTATTTAGGTGATCTTACATATTTGCCTCAGTGACCAGCTTGCAAATGAACATTAGGGATCCCATTTGATAGAAAAGAAACCGAGGCTCACATCGAATAAGGTGATAAGTAACTGAGGTGGGATTTGGGGAAAGGTCTGTTAGAGTCCAAATCTTTTTCCACATGAAGCATAGACTGTTAATAAATTCAGCAATGGCTAGAACCAATCTCTCTGCCCCTGCATCTAATTCATTCATCCATCTGTGGTCACCACAACACAGAGGAGGCTGAAGAGCAGTTCCTCACTCTTGGACTTAGCAGGTACAGATAGAGTTCTCCAAATGGCATCCTTGGAATTCAGTTATCAAGAGAAATAAAGGCTGAATGTACTATACATGGAACATAATCTATGAACCTGAACTGGAAAGGCCATAGCAATCCTAGGATGAAAATGGAGACATCTCAGAGCATTGTTTCCAGTATTCCTTTATTTCACTGGCTAGATTATTCTTTTAATCTCTCTCTCTCTCTCTCTCTCTCTCTCTGTGTGTGTGTGTGTGTGTGTGTGTGTGTGTGTGTGTATTCATATGTGCCATGGTGCATGTGAGGGAAACAGAGGGTGGCCTTGGGTGCCAGTCCTCACCTTCCTCCTGCTTGAGGTGAATTCTCTCATTGTTTCCACTGTTTTCCAGGCTAACAGGATTCTCCTATCTCCATTTCCCCTGGCCTCACTCACTCATGGCTACAACTATGCTCGACAAGCCTTGAAGATTACTAGTCATGCCTCCCCCAAAGCCGCTCTTTCGTGTTTCTGCCCCAACCATATCCATCACAGCCTCCAGACACTGCTAGCCTGTTAGAAAGTACAAGCTGATTGATAGATCTGTGTCTTCCAGCAGAAGATTCCACACTTGAGGATCGCAGATGGCAAGATGACTCAGGCAAATTTTCTTACCAAGGCATGCTGGGCTCAGACATCCAGACCACATTCAGCAGAGAATTTTTCCTGGGTGAATCTTCAGAGGAGACCAGTGACAGTGGTAAGCGTTCACTTTGTTTTCATCAGAGCTTTCCATCAGTGCCTGGTTAAGGAAGTAGAAGAGGGCTTCATACACAATGCTGCCTTACACTCCACTCTCCGGAGGGTCACATGCATAAAGAGAGACCAGGTGAGGCACGTTGTTGTGTGAGCTGTCTTCCCCAGTGTGTAAACCTCTTCATCAGAGAGCAGATGGCCTCCTCAGGCAGTGACAGTGACAGGGGGGATGGATGAGGTAGTTATCAAACCTCTGCTGGCTTTTAGAGGCTGGCGGAGGGACTCACATGGTCAGGCTACAGGATAGATTCTCATCTTGGTCATGGTATACAATGCTTTGAGAAGTCCCAGAATTCTTTCCAAAGGAAGGCTCAGAGTGATGGGCAGAGCTATTCTGGAGTGCAGCAAAACTGACTCTGAGGTCCTGTTGACCCCAAACACATTGTTAGATTGTTGAGTCTGAGCGAGTTCCTGGGCTAAACTAAACTTGGTTTCCTTTCATTAAAATAGGAGAAATAACACCTGCCTTTGAACAGTTGGGGTTAAATAATATCATGTACACTCAGGCAGCAAGTTGCTAACATTTTTTAAAAGTTGCATCGTTCTATTGTTTCTCTTTATTTTCCTTTCAAAGAGGTTTGCAAAATCTATCACTCAATTAGCCTCCTCAGAAAATAAAATTAGGCAGATTGCAAGTGCTCTTCTTAATTGATCAAAACATGAAAGTCCACTGAGAAAGAATGCCCAGGAGTAGGGAAATATTGATAATGGAAGATACCATATATGATACAAATAAAGATATTGAAGACCCAAATGAGCAGATGTGGATAGATATACAGATCCCATATTTTAATGTTGTAAAGATGTCAATTCTTGCCATGTGTATAAATTTAACATAATTCAATGAAAGGTTGGAAACTGTCAAAGCAACTACAAAATTACTATAGAAGAGCAAAGGCTAAAATCTGACTTAGGACATTCCTGAAGAACGATAAAGGTCGAGAAACAAATGGCAATGTGGAGTGGACACAAAGGAAAACAGACTGATATCATGTAATAAGGAACCCCAAAGTGAATCCACACGAATATGGAAACTTGATAGCAGTCAGAAATGACAGATGCTGCTGAGGTGATTAATAGACAGATTCAGATACAGAGGCGACAGAACCCTCCTACCCAGGAGACAATTAAAGGCATGTATGTATACGTATATGTACATGTGTGCACATATAGGCATATACGCGTTTGTAAGCACATATACATGCATATGTGTCTTTCACTGACCTGAAATGAAGGAAGGGGTCCTATGCCACCTAGTTTTTATTTTTTATTTTGGGTGTATGTGTATCTGTGTGTGCAATTGTATGTTTGGGAGAGTGAGGTACGCACGTGCATCAAGGTCAGAGGTCAAACTTAGGCTGCTGTTACACAAACACCACCCATCTTTTAGGGTAGAGTCTCTCCGTAGCCTGTAGCTCACTAGGCTACAATGTCTGGCCAGGGAGCTACACAGACTCTCTTGTGTCTGCCTCCCCTGTGCTGGGGTCATAAACACTGTGGCTGGCATTTTTACATAGGCACTAGAGAGTGAAGTTAGGTCTTCATGCTTGCCAGGCAAGCACATTACTGACTGACCTATCTCTCCACCCCTCCCATCTATGTTTGTGTGTGTGCTGAATGGTGTACATAGCATGTGGATGCATGTGTGTATGTCTAAATGTGTGTGGGAACATGTGTGTGTGTCATGATGCATCTGTGTAAGGAGGCTAGAGGCCTCAGTTGCTTTAAACCTTATTTTTGAGACATGAGGCACTGAACCTCGAGCTCACCATTTCACCTAGACCAGCTCGCCAGCAAGTCTGAGAGGTCCTCCCGTCTCTGCGTACTGGGCACTGGGGTGACAGGTGAGAACCATCACACCGGGCTGTCACATGGGTGCTGCTGGTCACTCCTGTTTTCCCAGCAAGCACTGGACCCACTGAGTCACCTCCCCTGCAATCCATCTGTTTCTTTAAATTTGGCTATTAACTGTTGTGGGGGTTTATTTCAGGTGTCCCCACAAACTCAAGTGCTCTGAATGGTATGTACCTAGCTGATGGAGCTTTGGAAATTAACATCTCCTGGAGGCAGTGTATTGTTGGGGGCGGGCTTATGGGTGTTATAGACGTCTCCCCTTGCTACTGTTTGATACACCCTCCTGTTGCTATTGTCCATCTGAAGTTGGCTGGGGGGTGATGTCCACCCTCTGCTCATGTCATCATTTTCCCCTGCCATCATGGAGCTTCCCCCTCGAGTCTGTAAGCCAAAATAAACTGGGATTTTTTTCCCAAAAGCTGATATTGGTCAGGTGTTTTCTGCCAGTCATGTGACCCTGACTGAAACAATTGTCTCAACATCGCTTGGTGGCCTGTAATGATGCCACTGTCATCTACAAGTTTCCATACATGCACTGGCTTATTTCGAGGATCTCTGTTGTGTCTGCACATCTGTCTTTGGGCCAGTTCTGCACTGCCAGTGTATATTTGCACACACACACACAATCATGAAGTTTCAAAGGAAAGTAATTTGCTTCATTTTTTAAAAAATACTTTACTTGTGAACAGAAAGAGACAGAGATGTGAGAGAGAGGGAGGAAGAGAATGTGCACATTGGGCCTACTGCAAATGCAAACAAATTTCAGCTGCATGTGCCATTTTGTGCATTTGGCTTTACATGGGCTCTAGGGAGATTGAGCCCAGGCCATCAGACTTCGCAAGCAAGCACCTAAAACTGCGGAGACGACTTGCCCAGCCTTTCTTATTGTATCGAGACAAGGTCTCACTCGGTAGCCCAGGCTCACTTTCAACTCATGGGGCGCCTCTTGCATCAATCCAGGAAGGGACAGGGTCATAGGAGTTAGCCACAGCCCAGAAAAACTACAATTGTCTCATAATATAAGCTATAAGGAACAGTTTGACAATTTGATAACCTGAACATTTAAAACTTATTAAAAGAAGTTATTTTAAGTAAAAATACAAATCACAAATTAAGAGATAGCACAACATAGGAAACTGACACTAAGTTAGTGAGCCAAATATTTAAAAACTTCTACAAATCAATTATAAGAGAAAAATTACCCAAAACCAAATATGGACAAAAGTTACAAAGAGACAGTTCACAAAAGATGGAAAAAATACACAACAAGCAATGAAAAACCTCCTCATTTTATCTAACCTGCCAGAAATGTAAATCCACCATTCAATTCCATATACACCAATTTGATGACTTTTTAAAAATGTTGTAGGACCAAGCCTTCACAAAGATACGGAATCACAGAACTTCTCACATTCTACTTGAACTATGATATTGTATTGTTTTGCTTTAGAAACTAGGGGGTGGAGAGATGGCTCTGTGGTTAAGGCACTTGCCTGAAAAGCCTAACAACCTGGGTTTAATTCCCCAGGACCCAGATAAAGCCAGATGCACAAAGTGGGTCATGAGCTCATTCGCAGTGGCTGGAGGCACTGGAGTACCATTGTCGCTGTGTGTTTCTCTTCTCACTCTCTCTGCTTGTAAATAAATAAATATTTAAAAAAGAAATTAGTCTGGCACTATATGGTAAAATTCTTCCATTTTAAATATTTTAATAGGCATATAAAGTAATGGTTTCATGATGGAATATATATATATGCCATTTTACTTAACATTACATTTACTTAACATTAGAGAGTGTGCATAACTTCACAGCAATGTCATTCATAATTAAATATATACATATTTGGAGGCCACTCTTTCATGCAGGAAAGAGAATTATGACAGATGATTGGTCGCATTTTTTTAATAATCATCCCAAATTGGAACTGAGCAGAAGGTCTAAGAACAGCAGACAGATAAACCAACCACAGTTTCCCCACACGGATTACTGGACTGCACAGCTTCAACTGGGCAGCGGTCTCACAGACCATGTACACAGGAGAGGCCAGCAGCATACTAACACACAGACACTGCAGAAACACAAGATGGAAAACCAGGCAACCCGACACATCACATAGTTTAAAAAGACACAGACACGGGCTGGAGAAATAGCTTAGCGGTCAAGGCGCATGCCTGAGTAGCCGAAAGACCCAGGTTCGATTCTCCAGGTCCCATGTAAGCCAGATGCACATGGTGGTGCATACGTCTGGAGTTTGTTTGCAGTGGCTAGAGGCCTGGCATGTCCATTCTCTCTCTCTCTCTCTGTGTGTCTCTAATAAATGATAAAATCAAAATAAAATCTAAATTAAAAAAAGACACAGACATGAGCTTGTGGCCAACACAGCACAGCTCCAGAGGCAGGCATTATCCATTTTCATAATACTATATGCTATACATGTTCTTCTATATGTCCAAAATATTCAAGTATGATTCTTATGGACTTGCAGAAGACCAGTGAGACATTAGAAGCGCTCTGAGGGAGTTACCATGAGAGACAGAGTTCATGTTCTGAAAAGTGACCTAAATTTACCCTCCACTTTGGCATGCCATGATATGTAAACACAGAAGCTGGGGACGCATTAGTCATGCCTCCCTTATGAGGGGGTCGATCTCAGCATCACGGCGCAGCCAACAAGTGTAGAGGAAAAGGAAACGGCCGAGCCGCAGACTGAGCGCCGCGGGGCTCGCCCGGCCTGTGCAGCGCGCAGACATCCGGCTCAGCAAAGGCCCTTGTCGTCTCAAATGCACAAATACTGCCAGGAAGCACATTTCTTAAAAACCAAGAAAGTCATCAAGTAAGAGAAAAACCTAATGACAGAACCTAGTGCCAGGCATGCTCACAGAGAGGGGAGAGCCGAGAGGAGGAAAGAGACTCAAGTATTCTTCGGGAAACATCCTGAGGTGAGGGCGCAGGTGGGTTTTACATGAGGAGCCACTGCAGAGAAAGCCACGGCTGGAACTGCACACAGTGCGCACCGTGCGGGGCTCCGTGTCCAGGCCAAAGGCAGGTTCATGCCGTCTGGGCGTCATAAGGCATTAACACAAGAACTTTTTGAAAAACTAGTAAGAATTTGGGCTAGAGAGATAGCTCAGTTGTTAAGGGTGCTTGCTTGCAAAACATAACGATGTGGGTTTGACTCCCCAGGATGCATGTAAAGCTGATGCACACAGTGGTACATGGGTCTGGAGTTCATGTGCACTGGAAGAAGGCCCTGATGTACCCATTCTCAATCTCTCTCTCTCAAACAAATAAGAAAATAACAATTTTGAAAGAAAACTAATAAGAATTTAATATTTCAAAACAATAAAATGTGCTATTTATTACAAATATGAACACAGACACCCAAGATTCAAATCTGCTGTAGATAATGAATCCACTATTGACTTTCCCACAATAGGCCAAATCCTCGAAGAAAACTGTCACGACCACAGAGGTTGAAATGCAGTTACAACCTGTGCTCACTGGCTCAACACACCTCAGCACACTAAAGCCATGCAGTGAAGCAATCCCTAAACGCCTTTGAAGATGGAATGTTCTAGAGAAACACCAGGCCCAAGCCAAGATGCTAGGGTTCCACTCCAGATGTTTTAGAAACCAGTGTCCATCCACCGACCTGTGTCAGTCCCCCACTTCACGGACAAAAGCCAGCCCGAGCCTCCTTTGTGGCCTCAGAGTGAGACTTTGCCATCTTCCTGTGAGGCAATGCCTTTTCTGCCAGGCCCAACACACCCCACGGTGAAGGGGAATTCGGGTACCAACGCTGTCACAGTAACAAACTGTGGGTGAAATGTTTTCCCAGAAACTGAAGTCACATGAGCATCAGGAAACAGGCAGCCCACACCCTGGTAAAGCGCCCGTGTCCGCCCGCACCCCGGGGAAGCAAGCGCGTTCGCATTACCGTTGCCGTCAGACTCAGAGGAGAGGGACTGACGTTTTAAAGCAATGCCACAGCGGCATCGGAAGGCAGCAAGCTCAGCTACCCCCGGGCCGGTCTTTCAGCGAGTGAAGGGGTTTGGCTGCAGAAATATGTTCACTCATCATCCGCTCAAGGGTTCAGAACTGCCTTCCTGAGGAGTCCTGACCGAGACCGACGGACATGGGAGGGGATGCTCAGAGACGACGCTGGCAAACCGAGCCACCTGTTTCTGAAGGGTGGGCCAGCTCACAACAGACCACCCCAAGCTCCTGTGGCTGCCACAAGGACAATTTTACAGCAAGGTCCGCTAACATTGGGCACAGCAAGCACTTTTTTTAAAGTAGGTCAATTAAATATTTTAAAAACGTTAAAATATGAGTTGGAATAAGTTCAGTATGTAATATTTAGAGAATTAGGGTAGAAACTTGCTTATATATGCATAAGTTCAGAGATTCATTAAAGTTTTTCATTCTTCAGAGAGCCATCTAAGCAAAATTCACATGATGAATATGCTTTGCAAAAATCAAAAATTACTAAATTATTAACTACATCTACTTTGCAGGTTGGCCTTATGGCCTTTTTCTTTCTTCTTCTTCTGGGTTTTTTTTTTTTTTCCAGTTTCTTGTGCACTCCAAGATTACTGCAGGATTTCATCTCTGGGCTACATAATGGGCTACCACTGACCAAGGCAATGGAGAGTGACCACTTATTTTAGCAGTAGATTCTCAGGATACAGAAAGCACAAACATGGCACAGAGCAGGTAGGGAAGAGGGGAAAGAAGCTTCTAGAGACATCATTCTATTGAGGAAGCAAAATTTGCCTCCACATCTTCTGAGTGAACAGATAAGACTGCTATCAATTCTTCTCTATTACAAATAAAGCTATGATGTAAATTTTGCTCAAATCTTAGCATGTCATTTTTAAAGAATTTCCTAAACATTAACTGATAGATTAACAAATACCAACACCCTAAGGCTCCTAGGTCTCTTTCAGGATTGTCTTCCTCATCAATATGTGTGCTAACATTTGTAACAAGAATGTAGAAGAATGTCTGATTTAATCGTAATGAGATTTTTTTTCATTTTGCTTTATTGCAACATTGGCTTTGAGGACCTACCACTAAAATACACTCTTAGCCTTTTAATCTTTACCAATGTGATAATTTTAAAAATTGGTTATCATTTCAGTTTAATTTTCAGTCTAATTTTGGTCTTCTTTGATTACTAGAAGGTTATATCTTTTCTGGTGACCTTCTTTTATTTGCTCTTCTGTGAATTCACCTTCTCAGCCCCATGATCTAATGATGCTGTGAGATTTTTCTCCCAAATTTTATGTATATGCATTACATATAATACAATATATATACATATACAGTTATTAAGCTTTTGTCCAGTATTTATTATGAATATTTTTCTGGCTTGGGTGTTAATTTTGCATGTAACAAATATTATCTGTTTTTTCCATTTCTTATTTGCTTTTTAAACTTTCAAAGTTCTTCTCTATTCAGAGATCAAATAAATATTCACTAAATTCCTGTAGAGTTTTTTTTTTTATGACTTTTCCCATTTAAATTCTAATCCATGGAGATTTTTATTTCTGTTAGGAATATGAGATGAGAATACAACTCAATGTTTCCCCAGATACCTCATTTTATCAGCATTCTTTTTCTGGCAATATCTTAGTTATCTAATATATTAAATTATTCTATACACCAAGTTCTATTTCTTCTATAATAGAGGAAAATGCAATTTTTAAGTCTATGAATGCAATGGAAGTCTTATCACTGACAAGACTAGGAGTGAAAGCTTTGGCAAATTTTCAAGTGCTCGCTCCTCACAGGTGCCACTGCTGCGCTGTGCAGACGCTCATCCGCCCTTCAAGTGACCCAAGGCCCAGTGTACACAGCCTTGGTTTAATTCTTCTCTCTTGTTTTAAGATAGAGTCTCATACAACCTAGGCTGACCTCAAACTCGTTATGGAGCCAAGGACAACTTTGAACTCCCGCTCCTCCTGCCTCCAGCTCACGGGTGCTGGCATGACAAACATGTGCCACGATGTGAGGCTTATTCAGTGTGGGGAATCAAACCCAGGGCTTTCCGCCTGTGAGGCAAGTACTCTCCCAGCTGAGCCAGATCCTCAGCCTCTCGCCTTCTTTCTCCGTAGGCTCTCTGTGTTAGTCTTCCTTTCACTGTGGTGACTAATCTGGTGAGAAGGATGCTTAGTCCCCTCTCCTCACACTGCTCACAATGTCTAGGGTACAGACTTGACTTCAGTTCACTAGTCCCAGGAGGGGTGTGTGAGGTGGCTGGGACAGGCGAGGCCCAGAAATTTGAGAAGATGACATGTGATAATAAGGTGTAAGGACAGTGGCATTCCTCTTACTGCCCTAGTGTGAAGGAGAAAACCATTACCCAGAGCTGGCATGCAGTGCCACTGAGGTGTGAAGTCTGTGGTTCAAGTACAGTGGTAATGAAAGAACATGGTAACAAATGAGTACCTCTGAGGCCCCGTCCTCCTCTGCCTAGAATGACCTTAGAGAAGCCGGTGGGCTTCAGAGTGGGATCTGGACTCTCTCATCTGTAAAACCAATACACCACTATGCCAGGACACAGTGTGAAAGTTCACGATCCAGTTGAGATCTTATTTTGGCTCAAACTGTGTCTCAACTCTTTTAATGTAACAGGACATACAATTCTGTTTCTAAAGCCCATGAGTGTGGTATTTACCTGGCCTCACAGAGGGTCGAGGTGATTTCTAAAGTCCTTCTAAGCTTTATTCATAATTCATCTTCAGCTGAAATGCGCACTGGCTCTACTTCCAAAATACACACGAACTCTGACCCCTCTACCACCCCACTTCAGCCCCCCTGAGGTCTACAGCAAAGGCTTCTGAATGGGTCCCCATTCTTCCACCCAATCCTTTTAAGATACATACAATGTCATTCTAGTGTCACTTTGTCAGGAGCACTTACTCTGACCTCCTGGTTTTAATTAGCAATGCCTTCTTCCATAGCTCTGGACCCACTTGCGCAATCCCTTTTACCAGAGAACAGTCCCTTTCTCACATGTGAGGTAATGTGCTTGCATGTTCTGGCCTTGTTGTGTCGTGGTCTGATCTTGGGGTTTTGTTTTCTTGTTAGTTTTAAAAATATTTTTATGGACAGCTTCCAGAATTATAGACAATAAACCATGGTAATTACCCCCCAACACTTTGCCTTTGCAACTCCATGACCTTGGCATTTTGTCCCACTATAGTGTAAGGTCTTGAGGACAGGCCTTGTTATCTGCTGCATTCAGTGGTGGAGATAGCCCAGTGTATAGACGAAAGCCTGACAGAGTGACTGGGGCCTGGGGATATGGCTCAGTGATTAAAGGCATTTGCTTGCAAAGCCTGCCTGTCCCAGGTTCACTCCCCCAGTACCCACATAAATCCAGATGGAGAGTGGCTCATACAAAGGAGAGGACTTGAGGTCAGATCCCCAGAGCCGACATAAATCCAGGTGCTGTGGATGGTGTCTCTAATCCCAACACACCGGCAGTGTGAAGGCAGGCAGAGACAGGACACTCTCCCAGAAGCTAGTGGGCCAGCCCGCCTGGGGACTGAAGCAGGGGACAGTGATAAACCCTTCCTGGATGGAGCTGGTCCTGTGACCACCTCATGAGCACCATGGCATGCTCGTGTCCTCCGCACTCACATGAACACATTCACCCCAAAGAGCCAACTGCACTCAGAGAGCTCTCCTCTCTATTCTACTTTTTATTTTTTTTGATTCTCAGAAGTTACACCACAGAAATACACTGAATTTCACAACGGAGGTGAGATCTTCTGTGAGTTTCCTATGCCAGGAAACCACCCCACATCCTTACAGCCTGTAAAATTCTCAAAACGTCGAGAAGACGTTTATGTGCCGAGTGAGAAGGCTGCCCACAAATGTGGGAGTTGGAACAGTAGGGAGACCGCTTTCCACGTCCATCAGGGAAGGCAAAGATACGAGGATGATTTCAGAAACAAGCCAGGCCGCGCTCACATAGGACAGGTCACGGGGACAGGTCCTGTCTATGGTCCTGAAGCCCGTCATCCCCTGGGGCCATCTCCATGCCGGTGTGCTAGATTCAAGCAAGCTGACCGGAGTTTGTTTCTCAAGAGAGCAACATTCTCTCTCAAGTCGTAGAAAGGTCAAACTCCCCCAGTCCCAGAGCTGTTGCAACAGCCTGGGGGCAAATCTCTTTCAAGTGTAAGCTGACGAGAACACAGTCCCCTCCGCAAGGTGAGCCATCTCCCCGCCGGACACCCTCACTGGCTCTGAGAGCTCGGCCAGCCTCGTCTCTGCGCTTGCCCACCCTGCGTGACCTGAAAGGTGGCTGCAGAGCTTGAGTCAGGTGTCCTCCATAAACCCAAGTGTTCTGGAGGCTAGGTCCCCAGCTGGCAGCAATTTGAGAACTGAAGCCTCATGTACTGTGGGGGGGCAGTTTTATGGGTGTCATAGCCACCTTTCTCTGGCCAGTGTTTGGCACACTCTTCTGCGGCTGTTGTTCACCTGGCCAGGAGGCGATGTCCAGCCTCTGCGCGCGCCGTCACTTTTCCCTGTCGTGACGGAGTCTCCCCGCGGGTCCCTAAGCCAAAACAAGTCCTTTCCGGCCACACGCTGCTCTTCGTCGGTGTTTGCTGCTCGCTGCAACAGTGGCTCAATTCTGGCCACGCACTTTTAGGGATCACAGACCAACACCATCTAGAAATGAAGGTATTACAAAAGACGGGAGGAACCATTCCAAACTTGTTTAGATTCCATTTTGTTAAAAAAAAAATACGCCCAGCAGTACATTTTTGAATATTTACATGAAAAATATAGTACTTCATGTCAAAATAAATTGAATAAGTTTAACTTTTTGAAAATCTTTTCTTTTTTGTAATATCAGAGAAATTCTCTGAAGGGCCAATATGTGGGAGGCATAGATGCCAATGTTCATGTATTCCTAGGTGGAACATTCCATCTCAATGTAAGGCTCCGTGGGGAAGCGCGGACGTGACTGCAATTGGATTTTGAACATTCGAGCAAAGCAGATCATTGTCTCATGGGAGGTCAGACACGTATACATTATAGAGTCCCCTCTACATCATTGCATGCTAGTCAGAGCCGGAGCAGACAGACACTTTAGCGGGCTCTCGGGGTGTGGAGTGACTCATCGCTCGTCTCTGTTTCTGTCTTTCACAGCCCTTCACTAGCTTTTGCTGTCACTTGGCAAGTGACAAATATACATGGCCTTACACTAAAAGAGCTGTGTAGGATGGTCAGCCTCCTAAGGGAGGGGCTCACAAACACAACCTTAAAGCAGAGGGTGCAAACCAGTGGCACACATGCTAAATATGACCCCCAAATCTTTCAGGCTGGAGCAGACACCAAGACAAAAGTGCGCACGCACACACACACACACACACACACACACACGCGCGCGCGCGCGCACACACACACAACTATGCTTTAGCTACTTATATTTAAAATTATGACATTTACCTATGACTCTAGATGCCCTAATTCTCCTGAAAAAACATCTAGCAACACAGAGGGGCCAGTGGCGGCAGCAGCTGTGTGGAGATGGGCAGGGCTGCCTCCCCTGCGGAGACCACTGCCTGACCTGCCTGGCATCGGTGAGCCCTGGTGATGGTTTATATTCCACCCACGAGAGCTTAGGAAAGATCAACTCTGAAGAGAAAGGGAGAAGGAGGAGAATAACTAGATAAAGGCAGAAACAGAGTTACACCCACAGTGTTCACTGCACAATTCTGTGTGCTTTGCTGGAGATGGGCTGAAAATTTGGTTCAGGCTTCCTCACAACTGAACACAGCTTAAAATCAGACCAAAACGCAGTCAAATATTCATCCTTTAATAACATCCACCCTTACTGAAGCGATAGCATTACATCTTGTGAAACACTTAAGCAGGAAACAGAGTGATGTGAGGCACATAAAATGCCAAAGTGTGTGGTCTCAGGTAGAAAGTGACAGCAGCTTGCAGGGGACACACCGCGCCACGGCGCAGAGGTGGAGGCTGGGGAGAGGCGGCTCAGCAGCGAAAGGCGCTAGCTTGCAGGACAGAGAGGACCAAAGAACGGCTCTCAGCCGGGCCCTGTGCACACAGAAAACACCCCACGGACCACAGAAAGGAGGGCACCAAGCAACAGGAGAAAGGGAACCAAAGTTTTGCAGCCTTCAGGTAATGCCTTCTTCATTTCCAGAAGATACACTTTGCTTCCCTGGGAGTCACTTTTCTCCTCCTGGTGACCTGACAGAAGCACCTTAAGGCTGGGAGGGCTTCTGGTTCAGTGCTCAAGAGGGTGCACACAGGTCACCATCGCAGGGCCTGTGTGGCGGGGCTCATGGCAGCTGAAGCGTGTGGCTGTGACACCTCATGTCATGCCAGATGAAGCAGTGGGGAATGCTGGAGCTTAACCAGGTTTCCTGCTTTTTTTAACCTCTTAGGACCCCAGCCCATGAGATGCTTCCCACATTCTGTTTGAGTCCTTCATCCTTTCTGGAAACACCCTGCAGTGGTTTGAAGGTTAAATACGCCCGATAGACTCACGTGCTTATACAATTAACGCCCCACACCCGCTGGTGGACCCGGGCTGCAAGGTTGTGGAAACTCGGGATGTGGGCCTGGCTCGAGGGAGGGTCAGTGGGGACACTGAACTTCTCCAGTCCACCCCACCTGCTGCTCTGGTCTCGGCTTCCTCCCCGGTGATGACGCCACCTGGCTCCCTTCTCCTGCCCTGCTGTCCCAAACTTTATGGACTGCCCCTCAAAACGGTAAGCCCAGATCAAACCCTTTTTTCCTCAGTCTACTTCTGCTCAGGTATTTTGTCCCAACAACAAAGAAGAAATGGAAACACACTGCCACAGACACACCCGGAGGTATGTCTCCCAGGTGATCCCAAACCCAGCCAAACTGACAACAGCGACCAGCCATCACACGTCCGCCCCCAAGGCACCGTGTTGACCTGGGTCGTTGTCAAACCACTACAGGGCATGTCTGAGCTGAGTCAAACAAAATACCTGTTTACAGAACAGTGCAAAAGGACCTGAGCTTTGAGACTCTGGGATTCAGTTGCTTTTTCTCCTCTCAAATCAAGATCACATGAACATGGCTGATTCCATTTTTCTTGCGTGGGCACTGAGGGAAAGGCCAAGTGCTTCGAGGCAGGGGGTCACAGAGGAGAGTCCCTTGCACTGTAGCAGTGTGTGCTCCGGGCTCGTCTTCAGTGCTGTGCATGGCTTTTGCACTTTCTTCTCCCACCCTCTCTCCCTTCCTCCTTTCTTGTCTCCCTCCCTCCCTCCCTTTTTCTCCCTCCCTCTTTCTCTCTCCCTCTCTCTCTCTCTCTCTCTCCCTCTCTCTCTCTCTAGCATCATTAATACAAATTCTAGAAAGTCCTCGACAATCCCACCTCTGTTCCTACATGTCACTGATGTGGAGTTTTGTGTAACCTGAGTGAAATTAATGGCAAGCCCACTTGTCAGAGCAAAACAAATCTTGAATCAACCAACAGCACCACACCACTACCAATTCTTGGTTTATTAGCAGAGAAATGTATTTCATGCATTTTTTTCAGCTCGATATCTTATGTGTATCAAACTGAGGCACAAAGAACTCATCACATCAATAATAGAATTTCAAGCAGCCATGGGGATAGGACTATAATTTTCTTCTCCCTGTAAATGGAGATCTGTGAGCAGAACAGGGAATACATGCTTGCCAGACAAATCAATTAAAAAATTATAACACGGTTTGGTTTTTGAGTCAGGTGGACATGAGCAAAACTCATCATTCCTCTCCTCTGTGCTACAGGAAGTAGAAAGCAGGAATCTTTTTTCATGAGATATTGACTACATCTTTATATCAAAGCAACCACAGCCATTACAGAGTCAGCCAGTATTTCTGCAGAAAATCCTATCTAGGGAGGATTTACGGAATATTGGCCGCTTTGGATTCACAAAGAGCCGATGTGAAAGCTAGAGTTTTCACTGCCATGAATTCATTTCATTTGCATATTTCACATACAGCAAAGACATTTCTTGGGCTTCTGACCTTGCACAACTTTACAGACATGGTCATCAAGACTGCAGTCTACTTCCTTCAGAAAATATGTATTTTTAAAATGTTATTTTTATTCGTATGTGGGGGAGCACGGTTGCTATGGCATGCATGTGGAAATCAGAGGGCAACCGAGATGACTCTGCTCTCTTCCACTTTCCCTGCAACCAAACACCAGCCTAGCTGGCCTATGAGCTTCGTATTCTCTCGGCTCTGCCTGTCTTTGCCATAAATATGTTGGCATTACAGACACATGTGTCATGGTGCCTGCCTATATGTGGGTGCTGGGGAATTAAACTTGGCTGACAGTCTTGCAAGCAAATGCCTTTAACTGCTAAGCCATCTTCCCAACTCAGAAAATATATATATACAACTATATATAATTATGTATGTATATAAGTATATATACATAAAAGAACACACACATATGGATGGATAGATAGATAGATAGCTGGAAATAGACCCTCACACCTATAATTCCACCAATTGAGAGGCTGAGATGGGAGGATTGCTGTGAGTGGGAGGCCAGCCTGGGCCATTCATTGATCTTGGGTTGTAAAATGAGAACATTTCAAAAGAGTATTTTGCAAAATGTAAGGGCTATGAACATTACAGTCTTTGCCTTAGTACTTCCCTATTTTCCTGTATTTCCAAGTGAGCGCAGAGTAAGAAGTAGACAGACTACACAGTGAGGAGGTTGGAGTGCTCCTCTCTTTAGCAGGGAGGGCAAAAACCAAGAGAAGGGAAGTTATAGTGATGGATGGTCAGGGTTTCATCAGCATTTGGACAGAGATGGCCAGAATGGGAGGGGTGGCCACTCAGGAGGTGACCTAGCAAACATCCCACAGGAAGTAAACTTATGGCCAAGTCCAGGGAGGTCGTTAGGAACTAGAAGGAGAAAGTGAGCCAGCAACCATGATTGTGAGAGTCCATGACCTTGGGAGATGAGTGAAAACCAGGGTCAAGGACATGAATCACAGTGGGCAGGGAAGAGGTCCCAACACAGGCACTGGCTGCTGTGGCCCTCAGCTTTGCTGGGCCGGTAGGAAAGATGGCATCAGGGGGAAGATGCCAAGGTTGGGAAGTAGCTAGAACAGAAGGCTAGAATGTTGACACTGCCAGGCTACTTCTCTCCCCCTGCACCATGCTGCCTCTGAGAGACCTGAGCAAGACCTCAATGGGGCAATATTCAAAGACACTGTTACCTTGGGCCAGTGAGGGAGATTCTGCAGGGGAGCTGAGGACCAGGTGACGGAAGCCACAGCATCTAACTCATGACAAAAAAGCCAGTGACAGAAGAGAGGTCAGTTACTTCCCATCTGCACTGCCTGCGCCCGCTGCAGAACAAAGGGGACACAGGGGCGAGTATATTCAGGAGTTGGCAGCAGGAAGCATAGAGAGTGTCCAGAAGCAAGATGGAGCCCACGGATAAGCAGTGAGAAAGCACCTACAGAGAATTAGATGTCCTGGAACACTTGCCGCTTGTTCCTCCCTAGGAACCCACGTTAACCTCGTGTAGGCAGCAAAAGCACACGTGCTTCTCAAGGTGCTGGACGGTGTCCCCACCTTTCACCCACGTAACCACATCGCACACCATGGAGTCACTAAAACTGCTATGCCAATCTTTGCTGTTCCCATTCTCAAGATGGACCTTTATTCATTTTTAAGGCAGCCATCACTGACCAATTTCACCTGCACAGGTACTCCTGGAGCAAGATGAGATGGAGTTCTATTGTTGCCTGTATGAATGATGTCTTGACACTCCCAAAAGGGTTACCTGGCTCCCTACAGTGAAGAATAGGTAATTGTGTTTCCCTAACTAGAAGGATGGAGGCCATTCTTTAAAGAGACCACTGCATTATGAAGGGAAGTGCTCCTCTAGATAGCATGATCTAGTGAGATTCCTGGAACCACAGTCCACGAATCTTGGGGCATGGCTCTGTCAGTAATCAGATGGGTGTTTTTAGAGATAGAATAGACTTTCCTATCTTGCTTTAATCATCCTTGACAATATCTGCTATATCCATTTCAGGGGGTTTTAATGAAATTCTATTAAGTCAATAGACAGAAAAAGAGCTTTGAATGCATAGGTAGTTATTCTACAATGAGAAATAAGACTCATGACTAGACAGAACTGACAGGTTTGGATTTTCCTGGCACTGGTCCCCACCTGCTGATGAGAACCGCCACTGGAAGCTATCCCATCTACCTGGAAGGATGGGTTTCAGTAAGTGAGTCTTCCAAGGTACTTTAAGCAACTCACAGAAAGACACGTTTGAAGCTCATATTATTTTTATAGAAGGCATTATGGGAGCAGGGCCGCCGTTGCTGCAGTTACTACACAATGAAGGAAAGCCTTAAATGCATCTGGCAGGCATGCCTGGTGAGCTGAAGTCTCTTCATGGTCTTCAAGTTTAAACTAATAACACCTGTATGGCTGCTTGAGGGCCTAATGCAGAGAGATGCATGGGTTCAGCACCACCCATGAATCCAGAGCAGAGCAAAGGAAAACGGAGACCGCTCACTGCCATGCAGACGTGCCCCCTCAGCGCCAGCCCAGCCCCTCCCCAACACCTTCCCTGCTTTCGTAAGTCACGGAATTTCAGACCATCACCAACTTGCTAAGAAGTCTCCTCTTCTGTAAGTTAAGGGAACTACTGATCATCTCTATGGCTCTTTCTGATCCCATGAATGCACAGTGTTTTATGTATCTTGTACAAAATAATGATGTTGAGAATCTTATCCAAGCAGCACATAACTTTTGGCGCCTCTCTCTCTCTCTCTCTCTTCTCTCTCTCTCTCTCCCTCCCTCTCTCTCTCTCCCTCCCCCTCTCTCTCTCTTTCTCTTTCTCTCTCTCTCTCTCTTTCTCTCTCTCTCTCTTTCTCTCTCTCTCTCTTTCTCTCTCTCTCTCTCTCCCTCCCTCCCTCCCTTCCCCCCTCCCTCCCTCCCTCCCTCCCTCCCTCTCTCTCTCTCTCTCTCTCTCTCTCTCCCCCCTGCCCCTCTGCTCAGCTACCCTGACAGCAGCAGCTGTGTTTCGTATGATCTGTCCACTCAGCGCCTCTCAGCTCTCTTTCATTTGAACCTCCTATGTGATGTGACGAGAAGTCCTTCATTCTAGGATGTCACCCAGTCACAAAACTAATCAACAGATAAAAGGTAGAAAGTGATAAAATAAGAAGAGGAGGAGGAAGAAAAAGGGGGAGGAAAGGATTTCCACAACCTATGAGAAGGGTGTCCCTGACCCAGGCAATGGGTGACCCTAAGTGATGAGCAGAAAGAAAAGGTCGACTTCCAAAGTCAAACATCAGAGGAACATGGTGCTCAGAGGGGCAAGCGTGTCTATCCTGCAATCGTCCAAAGAGTGAAACGCTGGGGCTCAGAAACTAAATCAGTTCCTCTGACGCATAGCAATCTGGCATTATGGGATAAACATGTTGTCATTTTCCCAGAGCTTTGCTGTTTCCTGTCACACGATTCACGGTCCTTCAAAGGAACAGAAGCAAAGACCACTGATAAAAATAATATTAAAAACTGACTACAGTAAGATGTATTCAAACCAATGTAAGGATAATTGGAGAACTTATCCTAATCAAGCCACATCTTGCAACTATTAAAAGACCAATATGTGGAGACAAAGCCGCCTGGTAGAACTCTTGCCTGGTTTGATACCTGGCATGGGGAGGGGCAGATGCATGACACATGGACCAGGAACCCGCTGGTTAGAGGAAAGAAAATGTCAGTGAGAGGCTGGAGAGATGGCTTAGCGGTTAAGCGCTTGCCTGTGAAGCCTAAGGACCCCGGTTCGAGGCTCAGTTCCCCAGGACCCACGTTAGCCAGAAGCACAAGGGGGCGCACGCGTCTGGAGTTCGTTTGCAGTGGCTGGAGGCCCTGGCGCGCCCATTCTCTCTCTATATATATCTGCCTCTTTCTCTGTCTGTCGCTCTCAAATAAATAAGTAAAAATAAACAAAAAAAATTTGTTTTAAATGTCAGTGAGGCAGGAGGGATGCATTAAGGGGTCCACACTACACCAAGAAAATGACATTGGCATTATATAGCAGATATGTATTGAATACTGAAACACTCCAACACAAGTAAGAATTTAATTATGCTTCTTACAAAGAGGTAAGTAAATGCAATAGCACATGTGTGAATTACCTCGACCAAGTCAATACACAATGTGTACAAGTATCAACACTCACATATTCTAGTCAGTACACAATGTGTACAGGTATTTTCATATACAAGTCAGTACACAATGTGTGTAGACACACACACACACAAAAGTGCTTACTTGTCATTTCAAACGCTTTGTAAAATTATTTTAAATTTCAATACACAATGTGTACAGATATAAACACACACACAACAGTGTTTACTTGTGGGCTGGAGAGATGGCTTAGCGGTTAAGCACTTGCCTGTGAAGCCTAAGGACCCCAGTTCAAGGTTCAATTCCCCAGGATGCATGTTAACTAGATGCACAAGGGGGCGCATACACCTGGAGTTTATTGGCAGTGGCTGGAGGCCCTGGTGTACCCATTCTCTATCTGCCTCTTTCTCTCTCAGTCGCTCTCAAATAAAGAAATACAACTAAACAGAAAAAATTTAAGAGTTTACTTGTCATTTCAAATGCTTTGTAAAAATATTTTAAGTTTCAATACACAATGTGTGTAGATATAAACACAAACATACAAAAGTGTTTACTTATCATTTTAAATGCTTTGTAAAATCAGTTTAAATTGTATTGCATATATTCCTTGTGCATGGTACTGTGTTACTTAAGGACATTTTCACAGACGTACACACGGTATATCGACCCCAGTCTCTCCATGTCCTTCTGCCCCCCCCTCCTCACCCCTCACAGACACATAGGAATCGACCTGGTGGATGTCCATGAGCCGAAGTTAAGTTAAAAAAAAAACCAATCCTTTATTTTAGAGGTAGTTTTGTTTAAGTAAGCCTAATGAGGGTAAGAAAAAGGAATATATTAAATTTAATTTGAATCTGTACCGAAAAAATTATCTTTAGGCTTGACATGTTTTATCTTCAAACAAAAATATCATCTCAAAAAAAAAAAAAAAAAAAGCTGTACCCATGGCAGGCTCCCATCTCACCTCAGCAACCTCCTGTGACCTTGGGCAAGTCCATGTCTCTAGACTTCACTTTCCTCAAGTTCACAACGATGATAACCACTCCCTGTGCAACGGGGCCACGGCGCCCACAGAAAGAAACACCATAAAGAAAGTGCTGAGCAAACGCCTGGCACTCAGCTAGTGTTCCGCGCACTGGCTGTGACTTTATTATCTAATTGCCTTAGAGATCAGCCTTCACTAAAAACAGAAATCCTTCTGTAGTCTGACATTTAAAAGGCCACCACCACTAAAAATATGCTTAGACTTCCAGGAAGGTACTTGTGAAAGTGTGGGCCGATGAATAAATGACATTTGATTTTCTATTCCAACATCTCTCCATTTCACCATCTTCTGATCAGCGGCGCTCTCACAAGCTGGCCAGCTTCCCCTTCCCCTCCGTTTTCAAACTAGAATTATTCCAGATATGAAGCCTGGTCCACAGAGCTCCCTGCTTGCCACCACCACAGGTCGCCCACGGGCCTTTGTGCTCTGAGCCCTAAAACGGCTGAGGTGACGGATGAGGACACAGCTCTCCCACGCTCCGGGCAGACGATGAGAGCTCAAGGAAGCAGGGAGAGGAAAGGAAGGGCCTGGGCCCCAGTCCCACCTTGCAGTGCAGTCCTAGGTTCTAGGCCAACTGTCTAAGGAATGATATCATCTTAAAATGGAGGAGGAAGATACCAGATTTTTAAAATAGCCCCAGCTACTCTGTAAACGACAGCAAATAAATACAAACTCGTTAAAAGTGAAAATGCTATACTCCACATTCAATTAAACTAAAGTGCAGAGTATATGTACTCAGTACCAGCCTTTATATATTAACAGAGGTGTTATTATTTTTTCAGTGCTATATAGATCTTGACACCCATTTCTCTTGGTTTTTACCATGGCAATCTATAAAGAGCTGGTGCTTTTAAACTATTTCAGAGTCAGCACTGGAATTAAGTTATGGGTATATCCAGGAGAGGAGAGCTTAATTGTCATTAGACAATCATGATGGTGGTGGTGTTTACAACAGCCTTGCTTTATTGAGCAATGAGTAGGTGCCAGGCATTTTACTAAGTGCTTGGCCCACCAATGCAGGTGATGGCTATTGTCACATGGGACACCGAGAGGCAGAGCTATGCTTCCAGTCAGTGTTGGAACCAGGCTTGATAGTCAGGCTCTCTCTCCCTCCACTTAGGCCTCAATGTCCTCTTCCCTCTGCCTCCATCATGTGGTTCTCCCGCATTAGAAGTCCTCATCCCTGCAGATGATGGACTTTTTGTACGCCTGCAACATCCCCACGAATTTCATTCTTATGCTTCTCACACACATGCTTAATTTTTCCATCTCCTCCAAGAAATCAGGGCAATTTCAGCTGAGCATCCTAATTTTGTGTTCTTTCAGAACATGCATCCATATTTTATTTTTCTGAATGGGGCTTGGTTTGTATCATATAAGATAGGAAAAAGGGATTGAAAAGGCAGGGAGAGGGCTGGAAAGATGGCTTAGCCATTAAGGTATTTGCCTACAAAGCCTAAGGATCCAGGTTCCATTCCCCAGGATGAACAAGATGGGGCATGTGTCTGGAGTTTGTTTGAAGTGGCTGGAGGCCCTGGAATATGCATTCTCTCTCTCATAAATAAATAAGATTTTTTTAAAAAAGAAGAAGAGGCAGGGAGCATATAAATCTTCCTCTGGAAATAAGATGTTCTTAATTAATTTGAAAGACTTTAGTATTCTTTGGTGCCTTTAATTCACTAGAAAATTTTAGAGGAAGGAAATTTTTAGGATCCCAAGTCCATATGCAAAAACTTGATGGATTTTTTTAAGTGTGTTTTATAGCCTAGTCATTGCAATTTCTTCAGTTCCGTGACGCATTCTACTCCTGAGCCCATCCTTAGCTCTCCCTGGGTCTTCCTACTGTCAGATTCCCTTTTCCAGCCAGACTGCAAACCCTTTGTGGACTGACGCCAGATCCTACTATCCCAAGTGGGTCAAGGCCTCTCGCAGCACTGTATGTAGTAGGGATTCAAATAAAGTCTAATTAAGTCAAAGATCATTTAATGTTTAAGCAAACTCCAAGCCCTAAGATATCTGTACTCTGGGGTACAATGTTTTCTCCAATACTGCCTCATCCCAGAGGGGCCTTCAAGTCACAGTAAAGTTGATTTCTTTACATAGCCAAACCTAAAATTCTGATGGCTCTTGACTTATCTACTGGATAGCAGCCCACCTGTGCCAGAGCTGGCCCTTTTAAAAACAGCTACAGAAACAATGCCTAAAAAAGGCCCTGGTATGCCCATTCTCTCTCTATCACTCATCTATCTGTCTGTCGTCTGCCTGTCTATCTATCTATCTAACTAGCTAGCTTGCTATCATCTATCTGCCTCTTGCTTTCTCTTGAGTAAATAAATACAATATAAAAAAAGAGAGACAGGGGGCTGGAGAGATGGCTTAGCGGTTAAGTGCTTGCCTGTGAAGCCTAAGGACCCCGGTTCGAGGCTCGGTTCCCCAGGTCCCACGTTAGCCAGATGCACAAGGGGGCGCACGCGTCTGGAGTTCGTTTGCAGAGGCTAGAAGCCCTGGCGCGCCCATTCTCTCTCTCTCCCTCTATCTGTCTTTCTCTCTGTGTCTGTCGCTCTCAAATAAATAAATAAAAAATTTAAAAAAAAAAAGAGAGAGACATTTTGATGACAATGGTGAAAGATTAGGCAATTCAGAATGCTGGTTACTGGGTTACATGAGTTGGATTGGGTCATACCTAGAAAGCAGCTCCATCCCCCTCAATCAAACATAACATCTTAGCTTATTTTGAAAGGGAATTTCCAATAAAAGTGCATATTGGTTTATGTGAAAAAAAAAAAAAAACATTTTAGAAGCTGGAGAGAGAGGGAGAGAGAGTTAAAGGCTCTTGTTTACAAAGCCTGACATCCAAGGTTCAATTCACCAGGCACCCAAGTAAAGGCAGATGTTTCTAGTAGCAAAAGATACTGGCGCACGCACACCTGAACACACACACACACACACTCTCATACACACCCCACGAGAGAGAGAGAGAGAGAGAGAGAATAAATTAAAATTAAAAACACTTTAGATCATATGAATTATTGAAACATAGAACTCTCAACTGAGAACACCTCTCCCCCTTATACTATGAAAAGTCCTCTGAATAGATTTATCGCCTTTAAATAAGACACAGACATATTCTTAAAAGTCAGGGTATTTTATTTTCAGGCTTGCATGTGGAGGAGAGGCCTGAGGACCCGGGTGTTTGCGTCATCATGGAGGGCTCTTCCGAGCACATCCGTCTTTGCTCTGTAGAGTGGGTGTCTACTTAAGATGAAACTTAACTAGTTTTCTTGTTTTCAACAGAATAACCTGTGACTCTTTCTGGGGTTGGTAATGTTTGTTTGTTTGAGAATAGACCTTGCTACATAGCCCTTCCTAGCCTAAAAATCAGTACGTGGACCTGGCTGATCTTGAACTTGTAATGATCCTCCCAGGTGCTAAGACCACAGGCGTAAGCTCCACACCTGGCTTCTTCTCAGCGTGTGTCGACTGTGACTCCCAGCTCCTGTCAACTGCTGTCTTTCCTTAGTAGACCATGGGTACTGGCCAGAGAGAGGGGCAGAGGAAAGAACCCAAAGCGGGTAGTGGAAGAATAAATGGAGGGCCCCGGCACACACATTAGCTTGAGGAGATACATGGCCTGAAGACATGGACACAGATATGTGAACGTGCTTTCAAACGAATCAGCTCTGCCCAGAGCAATGTTGTTTTTTAAAAAAATTTATTTATTTATTTATTTGAGAGCAACAGAGACAGAGAGAAAGACAGATAGAGGGAGAGAGAGAGAATGGGTGCGCCAGGGCTTCCAGCCTCTGCAAACGAACTCCAGACGCGTGCGCCCCCTTGTGCATCTGGCTAACGTGGGACCTGGGGAACCGAGCCTTGAACTGGGGTCCTTAGGCTTCACAGGCAAGCGCTTAACCGCTAAGCCATCTCTCCAGCCCCAGAGCAGTGTTTTGCAACCTGCATGCGCTCCAGACGTGGCCGTGGTCTGGGGCCCTCCTCTGGATTTCCTGCACCAGCGGCAGGGGCGTGGGGAGATGGCCAGATCCCCTGAGCAAGCCTCCCTGCACAGTGAGGCTTAGATTCCAGTGTCAGGCTGTGAGTTCTCTGCCATCTCAGTCGCTTAAATGTAATTTCTTTAAATGAAGACAAACCAAGGCATCTTGATTGACGATAACAAAACGGTATTTGTAAAGAAGTATCAAAGCTCCTTTTGACATCCAAGAAAATGAAGTGTCATTTTTTTAAATTGGAGGATTAAACTGCATGTCCTAAAACCTTTACAAACATGACATTGTGATGCCACCCTTCCCCGTGATAACTCTACACTGGGAATGGAGAAAATTCCTGCCTTCCTCAGAATAACGAGCTTCTTTCTGACAACTGTCAAATTTTCTCATTGCTGAGGAACTGGTCAGAACCAGTTGCTAGCCAGACATCTGGTTCTGTAAAGGACAGGATATTCACAATACTATGATGGCCTCAGATTGCTCTGGTTTTAACTGCTGCAACTGGAACATTTCCCTACTCCTGTGAAAACACTATTTTTGGTGTACCTTGTTTGTGCCTTCTACAATGTTTATTATCTCAAACCTCCTGGAAATAGTATTTTTTTAATCTCATGTGGTTTTATGTGCTCAGAACCTTATACACTCCAACCACACACCATTTCTTTGCAGATACCTGCATAAATTCATAATAACTACCAAGAGAGATTGCATGTGTATGCTCCAAATTCTCATTTTTAAAAATGCCCTGTATTTTATAGCTGGTTGATCCAACTTAAGCTCATGGAAGCAGCAGGGTCCACTTGTGACTCCACTTCACACCCGCCCGCCCTGCCGGAGCACGACTCGCTTCGTAATTCACGGGCACTCCGCACTGCTTCCAGGGCCCCCACAATGGGGTCTCTTGCTGCCTCTGAGTCTCCATGTCTTTTTGTTATGAAAAAGGAATAGTGTAAGTACCTGGCCTTCTCTTCCATGAGCACTGTCGCACTGTCTTTTAAAATTACTACGATTCGGAACAGCGCCCAGATTTGCAATCTACTTAAGGACGGCTCTTCTCAGGAAGTGGAACGGGGAGGGAGGGGCACCATCACCGGCTCCCTTTCCCCTTTCAGATTACAAGTCAGGCAGTTCGCTGCACACAACGCAGAAATGTGTTGTTAAGAGAGTTTAAAGTACTGTTATTTTTACCGCTAAAATATTACATAGTTTCAGTTTTGCTATTACACCAGATACTGTATAGCATTTCCTAATTGCACCTAAGCAAATGCCATCATTTACAGTCTTGTTAAAAAACTCTTTAATTTTATCATTGCATTGCATTCTTATAATTTGTTTTATAGTTTTCTTTATATACTTTACATATTTTCTTTATAGATCTAATTGTCAAGAATATAGCTGATTTCTGTTACATTTTCCTTATATTATCATCGCCTTCCTGCCTTCCATGTTGCATTTTGCTTCTATATCTTGTCTTCCCACACTTTGGTTCTAGCTATTATTCTGGTGTAGAGTAACAACCACCGTGCAAGGGAGAAGATTTGCGTCTCCAGCCCGAGGGCCCACTGACTCATGGGAGGAACGAGTCTTTACATTGGGAACTGTAGAGCTGGGTAGATGGCTCAGTGGCCAAGGGCACTCGCTTGCCCACCTCGCAGGCTTGAGTTCAATACTGCCCCACCCACATACAGCCAGATGTAAACTGGCACAGCATCTGTGATCCCAGCCCACCTGTGACAAAGGGAGGAGGAGCCACAAGAATCCGACATTTACACTGGCCAGCTAGTCTGTCCTTACTTTGCAGCCTGGCAGTTAGTTTAAAGCCGCAAGAAACCTTGTCTCACAGAAAGTGTAGAACAAACGCATTTGAAGTTGTCCTCTAGCCTCCACATATGTAATGGACACAGGTGCCCACGCAGACGCATGCACAAAAGGAAAGAGAGAAATGAATTTCAAATCAGGAGTTGCAATCTCAGCGCCATTCAAGGGCCAGTAGGCAACAAGCAGAGAACTGGGAAGGTCCTAAGGCTTAGCCAGTAATGGCGACTGCAGCAGACTGGATCTGAAAGTCTCCTAAATGCATTTAAACTTAAATTTTTACCAACTGCACAAAATGCATACAAGGGGCGAATTTAGCCTTGTGGGGCCAGTCTGCAACCTTGGCAAGATTTTATTCCCAGGCCCATATGGTACCTTTTTCCAAACAGGAAGCACAACTGATTCTTTCTTATTTGTGCTTATGGAAAAGTCCTATAGTGAACCTAATATAAAAAAACAGATAATCCAAAATTTGTATGCAGGTGGCCTCAAAGCCCACTTCTTCTTCTGCAAGTTTACCATTTAGCTATAATTGTTCATACTAACCTTGTACTGAAATATTTCTGTGTTTCCCTTAAAGCACAAAAGACTGTGGTTTATGACGGGCAGGACAAAGTAGGGACACACTCACTCACACACCATCCGTGAACTGCTGGTACAAGACAATTAGAGCTCTACCCTCAGTGTGTCCACATCGCACTCACTGACACACCATCTGTGAACTGCTAGTACAAGACAATTAGAGCTCTACCCTCAGTGTGTCCACATCGCACTCACTGACACACCATCAGTGAACTGCTGGTACAAACCAATTAGAGCTCTACCCTCAGCGTGTCCACATCGTACTCACTGACACACCATCCGTGAACTGCTGGTACAAGCCAATTAGAGCTCTACCCTCAGTGTGTTCACATCATACTCATTGACACACCATCCGTGAACTGCTAGTACAAACCAGTTAGAGCTCTACCCTCAGCGTGTCCACATCACACTCACTGACACACCATCCGTGAACTGCTGGTACAAGCCAATTAGAGCTCTACCCTCAGTGTGTCCACATCACACTCACTGACACACCATCTGTGAACTGCTGGTACAAGCCAATTAGAGCTCTACCCTCAGTGTGTTCACATCATACTCATTGACACACCATCCATGAACTGCTAGTACAAACCAGTTAGAGCTCTACCCTCAATGTGTCCACATCGCACTCACTGACACACCATCCGTGAACTGCTGGTACAAGCCAATTAGAGCTCTACCCTCAGTGTGTCCACATCACACTCACTGACACACCATCCGTGAACTGCTAGTACAAGACAATTAGAGCTCTACCCTCAGCGTGTCCACATCACACTCACTGACACACCATCCGTGAACTGCTGGTACAAGCCAATTAGAGCTCTACCCTCAGTGTGTCCACATCACACTCACTGACACACCATCTGTGAACTGCTGGTACAAGCCAATTAGAGCTCTACCCTCAGTGTGTTCACATCACACTCATTGACACACCATCCGTGAACTGCTGGTACAAACCAGTTAGAGCTCTACCCTCAGTGTGTCCACATCACACTCACTGACACACCATCCGTGAACTGCTGGTACAAACCAGTTAGAGCTCTACCCTCAGTGTGTCCACATCACACTCACTGACACACCATCCGTGAACTGCTGGTACAAACCAGTTAGAGCTCTACCCTCAGTGTGTCCACATCACACTCATTGACACACCATCCGTGAACTGCTAGTACAAACCAGTTAGAGCTCTACCCTCAGTGTGTCCACATCACACTCACTGACACACCATCCGTGAACTGCTAGTACAAACCAATTAGAGCTCTACCCTCAGTGTGTCCACATCACACTCACTGACACACCATCCGTGAACTGCTAGTACAAACCAATTAGAGCTCTACCCTCAGTGTGTCCACATCACACTCACTGGCACACCATCCGTGAACTGCTAGTACAAACCAGTTAGAGCTCTACCCTCAGTGTGTTCACATCATACTCATTGACACACCATCCGTGAACTGCTGGTACAAGCCAATTAGAGCTCTACCCTCAGCGTGTCCACATCACACTCACTGACACACCATCCGTGAACTGCTGGTACATGACTATTAGAGCTCTACCCTCAGTGTGTCCACATAACACTCACTGGCACACCATCCGTGAACTGCTAGTACAAACCAGTTAGAGCTCTACCCTCAGTGTGTTCACATCATACTCATTGACACACCATCCGTGAACTGCTGGTACAAGCCAATTAGAGCTCTACCCTCAGCGTGTCCACATCACACTCACTGACACACCATCCGTGAACTGCTAGTACATGACTATTAGAGCTCTACCCTCAGTGTGTCCACATCACACTCATTGACACACCATCCGTGAACTGCTGGTACAAGACAATTAGAGCTCTACCCTCAGTGTGTCCACATCACACTCATTGACACACCATCCGTGAACTGCTAGTACAAACCAATTAGAGCTCTACCCTCAGTGTGTCCACATCACACTCACTGACACACCATCCGTGAACTGCTGGTACAAGCCAATTAGAGCTCTACCCTCAGTGTGTCCACATCACACTCACTGACACACCATCTGTGAACTGCTGGTACAAGCCAATTAGAGCTCTACCCTCAGTGTGTTCACATCACACTCATTGACACACCATCCGTGAACTGCTAGTACAAACCAGTTAGAGCTCTACCCTCAGTGTGTCCACATCACACTCACTGACACACCATCCGTGAACTGCTGGTACAAACCAGTTAGAGCTCTACCCTCAGTGTGTCCACATCACACTCATTGACACACCATCCGTGAACTGCTGGTACAAACCAGTTAGAGCTCTACCCTCAGTGTGTCCACATCACACTCATTGACACACCATCCGTGAACTGCTAGTACAAACCAGTTAGAGCTCTACCCTCAGTGTGTCCACATCACACTCACTGACACACCATCCGTGAACTGCTAGTACAAACCAATTAGAGCTCTACCCTCAGTGTGTCCACATCACACTCACTGACACACCATCCGTGAACTGCTAGTACAAACCAATTAGAGCTCTACCCTCAGTGTGTCCACATCACACTCACTGACACACCATCCGTGAACTGCTAGTACAAACCAGTTAGAGCTCTACCCTCAGTGTGTTCACATCATACTCATTGACACACCATCCGTGAACTGCTGGTACAAGCCAATTAGAGCTCTACCCTCAGCGTGTCCACATCACACTCACTGACACACCATCCGTGAACTGCTAGTACATGACTATTAGAGCTCTACCCTCAGTGTGTCCACATCACACTCATTGACACACCATCCGTGAACTGCTGGTACAAGCCAATTAGAGCTCTACCCTCAGTGTGTCCACATCACACTCATTGACACACCATCCGTGAACTGCTAGTACAAACCAATTAGAGCTCTACCCTCAGTGTGTCACATCGCACTCACTGGCACACCATCCGTGAACTGCTAGTACAAACCAATTAGAGCTCTACCCTCAGTGTGTCCACATCACACTCATTGACACACCATCCGTGAACTGCTAGTACAAACCAATTAGAGCTCTACCCTCAGTGTGTCCACATCACACTCACTGACACACCATCCGTGAACTGCTGGTACAAACCAGTTAGAGCTCTACCCTCAGTGTGTCCACATCACACTCATTGACACACCATCCGTGAACTGCTGGTACAAACCAGTTAGAGCTCTACCCTCAGTGTGTCCACATCACACTCATTGACACACCATCCGTGAACTGCTAGTACAAACCAGTTAGAGCTCTACCCTCAGTGTGTCCACATCACACTCACTGACACACCATCCGTGAACTGCTAGTACAAACCAATTAGAGCTCTACCCTCAGTGTGTCCACATCACACTCACTGACACACCATCCGTGAACTGCTAGTACAAACCAATTAGAGCTCTACCCTCAGTGTGTCCACATCACACTCACTGGCACACCATCCGTGAACTGCTAGTACAAACCAGTTAGAGCTCTACCCTCAGTGTGTTCACATCATACTCATTGACACACCATCCGTGAACTGCTGGTACAAGCCAATTAGAGCTCTACCCTCAGCGTGTCCACATCACACTCACTGACACACCATCCGTGAACTGCTGGTACATGACTATTAGAGCTCTACCCTCAGTGTGTCCACATCACACTCACTGGCACACCATCCGTGAACTGCTAGTACAAACCAGTTAGAGCTCTACCCTCAGTGTGTTCACATCATACTCATTGACACACCATCCGTGAACTGCTGGTACAAGCCAATTAGAGCTCTACCCTCAGCGTGTCCACATCACACTCACTGACACACCATCCGTGAACTGCTAGTACATGACTATTAGAGCTCTACCCTCAGTGTGTCCACATCACACTCATTGACACACCATCCGTGAACTGCTGGTACAAGCCAATTAGAGCTCTACCCTCAGTGTGTCCACATCACACTCATTGACACACCATCCGTGAACTGCTAGTACAAACCAATTAGAGCTCTACCCTCAGTGTGTCACATCGCACTCACTGGCACACCATCCGTGAACTGCTAGTACAAACCAATTAGAGCTCTACCCTCAGTGTGTCCACATCACACTCATTGACACACCATCCGTGAACTGCTAGTACAAACCAATTAGAGCTCTACCCTCAGCGTGTCCACATCGCACTCACTGGCACACCATCCGTGAACTGCTAGTACATGACTATTAGAGCTCTACCCTCAGTGTGTCCACATCACACTCACTGACACACCATCCGTGAACTGCTAGTACAAACCAATTAGAGCTCTACCCTCAGTGTGTCCACATCACACTCACTGACACACCATCCGTGAACTGCTAGTACAAGACAATTAGAGCTCTACCCTCAGTGTGTCACATCGCACTCACTGGCACACCATCCGTGAACTGCTAGTACATGACTATTAGAGCTCTACCCTCAGTGTGTCCACATCACACTCACTGACACACCATCCGTGAACTGCTAGTACAAACCAATTAGAGCTCTACCCTCAGTGTGTCCACATCACACTCACTGACACACCATCCGTGAACTGCTAGTACAAACCAATTAGAGCTCTACCCTCAGTGTGTCCACATCACACTCACTGGCACACCATCCGTGAACTGCTAGTACAAACCAGTTAGAGCTCTACCCTCAGTGTGTTCACATCATACTCATTGACACACCATCCGTGAACTGCTGGTACAAGCCAATTAGAGCTCTACCCTCAGCGTGTCCACATCACACTCACTGACACACCATCCGTGAACTGCTAGTACATGACTATTAGAGCTCTACCCTCAGTGTGTCCACATCACACTCATTGACACACCATCCGTGAACTGCTGGTACAAGCCAATTAGAGCTCTACCCTCAGTGTGTCCACATCACACTCATTGACACACCATCCGTGAACTGCTAGTACAAACCAATTAGAGCTCTACCCTCAGTGTGTCACATCGCACTCACTGGCACACCATCCGTGAACTGCTAGTACAAACCAATTAGAGCTCTACCCTCAGTGTGTCCACATCACACTCATTGACACACCATCCGTGAACTGCTAGTACAAACCAATTAGAGCTCTACCCTCAGTGTGTCCACATCACACTCACTGACACACCATCCGTGAACTGCTGGTACAAACCAGTTAGAGCTCTACCCTCAGTGTGTCCACATCACACTCATTGACACACCATCCGTGAACTGCTGGTACAAACCAGTTAGAGCTCTACCCTCAGTGTGTCCACATCACACTCATTGACACACCATCCGTGAACTGCTAGTACAAACCAGTTAGAGCTCTACCCTCAGTGTGTCCACATCACACTCACTGACACACCATCCGTGAACTGCTAGTACAAACCAATTAGAGCTCTACCCTCAGTGTGTCCACATCACACTCACTGACACACCATCCGTGAACTGCTAGTACAAACCAATTAGAGCTCTACCCTCAGTGTGTCCACATCACACTCACTGGCACACCATCCGTGAACTGCTAGTACAAACCAGTTAGAGCTCTACCCTCAGTGTGTTCACATCATACTCATTGACACACCATCCGTGAACTGCTGGTACAAGCCAATTAGAGCTCTACCCTCAGCGTGTCCACATCACACTCACTGACACACCATCCGTGAACTGCTGGTACATGACTATTAGAGCTCTACCCTCAGTGTGTCCACATCACACTCACTGGCACACCATCCGTGAACTGCTAGTACAAACCAGTTAGAGCTCTACCCTCAGTGTGTTCACATCATACTCATTGACACACCATCCGTGAACTGCTGGTACAAGCCAATTAGAGCTCTACCCTCAGCGTGTCCACATCACACTCACTGACACACCATCCGTGAACTGCTAGTACATGACTATTAGAGCTCTACCCTCAGTGTGTCCACATCACACTCATTGACACACCATCCGTGAACTGCTGGTACAAGCCAATTAGAGCTCTACCCTCAGTGTGTCCACATCACACTCATTGACACACCATCCGTGAACTGCTAGTACAAACCAATTAGAGCTCTACCCTCAGTGTGTCACATCGCACTCACTGGCACACCATCCGTGAACTGCTAGTACAAACCAATTAGAGCTCTACCCTCAGTGTGTCCACATCACACTCATTGACACACCATCCGTGAACTGCTAGTACAAACCAATTAGAGCTCTACCCTCAGCGTGTCCACATCGCACTCACTGGCACACCATCCGTGAACTGCTAGTACATGACTATTAGAGCTCTACCCTCAGTGTGTCCACATCACACTCACTGACACACCATCCGTGAACTGCTAGTACAAACCAATTAGAGCTCTACCCTCAGTGTGTCCACATCACACTCACTGACACACCATCCGTGAACTGCTAGTACAAGACAATTAGAGCTCTACCCTCAGTGTGTCACATCGCACTCACTGGCACACCATCCGTGAACTGCTAGTACATGACTATTAGAGCTCTACCCTCAGTGTGTCCACATCACACTCACTGGCACACCATCCGTGAACTGCTAGTACAAGACAATTAGAGCTCTACCCTCAGTGTGTCACATCACACTCACTGGCACACCACAGCGGGGCAAAGACAGCTAAACATAAAATTCAGGAGTGTTTTCAGGCCACAATCCCACAAGCTCCTGGTAGCTTCCTCATGTCTGCGAGACAGCCTTGGATTTAGCCTTTCCAGGAGGTTAATCCTGGTAACATAATCTGGCTACTGTCCATACCCTTATTTTGCCATTGTCAGGACAGAATAGTTTCTCACAAAACAACTAAACCCTGCCCACTGCTTACCCCAAAATGGAAACAGCAAAAGAGGAAGATATTAGTCATCTTCTCCTATCCCAAAAGCGGGACTTGGAACAAAGTAAACGGAGGGAGGAATCAGACACACTGCTTGGGAGGACTAGCATCCAGATAAAGGGTTAGTCACGGAGACCCCAGCAGCTTCCTTAGCTGCAGCTAAGCAACCACTGTCCAGTTTAACATTCCTCTCCTTCTGGCGGGCTACAGTACTGTTTCCTAGAAAGAGTGACTGTCCTCTGAGCACAGGGACATCGCATCTTCAGGCGTGATGAGTTAACATCTCAATAGTAATTCAGGGTTAAGCATTTATAAGAATATTCTCATCATTCCTTCCACTGACAAAAGCAGAGAAAACACACCTATCATTTGATACAGGAGAATACTACAATGAGACTGCAAATGTCTAGCCCCTTCCAGACCATCGCTTCACTCACAGAGGACTACCAGCACCTCTACCACTATTTGCTCTGAGGTGCTTTCTGACCACTGGAGGGCCTTGGGAACCTTTGACAGATGGCAAGGTCCGTGCTTGCTGCACCGTCTCTCCACAGAGTTGCAGTAGGAGATCTGAGTCAGGGCACAGGGAGCAGAGTGGACCCAACCAGTGCCATCGGCAAGGATTCTGGAAACAGAGACATCAGAGCACCCCTTGGTTGAGTGTAGGATGCCTGGCTTCCAGAATCTGGTGCTTTCAGCCCTGGGTATAGATAAGCTCTAACATAGCATGGTAATGGGGTTAATGCAATTGCAGCCATACATTTTCATTAGAGGGTGGGTGTAACAGTTACCTTCTTGCTGCTGGAACAAAATACCTGACCAGAAGCAGCTTATGGAAGGAAACAGTTAAATTTTGGCTTCTAGTTTTGAAGGAAAGTTTTTTGGTTTTTTGAGGTAGGGTCTCACTCTGGCTCAGGCTGACCTGGAATTCACTATGTAGTCTCAGGGTGGCCTCGAACTCATGGCGATCCTTTTACCTCTGCCTCCCGAGTGCTGGGATTAAAGTCGTGCGCCACCACGCCCGGCGAGGGAAAGTTTTATCATGGAGACGGTGGAGGGGGAACATGACAGGCCTGAGCAGGAAGACTATGTCACATCTCCACATCAGCAGAAAGGAAGGAGTGTAGGTGAGCTAGGCATGCATCACATGTTGTCACATTAGCAACAGGGAGGCAGGTGTATGAGAGCTAGCTAACATCTACTAGGGCTGGTCTCCCTCAGTGACACACCTCTGCAGCAAGGCTCTACCTCCCAAGGCTCCACCAGGTGGTGATTGAGAATGAGGCTTAATCACAGACACATGAGGTCATGAGGGAATATTTCACATTCAAACAACCACAGAGGGGATGCTCCAATGAGCTCATCTTAAATAAAATAAAAACACCAAAAGAAGCCTCTAATCTGACAAAATACAAGAGGTGTTCTAACAGGGTCAGAGAATAGCCCCGTGAAGTCTGATGCTTCGTGATACTTTGAGATCCAATGTGTAGACATAACCTCTCCATTGTGCTTCAGAAAAAGCTTTGATTCTATGCCAGTTCAGGGTCATGTGGTGCTCCACTGGCTAAAGCTTCGTATTTCAAAGCACACCTCCATCTCTGCATCCGGCAAAGACAGTAATGACCAGTTTTTATCCAGGATCCCAGGAAATAGTGAATGCTCATTTCCACCTCCTTCTTGAACAAAACAGAGAACATAGTCTTTGCTTCCAATATCTTCCTAAAGGAAGGAGGATGCAAACAAAGACAGGGCTGGGAGGTGGCTCAGTTGTTGAAAGTGCTGGTTCTGCAACCCCAATAACCACTGTTCAGATTCCCAGAATGCACTTACACTAGACACAGGGCTCTGCATGTCAGTCATCCCAAGACGCCCATGGCAATGGGAGATGAAGCCAAGACAATACCAGATTTCGCAGAGCTGCCAGCCAGGCATTCACAGCCACAAAGCAGCAAGAGAAACCCTGTCCCAGACACGGTGGAAGTCGAGGACCAATCCCCAGAGGTTGTCATGTGACCTCCACATGCATGCTCTGGCACGCACACACACACACACACAGCCTTCCACACACACACACACATACCTACTTACATACCCACAAAGGAATAATCAAACTTTTCTCTTTAATTCCTTCAGATTTCCAGCCTTTCAGGATATAGATTATGTGTTTTTATTTTCATTTTCTATGAAAATGCTAACCAATATTCCACTGTAGAGAACCAAGAACATTTCCAATTCCATAAAGTATGGACTCCAATATATGTAAGGGGTAAAATTCTGTTTTATAACTTTACATTTTCTAAAACCTCCTCCAACTAGCATTAAACCACCAAAAAAGAGAATCTAATCGATTGGGTCGTGGCAATGGACAGTGAGTTAATTTCTGACACACAGCAGTCAGGTAGACTTCATCAGCAATCTCAGCTCCATGAGAGATTACCTTACAATCTTCCACTCCGCAAACCTCATTTAAATTGAACACGATCCCGGAGCAGCTTACCAATTAAATCCAGATGTCTTAATCCTACAGAAAAGACATTCTTAAATGCAGTAACAGCATTTCTCAGCTGTGTTTACAGCCTTGGACATTGCTATTAAAGTACCCCCAAGGATGAATTCTAGAAAGGATTTCACTCTGTACAACTTCCATTCACTGGTTTTATCAATGCATCCTTCTCACCACTAACAGAACATAGGAATCAAAACCTCGTTCACAGCCCAGGGAACCAAGTAAGAGCACAGTCCTCAGGGGAAGTGGTCAGATACATTAGAAATACTACCTGTGGGGCCAGGGGCATGGTTCTGTGGGAAAAGTGCTTTCCATGAAAAATGAAGGCCTGAGTTCAGGCTCCCAAGCCCAAGTAATAAAGCCAGTGTGGTGGCATGTGACTATGATCCCAGCACTGGGGAGGTCGTTCCCATGGCCCCTTGGCTAGCTAGTCTAACAGAACCGGTAAGCTCTAGGTTCAGAGACCCTGTCTCAAAGAATAAGGTGGAGACCGGCTGGGAAAGTCTCTGATGTCAGCCTCTAGCCTACACACACATGCATGCATACACACATGCATACCTACACACACAAAGACACGCAAACACATGCACACCACAAACACATGCAAAGAATCATTTGTGTTGTGTCCAAGCTGGTTAAATGTAAGCTAGATAGATATATGATAGACAAAAAATAGATGATAGAAAGATTATACATACATATACATAGAGAGAGAGATATTTGTCTTTCAAACATAAACAAGAAACAGCTTCCATATGATAAGCATTTGTTAGACTTGGTTAAATGCAGTACACATTATTCTGTGCATTTCTTTATTCCTACAAAATCTTCAGGAGTATCTATTTCCTATCACAGTGATAGATACTGAGGTTTGGAAAGCTAAGCAGAACCCTCAGATGAGACCTATAAACCTGCCTTTAAGTTCTCCATGACACTAAAACCAGCCAACCACAACGCAACCCCCACCCTGGCAGGCCCGCTCAGGGGACCAGGTGAGCTCCTCCAGGCTCAGCCTGGCTCTCCCACGGCGACTCGACATCATCATGTCCTGAGCTAATCTTCTGATTTTGTTGCTGCAATGATAATGACTCTCCAAGGAAGAGCGGCAACAGATGGCCACGTAAGCAGCGCTCAGCCACATTCAACCCGGAACTGGAATGCAGACATGTTTGCCTTTAACTGGATAGGTCTCAATGGTCATTGGTTTGATGAATTTTTATGGGCTACATATTCTGAGTGGGAAACTTGGGTAGGTGATCACACAAGATTATGGGCTATCCAACTGAAATCTGGAAAAAGCTGCACTGTATGCAGTCTTATGGGAGATCAAAGTCATCAGCAGTGAAAACAGTGGACACTGGAAACCTCAAGTTTGGTCAGACAGGGCAAATAACTGAAAAAGTGCAATAGTGGCATGTCTGCTCTGGGGGAAACCAACTGCTCTCTAATTGGACTGAAGGCCCACTCTATGGGAGAGAATACGTGCCTGGCACTGAAAACCTAATCAAAAGCCTATGGCAGGAGAGGTCATGAGCTTTAGGGGTATAAAGCCTACTCTTGTCTGGATAAATGCATATATTACTCTCAACAAATTTCCCTGAAAGCACTACACTTAATGTTCATACTTATATATTAATGTTACTCTCACTTCTGGTTAGAGAAGCTTCTCTTTTCAGATGGCGATGACTACTGGGATGACCCAAAAGGCAACATAGTGCTGAGAAGAAGGAATGGAGGAGTGTCCAGGACAGAAACAGCTCACAGTCTTCAAGGCTCAGGGTCCATTGCAGAAGAGGTGGCAGGAAGAATGTAAGAGCCAAAGGAAGGAAGGAAGGGCACCACTCCTTACAATGCAACTGCCCAGACAGAAATTGGCCTCAATATCCAAGACCTTGCAGTGCCTAGCAATACCCACACAAGACCCTCATAATAGGATAAAAAGATGATGACATCAAATTAAAAGAGAGACTAATGGAGAGAGGGAGGGGTATGACAGACAGCAGAGCTATGAAGGAGAAAGTGGAGGATGGAAGGGGAAGGAAATGCCATGGTTTGTTGTCTGTAAGTATAGAAGTTGTCAATTATATATATATATATATATATATATATATATATATATATATATATATATATATATATTTGTATGTATGTATATGTGTGTGTGTGTGTGTGTGTGTGTGTGTGTGTGTGTATTAAAAAATTATGGGCTATCTAGGAACAGATGGTTCACAGGAAAGATAGGAAGGAGAATAAATAATGGAAACATGTAGTGTGGGGCTTGAGATGGCTCAGCAGTTAAGGCACTAACTTGCAAAGCCTTACAACCTGGGCTCAATTCCCCAGACCCACATAAAGCCAGATGCATAAAGTGACACATGCATCAGGAGAGAGGCCTTGGCATGCCTGTTCTCTATATCTGTCTCTGTTCTATCTCTCTCTGCTTGCAAATAAATAAATAAAAATGTAAAAGAATTATAAGTGCATTGTGATCTTGGGGTGGGGAATAAACACTGTGCACACTTACCAAAGGATTAGAACCACAGCAGAAGTCTGCATGGTCTCAAGAAGACTCCAAGTTCACAGTGGGACCAGAAACTTCGGTAAAGAGTCTTCCAAAAAGAGGAGAAATGGGCCACACCAGGCAGAGGACAGGAGTGGGCAGAGGCGTGGATGCTTAAACACCGCAGTGTGATGAGACAAGACTGAGAAATTTGGAGTGAGGGTGATAATGGCCAGGAATGGAGGCTGAGCAAGGGCTAGTGGGTTCACAAAAGCTCCACAAAGACTCAGACTTTCCCAGGCTCTGGGGAGTGACAGATGTGTAAATAAAGGCCTGGCAGGATGCAGTTTATGGTTTTGAAAATAGTTTTAAAATAAATGTACACAAAGTGTTGGGGGAGAAGCTGAATACGCAGAGAGCTTCCTATGGTACTTGTCAGGAAAGAGATCAAGTCTGTATTGAGGCAGGGCTAATGTGGGAAATAGCAGAAACGAACCAGAACAGTGACGCGAGGCTGAAAATGAGATCGGGGGAGAACAATAACCAGGTGAGGGGACAAAAGGTGAAAAAGCGGGGAGAAATAAGTTCAATTTTATTTCATTTATTTTTATTTATTTGCAATCAAGAGAGAAAATGGGTGTGCCAGGGCCTCTTATCGCTGCAAACAAACTCCAGATGCATGAGTTACTTAGTGCATCTGGTTCATGTGGATACTGAGGAATTGAAAGTGGGCTTTCAGGCTTTGTAAGCAAGTACCTTTAGCCAGAATCACCTCTCCAGCCCCACGTTCAACTTCAGGTGTGTGAAACTTGTGATACCATGGATTCTGTGTAAAGATAAGTAGCAGACAGGTGGGTACCAGAGAGGAAGCTTAGGCTTTAAATACAAGTGTGGGAAATTGCCAGGTTTTGCAACTATTAAATTATTGGTGCCTGTCATTATCCTTTGAACAGATTGAATAAAACGCTTGACTGATGCTGCGCCAGTGCACTAAGCAGGCAGGAGTGGGTGGGATGCCCACACCGTTAGTGGACGAGTCCTTACTGCCCCACAGCGACACTTCAATTCCTTCCAACGGGCAGAGGGTCTGGAGGGCAGAAGTACGACCGACTCCCCTGTACGCTCGCTTCGCAGCACGTGGCCGGTTCCAATGAGCAAGGGCCAGACTGAAGAGGCGAGGGGGAGAGAGAGCATGGCTGGATACGAAGACCTGCGCTCAGGCCCACGGAAGTGCACTGGAAAACTGGAAGGAAGGCCCACGCTCTTTCTCTCTCACCTTCGCAGAAAGGAGAAAACCAAAACACCAGGGTCTCTCCTGGCTGAAGGCCTCTGCTTATTTTCCATGGATTAACGCTTCCAAGTGAGCGAGAGTTGACTTGCCAAGTTGTCTAATTTACTTGGCTGGTGTGTCTCACTTAAAAAGCCATCAGACCAGAGGGGTGAGGAATGTCCAATTAAAGCAACCACAGCCCTGTCCAAATGCCTGGCAGCTGGACCTCCTCACCCCAGAGAGAACCACGAGCATAAGACTTCACCACTTCGCAGCGGCGCTGCCAGCATGGGGCCCGGAAGCCACTGAGGCCTGACGAGGGCAGGTTAGAAACTGGGCGTCATCCTGATCTACGTGCTTCTGTTATTAAAGACCTGAGAGAACTGTGTCTGAAGCAGTCTGTGATTTCTTAGCGGTGACAGCCGAGGCATAAAAGAAAAACAAAGTGGACTTTATCGGAATTAAATGGGCATGACTCACCTCAAGAAAGAGAAAACACACGAGATGGGTGGAAACTTTCCCAAGCCTCGTAGCGATGGGGGGCTGGTGTACAGAGTATGCACCGTCCTTACAGATTAACAACTCAAAAGACAATCTTGAAAAACGGGGAAAAACCTGAATAGCCATTTCTTTAAATATATAAACATGAGTAGAAAATATGAAAAGGTATTTAACATTATTAATCAACAGAGAAGTGCAAATTGAACCCACAAGATACCATGGCTAAAATCAAAAGGATGGACAATAATAAGTTTTGGCAGTAACGTAGAGACCCAGTATAACTCATACACTCCCGGTAAAATCAGCAAATGGTGCAAGCACTTTTGAACATGGCCTGTCAACTGAGCACAGAATTGTTATACAATGTAGTAGTCATCAGGTCCTACCAGTATGCATCTGTACAGAAACAGTGCGCAAGCATTCATAGCAACATCACTAGTGATATCACGGAAGTGTCAAGGAATGAATGGATAAAGATAGATACATTCTTGCGACATAAAATATTTCATGTTAAAATAATCAAGTACTGATATAAACTATAGTATAGTCAAACTCAAAATATACTATGTGCAAGAAGCTAGTCACAAAAGGCCACATATTATATGAGTCCATTCCTGGGAAATATCCAGAATCAGGCTTGAGAGAGACAGCTCGTTGGCCAAAGGTATTGGCTTGCAAAGCCTGCCAGCGTGGGTTCAACTTCCTAGCACCTATGCAAACCAGATGCACAAAGCGGTGCATGCAGCTGGAGTTTGTGTGCAGAGGCAGGTTGCCCTAGTATGTCCATGCTCACACTGGTCTGAGTCTCTTTTTCTCTCTCTTAAGTAAAGAAATAAGTAAAATAAATAATATTAAAATAATAAAATTGCCAGAATAGGCCAATTCAGAATATCACAAAATATATTAGACATTTCTAGGGGAAGGGGAAGAGGAAAATGGGAAGTCACTACTGATACTTAATTTTTAAATGGTTGAAGCAAAAAAAAAAAAATAGTAGAGATGGTTGTATAACTCTACAAGCACACTGCAGCCAACTGAATGTGTTCTCTAAACTGGGGAGTTCTTTGGGAGGTGGATTATATCTCAAGCTAGTATCTCAGGGAGAAATCTTGTGACTGCAAGGCCTACTCTCTCAGGGTCGTGGCTCACATGGGAACCAGCCTCCCCAGGATGGGAGAGGGAACACTCACCTCCCTGAGGCTCGAGAGCCAGGGCCGCAGAGGGGCATCAGCGCCGGGGAGGAAATCATGGGGACGTGAGACTCATTTTGCTTACGTGTCAGCCTCTCGCCATCTTTGCCTTTCAGAACAGACAAAGCAAAAGACAGGGAGACCAAGAGAAAAGAGCGGGAAGAGGGGCCAGGAGAGAGCGCAGGAGGGAGGAAGAAGGAGACAGGGGAGAGGAGGGTTAGAAGTGGGGTGTGGATCAAGAGCTGAGAAAGGCAGACTGGAAAAGACGTGCTTCACGAAGGCACAACGACCAACCTACAACTGAAAACAAAGAAAAGTAACAGCTCTCTGGATTTGGGGTAACAGCTGCTTAGCTCCAATCTCTCCTTTAGAATCTAAAGGGTAGTGATTTAAAGAAAAACATTGGTTAAGCAATGAGCTTTAAGTAGTGTTTGTTAGACTTTAAACCATTTCCCTAATACCAAAGAAGCTAATTGCTCCCAGTTTCCTTAGATTAGATACAGAGTGAGGTTAGCTGTTACAACCACATGCCGAGGGAGACGCTGGCATTTCACAAAGACTGTTAAGGAGAAAAAAACAGCCTCAGCTTTCACACTGCAAATATATTTTTAGGAGATTGTTTTTCTAAGGTGAAACAAAAAATATTTTCCTCAATGAGAACATCCAAGGCCAGTGTCACCTGTGATGGTATGAGCTGCCAGTGAGTGAAAAGAAAGCAGGGCAGATAACAATGGCCACCACCCACCCGACAGCTTCTAGACCCCAGGGACCACGTGTATAAGATCTTTAATCCCAGGAACATTCCCACGAGATAAAAGCCATCATTTCCATTGAAAGAGATCTTCCTTCTGGGTTCCCACTACTCAGACTGACCCATAGTCAGAGGATGTCTGAGAGCATTAACAAATGACACTAATGTTTACGACAAGGCTGGCTGAAATGTAACCTGAGCTATAGATGCAAGGTTATTTTTTTTAGTGGTCACATTAAAAACGAAAAGAAGAAACTAATTCCGTATGTTTCATTTAACCCAATACATCTAAAATATGTTCATTTCAGCATGTAGCCAGTATGTTAACACTCCTTTTTTTTTCTTTTTTTAATATTTTTATTTATTTATTTATTTATCTGAGAGAGAAAGGCAGATAGAGAGAGAGAATGGGCATGCCATGGCCTCTAGCCACTGCAAATGAACTCCAGACGCATATGCCACCTACTGCATTTGGCTTTATGTGGGTCCTGGGGAATCAAACCTGGGTCCTTTGGCTTTGTAGGCAAGCGCCTTAACCACTAAGCCATCTCTCCAGTCCGCCACTCTTCTCTTCTGTGTGGTAAGCCTACACAGCCCAGTGTGTGGTTTTCCAGAGGGTCTCATTACAGACCAACTCTGTGTCAGTTATTCACCGCAATATCTAGCTAATGGTTACCTTTGGGGTACTGAAATCTATAGGATTCGACACATTCAAAATGATGGCACACATTATCCTACTTAACCTTCCAAACCATCCTGGGACATATTCTGCTGGCAAGTGACCATCTGCTCACGGAGGTAAGTGGTTCAGCACAATTCCATTGAGTGTCACTTCTTTTCTCTTTTTGACAAGAAGGAGGATAAGCGATGAGTAAACGGGCCACAGAGCTGTTGAGGGCAAAACCACCTTCAGCCTCGGCCTCCCTCTCATCTCAGTGCTACTGAAAACTGCTTCCCAGCCCAGCATTTCTGAGTCATCTCCGTCAGACTTGGAGATGGGGAAGGGAAGGAAATCACAGGGTTAAGGCTGGATCGACTAACGGAACAAAGAGAAGTCCAGCGTCCTGCTCACAGGAGCTTGCTTCCAAATGCTGCGTGGCTTTTCTCTTTTCTACTGGGCTCATCTGTGGGTGCTCACGCTCACACATATGTTCAAGTTCATGGCCGTGATGTGGTGGGGAGTTGGCTCAGCAGTCATTTGGAGACGCAGGCTGCAGGGGCAGCCCGGCTGACCAGTGGTGACCAGCGAGTCACGCTTGCGCTCTCAGCTGCCAGGATGGCCATGAAAGGAGAGAAGCACAGCGAGCAGGGCACATCTGGGGGGGGGGAGACCCCAACTGCCGTTCCAGTGACAGGTGACCACGCTGAGTTGTAAGGAGGGTACAGAGACAGAGAGAAGATAATGGAAATAAAAAAGGGAAGCATCTCTTTTCCACACCGACTAATTAGACAGAGTCCTGAAAAAAAGTAAAACAAGCCCAGAAGAGGAGCAGCCCACAGTTGAAGCACCTTTTTTTTTTCTTTTTTCTTTTCTCAAAACACCATGATAAGTATCTCATATGTGTTCTTCCAATGAATTCTCATAAAAACTGAAGAGGTGGATATCATTTTCTCAATTAAAAATAATAGGGCTGGGCTGGAGAGATGGCTTAGTGGTTAAGCACTTGCCTGTGAAGCCTAAGGACCCCAGTTCGAGGCTCAATTCCCCAGGACCCACGTTAGCCAGATGCACAAGGGGGTGCACGTATCTGGAGTTCATTTGCAGTGGCTGGAGGCCCTGGCGTGCCCATTCTCTCTTTGTATCTGCCTCTTTCTCTTTGTCACTCTCAAATAAATAAGCAAAATTTAAAAACTAATAGGGCTGGAGAGATGGCTTAATAGTTAAGGCATTTGCATGCAAAGCCAAAGGACCCAAGTTCGATTCCATAGGACCCACATAAGCCAGATGCACAAGGGGATGCATGCTGCTAGAGTTCATTTGCAGTGGCTAGAGGCATTGGTGAGCTGATTCTCTCTCTCAAGTAAAAAATTAAATAAAAATTATTTAAAAAGTAATAATACCTGGAAACAAGTAAGGGATGGATTAACTGCCCAGAGAAAAAATGGCAACCAAAACAAAACTGGTCTCTCCATTAAAGCTCTTTCTAGCATACTACACAGCAAGAAGTGGAGAGAAGTAGTGAGCTGCCTGGCTGCAAGGTGGTATGCCATGTATTACCCGTGTGCTACTTTATTTAATTCCAGCAAAACTAAAGATGTAAATTCACTCCTCAATTAGCATTTTAAGGAAAGTAGGATCCAGAGTGGTTGAGTAACTTTCCCAAGGCCATGTACCTAAACCAGTAATAGTTCTTGGATGTGAATTTACCTGGGTCACCAAATTGTGTACACTCTATGTCCAGAACTAATTTATTAATAGCAGTCGTGCTAGGGAAGGGAAGACATGAGGTAAAGTATACAGTTTTGTGACTAAGCATTGTTTTGTTTTAAAGGAAGGAGAAACGAGTTATCAGTGGCCATTGAAGAACTTTCTCTTACCACAAGGCCAAGTTTGCATCCCATCCCAGCCCTGCATCACACTTCCTAACAAAGCCCTAGCTAGAAGATCAGGTGTCCTTCTGGGAGAATCAAGACTCATCTCTCTACATCTTCTTCCTAGACACCAACGGAAAAGTCAAGTTCAAGGGTCCTGATTTGGGTCACAGAATCAGGAAGCAAGTAGATGGAGAAATTGCATCACTGAGACAAAACACCCTTTCTCTGATCTGTTTTCCCCATGTGGTTACAATGGTAATAAGGCTTTGAGGGTTTTTTCTCCCCTCCTAAGTGGCCAATGAGGGAAGAAGGACCAGGGACTGCCCCTGGGCTCCAAGCCTGAGGACCCCAGGATGTCAGGGGTTGCAGAACCATCTCCACCATTGCCCTTGGAGCCCGGAGTCGCCTGTCCATGTGCTCCTGTCTTACTTATCTCTTTAAGACAGACAAAGTCAGGCATGCAGAAGCAGGCATAGAGGGACACTAGGGCTGCTCCTCACAGCTGTCCTCTCTTGAAATACCTCCAAAGCCTGCACAAGACATGTGGACCAAGCCTGGGAGACAGCTCAGTCAGTAAAGGGATTCTCTCACGAGCACAGGGGCCTGGGTTTGATCCTCAGTACCCCGCCAGGCACAGCACAGCTTCTCTGCAATCCCAGTGTGGGGAGTCGGAGAAGGACAGAGCCCCGGAATTTGCTGGCCAGCTAGTCTAGGCTAATTCGTGAGCTTCATGCACACACACACACACACATGTGAGCAGAAACAAGTCTGGAAGAATCCTTAGACCTGTCGTGACTCCACAGTCAGACATGTTCCGTGTGCTAGCTCCTGCCCTTGGAAATACTCTGTCACACTCGCCCCTCCGATCTTCGACCTTAAAGCAATCTGTCTGGCCGCACTGTAGGTCTGAGAATGTGGCCGCCCCCGTGCCAGCCGCCTTCTCTCCGTGGCGGCTCCCTCCTCCTGCAAGCCCCCAGGCTCTCTGTGTACAGGCTGCAAAGACGATGCAGCCACTTACAACTGTGCAGTGCCAGCCACCTGCTGAGCTAACTTGCTGAGCTCCTGGGCAAAGGGCCTCTCTGTTCAGCACAGCACCGGGCCTGGCAAGGACAGACCGCCCCCCACCACACAAACCCAAATAACTGCAGCGTGCCAGCAAAGGAACACTGCAATTACCCCAAGATGGCCCACTGGGCAGTGGCGTTGCGGGAGGCTCGGCGCCTCGCTGTGGCCATCCTCTGGTGTGTTTTTCAGTCTCCGTAATGACCTCTGCTCATCATGCATTTTATTGATCTGCCTGAGCAATGAAATTTATTATTTATTAGACTTCTGCAATAGCTTGGCTCCACAGAGCACAGTAGGCTAGGTGGAGACGCCAAGGCAAGAGCAAAGAAGACGAGGACAAAGGAAGCGCGGGAAGTGGAGTGCAGGGCAGACGTGGCCAGCTGGGCAGAGACTGACGAGAACGGCACCCGTCTGGTGAAGGTGGCAGCAGGACAGGACCCCTGAGCCCACATCAGCCCCGCGTCAGCCCAGCCTCCCCCCACCCCAGGACGGTCTGACAGGAAAAAATACTGGGGGAAGCACTCTGTAAAGCTAAAAGCATGCAGAGTGATACTATTCCATTATCGTTAATCAGTATCAATATGTTTCCCTCACAGCAGGAAGCGTTTCACTTCCAGGCAAGTGGCGAGGACAGCTGACAGAGCCCACCTTGCTCTGAACTGTGTGCGCTGCTACCGCAAACGCGAAGTTTGCACGTGACAGGCGCTTAACAAAATTTCCCAGATGAAGACAAACCCTGAATCCTCATGTCCAGAAATGCGTTCGTTCTCTCTCGGATTCCTAGACGGAGAGTTCGTCCTCTAGCTTCCTGAGATGCTCACTGCAGGCCCCTAAGAAGGAAGCGATGCCCGTGCATAGCGAGGCTTGGCGGGCGCTCCCAGAGGAACTTGGAACTCAACGGCAATGAGCCTTTTGTGTCACAGTTCCCAGGCTTCCAGGGAATCGGCTCTCCTGCACACGCTCTGCCTGCTGCACGTGGTTCTGCATACAGCTCCGCGCATCACGGTCTCATTAGCTCCTTAGATCTCACGAGGAGCGTTCTGGTTCCACAGTGAGCCACAGGCCCGCTGAAGTGGACACTGAGAGGGCCTCTGAGCTCCAAACAGCTCTAGGTCGCCATGGCCTGAGGGTCCCAACCTTCCCCTTGCCAACTGGCTCTAGTATAAGCTGGGTTCGAGACCGTTGCGTAAGGTCTTCCAGACTTCACTCTTTGCCTACTTTCCTGCCTCAGAAAATACTGGTTTCTTCCCTCTACTTGCAGAAATCACCTTATAAATTCTTAGCTTGCGACACATGCATAACTTCAGCCGTAATTCTGGAAAATTGGGTGTGGATTGCTACAGACATCTCTAGCCTTTCAGCCACGTGGAATGCCTTCTTCGTGTAGCCTAAGCCAGCCCTGGGCTCTTCCCGTTGCATGGGAACAAGATCCCCCTCAAGAACATGGAAGTCACTCCCTGAGGCCTCACAACTCACCGCCCAGACACCCATTAACCAGGCTCCTCCTCTGACTCACCGCAGCCTCAACACACGGCCACTTTCCCACCTCTGTTGACACTTGCTTGGCTCCGGCCCTTCTTCTCCAGGAACTCCTGGGCCCAAATGTGTCTGTGAGCGCTCTAGGACGGGGCCGGAATGTTCCCGTCGTGGGGACTCCTAACAAGCGTCATGGCCCCTGCTCACTGGATGGCAACCAAGACAGGGACCTAAGACGATTGTGAAGATCAAAATGACCATTTTGTACCTGCTTAATTAACAGTTTTTATACAACAACTGTTCATCCTTAGCTAAAAAAAGTTACAGTGGAAACTTGATTACACACATCCAATACATTATGCGGAAAATTGCATTTATACAAAAGCTAAAGTAAAGAGTTATGAATTTTAAAATGTTCCTTCATTATTCAAAGAGTGGCACAATCAGGTTGAGATTAATGTCTTGTTTACATTCATAAACCAGTTGTGAAACCTTAGCCATGTGAAAATCATTTCGACTCTCAAGTTTCAGTTCGTGATTTGTAAACCGTGGATACTGAAGAAAGATAAAGGATAGCGTTCGAGGCTTTCTCTGGGGATTAGAAGAAGGGTAGAACAGCTCAGCGCCTGAAATTGCTCCTTAAGAGGCCTATGCTATTCTCCGTGAAAAGGCTATTCACCAGGAGGAATTAGAGCAAACCTCAGATCACACTCGATATGCCGTTATTCCAAACCTCGCCCTATGATGTAGTGACATGAATTGAGTTTCACTACCTCAAAACTCAGGTACTGAAATCTGAGTACCACAGAATGCAACCTTATTCAGAATATGATTATGACTAATAATGTCACTAGGTGAATTCAAATGACATCTTACTAGAGTATATAGTCCCACGTACAATATAATGTGGTTGCTGCCCTTATCAAAAGAGGAAACAGGAACAGTGATGTACACACAGGAAAATCACAGCCAACAGTGAGGAACACCAGAGATTTCTGAGGAACTGTGTGAGACACCTTCCCAGGTGCCAGCCCCACTTACACTTGAGCTGGGACTCAGCCTCCAACCTGTGACACAACAACGATCTCATTGCCACTACCCGGTTTGCAGCACTAAAGCATCAGGCCAGGCACACTAACCCAGCTGGGTGTTCTTAAGATTTCATTTTAAAGGTGAGGATCCTGAGACATAGAACTCATCTGGAAGATCCAATAAGAGACATCTATTCAACTCCAGTCCTAAGAAAACAACCCCGGCTTTCACAGACATCTGATGCAGTCATATTCCAGCAACTGGCAGTCACAAGTGTGCATCTGGTCAGTGAAATGAAAGAAATGAAAGATAATCCTTTCTCCCTCTTGAAACATAGCTCTGAACAGCTTAGCTTTCCCCCTGAGAGCCAGGGGATAGCAGCTGTGTGACTGATTCTTGGCGCCTCCTGTAGGAGAGAACCTGCTACATCAGGCTTCCCCATCAGCATCCCGGGAAGACTCCGAGGACCCGAAGAGCCAGGGCAGGGGTGCGCCGAATCGGAAGGGTCAGCATCTGATTGTCCAGGTAGGGTCCTGCCAAGTACTCTCACAAGGAACCCTTCCAATGTAAGTTTTACCAGTTTCCTGCTATTATTTACAGTCTGCATCATGCCCTTTGGGAAGAAGAGCAGCCATCCACTGATGGCTGATAGAACAGTCCTAGAAATCCTCATTTAAAACCTGAGACTGACAACCCAAGCAATCTTTTAAAGCCACAACAAAATGTTTCTCATGGCTACCTATGTCTACTACAAAATCTATTGTGAAGATTGAATTTTCGTGAAATTGCTACACAGACATACTCGGGTAAAGAGCTCAGTTTATAGAATAACAGTGGGGACTCTAGAAGAGGTCAGAGGAAGCTGCGGAGCATAGAGGGCCCAGAGAGACACGCTTCAGCCTTCTTGCTATGCAAAGTACGTGTTTCTAAATTTCCTTCTGCTCCCTGGGAGAGACACCCGAATTCCACTGGGAAAGCAACCCTGTGGAAACTCCTCTGCCTGGGCACTGAGATGAAAACACCCGTGGGCAAGAGGTGCTCTCTCTCCTTTTTGTGGGCTTGTCTGTTTGGGGATCATTGAGTTTTCTTTTGGGGGGATTTCTGTTCCTTCAGGTAAAACCCAGGACCTCACCCATGCCAAGGAGCAGAAGTTTCCCCTGGGCATTCCTCAGCCAACAGTGGAGCAGCAACAGGGATTCCCATGGTAAGTGAAAGAGAAGAGCAATTAAGGAGGGCCCAGGCTGCCGCCAGGAGAGGGCACAGACCCTGAGAAAAGGGGACGAGGACCCTCCCGGAGGGTCACAGGAGACAGGCGGGCTGAAGGTCAGAGTGAGGCAGCGCCAGGTACAAGTCCCCGCTCTGGCTTCCCACAGGCCCGGCTCAGCCAGAGCTTCCGCACCTCAGTGATCCATCTTCTTTAAGCTCGCTCAGTATCTACTTGATCAAAACAGTGGCAGCAGGGCCGGAGAGATGGTGGAGCGGTGAAGGCACTTGCCTGGAAAGCCAAAGGACCCAGGTTTGGTTTTCTAGTAACCACATAAAGGCAGATGCACACGGTGGTACCTGCGTCTGCAGTTCATTAGCAGTGGCTAGGGTCCCTGGCGCACTCATTCTCTCTATCTGCCACTCTCTCATAAATAAATAAATATTTTTAAAAACCTTAAGAAAACAATTATACCACATGGCAGTGCAGCTTAGACTATTATTACTACCTCAAGAAGCCCTTTTAGAAATGTTTCTAGTCAGGCCTTCCTTAAATTATACTGATATTTGTTGATATACTGTCTGTACATTCACATTTTATACATGAAAAGATAAGATCACTCGCTTTCAGAAATCTTTCTTGCTCGTGGGAGAGATATTGCCCCAATAATAATACATACTATGCCAAAGATGCTTAAATAGAGGACACTGAAATTTAGGTAAAAGATATCTGAACACACAATGACCAACAATTAATTCAAAATCAAAGGCAGAATGGACAGGAAGAATGTCTTGCAGCGTGCACTGTGTGGCATCACGAGACTACACTGCAGCCTTGGTTCTGAAGACACAGCCTGCAAACACTGCACCACGCGCAGCCGCTCTGCACAGGGCCAACGGCCGGTGCTGGAAACACTTCTGCTCAGAGTGAACACGTTTGTGTGCTTTGAATGATGATGCTTTTCCTGGGCACAGAGTCTTCTGCTCTTACAGAAACCTAGTGGTTCAGTTGAAAAACCCAAGATCTTTTAATATTTCCTACTGTCATTCCTTGGCACATAAATAACAAATTAGCATATTAGTGTTGCATTAGGCAAACAAGTGTATCCATCTCATTCGCATGCAAATTTTCTTTCATATTTAATAAATGGCAAAATTACATGTATGCCAAAGAATTACTTTTAAATTTCTTTATAATTTATTATCAGTAAATGTTTGATTTGTATGCCTATTTTATATACTTATATATCTAGGGTTATATCATAATTTATCAGGTGAAAAGGGGTGATAAGTGGAAAAGTTTAAAAAGCCCTGCTTAGGGCTGGAGAGATGACTTAGTGGTTAAGGTGCTTGCCTGCAAAGCCAAAGGGTCCAGGCTCAATTCCCCAGGACCCATGTAAGCCAGATGGACAAGGTGGCAAATGTATCTGGGTTTCTTTCATTTGCAGTGGCTGGAGGCCCTGGTGTGCCCATATTCATTCATTCATTCATTCATTCTCTCTCCCTCTGCCTCTTTCACCCATTCTCTCCCTCTCAAATAAATAAATATTTATTTTTTTAAGATTTTTTTTAAAATTTTTATTTATTTATTTGAGATAGACAGACACAGAGAGAAAGGCAGATAGAGGGAGAGAGAGAGAATGGGCGCGCCAGGGCTTCCAGCCTCTGCAAACGAACTCCAGACGCGTGCGCCCCCTTGTGCATCTGGCTAACGTGGGACCTGGGGAACCGAGCCTCGAACCGGGGTCCTTAGGCTTCACAGGCAAGCGCTTAACCGCTAAGCCATCTCTCCAGCCCTAAATAAATATTTTTTAAAAGCCCTGCATAAAGTGGTTAAAAGTAAATTATATCCAGGCATAGAGAATCACATCTATAATCCCATAATTTGGGGGTCTGGGATAGGAGGACTTCTGTAAGTACAAGGCCACCATGGGCTTCAGAGTAGATTTGAGGTCAGCCTGGGCTCAAGTAAGATCCTGATAAGAAGGAAGGAAGGAAGAAAGGAAGAAAGGAAGGGAGGAAGGGAGGGAGGGAAGGAGGGAGGGAGGGAGGGAGGGAGGAAGAATAAAGGAGGGAGGGAGGGAGGATAGAAGGAAGAGAGGGAAGAAAGAAAAGGTCAAATAAATAATAGTGCAGATGGAGATCCTCACGCAGTGCATGACAGAGATAGCATAGTCACCAGTCTCTACACCGGCCTAGCAACCTAGCAAAGGCACCGCTCATCCAGAAGGGGCCTTAAACAGCCATGCAGCCACAACAGTGCTTATCCCATGTGGTGGATGAAACTACACGTCACAACCCTAGGCTTCCTATGCAGGAACTATCCACTCACACTGTGTCTTGGTCTTCTGGTTGTTGGATACCCTTCCCCACTCCTTGCTATTGGGTGTGTTTTGACCAATGCACTTTAGATTATCTCAACTAAAACAGTTTTGCCCTTTTAAAAAATATTGCTGCTAATGTGTATCTCACACATCCTCTACTTCTAAGGGTGAATCATCAAATGCAGGTCTTTATTCTTATTAACCATATTAAACATTTACACATCACCAAGTCTAATTAAACTAAAATTAAACTCTTACAGTGCTAACCTTATCTGAATAGTAGTGGACTTAGTTCAGCTGTGGAGACGGGTCTGGGAGGAAGGGTGTGGCGGCAGTGAGTGCGGAGGAGCCGGCATGCTGATCACTGGCTCTGCAGTGGATAACGCTGGCTCTGCAGTGGATAACGCCCAGCACCTTAGAGACTTCACTCTGCAGTGGATAACACCCAGCGCCTTTGAGACTTCACTCTGCAGTGGATAACGCCCAGCACCTTAGAGACTTCACTCTGCAGTGGATAACACCCAGCGCCTTTGAGACTTCACTCTGCAGTGGATAACGCCCAGCACCTTAGAGACTTCACTCTGCAGTGGATAACGCCCAGCACCTTAGAGACTTCACTCTGCAGTGGATAACGCCCAGCACCTTAGAGACTTCACTCTGCAGTGGATAACGCCCAGCGCCTTAGAGACTTCACTCTGCAGTGGATAACGCCCAGCGCCTTAGAGACTTCACTTTGGGTCCTAAGACAATCTTGAGTGGAAGATGCCTGTCACAATGGAGGGGATCAACAGTCCCCCTGCACTGGGAGGCAGAGCTAGTTGATGGAGAGAAGAGGGAGATCTGGAGGCATCCATTCACATTCAAATACAGCTCTGATACCTTGGGCAAGAGTGACCCAAAGCAGGACACACAGAGGACGTAAGAGAGAGGCATTCATCTGACCTAATTAAATACACAAACATGTCCTCCCCACCCAGAGGACCAATTAGAGAAAAGTCCCTTATGCTCCAAAAACCAAAGCACATTGGCCCCACCTATAAAAAATGGGAGCTGGTATTCAGATCTCATGTCTACCCAACCACGAAAGGCCTTGGTTCAGGTATACTTGACCAACTGTGCCCAGCATCTGTAGGTTTGGGCAAACAGACCCATCTGTAGATCACTCAGTACCATCCAAGTACCATCAGATAGTCCTGACAATAACACAGAAATAGACAAAGATCACCATAGGACATATTAATTATTGCTTCCAACACTGGAAACCAACTTTCCTGACCTATATCTGTCATTTCTGTTACTGGTACTTCTTCTCTCTGTCCAGTGCTGAGCAGTGTAGATAAAACAGTGCTGGGAACGCCCTTTTTAAAGTAACACAGCACACGAAGGAACTGGGTTCCAGTACCAGACTTCATGGAACTAAACCTGAACTTACTCCTTACAAGCCACACGACCCTGGATAAGTCCCTCATGAGAGGACCCACTGCTAAGTAGTATTAGGATTCAAACAGGTATTCTCCAAATGTAATCAAGGACCTCAATTATTAATGACTTAAAATAATAATCATTTCAAAAAAGAATAGAATTATTATATGATCCAATAATTCACATTATGGGTATTAATCCAAAAGAAGTGAAAGGAGGTGTTGGGATTGGGAATGTAGCTCAGTGGGTGGAGTGCCTGCCTAGCATGCACAAGGTCCTAAGTTCAAGCCTCAGCCCAGGGCATGGAGGCACATGAGGATACTCAGCACTTGGGAGGTACAGGCAGGGCAGAATGAGCTCAAGGCCAGCCTGGGCTATATGACAGTCTGCCTCAAAAACAAAAGAGAGGGCTGGAGAGATGGCTTAGCGGTTAAGCGCTTGCCTATGAAGCCTAAGGACCCCAGTTCGAGGCTCGGTTCCCCAGGTCCCACGTTAGCCAGATGCACAAGGGGGCGCACGTGTCTGGAGTTCGTTTGCAGAGGCTGGAAGCCCTGGCGCGCCCATTCTCTCTCTCTCCCTCTATCTGTCTTTCTGCCTGTGTCTGTCACTCTCAAATAAATAAATAAATAATGAACAAAAATTAAAAAAAAAAAAAAAAACAACGAAAGAGAATCAGGGCATAGCGGTGCATGCCTCTAATTCCAGTACTCAGGAGGCAAAGGTAAGAGGATCACTATGAGTTCCGAGGGCAGCCTGAGACTACATAGTGAATTCTATGTCAGTCTGCGCTAGAGTGAGACCCTACCTTGAAAATCCAAAACCAAACCCAGAAAGGAAGGAGATAAGGAGGTGGGGAGAAAGAGAACAAGAAAGAAAGCAGAGTCGTAACGAGATACTTATACATTCATGTTCACACAGCATGACTGTCAGGAGCCATTTGGGTGGAAGCGACCTATGTATCCTTTGGCAGATGAATGGATGCGCAGGGTGACGTATATATCATATACATGCAGAAAATGCCTTAGATACGAGGGAGACTTGGCTGCGAGCTACAACATGGATGAGTGCTGAGTAATGTTACACTTCATAATATAAGCCAATCACAAGGAGACTGACACAACATGACTTCACTTATCTGAGCTACCGAATTACTCATCACAGAGACAGAAGAGGAACGGCTGCAGCTAGGGGCTAGCAGAAGGGGGAAATACGAGCAGTTATTTAGCAGGTTCTGAGTTTCCATTTTGCAAAGCAAAAAAAAAAAAAAAAAGCTTTAGAGATTGGCTGTGTTACACTGTGAATATACTTAACATTACTGAATTTTAAAAATGACTAACATGGTAACTTTTATGTCATGTATGTTTTACCACAATTAAAAATAAAATAACAATAAAAAATTAAATTAAAAAGCAACCATTATCTTGGCTCATTATCATGTGGAAAAGCAATTTGGGTTGTGCCCTGCCCGTGGCCATCTGGTAGCTCGGGCTGGTCTGACCACTCAAGATGGCCACCCTGGCCTAGGGCAGCCAGGCCAGCTCCGGGCTGAGCGGCCTCTGCAGCCTCTCATTCCAGCTCTGAACTCCAGGGGCAGAGAGAGGGGCCAGCAAGGGCTCCTGTGGCCTTTTATTTTGCAAAAGGAAAAATGCCCCTTTCTCCGTAGGGTATTGGTCAAGGAAAGTCACAAGTCCAGCCCAGGCTCAATGACAGGAAACAGAGTGTCTGCCCAGGACACACAAGGTCCTGAGCTCAATTCCTGGCACTGCATAAACTGGGTGTGGAGGTTCATGACTGTACTCTTAAGCACTCGGGAGTCACAGGCAAGAGAACCAGATGTTCAAGCTGACCTATAAGCAAAGAGTTTGAGGCTGCATAAGACTCTGCTTAAGAAGGAGAGGGGAGAAGGAGGAGGGGAGAGGGCAGACATGAACTTTACACTGCAACTGTGCATACATAAATGAGGGAAGCAATATTACAGTGAATTTCACAAATAAACTGACACTTAAAAGGACAGAATGAAGCACTAGGGATCATGTCTAAACACTTAATAAGCAGCAGCCGTTTTGTTTTTAGAGCTGCTATTCTTGGCATTCCATTGACGGGATGTAGCTCAGTGGTAGAGTGCCTGCCTAATACGCAGGAGGCGCTGGATTCCATTCCTGGTAGAGACGACAGTGTGGTGGCTTGACTCGGACATCCCCACAAACTCATGTGTTTCGAATGCTTGGTTCCCAGCTGGTGGCAATTTTGGAGGTTGAGCCTGGCTAGAGGAGGTGTTGGAGGACGGGCTTTGGAGTATTACAGCCAGCTTCCCCTTGCCAGAGCTGGGTTCACTCTCTTGCTACTGTTGACCACATGCTGTTGGCCAGGAGGTGATCTCCAGCCTCTGCTCTATGCAATCTTGTCTCTGCCACCACGGTACTTCGCCTTGAGACTGCAAGCCAAATAAAAAACTTCCTTCTCATCAGCTGCTTCTGGTCAGGTGTCTGTTCCCACAGCACAAAGCTAAGTACAGTAGACAGATGATAATGGAGGGATGGATGGATGGATGGATGGTTCAGAGACAAGAGAATGCACCCAAAACATTTACCAACTGAAAAACTGAAGTTGTGAGCTGGAGAGATGGCTCAGTGGTTAAATGGCACTTGCTTGCAAAGCCTGATGGTCTGGGTTCAGTTCCCTAGTGCCCACATAAAGCCGGTTGAACAAAGTGGTGCACGTGTCTGGAGTTTAAGGTAGCAACAGGCCCTAGTGTACCCATTCTCTCTCTCTCTCTCTCTCTCTCTCTCTCTCTCTCTCTCTCTCTCTCTCTCTTTCTGTACCTCCTTGCAAGTAAAGTTTTAAAAATATAAAACTAACAAAAAAAAAACTATAAAAATAAACACGAGTTGATTCTGAGACTTTCCAATGTATTTCTTCTGACCAGAAAGAACAAAATATTCCATCAATACTACAGTTCACAATGAAATCCAAAGAAAGAAATACATGCAAATCACGAAATTTAATAATGCTAATCTCATACTTTTCCCATAAACTGATTCGATTCAGGAGGTTCACCTAATCATGACTGTATAAAATTAGATTATTTGGGAAAAAAATACTTGGACTTCAAGTATATTGCCAAAGATCCCAAAGGCTCAACTAATAAAATAAAAGATAATTGGAAAATGCTGTAGATCTTTCCTTGTGAACAATGTTTAGGTATTTTTGCAGCCTTCTTTTCTTTCATCCTATTAAAACTCAATAATTGTAATTTTTAAATATAGTAACGACAGAGAAATACAGATCATGAACTGAATGCAAAAGGAGCCAAGTCTAATACTAAAACAAGATGTGATTGGATTCCAAACTGTTCTTAGGCAACTGGCCCAACTTCTCATCTTAACATTTATGTACTTCTTAAGGTTGGAGAGAAGTCATTGCTGAAATGTCATTGAATTTTCATTAGAAAGAGACACAGGAGCAAGTGCCCTTGCTTCTCACTGCTGCTAGCCTGGGTCCTACTACGGGTATAAACAGAAGCATGGGGAAGTCAGAACTTCTGGGCAGAACCCCATAAGCAAGTACTAACCCTATGGTGACCTGCTAATCTTGACCTCCTATTTCCAAATCTTTTGAAGATAACATTTTTAAAGGTTCTCTTTTATACTATTACATTAATGAAAAAAACAATAAAGCTGTTGGCCATCATCTCTATTGCCGAGTCCCCTCTAACCCTCCTTTCTGGGGACATGGAAATGGGTTCACAGTAAAATGGTAATGCTTAATGCATGCATTGACATTTAGCAATGCATTGTACCAACCTGACCTTTCCACACAAAGAGCGGCAAGTGGAGGTCATGCTGCCTCTCTCTCGGGTCAGTGACAGCCCCTCCAGAGCTAGGAAATGCTAACATGCATGGAACTGTCCCCTGCAGAACCCACAACATTAAAAAGTGCTCTGGCTCAATGTCACTTCCTGCTCACCCAGGGCCACCTACCCAGTGAGAAAGGGCCATGGCTAGATTCTGAGCACTGCATCGAGCCGGGACTTAGCCACACCGCAACCTGGACTTCGGCAGAGATTCAAAGGTAGCCAGAGACGTGTGGAAGCTCTATCCTAAATAAGGAAGGCTTCTCCAGTGGAGGGTGGTGGCGAGGGAGGCTGCAGGAAGGCGGAGTAGCAGGCTACACGACGAGTGAGGCTTTCTCTGGCTTGGGGATAAACTGGACATGGGGCAAAAAGTAAGGAAAGTGCCAGCTATGAATCAAGACCTGGCGTGTGAGCTCAGGTGTTATGAAAGTAAGTGTTCAGCTATTATTACTAGAGCGGACAACCTGAATTTCCGTAAGTCTGTTATATGCAGGCTGGCTTCCTGAGCTGGATGTACACACAGACTGTGAGTCAGGATTACTTTATTTTTCAGTTTTGAAACAGTATCTCACTATGTAGTCCAGGCTAGATCAGAATTAACCATATATTATAGATTGAAGGATTATGTTTTTCACATGGTCTGGCCATTGTCTGTTGGCATGCACAGTTACTCAACCCTCAGGGAAAACAGAGCTATAGCCTGCTGGGCCTAATGTGAATCTGACAGAGTTTATAACTCCCTTCCCCACCCTGTCTTTTCTCTGTTCCACTGTCTATCAACATTTATAAGTTAAATATGATCATCAGTGGGGCTAGAGAGATGGTTTAGCAGTTAAGATGCTTGCCTGCAAAGACTAAGGACCCATGTTTGTCTCTCCAGATTCCACATAAGCCAGACACACAAAGGTGAGGCAAGCACAAGGTTGAACATGCCCACTAGGTGGTGCAATTGTCTGGAGTTCAATTGCAGTCACCAATTCTCTTTTTCTCTAAAATTAAAAAATGAAAAATAAGAATGATCATCAGTGAACAGGGCTCTCTTCCTTGATGACATGATCCCCTCTAGGCAAAAAAAAGAAAAGAAATCACTTATTGTTACCTTATTTCAAACTTGAAAACTAATACGTGGCAAATAATTTAAAGCAAAACTTACTTTCAGCTAAAATAGTTATTATGCATCTTTATGTGTTTTGATCAAATACTTAAGACTTTTCCTAAAAGTAAACCAAATAGGGGCAGACAGGTGGCCCAGCGGGCAAAGTGATGGCCACACAAGTATGAGGACCTGAGCTCAGATGCCCTGCATGCCGACCAGATGGACGCCCTGGTACCCCCCAGCAACCCAGTGCAGTGGAGGCAGAGATGGGGATCTCCGGGCTCACTACCTGCTTAGTCCTGTCAAAATGGTAAGTTCCAGGACCAGTGACAGACCCTGTCTCAAAAAATAAGGTAGGAAGCAACTGAGGAAGTACCTGATATTTACCTCTGGCCTTCACACATGTGTACATGTATGGTGCATGAGCACCCACCAACAAACATATACACATACACACGCACACATGACCCACACACGCATATATACGTGCATGTACACACACATGCACACCCCACCAACAAACATACACACATACACACATGCACACATGCCCCCCACACACATGTACACATGCACGCACACATGTCCACACCTGCAGAAAGCCCCACCAAACCAAGAAAGATATAGGAGGAGTAGCAAATTTAAAAATACACAACACTGGGGCTGGAGAGATGGCTTAGCAGTTAAGGCACTTGCCTGCAAAGCCAAAAGACCCTGGTTCGATTCCCCAGGACCCACGTAAACCAGGCACACAAGGTGACACATATGTCTGGAGATTGTTTGCAGTGACTAGAGGCCCTGGTGTGCCCATTCTTGATCTCTCTCTCTCTCTCTCCTCCACAAATAAGTAAATAAAAATATTTGTAAATATATATGCATGTATGTATGTATGTATGTGCATATATATATATATATACTGCATCAGTCATTCATACATATATACACAAACACACACACATATATATGTATGAATGACTGACACAGTAGATACATACACACACACACACACACACACACACACACACACACACACACATATGTATGAATGACTGACGCAGTAGTTCTAGAGGCCTGAGACCCACTTCCTCCTAGGGTTTAAACTATGCTGCATTGATCTGATCCAGAGAGGCGAGTAGGAAAAGTGGGAGATCAAGGGAGACAGGAAGGGCAGAAACAGCAATGTGCAATGGCTTCAGATGGCCTCACCCACACTGACTTTTCTTTCCAAGTCACTATACCACCCACGGATCAGCCTAAATAACGCACGTTTTGAGGAGAGGTTGGATCTGTGCCACAAGCTTCTCAGATTAATGGAAGATGGAGCCAGGATATGAGGAGATGTGTGTGAAAGAAGGAGTCACTGTAGTGGGGGACATTATTCCCACAGGCACCACAATCTCATTACAGTGACAGAGCCGGCCTTTGCTCAAGATTTGGGTCTCCTGAATATTATGTTCTTAAAATTTCCTGAGTGGCAAGACAAATTGGTTGGCTCATGCCTTTAATCCCGGCACTCAGGAGAGGCTGAGGTAAGAGGATCACCATGAGTTTGAGGGCAGCCTGGGCTATCTTGTGAGTTCCAGGTAAGCATGGACTAAAGTGAGACCCTGCTTCAAAAAACAATGCCTAAGCCAAAAAAAAAAATTCTTTCGTGGCAAAGAAAGCCCTACAGCCCATTCGATCCCACTTCCCAGGGGAAAGGCATCCGTGTCCGGGCCAGGGTAGCTTGCAACAACAGCCCTGTTCCTGCCTTCTCTCAGGGCCTGAAGCATAATTGTCCCTGGTTGGAGTTTTCCTCCAAAACACACCTTGTTAACAAAGTCATGAAGTTAAATGTTCCACAAATGAGCACTTGCAGGTCAGATTTTCCTCCCACCACAGATGGCAGAAAGCGCACCCTTACAACAGGCGCTTCGGCCGCCCTGTCCGCGGCTTCCGCGCGGTCAAGGCGGTGCACCGCGCGCACACTTGACACGCGCCACACCGTCCGCAGCGTCCGCGCGGTCAAGGCGGTGCACCGCACGCACACTTGACACGCGCCACACCCTGCCGTAGCAAGAGAGCAGGCAAGACCAGAAACATCCTAACAGGTTCTACTGAACATTACTGTCATTAACTTCTTTTCCAAGAGCCACAAGGAGCTTTTGAGATTTTACCTAGGTATAGGGAAGGCATTTGCACAGCCAGCGTTAGGAATCAAGATTGCAGAAGATACATTTCCAAAATGTGAGAAGTCTGGATGCATGCGTGACACGATTGCACGGTGACATGTATCTTAGGGTAAGAATCCTAAATGTGCTGTCCAGGGTGAAGTAATTTTGCAAATACTTACGAAGTCCTACCTGGGCTGGACACCAAGTCACCAATGACCATGAAAACCGGATAAATACAGTCCTGCCCCTGCGTTCAGCTGGTGTCCTCAAGGAAGAGAGCTGAGCCACCTAGTGGTTTTAATAGAATGGGATAAATGCCACAGGACAGAGTGATGCTCAAGTTGTCTTGCATCCCAAATGCCAGTGACTGATAGCTCCAGGAAGGTCCAGGAAGGCGATGCTCGGCCCTGGCCTCCCCGGCACGCAGGTCAGTCACAGGAATACGATGCTCGGCCCTGGTCTCCCCGGCACGCAGGTCAGTCACAGGAAGGCGATGCTCGGCCTTGGCCTCCCCGGCACGCAGGTCAGTCATAGGAAGGCGATGCTCGGCCCTGGTCTCCCCGGCACGCAGGTCAGTCACAGGAATACGATGCTCGGCCCTGGCCTCCCCGGCACGCAGGTCAGTGACAGGAAGGCGATGCTCGGCCCTGGCCTCCCCGGCACGCAGGTCAGTCACAGGAGCAACGTCCTGACTATTCTCAGTCTAGCACTCCTGAGGGGGAGGCTGGGGGCTGCTGAAGGTGAACTATCCAGAGGATGGGTGTTTTGAAGATTTTAAAAATCATTTTTATTTATTTATTTGGGAGAAGGAGGGGAAGGGAAAAGAGGGAGAAAGGGAGAAAAAGACAGAGAGAATGGGCATGCCAGGGCCTCCTGCCACTGCAGCAAACTCCAGGTGCATGTGTCACCTTGTGCATCTGGCTTACATGAATCAAACCTTGGTCCTCTGGCTTTGCAGGTAAGTGTCTTAACCACTAAGCCCTTCCTCCAGGCCGGGGTTGGCGGGGGGGGGGGGCGATAGGATTTTTTTTAACAGGGGAAATATTTTCTATGTCTCTTTTAATATTTTTATTTTATTTATTTATTTGAAAGAGAGAGAGAGAAGCAGATAGAGAGAGAATGAGCACGCCAGGGCTTCTAGCCACTGCAAACGAACTCCAGACGCATGTGCCATCCTTTGCATGGATACCAGGGAATCAGCCTTGGGTCCTTGGGTCCTTGGGCTTCACAGGCAAGTGCCTTAACCACGAAGCCATTTCTCCAGCACCAGTTCCTATGCTGAACTTCATTCAGTCTGAACCCCTAGCTGATATTTACTTCACTTGTAAATTCCAACCATTTTTTTTTCTTTTGTAAGGGAGTGTGTGTAAAGCATGAGCTGTATGTATGTAAGGTGTGTGCACGTGTGTGTATGCAGAAGAACACACCCCATGCACACATATAGAGGCCACCAGAGAACAGCCAGCATCTTCCTCCATCACTCTTCCATCTTACTTCCTGGAGTCAGAGCCTCCCACTGAACCTGGAGCTCACCATTTCCAGTCAAAACTGACTGACCAGTATGCCTAGCAATTCTCCTACTCTGCCCCTCTCAGAGGTGAAGTTACAAGCATGTATGGCCACACCCAGCGTTGTACATGGGTGCTCGGGATCAAACTCAGGTCCCCATGCTGGTATAGTAAGTCCTCTTATGACTTTACCTGCTGGACCATCTCTCCAGCCCCTCAAACCAATTTTTGAAAAAGAAAAAAAAAAAAAAGCAGCCTTAACAACAACAAAATAAATCCTGTTTTTCATGATCAATAAGTATCTCTCTTTTAACATGCATATCAGTTAAAGTAAGCTCAGGATCTGAAATTGTTCTCTGACGTTCCTAACAATTAGGAATCTAGCAAAATTCCATCTTCCAACTCCAACAGGATTTATTTTAACTGAACTCCACCTCTAGAAGAAAACACAGGTCATTCTAACTGAAGCCACTGAGGTTGGCTGGGGGAGGACGTGGTCCCCACAGGAGAAGAGCCCCATCTTCGGGTTCTCACAATGTTCCAGGTCAAACATTTGTCACAGATGTACTTCAGGAGGCAACATGAATTCTCTTTTTCAGAAGGAACACACGAGCATGAAGTCAGACTTCAATATTTGAGAAACCCCCTATTCATGGTACTTTACACCTGCTCTGGTGCAGCCGATCCACTTCCACTGGACTTGTCCATCTATCAGGGCTGAAAACATAAATGTCACAGAGGCCATAAAATATTTGTACTGATAAAATCATCAGTTACGCTTCCCTCCTGCCCAGAGCGAGGGACTCTCTGAGCCTTCATGAGCATTAAATATGCAAATAACATTACAGGAAACGCTTAGCCATACCCTGGGTCTCACCATGTGGGAGGGTGGAGAGCTGTGGGCTGAAGCAGGTGAGTGTTATGGAGCCCTAAAATAGGTATGGAAAAGGAAAGTGGGCTCCATAGACAATGGCTCCTGTCAGACCTTAAATCCTGGCTGTTCCCCTGGAGCCCTCCTTGTCTGCTGGACCTGCTCTGTGTCCTTCCTCTCCTCTGTGCGATTCACAGAAGCAGCTCACTCGCAGACTCTCTGACCTCCTGTCGAAGTACTGTGGTTTCCTTACAAGATGAGAAAATGGAACAGAGGCTCTCTAGGTCCAGTGATGTAAACAGCAGAATAAACAGTGACACAGCTCTGCTCCCTTGGGTGGCCTTAAATAGTTAAGGGGAATGAAATGGGGAGGTCGTTCTCTGCTTCAGTGGTCTATTTGCCCCACATGTCTAGCTCTGTGTCTCACCTCCATCAATAGCTAATCTCAGCAAAGAAAGTTCTAGTAGCTTTAGACTATACATCTGTTAAAAAGGTCCCTGCATAGTATCAAGCCCAAAACTAAAGAAGCAAATTTCTAGCAGCCATATATGGGGATGAAGACTAGGGAGAAAAGCTCAAGATTTAAACAACTGATTAAATCCAATTTCAGAAGCTTTAGAGACCTCTGGAAGTCTCCCAATGCAATGAATGCTCACTGTACCAAATATACTTTGAAATAGGATGGCTTTGTCTTTGTGTAGAGTGGTGAAAATGTGTTCTCAGTAGACAAACAACTGAAAATGGATGCCTTGGGAAGAGATTGCAAGGGTCTTATGTTTGAGGTCTCAATCAGCAAATCAGGAAACAGGCCTCTGTCCAGGCAGCTCCATCCTATAGTACAAGGTTGGCACCCACGCCATCTCAGACAAGCCATGCCTACCCTCTAGGTCTCCCACTATTGTCAGATGCCCACGTTATCAACTGCACTTCCAGCAGACCCAAACACAACTCCAGACCAGCTCTCGTTTTTCTAAAGAATTCACCACCTCTCCAGAGTAAGACGGCGAGGAAACTAACTTTAGTTGTACCACAAAGCAAAGGCGATCTTGTCATGCGGAACCTTTCACCAGGTGGATTTAAGGGAGATCTTTCCATCCACATAGGTCCTTTATCCCTTTACAGATTTACTGAGAAGCTTATAACTCCTAAAATCAATCTATGGCACCAGAAATCTTTTGTTTCCTAAAACGTAGAGGTATCTGTTACAATCTGTTCATGTTGAACAGAGAATCGATGCGCCATTATTTAATGTAAGAGACCACAATATGTCACCCAGGCAACAGGAAATGTGATGTTCGGGTCATATAAAACACTCATCACAAGAAGGTCATGTTGGTTCTAGCACCATGGCCCTCCGAGCTTATCTTAAGTCCATCTATGTAAAGAGCATATTTTCCATCCTTTCCCTAATTTCATCAAGAAATATTTAATAAGCATGAACTTCAGGCCAGCACTGTCCTCTAGAATAGGGGCATGAAGACTGACAGAACGTATGCATGCTTGCTCTCCAAGGCAGTAGAGACATGCATGATGAGGGCTACAAACGAGGCCGTGAAACTTTATTCTCTATGAAGTAGTATGTGCAAAGTAAAAGGTAAGGTCACCAGGCAAAGTCAAGGTGGAGAAAGGGGCTTCAGGGCAGTGAGCGCCAGGATCAAAGGCAGAGGGGCACGGAAGGACAAGCAGGAACCGCCGAGGAACAGGCAAGGGCAGGGCACGGGCGCACGATGGCTGGTGGTAACATGTGAAGCTGGGCATGTGTGTTTTGTACCCAAATGGTAAGATATTTTAGTGAATCAGGGGTACCTTGGTGACTCTGTCCAGGACCCTGCAGCCTCTTCTCATGAAGTTCTACACACAGGGCTGATGAGATAGCCCAGGTAGTCAAGTGTGAGCCCCAAAGCCCACGTTAAAGGAAACCTGGGCATGGTGGCTCAGGCCTGTAACCCAGTGCTGGGGAGGGGGAGATGGGCACATCCCTGGGGCCCACTGGCCAGCCGGTCTAGCCGAGTGGTGAGCTTCAGACCCATGAAAACCCTGGCCTCACAAGAAGCGGACAGCAGCTGCGCAGCAGCACCCAGGACTGTCCTCTGGCTTCCGTGTGCATGTCACATGTGACCCACACAGCACAAAAGATTCCGCAGACAAATCCAGAGCTCACCAAATTCTTGGCCATAATTATGGGCCTGGATGTAAGAATCCCTGCTAGAGGTAATGGCAAAGAGAAAAGGTTTCGTGCTCAAATTCTTTTGGAGGAAACGAGAAAGCAGTGCCAGCATTCATAATCAGGAGAGAGTGTAAGGATGAATTAGGAGAGTCTGGAAGGTGGGAGGGTGCTGGAATACCCAGGAAAGAACACTTGCATAGGTTCTTAAAAGCCAATGAACAGAAAATTGTTGTAATATTCCAGAAAAAAAAAAAAAGCCATTACATGGGCTCTTAACCAGGTTGAAAGATTGTCTCATGAATTTAAATAAACCCTGTCCTGTCCCAGATGCTCCCAAAGAACATTACAAAAGCCCATGTTTAAAAGTTTCACTATAGTTAAAAATAGAAACAGAGCTGGGCGTGGTGACGCACACTTTTAATCCCAGCATTCGGGAGGCAGACGTAGGAGGATTGCCATGAGTTCAAGGCGACCCTGAGACTCCATAGTGAATTCCAGGTCAGCCTGGGCTAGAGTGAGGCCCTACCTCAAAAAACAAAAAAAGAAATAAATAAACAGAAAGACATGCATGATGAGGGCTACAAACGAGGCAGCGAAATTTTATTTTCTATGAAGTAGTATGTGGAAAGTGGGCGGGAGATTTCAGAATCCGCAAAAGGATGACCACCCAGAGACAGCGAGATCACCGCCCACCACCCCTCATACTGCAGAACCAAAACACGCAAGTTTGTTCCTTTAGCATGGCAAAGTTCATGCCAACCACAGTGAGCCAAAGGAGTGCCTTGGTGACAAAATGCAATAGACACTGGGAATTCAGAATGAGACTCGGACTTCTCCCTTGGTCCCTAGAAGTCCAACTCTCCAATGTTCACTTGAATCACTGACAGAGCACAGGACGCCAATGTACACAGAGCATTTCAACCACAGAATCTGATTCAGCTACAGATGAAGATGGCCGGCCATCTAATAATGCCACTTGGTACATCATATGAAAGATTCATAATGCGCATCCCCAGCTGCCCCAAGGCAGTTACCAGTGTAGGCTTAGCAACAGATGGAGCATATGGTCAAGACCTATTCACTCATTCTTTGGCATGTGCATGTGGTGCGCATGTATGCATTTTTGCATGGTTATGGGTGCATTGTGAGGGGGTACGTGTGTGTGTACATGTACAGACCAGAAGTCAATGTTGGGTGTCTTCCTCAATCACTCTCCATCTTACTTTCTTGTGTCAGGGTCTCTCACGGACTCCAGTGCTCACTGATTTGGTGTGACTAGCAGCCAGCAAGCCCCAAGAATTCACCTGTGTCCTCCTGGCCGGTCTGGGATTACGGGCATGTACCGTCATGTCCAGATTTCCCGTAGGTAGTGGGGAGCTGAACCCAAGTCCTCACGCTTGTTTGGCAAGCACTTTGCCCACTCAGACATCTCCCCAGTTCCAAGACACCTTCACTCTTTAGAAAATCCTGTCATCAGGAAAATGCCACAGTGGACACCAAGCTTATTTCTATGCACGGGGCAACACTGGCTCAGAAGACCCATTTGGTCCCCAGCACCCCTGTGCTGAGGACACAGCTTGAGGAAAGTGCCAGGCAGGGAGTTCACACCCAGGAACCCAGAGGCGGGTGAGTCTCATAGAACCTTGCAAACATCGGTGCGCTCAGCACTTCCTGCTTCACTTAGCTGTCTGTCATAGAAATAAGAAAGTTGGAAGATCCTGTGAGGAGCTAGGAAACAGTTGAGAAAGAAAACAAGGAAGCAAATGATTCTACAGTGGGGCTTTCTGCAAAGCAACACCTGACCTTCCATGTCCCGTGTGAACACACAGGAACCAAACAGCAAGTGTGAAAGGCAGGAATTAGCATCCTCACTCCACAGAGGAGGAAGTGAATCTCCTCAGACTGTTTCTGCTCCTTTCCTTACTTAACCCCAGGACCTTAGGACAGATTAGATTACAATCTCAAGGCACAGTTTTCTTAGCCAAAAGGTAATGATAATAATAGGAACCTGCCCCACATGATTACTCTGAGGATGAAGTGCAAAGTGCACACAGACTTTTCAGGACAAAGCTGTGATAAAAAACCACCACAATGAGCATAATTATAATAAGACAGCAACGTTATTAACAAGGGACAGAGCTAAAGTCACACACATGCATGTCTGGAGCTCATGCCATACACCTGCACTATCCTCCGCAGCCAATCAGAATGAAGATACAGGAATGGATAGATTCAAGGGAGGCAGGAGGAAAGGAAGGCAGGCAAGGAGGAAGGAATAAAAGTAGGGGGAATGAGAGAGTAAAAAGATAAGTATTTGGAAAAGACAGATATGTGTGAATATGAATACACATACTACACAAAACGTTTCTGCAGAAAGTGGTGAAAAGCTTCTCTTCATCTGAAAATATTAACGAACTTCATCACTGGTTCCTCAGGTCGGGAATGGTTTTCCTCCATCACAGGCACAGATCCTGATGTCAGCGGACACTCAACCTAAGCATTTACTGACTGAGCCTCCACGGCACTTTCGACTGCCCTGAGCATGTCTATGCAAGGCCTCTGCCACGCACAGGGGCAGCCCCCTCCCTTCCAGAAGACCTGCTCTCCCAGAATGTGTCTCCTGGCCAGAAAAAGAGATCAGAACCATGTCCAGCTCCACCTTAAGTACTGTTTGCAAATCTGTGTTCGTGAGATGCAGCCTTCAGGTTAGCAGAGGGCGAGCATGCAGGAGAACCCACCATGCGCAGCGTGGCATCACTGGGTATTAACCAGTGATTCTGAGGATCTCATCATGTGAGAGACAAAACACTGGATTCACAAAGCTTTTTCAGCCTCCTTCTGGACTGTGATGAAAAGGAAAATCCACTTCTAAAAGGGGAAGGGATTTAGGATCCAATTTAATCCCCCCCCCCTTCCTTGAGAAAAATACACAAGAACATAAAACAAAGTAACTGAGGATTCCTTTTAAATTTCTGTCGATAAGGGATTAGTATTCAAGAAGTAGAGAGAGGTTTAATTTTTTCCACAAGGAGTTAAAGAGCACTGTTATGACTTCAACCCATCTATCTTAAAAAACCTTTGAATTGATGGATTTCATCGTGTGTGAAATGAAAATGAGGTGTTATCTTAAAAGGCTAAATTTATTTAAGTACAATTCAAGGATTTTAATATGGGCCCAAGGCTGACTGTTTATCAGAGTTGGCATTTTTAAAATAACACAGGATAATGCTAATATTTTCTGTCTAACAAGATTTGTAATTTATGAAGCAGGAATAACCTCGGGTGGCAGAGATTTGTCCTCCCACAACTGTAATTGATGACAATACACTAATTTTTACACATCAAAGGAATTAAAACTGTGTATTCCTGACCTTCACTGTACACAAACAGGCTCCAAAGAAACAAAGGGCAATGCATTCACACAGGGAGGAGCCTGTGCACTGAGGCTTCCTTCAACCTGCCAAGGGTGAATGAAGTTTGACATGAGATGATGTCCCTGCTTGGTGTGGGGAAGAAGAGAAGAAAGGCAACATTATACTCAGACTTTGTTAACTTTGTCACTCAGAGGTGTCAGCAGAAGCACAATGTGGTGCTATGTGCCGGAATCCTAGCATTCCAGAGGCTGGAGCAGGAAGGCTATCCCAGTGCTGTGTGCAGTGAAGCCGAGTCACAGTTCTATAGACTAGCATTCCAGAGGCTGAAACACGAGGACCATCCCAGTGCTGTGTGCAGTGAAGCCGAGTCACAGTTCTATAGACTAGCATTCCAGAGACTGAAACACGAGAACCATCCCAGTGCTGTGTGCAGTGAAGCCGAGTCACAGTTCTATAGACTAGCATTCCAGAGACTGAAACACGAGGGCCATCCCAGTGCTGTGTGCAGTGAAGCCGAGTCACAGTTCTATAGACTAGCATTCCAGAGACTGAAACACGAGAACCATCCCAGTGCTGTGTGCAGTGAAGCCAAGTCACAGTTCTATAGACTAGCATTCCAGAGACTGAAACACGAGGGCCATCCCAGTGCTGTGTGCAGTGAAGCCAAGTCACAGTTCTATAGAATAGCATTCCAGAGACTGAAACACAAGGACCATCCCAGTGCTGTGTGCAGTGAAGCCGAGTCACAGTTCTATAGACTAGCATTCCAGAGGCTGAAACACGAGGACCATCCCAGTGCTGTGTGCAGTGAAGCCGAGTCACAGTTCTATTCAGACTAGCATTCCAGAGACTGAAACACACGGACCATCCCAGTGCTGCGTGCAGTGAAGCCGAGTCACAGTTCTATAGACTAGCATTCCAGAGACTGAAACACACGGACCATCCCAGTGCTGTGTGCAGTGAAGCTGAGTCACAGTTCTATAGAATAGCATTCCAGAGGCTGAAACACGAGGGCCATCCCAGTGCTGTGTGCAGTGAAGCCGAGTCACAGTTCTATAGACTAGCATTCCAGAGGCTGAAACACGAGGACCATCCCAGTGCTGTGTGCAGTGAAGCCGAGTCACAGTTCTATTCAGACTGAGGAGTCACCTTCATAGAAGCTGGTCCAACACAGAGAAAGTAATTTAAGCTAAGAAGCTGGTCCAACACAGAGAAAGTAATTTAAGCTAAGAAGCTGGTCCAACACAGAGAAAGTAATTTAAGCTACAACTGGGGATATTCCACAAGAGAAACCACCACATCTTCCTTCGGCACAAATAGTACATGAGCACCTCTGTGGCGATTGAATTAAAATATCCCAAACCCCCATAGGCTGGCATGTCTGAACACCTGTTCCCAGCTGCTGCCAGCTGGGGGAGGTTGTGGAACCTTTCGGAGGTGTAGCCTTGCTGGAGGTAGGGGCCTCGAACTGTTCTAGCCCATCCCCACTTCGTTTGACTCTCGGCTTCCTGCCTGCTGATGTGTGATCAGCTAGCTGGCTTCCTCCCTGCTCTTACCAAGGTAACGTTCCCCACCATGATGGGGAAATTTTGGAACTTTACTTCCGTAAGTTGCTTCTGGTCAGGTATTTGTTCACAGCAGCAAGGGGGTAATGATACAACCTCTAAATCCCATCTTCATTCTGGAATTCCTTCCTGCCTTTTCTTCAACAGAGGGTGCTGGCCACCCATAGATGACTTTGTCTGTTGGGTGGTTCCCAGGGAAGGCAGACCCAGAGGCAGAAGAGGCAGCTGAAATTTTCTACCTCGCTATGAGTGTATGTTCATTATTTGAATCCTCATGTGACACCTGCTCCATTGTCCTATATGTTAGATGGTCTTGTAATGCCATTAAAAAAAATAGAATAAAACAAACATGCTTTAAGCAGGACAGGGCCTGGCTTTGGTTGTGTGGCTGTAGCATCCATTTGTTGCTCTCAAGTCAAACATCTCAAAGCATAATAGTATTGGGAAACTCAGCCATAGTAAGATATTTTGTAATTAACAGTGTGCTATCATAACTGATAACCCCCAAGTCAAATTTTGGTGGACTGACCAGTATACAAAGACACACACACATGTGCAGAGGAAGGGAAAGAGGGGGGGAGGGAGGAAGGGAAATGGAGGGGGAAATGGAGAGGGAGAGAGAGAGAACTGCCAAAAGAAGGCTCTTGACTAAAACTCAACATAAAAGCTGAAGCACAGGCTATGGGCTTGAAATGCCAGCATGCCGAGCCCTGTGAGGACGCTTTCGGCACACACATGGTCCAGAAAACACCAACTTAATTTTAACAAAATGAGATTGCCTGGAAGCATGTCACTATATTTGACGCAGGGGAACAGTTTCCAAAAATGAGGCTGAGATTTCTGGATATAACAATTAGGAAGCTGTCTATGGGCTGAGATCCAAGGTCCCATCAGTGACAAATGGAGTGCTCTCCTGAGGGCGGGGTGGCGTCTGTGGCATGGCTGAAGGAGCTCAAATGGACAGGAAAGAACTTCCAGGGAAGCCACGGGGTTTTGGTTTTAAGTGAGAGCTGTTGTGGTTTGAATGTGTGCTGTTCATTCCAGGATCATAGGTGGGAACACCAATTCCCCAGGTGGTTGCGCTGTTTGGGAAGTCTATGAAACTTGTAGAGAATGGACCCTTGTTGGAGGAAGTAGATCTCTGGGGATAGGCTAGAGGTTTATAGCCTGGCCCCACTTGCTGTTCACTGTCTACCTCCCGATTGTGACAGAAATGTGGCCAGCCCACCTCCTACTTCAGCTGCCAGGCCTTCCCTGCCAGAACAGAATGCGTCCTCTCGAACCGTAAGACAAAATAAACTGTTTCCTTCCTCACGCTGTGTCTTAGCAAGTATGTGTCTCATACGGTATCAAAGCAATGAGAATCGCAACTACTGTGGCCTGCCTGGCAAGGGAGGGCTGGTAAGTGACATCATAAACTTGGTACCCCAAGCGAATAAGACCAGTGACTTTATAGGAAAAGGTGGAAGGGACACGGAACCATGGAGCAAAAGTTTTGTGAGGAAACAGAGAGAAGGTAGTGCTCAGTGGTTGGTCATCAAAGTAAAAGAGAGACCAGTCCTGCCCATGCCTTGTCTTTTATTCCTAGCCTCCAAAAGTGTAAGAAGTCAATTTGTGTTAAGATAAGGCTTCTTGGGCTGGAGAGATGGCTTAGCGGTTAAGTGCTTGCCTGTGAAGCCTGAGGACCCCAATTCGAGGCTCAATTCTCTAGGACCCACGTTAGCCAGATGCACAAGGGGGCTCACGTGTCTGGAGTTTGGTTTGCAGTGGCGGGAGGCCCTGGCGTGCCCATTCTCTCTCTGTGTCTGCCTTTCTCTCTCTCTCTCTCTCTCTGTCACTCTCAAATAAGTAAAAATAAAAAATAAAAAAGATAAGGCTACTTAAACTTTTTCCATTCATGGTCCACTTGCCCCAGAAATTTTTATGCAATCCTGGGCATACAGGCATACAAATGGTAATAGTCATAAAGATGTTTATCTCAAATTAATTCTCTAGTATGCATACAATTTCATCATTATTAAAGATGAAAACAAATTTTCATGCTCATGAGATGAATGTGTTTGTTTACTTTGACATAAAGTACTGTCTTGGCTGAATATTTGATACTACAGGATTTAGAACATCTTCAATGTTTCTCAAAGTTGATTTATATTTTACATTTATTAATATAAATTTATGGGTGGGCTATGTGAAGGTGTGTATGCATGTCCCTGTGAGCACAGGTGAGTGAACATACGTGTGCATGTGCATTCATGGAGGCCAGAGGTTAGGACAGGGCATCTTCCTCTGCGGCTCTCGAGGCGGATTCTCTCACTTGAACCCAAGCTCTATGAACTCAGCTAGGCAAGCTCCAGGCGCTGTCTATGCCTCCCTAGTGCTGGGATTATAAATGGGCTGTCACGCCCACCTGACGTTTGCATGTGTGCTGGGGAACCTACCTCCAGTCCTGTTTACACAGCATGGACTTTATCTACTAAGCTACCGCTGGACCCCTTGATTGAAACATTTTGATTTTATAATCGCCAATGCTGATGTCCAAAGTATGTTTTAAGGCCATTTCAGAAAATGCTGGAAATTGTTATCCTGATCTCAAGCCCAAATTCATTGAAAAGCCAGAAAATCAAACAATTTTTTTAATTTTTCTTATTTTATTCAAGCATTCTAATAGAGTACAAGCCAAAAATATACAAGTTTAAGGCTTATATTCCTAGGAATGATGGAAGGGAACATTTTCTTTATTTTCTATAATCATTATGCTTCTCTAAGAGCAGATAACAACAATTCATAATACACTATATTCTTGAATTTCACCTGTCAGTTTTCAGAAAGTGCTCATTCCTCCAGCCATGGTAGGACTGAATGTTCAGTATAAAGTGTTCATGTGTGTGTTTAAAACCAGCATTGCGGTGAACTTATGCAATGCAACATGGTTGAGTGCTACAAGAAGTGCCTCAGATTCGTGGTGCATTTAATTTTGATTTAACTTTTGGTAATTGCACATTCAGAAACCTTTTAATATTGCAAAAGGGGGTCACAACCCACAGGTTAAGAAGCCATTTGGTCTGTGGTGTTTTGTTATGGTGGCCCTGCAGGTTCATAGAGGAATGAAAACAGACAGACTCAAAACTCTGTCGGTACAGGGGCTCAGGCGAAGAGATAACAAGCTCAGTTCAATATAGATAAGGAGCAAGAGCTGAGAATGAAGGATGATATCACGTCACCCACTAAAGGAAGTAAACGTTCACGTTGGCACACAGGTCAGAGAAAGGGCATTTATGGTTCACATGAGGAAAGACCACCAAGACACTGGGGGGCTGTGAGTCACGATGCTGCTGACTGACTTACAGAACACAGTCCCAATTGCAAGTGCGCCTGCTCAGACGCAGCCTGCTGCAGGGGCTGAGGACGGCGGGCAGCTGGAGGGAGCCTGGGGCGCACGGTTATCCACGCAGCAGCCTCAGTAGAACCTGAGGGGTGGCAACGTGGACCTGGGGTCAGAAGCCCAAACAAACCCCAGGATAACTCTCTAGGGAGAGCGGGACTGAGCAGTAAAGGTGGCACTGGATCCATACGAACTGAAATCGGAGCTGCAGCCCGGTGAAGTCAAGAGACACTAAGAAATCATCCTGAGTGTAGAAAATGAATGCAGGGCTTAGACCAGGCAACGATCTGGATACCCAGCAAGCAGTTCTTAGAACAACGTTTAAGCTATTTCCTCCCCTCCCGCCCTGCCTTCTTCCTTCCACCCTCTCTCCTCCCCTCTTCCTCTCTCCTCGCTTTCTTGATTGTCATCTAATGACTTCATCTTGGGATCCTGCAAGATTCCAGATAAGGAAGCAACTCTTTGGTCCCAAGAAGTACCACCACCAGCACCACCTCCCCTGCAGACACTGGACCAAGGCTGCTGCCAGCCTGCATGGCCCCTGTGCCGCATGCAAAGCGTGGCAAGGGCCGTTCAGGTTGGCTCTTGGCCTCAGTGTGCCCCCATAGGCAGGCTTGAACAGGACACTTCGGCACACGCCTATGAGATGCTCTGAGGTGCACACTGATGTGTCCCCAAGGAAGTCTTTGGGGACAGTAAGTCAGTAAAATGCCCGCATTTTTATCACAGCATGAGTTGAAAAAGCGTGCCAAGTGCAGACTCAGAGGAAGCAGCCAGTAGAACTGGGCAAGATCAGGAGCACGAGCCTGCTCTGAGACAATGCCACTCAGCAAGACGTCCAAGGGCCAGCCTGCGCCTCCTCTGGCATCTCTGCATATACATATACACACACATATATATACAAATGTATATATACAAATACCTTCACACACATATGAACATGCATGCACACCTGTACCACAGAGAGAGAGGGAGAGAAAATAAACAAAAAAGTTACACTGAAAAGCCCTTGTGTTTCACCCAGGCAGCCACTCCCTGCTAAGATTCACTCTCTGTCGGCTTCTAGCCGGCTGCGACCTGCTGGATCTACTCTACTCACAAACTCTGATCCTTGAACCAAATGTTTGACTGTAAACACGAAGCGGGAATAATCAAACTGTGGCTGAATGTGTATGAAGCCTTACTGTGGGCAAAGGGCAATCGCAGGGCATTAGAGCGCTAATGGGCATCCTGACAGCTTGCTGGCTGCAGCACCGTCTTAAAGGTCAGCTGTATCCTTTGGGCCCAGTGGTGCCCAGGCAACGTGCAGGAATACGGATGCCGAGAAGGCCCATGGCAGGCCCTGAACTGGACTAAGGGCTGCACCAGTGGCCCGGGCTTCTTCTGACACAGTGGGTCACGTGGGTTCTGGCGAGCCACCTCCTTAGCCATGGGAGGAAGGCATTTAGAAGAGGGCAGCCACAGGTCTGAAGGTCATCAGCAAGGCTTGCAGCCTCTCTCCTCTCTCTCTGGCCTAAGGATGGCGTAAGACCTTCACAGAGCAAGTCCCAAGGTCATTTTGCATGTCAGGCCCATCAGAGTGTGCAAGGTGAGAACTGAAGGGTCAGTGCAGAACAGAGACTACGGGGAAGATGAGCACGATGCCAGCTGTTGAACAGTGAGTGGACTGGGGGTGGAGAGACCATCCCCAAGCAGGCAGGAGGAGGGAGTGAACACACCAGGGCACGGCAGTCCCAGGCTTGGCACCACATCTGTGCAACAGAGAAAGCAGGTTTCACCTGCCCGGGGTGAAAGGAACTGTTCTGCTGAGCATCACTGTGTGAGCTCTGTAACTGCTGCGGTTTGGATGGGAAATGTCCTCATGGGCCCGAACAGCTAGTGGTGCTCTCTGGGGAGGTCACGGGAGCTTCGCTAGAGGACGTGCGTCACTAGGGAGGGATCTGGGTGTTTGCTACCCCAGCCCCACTCCCCGCTCATGCTCAGGCCACCTCGCCTCCTGTCACCACGCCCTCATCCCCGCTACGATGGACGCCATCTCCTCCCACTGTGTGCAGAAATAAACTCTGCTTCCTTAAGCTGCTTCTTGTCAGGTATTTGGTCCTAGTAATTTAAAAATTTAAAACAGTAGCCAAAAGAAAATGTCTTTACTGTTATAATTGTCGATTACAGTCCCCATCAATTAAAGGCCTTTTAAATGAAAGCCTGGCCTATTTCTAAAAGATATTGATGCATTCAGTTTTGTTCAGAAATATGAAGGCAGGGCTGAAGATACGGTTCGGTGGTTAGACATGCTTGTTTGCAAAACCTGAAGACCTGTAATCAATTCCCCAGTACTCACATAAAGCCAGACGCACAAAGTGGCTCATGCATTCATTTGCAGTGGTAAAAGACACTGGCATACCTATTCTCCTTGCAAATAAATAAATAAAATATTGTTTAGAAAAGAAACATGAAACCTCCAGTCTAATGCCCCACAATGACAACACAACAAAGTCAGGATTGCGTGTTCTGGGAGAGGGTCTCATGCCATAGCCTGCCGGGAATTCACCACGTAGTCCGGGCTGTTCTCAAACTCCTAGTAACCCTCCTACCTCCCAAGTGCTGGGATTACAGGAATGAGCCACCGACCCACCTTTCAGGACCACGGTGAATCCAGAAACGACTCTCACAGACGGAAGCCCTCCTCCATGGCCGTCTTCCACCAGCCCCGGCCGCCCTGACTTAAGGACAGCCACGGCTATGTGGACGCTGAAAGGTGGCATTATTTTCCGCATTGCTTCTCTCACATCACTGAGAAGGCATAAATCCTCATCACATAAAACTGCATAGGATGATGTTATTGTCTCATTTTTTCTGGGTCTTGATATATAAGCTCCTATGTTCCAAACACTGTGTTTCACATTTTGTTATATCCCTGTCAGTAGCTAGCACCAAGCCATAACGTGAAAGGAGATCAAAAATGCTATTAAAATAAATGAGGAACGCTCTAAGGAGAGGAGTTATGCAATGTAAAAGCCAAACAGGAGGGTGTAGTAGCGCAGGGTGTGGTGAACAACATGAAAGCAATCTCATTCATTTCCAACGTAGAAACAACACCGATGTTTACTGTTGGGGAGATCCACGGCCTCGCCTCCTGTAAGGCCCTGGCGCTGCCTCTGCCAGTCACTGCGCGCAGGCTCAGAGCTGCTGCAGGCCTCGCTCTCAACTCTCTGAGGCACAAGCTCGGCGGCATCAGGTAACAGAGCCACGGAACTGCTTTTGGTTTCTCTGGAAGAAAACAAATGTCTTCACTTTCATTATTTCTCAATGCTATTGTAGATTCTCTCCCTTTTTATAGCATAAAGGCAGCAGCAAGAGTCCCATTCATAAATGCACTCACTTTTCCTCCAAGGCTGCCTGATGGCACCAAATGAGCTGCACTTTTGAAAGGAGGCTCAGAGTTGGAGAAATGGCTAAGTGGTTGAGGCACTTGCCTGCAATGCCTAACAACCCTGGTTCAATTCCTCAGTATCCCTGTAAAGTCAGATGCACAAAGTAGTGTGTACATCTGGAGTTCCTTTGCAGTGCCTGCAGACCTTCATGCTCCCATTCTCTCTCTCTTCTCTGACATATATATATATATATGATGATAAATAAAAAGAAAGGAAGTTCAGGAATCGGGCTGGCATGTCACCAAGTCTCCTCCTCTGCTCATGTCATCTAGCATAATCACCCCTCTTGGCCCTGAGGTCAGTGTCTTGTGTTATCACAGTGGGGGACGCAGAGCAGGCAAGGGAGAGATGAGGGGGTGTGCTTGCCTGTCCACATCAGGAAGTGAGGGGGAGACTGTGGACTGCTGGGCACGTGATGGCTGCTTTCTTCTAATGCCGCCACTGTTCACAATGTTCTCAGAGAGTGTCCGGAAGACATGGGGCTCCTCACTCAGAACAATATTGAAATACTGGCTGCAACTATATGTGAAATGATTTTGCAATTGCCTTAGAGCTATGACAAATCTAAGCCGGCCAGTTCTTCACTCGGCACACATTAAGGCATGCTGACTCCAGACCAAGCTCTGTGCTAGGGGACTGGGAATACAAAGCCATGGAGGAGACGTTGTCTGCCCCAGAACCCACTCTGCACAGCAGTGCTGGGAGGTTACTGAACTGCCTTCATATATCGTGTGTTTGCAGCGCGCCCCGTAACGTCCCAGCAGACGTGCACACCAGCTCTCCACAGTCTGCAGAGCGCTCGAGGTGCGGCACTGCTCTGTCCAGTGTCAAAGCAATTTCCATGTCACTGCTCACTCGGCTTTCTTAAAAACTCACCACTGGTAGTTGATAACAAATAGTAAGAGAGGACAAAGTATAACTGAAGATGGGAACGTTCTTACACCGTTTCCATCCAGTCTCCCCACAGCCCATGGGACAAAGCCTGGGACTGACTTTAGCATCACAAGTCTTACCACAGGGAATACTCAGAAAAGAACGGCACCTCTCTGAGAAACACTGCTCTTGGATATCCATACCAACTCCTCCAAGGCTCACCTTGACATCACCTCCAAGGTTGAAGAAAAAGGATTCCTATCACCAAAGTCCTCTCAATTCCAATGCTGTCAAGTGATGTGAACAGGCAAGAGAACCATCAATAGCAGACTACATGATGAAAATTGTACTGGAAAAAAAAGCATTAGCAAGATTTCCTGTACTTTAAAAGTACAATGTCTGCTGGACAGAGTAGAACACACCTGTAATCACAGCATTCAGGAGGCAGAAGCAAGAGGGCAGAAAGTTCAAGGCCAGCCTGGCCTATGGAGCAGAACCCATTCTCAAAAAATGAGATGATGAGGCTGCAGATAAGGTCCAGTTAAAAACGCGCACGTCCTGTGTAAGTGCAAAGACCTGAGTCGGATTCGCAGCACCAGCCACCTCAACAGCTGGACAAGGTTATTCAGAGCTCAAGCCTCCAGTCCTTCTGAGGGGTGGGGAGGGCTGAGACAGAGAGTCCAACGGGAGGATCTGTCTCAAGGAAGCAAAACAGAAGAGTGATGAAGGACACCTGACATTCCACTCTGGCCTCCACACGTGTGTTCATGAGGCACACACCCCTACACACACATGTGCATACACTTGACACATGTACCACACATGCTAAAAAGGCGGAGAAGAAATAAGAAAAGACAGAACTCAAATTCCATAAGAATTAATAGGTTAAAACACACTAAACACAAATCATTTCAATCTACTCATGAAATGTTTACCACATATTTTCTTATCATTTTGTTATTTTTTTACTCATTTTTTATTTTTGTTTATTTATTTGAGAGAGAGGGAAAGAGACAGAGAAAGAGAGAGAGAGAGAGAGAGAGAGAGAGAGAGAGAGAGAAAGAGAATGGGTGTGCCAGTCTCTAGCCATTGCAAACAAGGTCTACATACATGGGCAACCTTTGCCAACCCCAGTCCACTCTCCAGAAGATTCTATTTACATTGGCACGGGGTAGTTTGTAAAGTTTTCCAGAGCTGCAACGTGGCCTCTCACACCAAGCTGCGCACTGCAGTCGTTGGGAAGGGCGTACTCTACAGTCGAGTGACACACGGTACTGACTGTCGCCGTGTGGCTGTCTCTGACCCCAGTGTCCCTTCCATCACTGACTGAGCATGGTCCTCAGTGGCCTGAGTGCCAATTCCATTATCTGAGAGCTGCCTGCACCTTAAGATGTTTCTAAAGTGGGACAGGTAATCCCAAGCCAAGACTAAGAAGGTCATTACATCTCTCTGGCCTGTGCCCTCAAATTTAACCTGGTACTTATACATAATTGGCTTTCATAAATTTTCTCTGGTATATAATACAATTTCACTTAAAATACCTAAACTCTGACTGAACAACTTCTCACAAATGAATCAGCTCCAAAAGAAAAAAAAAAGGTTTAATTTTTATGCTGAAAGTCACCACACTCAGATCCCCATGAGGCTATCGCCCGGTTGCTTTGGGAAGCGTTTCCTCACTTGACGGGCAGTTTCTCCACAGCTAAGTTGGCCTGCAGAATGCTCCAATCTCCATATTTAATGCAAGAGCCCCAAACCACGTCAGTGCATAGGTAATAAGCCAGGACGCGGAGAACACAGTGCTCCAAAGCCACAAGTGGACGGCTTTCCTGGGTTTCTTTGGCATGCAGGCACCATTGTTTTTCAATGAGAAACACTAATCTCCGCATCCAAGACCTAACAGCTTTATCAGCATACAACAGGGAGTCTACGTGGGTTTTATCTGAGTATTAACCCCTCCTTTCGGTCCCCACAGCTGACCGTGTGTGCTCGACAGGTCTGACTCCAAACAGGGGCATGACAGTGTGGGGCTGCCTGCCTATCAAATCGGCACTTGGCCGCTGACATAGAGGGATTGCTGAGAGCTCAGTCAGTCTGGACTACAGTTTGAGTTCCAGGGTAGCCTGGGCTAGGGGAGACCCTGTCTCCAAAAGAAAAAGGAGAAGTAGGAAGAAGAGGAAGAACAGTCCAGAGAGGATATGAGAGAGGTGGGACAATCTTACTTTCAGATTTTATTTTATTTTATTGACATTTTCTTATCGATGTATCACATTTTGATCATGTGTACCCACATTTCTTTCTTATCCCTTTTGATCACACTGAACTCCTTCTTCTGTCTCACTAGTGGCTGTGCTGCAGAACAGAATGACGCCCCTAAGGTGTGACAACCTCTAACTTTAGCTCATTAGGGAAGAACTGGCCGCCCCGGGCCCTCCTCTCTAACACAGTGTGGGCTGGCCTCGTCATGTGTCCCTCGGCGTTTTCACTGCAAGGCTTTGACATCTAAGTATCTTTTGGGACTTCACAGCGCCCTTAGGTAACAAAGTGCAGTCATAAGGACTGCGTTGAAAGTCATTAATGCCTGCAGTTAATCCTGTACATGTGTACATGCATGTTCTCATTCTCTCTCTCCCTCCCTCCCTCTCTGCCCCCCACCATATCCCCTTGGACACATCAGTAAATTTCCTCTGCTATTTAGACACTGTTTTTGAGCTAAACTCAAAGTCAGCAGTTTTGTCTCCGTGTGTGAGCCTTCCTGTTGAAGCCAGACAATTCATCTAACTTACCCTCTGTGTCTTTTAGAGGTGTCTCTGACTTCTGGTCAATTGACCCAGGAGTGCTGAATCAGTTCATTACTTTTGCTTTAATGAAGACTCCATAATTTTGCTGAGTTGATACCCCCAGAAGCATTTCAATAGTTAAAATTTACTAACGCAATAAGCCAATGTGTTTCGTGGATGCCAACTGTGGTGGGGTGACCAGTAATCATCATACACCTGAGGCTGTCCCTGCCTCCAAAGACAACGTTCTGCCCCTTGGCCAGTCTTCCCGTTGGGATCCCAGCGAAGCTGTCAACGAGCACTGCTTCTACCTCCTCCCTGCCTTTGCTCGCCCTTCTTGTCGCTCTTCCTTTCCTAACTTACCAGCTGCGGCAGTGTGAGTGTGGCATGCCCCCCAAAGCCTCGTGTGCCTGTGACTGAGCAGCAGTGCTCCCTGCTCAGCTAGCAGAGCCTTTGGGAGGTGAAACCATGCTGGAGGAGCTGCGTCACTGGGGATGGGCCCAGGGGCTCATCAGTTCAGCCCACTGGGTGCTTACAGCCAGCATTCTATGGCTGCTTCCTCGAAGTTGATGTGACAATGTGACACTCAGTGGTCGGCTCTGCCATCCTTTCTCGGCCAGGATGAAACCTCCCTCAAGACTGTAAAACTGAAATAGATCCTTTCCTTCCAAAAGCTACTTCTGGTCATGTGTTTTGTGTCAGCAACAAGAAGGTCACTGCCACACAGGCTGTCTATAAATACAGTTTATCCTTTTCTTTGTGGTTCTCTTTCTGATAAACACTGTTGGAAACCAGTTGCCACTGGGGCACATTAGCCCTGTGACCACTAGTAAACGTAGTTTATAATTCAATAGGAAACCTCTTGTGTTTTCAGTTCTCAGTGTCAACACACTGCCTCCTTCCCACCACTGAGTGACAGCCAGCCCTTTTTTTTTACAACACACTTCAAAATGCCTGGTGTGCAACTGGGCATGGTGGTGCACGCCTTTAATCCCAGCACTCGGCAGGCAGAGGTAGAAGGATCACTGTGAGTTCCAGGTCACCTGAGGCTACACAGTGAATCCCAGATCAGCCAGGGCCAGAGTGAGATCCTACCTCAAAAAGAAAAAAAAAAAAAAACTAGCCTGGTTTGCTATACCTGAAATCAACCCAAATCAGTACTTCCACATTCACTTCCTTCCTTGAAGAGCCTAATTTCATATTTCCATGAGTTTTTACATTCCCTGCCACTTTAGAAAATATCAGCAACATTTAACCCAATGACTAGCTCTACCAAATACCATCAAATATTATTGAATTTGTGAAAGAGCTTATTTTAAAATGTGCAACCATAAAGCATGGAGACTGTCTAGTCAGAGAACAGAAATCTAGATGATGCAACCAATTTTATTGTTCCAACATGCTGGAAGCATGTGAGCTGGTTTCAAAACATAGGAGATATATTAGAAGGAACAAGAAGTCTTCAATGATGGCTTGATAGAACTCGGCTGAGAAGCTACCATTGTATGGAGGTTTTTGATCACCTTTTCAATCTTTTTTGTTGTGTTTTTTTTTTTGAGGTAGAGTCTCACTCTGGCCCAGGCCGACCTGGAATTCACTATGTCGTCTTCTTAGGCTGGCTTTAAATTTACAACGATCCTCTACCTCTGCCTCTCAAGTGCTGGGATTAAAGATGTGTGCCACCAGGCCCAGCTGCCTTTTCAATTTTGATGGATGTGATAGGCTTGTTTTATGCTCTCCAGTGTCAAGCTCCCACTAGTCTTTGGCTAAAAGAGGGGTTACATATGTCAAATTCTCCCTAAATTAATAACGTTTATCCCATTACCCTATGCGGACTTCACTCTCTGATGGAGAATCTGTTTTTCTTTTTCAGAAGGTAGCATGACCCGAGGAGATAAAACTTCCCCCTCACACTTCAGCCAAGACCCAGCTGAAACCACATAGGAACTGGAGAGATGAGCAAGAGAGCTGCTTCCATGGTGAGCCTGAAAATCTGAGCCAGGGTGAAGGAGACAGACCCTGAGGATACTCCCCGCCTACCAAAGCAGAGATCCAGAGGTTCCCAAGAGCTCAACACTGAAATAGACTTAAAACGCACCCACCACAGAATTTTGTGGAAAAGGGGGACGGAAAGATTGTAAGAGCCACAGGTTGAGACATCATGCCCAGAGGCATTGCCTCCCCCCAATAACTAATTGCTGCTCCCACAATGCATAACCCCCAACCTGGTGGTATTCATGGGAATACCAGCAATCCCACTGAGGAGGGTCCCAGCAGAACGGGGGCAGGAATGAGGGAAAGGATGGTACTAATGCATGACATATCCATACTAAGTACTTCCATAATAAAAATAAATATTTTTTAAAAAATGGATGGTCTTGGGACCTCACTGGAACTAGGGCATGTAGCTCTCTAAAACTACTTAGGCATATATTTTTAAACAAGATAAGCGTGCCTATTATTTATTTATTTTTTTTTTTTAGAGAGAGGGCAGGCATATCAGGTGAACTCTTAGATGTATATGCCACTTTGTGCATCTGGCTCTACATGGGTGCTGGAGAACTAAAGCCAGGCCATTAGACATTGCAGGCAAGAGTTTTCCACCACTGAGCCATCTCCTCAGTCCTGCCCTCCTCACCTTTCTAGTCGGTCTCTGCTCCTCTGTGTTCAGTCTTTTACTGCTGCACACATGACTTCTCAGCTTCACAACAGAAAGCAGCCTGACCAAAGGACACAGTGAAAATCGAGCACAGTTGTTCTCAACGTCCCAGATGCAGGGTCTCCATTATGAGACTAGCTGAGGGAGAAGCCCAAGCCTAGGCCAACAGAGCTGTACTGCACAAGAGTGCCTTGCAGAGTTAGCAGGAAAGGAAAACAGCACTTAATTCAGGGGCTAGCTCACCGTGAACTCGGTCAAATTTTATTTCATGCAATCACATTTTTTCTATTTGAATACACAAACAAGCTCTCATGTAATCAAGCATGTTAGCTCCCCTTGTGGGATGACTGTAAATTTCAACTCCAAGCTCCTTCAGGACAACCAGCACATGAATTAGAAAAATGAAGCCTGTCAAGCCACAAGAATGGAAGGCTGTAAAGAGTTCTAATTCCTGGATGAGCCGCTGAGTGCCTTCCATATGGAGGGGAAAGTTATGAAGCTTCTTATTTTAACCAATAGTGCATTGGAACGATTGCTGGAAATTTTAAGCATGAAATTCAAGCACATGATCCACAGCTTCCTTTCAGTCCGCTTAGCATATGGCCATAGGACTCAGTTCTGAAATAGTCATGATAAATCACAGCTCTTTAGAATGCACTGGTTCTCAATTCGTGTAAACAGTCCATTAGAACCTTCAAAGGTCAGGTATCTGGCCCTTACTCCACTCAGAAAAGATGTCATACAATGTTGTACAATGCTGCTATCTAAGACTTGGTTATGTGACATCATACACCTGTGGTGATAATGACACAATCTCTAACTTTAAGTTGTTTCCTTTTCAGCTTTGGGAGAACCGAAATGCAGTTCTAGTTTTCCTCATCTCCAGAGGACTTTCCCTGCAGCACCTGCAATGGTCTCCACTGGGAGAGGAAATCTCCGTCCGGAAGCCTCTGCAGAGCTCAGTAAGTGAGCCGGCAGCCACCCCACGGTGGGAAGCACCATCTTCCAACTCTGGATGCGCTCTCGGGGCTTTGGCTTACACTGTATCAGAGACCAATGTGGCCATCTCCCATGACGAGGAACAGCCTTTCACATCTCAGAGGACCAAGAAACTTCAGAACGACCAGGAAGCATCTGGGACTACACAACACTTCCATCCTTGGAAGGGAAGGAAGGAAACTGAACCTCGCTCTTCAAATGTCCCTGGCACTGCCAGCCTCGGCTGGGCTTCCATGCTCCATTCGGTTCCAGCCAGGTCCTGTTTTTCCTCCCTCACTCTTCCCACTGTGCGTTTCTCTCTGCCTTGCCCAGCGTTCAACATGGACTTGTAGACTGGCTCAGATCTGTCTTTCTGGACTAAGGCACTTCTATAGATGAAAACCTCCGCTTACCTCTCTGACTGCTCATCAAAACACCAAACTCCAAGCATCCTTCCCTGGCCCTGACGAATCAGCGTTTCTCCCCCCGGGCCTGTTTCATCAGCGAATCTCTGCTGCGAAGCCACGCCAGGAACCCGGATTCAACCGAGACGCCTCTCCCCTCACTACATGCAGTTAGTGGCCACACAGCGCTATCTGTGTCCTACTTCTGTCTCCTTGTAACAGATCTTGCCACTTCTGCAGGCACTTCCTCAGAACTGCTTTCCACCAGTTTCAGCCGCAGCCTTCTACCATGTGCCCCAACCCCACATCCTACCGACTCACAGGCCTCTCTCCACCCTGCTGCCCAAACCACGCCAACTGCCTAAAGGAGAGACCCACCACCCGAATCTCTAGCAGTGATTCTCAACCAGGGACCAGTTTACTTCCCTAAAGGACATCTAGAAACTTCTGAAGAAAATGCTGAGCTGTCGGGCTGTCGTGGTGGGAGCGCCCGACATCAGAAGCGGAGGCCCCTGCTGCTCGGCTCCCACCGCGGACAACGCAGCCCCGCCCCGCCACCGCGACAAAAAATTACCAGCCCCAAGCGTCGAGAATGCTGAGGTTAGAGAACCCCGAAACTATACAGGTCTACCTAAACCTTCCATCTTATTGTCACCTACTATCTACGACCCCGTTGTGACCTACTCGAAGGAGCTTTCCGCGCTAACCGTCCCCAGTTCACCGCATCCTTCTCTGGGGCTGATCACCCCACGGGCATGCTATTCATGCTGTGGGCTTTTTGACCAATTGCAGACTCTTCCTTCAGCCTTCAGCTCAGGCACACAACAAAAAGACTGAAAAGGTGATCAAAAACCTCCATACAAAGGTAGCTTCTCAGCCGAGTTCTATCAAGCCATCATTGAAGACTCCTGGTTCCTCCTAATATACCCCAGGGCCCTGGGAAACCTGCCGCACCCCGTAAGTTAGACACCCCAACCCACTCAATTAGCTCCTTGCTTTGTCATCGTGCTGTGCTGTAGCTGCCCGTTGATGGATCAGCATCCCTGTCGGAAGGGGAAAGTCCATGCCTATCTCATCCTTCATTTGGCTCCCAGCATCCAGAACAGAGCCTCTCACAGGGTTGACACTTGTTAAATGACTGTATTGCTGGAAACCAGTAACACCCAGTAATCACCAGAGCCACCATCACTCCTTACTGAGCACACCTCAAGCAGAAGAGAGGAGCCTACTCTCCCAGGCCCCAGAAGAAGGCAAGCTTGGGTGGATAGAGAGAGTGGCAACGATGTCTTGAGACATCCACCAAGGGGCTTGGAGCTGACGAAAACTATGTGGGTTGGTCAGACTGTGGGTGGTCAAGTGTTGCTAGAAAATCTAGTCATCTGACTTTAATAGCAATTCGGTGCAGCAAACAGAACATGTTAGAAAATGTTAATGTTGAATCAGTTACTGTCCAAGTTTATTATTCAGATAGATATAAACAAATCATGGGGGAAACTTCAGTTGAAGGTTTGGGGATTCCATTTCTTTGTAGTACATGACCCAGAAAAGTATCACCCAGGAACTAAGAGCAAGGCAGGCACAGTCTTGACTCAGACCTTTTTAACGAGAAATTCCAGAAAAAAGGACTAGTTAAATGGAGTGCTTAGGAGCCTCCCAGCCTCTGTGCTGGCTGAGCTGTGAGGGCGTCTGCCTTCACTCAAGCGTACAGCAGAACACCAGAGCAGGCTCTTACGAAGAGCACCAAGATCAGACTGTTAAGTCCCATTCTTAGTCTTAAATCATATGAAAAACGATCACACTCCCACTTTACAGATGAAAAAGCACGTGGGTAGCATCATTCTACTTTAACAAATTCCAAAATCTCCTGGTTTCCCCTGGAGAGAAATTATCCCAGAATCTGAGCTTACAGGCTTTTTAGACTCCTTCAATATCTGTCTCCATCTTAACACCTTCAGTCAATGGCTTCTCTTCCCACACTGTACTCAGTCACATTTCCTGATCCCTGAGCTCTATACACACACCAAGCACATGTTTAGCCTTGACTTCCCTTCTAAAACTTTCTAGGCTGGAGAGATGGCTCAGTGTTTGAGATGCTTGCCTGCAAAGCCAAAGGATCTCAGTTCAATTCCCCAGGACCCATGTAAGCCAGATGTACACAAGGTGGCGCATGCATCTGGAGTTTGTTTGCGGTGGCTGGAGGCCCTGCCATGCCATTCTCTCTCTCTCTCTCTTATCCCCCCACCTCCTTCTCTACCTCAAATAAATAAATAAAAATAAAATCAAACCAACTCTTCCCTGTGATAGAATGCTTTCAGTCCACCAATTCTCATATGCACTTCTTAGGGAAGAAATGGTGTCCTAAAGACCTGTGAAGGAACTACAAAGTTAAAAATGTTTTTGTAGCCAGGCAAGCAATTCCAGCTACTAGGGAGGCTGAGACAGGAGGATCACAAATTCAAAGTGTGTTTCTAATAAGACTCTGCTTCAAAATTAAAAAATAAAAAGAAAGAAAATGGAAAAAGCAAAGGTTGGGGATATAGTTCAGTTGTAGAGTGCTTGCCTGCCATGTGTGAAGCGCTCAGGTAAACCCTCCAGACTGGAAAAGCAACTGTCTCTGTAATATTACTGATGATCCTCGTGTGTATTCATAATGATGCTGGTGTGTATCTGTAACAATACTCGTGTGCACCTGTAACATGCATATTTGTATGGTGTTCACAAATATTTGTAATGATATTGATGCATGCTAATGAAGATAATCGTGTATAGTTGTAATATTATTCGTGTGCATTTATAATGATACTCATGCATAGTTGTGAAGGTGCTAGTGCATATTTGCAGGGATGCTCATGTGTGTTTGCAGTGATGCTCCTGCGTGCAGGTGCGGGGATGTTTGTGCATGCATGTGCGGGGATGCTCATGCCTGCATGTGCGGGGATGCTCATGCATGCATGTGCGGTGATGCTCCTGCGTGCATGTGCGGGGATGCTCATGAGTGCATGTGTGGGGATGTTTGTGCATGCATGTGCGGGGATGCTCTGCGTGCATGTGTGGGGATGTTTGTGCATGCATGTGTGGGGATGCTCTGCATGCATGTGCGGGGATGCTCTGCATGCATGTGCGGTGATGCTCCTGCGTACATGTGCGGGGATGCTCTGCGTGCATGTGCGGTGATGCTCCTGCGTGCATGTGCAGGGATGCTCATGAGTGCATGTGTGGGGATGTTTGTGCATGCATGTGCGGGGATGCTCATGCGTGCATGTGCAGGGATGCTCATGCATGCATGTGTAAGGATGCTCATGCGTGCATGTGCAGGGATGCTCCTGCGTGCATGTGCGGGGATGCTCCTGCGTGCATGTGCGGGGATGCTCCTGCGTGCATGTGCAGTGATGCTCCTGCGTGCATGTGTGGGGATGCTCCTGCGTGTATATGCGAGGATGCTCCTGCGTGCATGTGCGGGGATGCTCTTGCGTGCATGTGCAGGGATGCTCCTTCGTGCATGTGCGGGGATGCTCCTGCGTGTATGTGCAGGGATGCTCGTGCGTGCATGTGCAGTGATGCTTCTGCGTGCATGTGCGGGAATGCTCATGCATGCATGTGTGGGGATGCTCCTGCGTACATGTGTGAGGATGCTCCTGCGTGCATGTGCGGGGATGCTCCTGCATGCGTGTGCGGGGATGCTCGTGCATGCATGTGCGGGGATGCTCGTGCGTGCGTGTGCAGGGATGCTCCTGCGTGCATGTGCGGGGATGCTCGTGCGTGCATGTGCGGGGATGCTCGTGAGTGCATGTGCAGTGATGCTCCTGCGTGCATGTGCGGGGATGCTCCTGTGTACATGTGCAGGGATGCTTCTGTGTGCATGTGCAGGGATGCTCGTGTGTGTTTGCAAGTATGATCGTTCATGTATGTGCAGTGATGCTCGTGCGTGTTTGTAATGATGCTCGTGTGTGTTTGCAATGATAATCGTGCATAGTTGTAATGGCGCTTGTGTATATTTGCAGTGATGCTGATGCATGTTTTGTGCAGCAAACCCTTTACTGACTGAGCTATCTCCCCAGCTTCAGGCGTGCTGTAATGCTCCTGACGCAGATTTGCCTTTTGACCACACTACATTGGCACCTAGTACACCAAAGCAATGGCGGTACAGTGCCAGCACCTTGGCATGAGGAAAGCAGTGGCTCCAAACTGCAATGGGAGCCACTGGTTCTTCATGGTCATGTACTCGCAAAAAATTAATAGAAGTTTCTATTAAGAATATTCTTTTTTTAAAAATTTTTTTGGTTACTTTTATTTATTTGAGAGTGACAGACAGAGTGAAAAAGAGGCAGATAGAGAGAGAGAGAGAGAGAATGGGCACGCCAGGGCTTCAGCCCTGCAAACGAACTCCAGATGGGTGCACCCCCTTGTGCATCTGGCTAACGTGGGTCCTGGGGAATGAGCCTTGAACCGTGGTCCTTTAGCTTCACAGGCAAGCGCTTAACCGCTAAGCCATCTCTCCAGCCCAATTAAGAATATTCTTAATGGCATCATAAAAATTATTAATTTTATTAGACCTTGAGTGCACATGCATTTTATATTCTGGGTGATGAAATGGGAAACTGCATAAAACATTTCTACTACATACATAAATACAATGGTTTCCACAAAAAGATTCCTTGTGTAATTGTTTGAATGTAGAGTTCAACTAGCTGGTCTTCTACTGAACACAGTTTTTACTTAGAAAAAACTAGTAAAGTTATTTAGACATGGTCACTTGGTAGCTTTCTTTTAAATGAATAAAACAATCCTATCATTTTAAGAAAAATAACTAAGAGTATCTAGTGTGATGACAAAAATCTATTTTTTCAAGTGAAACCTGAAATTTTTGCAACTTGTTTCTGTTATCATAAGCTTGGCAGCTTCTCTGTACTTAAAATCTTTTTGATAAGATATGTGACTGGTGATATTAAGGAATGTAATTTTTTCTCTTTAGATATCACAGAATAAAATGTGTCAAAATTGCAAAGATCTACATTAATCATAGAACTGATATTTTATTTTCTTTCTTTCTTTATTTTTATTTGAGAGAGAGAAATAGGAAGGTAGACAGAAACAGAGAAAAAAATGGGTGTGCAAGGGCTTCCAGCCACTGAAAATGAACTCCAGATTTATGCACCCCCTTGTGCATCTGGCTTATGTGGGTCCTGGGGAATTGAGCCTGGGTCCTTTGGCTTTGCAGGCAAGCACCTCAACTGCTAAGCTCGAGCCCCAGAACTGATTATTTTCAAAGGACTAACACACAGTGCTACCAAATCACGCATGAGCGAGGAAAAAAAGTGCAAGCTAGACCAATAGGCTTTGCAGTAATAGAATGTGAAAAGTTCATTGATTCAGTTTTAGGTTTCACACTGCATTTAACCTTTAAGCAAACTTCCAAATGGAACTGTTCTGAGATGAAGCTGAATGTCCACAGTGCCCTGGAAAGCTGCTCACGCCCTCCTCTGTCCCAAGCCACGTCCCTGCAGGCGGTGGCTTTGCTTCGGCCATTTCAGCCTCCTCTGCAGCTGCGGATGCGAGTGAGAGCCCAGCTGTCCTCCGAAAGGGCCCCAGCAGTCAGGGCTGCGTAAATGTTCTCAGCGCTACCATCCCGCCCCCTTTTTGACAAATGTAATCATTTCTCAGAAATATGTATTACTTGTACTCACGTGACATGGGTTATGATCACTTTTAAATTAATTAATAAATACAGTTTAACCTTTCCAACTCGAGAAGCCATGGCTTATAGAAACAGGAGCTTTACTTAAGAGCATAGGATGCGGCGTGGCTGGATGAGACATGTCCCTCAAGAACACTGCAGAGTAAGAGGCAGAAGAGATTAGGAGCCAGAGGACGGGGAGGCGTGTGCGGCAGCGCTGTCTTCCGAACACGAAGTGGTGACTGCATGCAGACCTCACGGTGGTTGTGCTTGCCTGCAAAGCCCTGCACCATGCTGAGCCCATCAGCATTCCCTCAGAGATGGTGGAGGAGGAAGCCAAATATAATTTTTTCAAGCCTGATGTGGAGCTGAGGAGGTATCTAGACAAAGTGTGAAAGGAGGTGTTTAGTCTTCCTGTGTACTTCCAACAAAATGTGAGAGAAAAGATAAAGGGAAGACAAGGCTGGCAAGCAAAAGGGAGCCAGAACTTAAAGATCTGGGGTGTTTTGAAACTGAGACTCACAAGACGTGACAAAGCCCATCGGAAAGGACACACCAAGGGTGTGGCAGTTGTGTTTCTACGCGAGGTGATTCTGGGCATGAATGAAGAGAAACGTCACTAGCATGAACCGAAAGGTGGAGCTGGGAATGGAGTGACGGCTTGGACTCCAGAACAGAACCACCAACCTCTTCAGCCTCAAATGTGAACTAGTCAAGAACAAGGAAGATCCAGGGACTGCCACCGCCTCTGCCTCGGGCACAGGTGGGGCACCACCACCAGCACTGGTTTCAAGGAACCAGACTGCTGCCACTCCGCCCTGAGCGGACAGGCACCCCGGGGCCAGAAAGGCTGAACGCAGAATGGAAAGAGGGCACTCATGCGCCCTGCGAGCTGGGGCCACCTGCCTTGCTAGGATGCGCACCCTGATGGGCCCCGTCACCCTTGCCTCCCGCGCCAGCTCTCCCTTGAGGAAGGGGAATGTCTATCTGTCCAGTCTACCCCAGCACTCGACTTGGGAAGACATAATTGTTCCGGCTGTAGGCTCAGAGTTGGATGAGAATTATCACTTAGGATGACTTGTGCCTCAAGCTCACCCACAACTGACTTGGAAAATATTTAGATGATACTTAATGAGACTTGGTACTGGAATAAGCTAACACTTCTGGAACTTCTGAGATAGAATAAGCATATTTTTGTATGCAAGAACATGAATTTGGGGGTCAAGTGTGAAAGGCTATAGACTGAGTGCATATGTATATTATATTCATAGACTTGCATTCCAGTATTTTAGTATTGCTGTATTTCAAGTGTGGAAATAATTAGGCTAAAATGAGGTCTTATGTATGGGTCCCTGATTTTATGATATTATAATACCAGAGATGCTGCGTATATTCTTTGTCTATCTATCTGTCTATCATATATCTATATATCTATCTATGTGCCATCTATTTTTATTTTTATTTATTAGAGAGAGGGAGAAAAAGAGAGAGAATGGGCACACCTGGGCCTCCAGCCACTGCAAACAAACTCCAGACACATGTGCCACCATGTGCATCTGACTTTATATGGGTACTAGGGAATCAAACCTTATAACATCTACCTCCTCTCTTTCCCTCCCTCCCCTCCCTCATGCTACCACATCAGAACTAAGTGAGGAGCAGCTAGAAAGAATGCCCTCACCATAAAACAAATTGTCAGACTTTACCTTGGACTTCTAACTTTCATAGCAGGAGAAAACAAATTTCTTAATACCACAACCTAGGCAGACTAAGACCAAGAAACGAGGTGGAGAGAGCACTGGTCACAGGGCGCACAGCCAGAATTCTGCTGCTGTTATCATTACTTCGGCAAATACATACAGAGCCTACTACAGTTACCACTGGTCCTTCCCTGTCGGGCACTGACTGCCAGGCACAGGCTGGAGCTTTCAGGAGAGGGTCCAGGCCTTCCAGGCAGGGCTAAGGTCCCCAGGCTACAGGAGGCCACTCCCTCCCCAAGCCCAGCACACCTGAACTTAAGCTCTGCCCATAACTCTGTGACCTTTGGCCAGTTGCCTAGGAAACTCCTTATCAGACTTCACACAGCCCACCCTCCTGGGACCTAGATCACCTCACACCCCCTGACACCGCCTACATGCTAGAATGAATGTCCCAGTATACTAAGTAGGCATCAGAAATGAACTTGGTACATCCAATCGCCTTAGGACCCTTCCCCCCATCCTCAGATGCTTATAAACCCATTTCACTGACAATAAACTGAGAGAGCTATTCAACTTCCTCCAGGGAGTGTTGTTCTCTCTTCACGAGCTCACCTCCCCCGTGTTGCCTGGATGCCTTTGGGGGAAACCGCAGCCGGCCCAGAGCAAGAATCCAGGAACCTACTCTTCCCTCCTTGTGAACCTCATAGTCTGGAGCAGAAGCAAAACTGAGCAAATAGTTACTCAAATATATACATAGATAATGTGGTAATAAATTATAAATTATATGGGGGAAATCGAGGATTCAGGGAGAAATTATAAAACATAGGACACTTAGGCTAATTAGCTCACTTAGCCATTCCATAGTATACATATATCTTAAAATAACCCATTGTACAGGATAAATGTATAAATTTTGTCAACTGAAACTCATTAAATTTTAAAGAAGGTTTACACGCTATATGAACAAGTGGCATTTCCGCTGTCCCTGAAAGATAAACAGATGCCTTTCACTGCTATATTCCTGAAGAGAGCAGGTGGTGCTTTACCACCCTGGTCTGCTATATTCATTGTTAGGCATTTTTTCTACCTAGTTAAAGTTACACTCAGAAACATAAACGCTTGTTTTCAGTTGTATGTGACATTTCTGAACTTGATGTCTATTATGGTTTTTATATGAAAATGTCCTATGCTTGATGTTGGTTGAGAATTACAACAATAAAAATAGAATTACCTTCTAGGAAAATTGAAAAATGACCTTTACAGGCAAAAAGAAAAAGCAGAAGATGAAAGGATCCAAAACAAAAGTCCCCAGTTTCCCAACTCACCTGACTAATGTTGCAATCATAAAGAAAAAAATTAAGTCCTGAGGTCAGACTCTTCAGCAAAGAAAAGACCAGTGGATACAACAAGGAGGCACAAGTGTCTATGAAAGTGGGATACCATCTCACTATTAAGTAATTTTTTTTTCCTGATCAAAGAAAGAGCAGAAACAAAGAAAAGCTCTGAAAGATGATCTGCAGGGCTGAAGAGTGCATTGCTGCAAAGTTTGCAGTAAGGTAGTAGATTTCAACCATGTGCTCAGAACGAAACAGCTTCTGACCAGCACCGAGGAGCCAACGGAAAGATGGGAGCGATGGTGGCGTCCTGCCAGCAGAGGAGCCCTGAGACTGTCGGATGTTGAAACGTGTGTTTCCATACCCTTCTCCCCTGGCACTCTCCTAGATGGACCATGAAGAGAATAGTCCACCTGTATCGAAGTTACTAGTGTTAAACAGTCAATATAGTCCCAAATTTTAACCAGAACTGTATTAGTGTATTTAATCATGATGTTCAGGGTTGGGGTTTAATAAACACACAGAGGAACTTCTTCCATTCTAGAGAACTACAAGGGGATTTGCATTGTGGAAGAGAATGGCCAACACAAGGCAGAACTCGGTCCCCTTATTCTCATCCCCTCCAGGGCCCATCAGTGTGCTCCGCAGGACCGTCTCAGCTTACTTCCTTAAGTCTCAATAATCAGGTCTGCCACTATACCCTCATGCATTAACTATACCCCATCAGCAAAATCACACCACCATATCTACTTTCCAGCGTCCTCAAGCACACACCAGTGAGCATGCTCCTCCCCCTGCTTGCTTACTTCCTCCCCACTCAGAAAAGAAACGTCACCCACACAGTTAGCTTAATCTATCCATCTCGTGCACCTCTCCTTCCGTGCCTCTCCAGCCGAACGCTGCAGGAGGTCTCGGCTGGAGAAGCTCGCCGCGCATGCGCCCTGACCCTCACCCACCTCTAGCTACACCTCTCTCCCACCAACACCAAAGGCGCCCAGCGCAGCCAGGTATCATGTGGGACTGTCCAGTCCAACTCAGCGTGCAAAGGGAAGACCTGGAAGCCACAGTCAGACCTAGGTTTTGATTCAGGAAGACTGCAGTGGGCCCAGGAATCCTGAGCTCCTTCCAGCCCCCTGGGAACCCTGAACACCTGCCTGCCTGTGCACTGTGAGACCCTCTCTTTTCACTTCTGATTTCTGCTACTAAAAGAAGCATCAATGTCCAAGCAAGTCTCCCAGGTAATGAGTATAAAGAGAAATAATGTAGCACTGCTTGTTGATCTTAGGTCCCCGTAATAATGATGGCAAATTGCTCTCCCAGGGTTTGGGCAGCATGGCTGATGGTTAGTCACCAAGAGGAGAGGACTGTAGGTAAGCAAGTACTCCCAAACTCAAACAAGTGAGGATTTTTCAATGAAAGATGAGGCCATGGTTGGATACAACTGATCATCAAGGGGTGGTTAAATTCTTGAGGTCCTTGTGGGTCGTAAGAAAGAACCATTTCTGTACATTTATAGGAAGCCCTGACAGTTCAGGGGAATTATCTCGCTGAATCACTTCATTTGTTTTTGCTCATAGGTTTCATTTCTTTTATGTTTTATTTTGCTTTGCCTGTCTGGCTTTGGTTTTTCAATATAATGTATACTTAATTCTTCCAGTAATCATGCATATGTACAAAATTTTCAATGAAGAAAATTTTAACTGTTTCAAAGCAGTAAGATGGTGGAGTCCTGGGCACTTCAGTACCAATTCAGCCTTGCAAAAATGCTCCTTTCTCATCTGTGAGCCCGTTTCTCACCACCCTGAGGCCTCCTAACTATGGACGAAGATGACAGCCCTAAGTGTTCATCAACCCTCCCAGAACACTTCAAAACAGATGACCATGAAGAGCCCTGTTCAGGAAATGCTGTGGTGTCATATAGTACACGTTTTGCTGCATTGATTACCAGTTAGGGAGTGGGGAGAAGGCGCAGCTGGTAAGAGCCCTTGTTTCACAAGTCCGAGGGCCTGATTTGTTAAGGTTTATCACCAGCACCCACATCAGAAGCTAGACTCTGTTGTAGGATTTGCTCTTGCAGGCTCCTGATCTCTCAATTGTCATTCTACCCACCACTCATCAAAGGGTACAGCTGTCTCAAATGACAACATGCAACTAATCACAGTTACCGTGACTTGATCTATATTCATTCCAATGTCTACTGGTCTCTTGGCTTTGGCCCAGGCCAAAGGACAGGGAGACCAAGAAACTGAGTGACTACATTCAGAACGGGGGAGTGGTGAGAGAGAGAGAGAAGTGTTGATGTGTCTGGGGTCCTGGAAGCTATAGACTTATCCCGTGGGGGAGACCCACACAGCAACAGAAAAAAGGAGTTACTGGAAGAACGGCATTTAGAAACCTACTTCCATGGTGGACACACCCAGTATATCACCCACAAAAGCTCCCCATGTGACCAGATAGCCTGGGAGAGCCCGGATCCCTCAGAAGCAACCTCTCTATTCCTCCTTGGTAAGGTGGTAGATCATCCGCATCTACTGGAGAGCCTGGGGCAAGTCCTGCTGCCCACCTGGTCCTTCAGAGAGCCCCCACTAGGCCCAAGTACTTAAAGAACATAAGAGGCTAGGTAATTTGGAAAGTCATTTCCCACACTCAACAAGCCCTTAGCAGACCTCACTGACCTAGTTCCATAGTTACCAATTCCCTTTGCTTCCCAAACACATTGTAATGATCACTTTACCCTCCCCTACACAATACATACAGATTGCCTCTGAATCTACTTATACCTATGCACAGACCTTTAACTACAAATCTCTTTAAACACAAACCAGACCCAGAGATCCACGTTCCTTACAGGTTAAGTCTCAGAGTATGCAGGAGGAAAAAACAAAACACGACGTCATACATCTATCAAAAGCTTAGAGGCTGGGGAGCGATGGTGGCTCATGGCAACTCTGATAATGGACACAGGGACCAGAAACTAGCCACATGGACACGTCCAGGAATGGGTGCCTCAAAACAACAGAAAAGCTCACCACAGTTTTATGAGACAGGAGGTGGGAACTGTTTTGGGTAAGAGTGTGTGTGTGTGCGTGCGTGCGTGTGTCTGCATGTGTGCGTGTGTGTATGTGTCTGTGTTTGTGCTGTATGAGTGTCTTATTTATGTTTGTGTGTTTGCATGTGTATGTGTGCATTTGTGTGTAACAAAGAGGAGACTGGAGAGTGAAGAGAGGTTTCGGTCAGCGTAGCTCAGGGGCTGAGTGGAGGTTTTGACTGTGGCCAGCCAGTGACTCCATGCCTCGGCCACAAGTGCCTGCCCCACAGGCTCCTGGAAGGACTACAACGCTTCTGAAGATTTCGGAGTAAGGAAAGACTCTCTTGCCTGTTGTGCTGAATACAGCTGACTGAGTGCAAGAGGGGAGGCAAAACCCAAGGCTATCTGTAGTCAGCAGTGAGACAAGCTGCACAGGCGATGCTTGGATTCAGCCGTCAGCTTGCCTCTAGTTTACAGGTTTACGGAATCTACCCAGTTCACCTCAAAGCACGCGCGCAGTGCTGGCAAAGCGGGCACGTGCACCACAGCCTTCCCTTTGTCCCATTCCCAGGGCACACGACAGAGTGCCAAGCGAGTCATTACAGAACCTCGGGAGGGCAGCCACGCGGGCACTCGGGTTATGGAACCATGGCTCTCCAGTGGACGCGCCGTCTACGGTGCATCACAGCGCAGCGGTGATTGACTTCGACGCTGTTAGAATGCACGGGAAGTCCACAGAGCAGCCCCCAAAACTGTAACTTCCTCCCGACTGGGGCCAGAACTAAAGCTTCAACAATAGCAAGAGGTTCAATGGCACATTTTGAGTTCTAAAATCAACTCAGGCTTGAGGAGGGGGTGGGGGGAAAAAGATGGTTAAGTGTTTCCTTGGAAACTAAATGTGATATTATTGCAGCAATAACCCTTGGGAATTGTTGTTCGGAGGGTGAGGATATTGTTTATCCACTTAAAACTGGACAGGGATAATTTAGAACCTAAGTAATGATGACCTCTGAGTTTCCTTGGGGAACTCCAGAGGCGGCATCACAGACAAGCTCATGAATCTCCAGAGAAACGTGAGAGGGGCCCCCAGGTGGACGCAGAAGGCAAGCAGACCACTGCCACAGTGAGTTGCAGGTGTAATTCCAGGCACAGATATAAACAGGCGCCGTCGGGGGCTCACTGTCCAGCCGCCTCGGCGCTCGATCACGGCCGGGAGCCCCCCGCACGGTACCAGACGCGCGGGGTGCAGGGGGGCCCGCCTGTGTCTCCTACGCCACTCTACCACTTTCTCTCTCGCTCAGCTTGACACCCACTCACCTCCCCAGGCCTCCCCTAGGAGCAAAGAAGATACCACTGTCTTCTCGAGGTGGCTGTGACGAATGAAGGAAGGAGGGAAAGGCCCAGAGGACGCTGTGGGACACGTACGAGAAGGCTCACATGCACCAGAGTCCTCCACATAAACGGTGGACATATTTCAGTCCCTCTGTTTCTGTTCACCACAGGCATTTCATGTGAAAAATGGTGTCTAATACTGAACTCTCTGTTGTGGGTTTTGATGAGAAAAGCATAATCTATAGCATGTGTGTGATCAAGTCAGACCTGGGTGTGCAGTGTGCCTCACAGCCACGTACACACTTAATAATCCAGGGATCCAGGTATTGGGGAGTGCATGTGTACACACATACACATCACAGAGCAGGACGTGGGTCGGAGGACAACATCGAGGGTCTGTCCTCACCGTGATTTGAGATGGGGTCTCACTTGTTCACCGTGTCTTTCACCAGGCTAGTTCTGTCTCTAGACTAGCTGGCCCACACGCTCAGGACTCTCCCCTCCCTGCTTCCCTTCCTGGCACGGACATGCTGGGATTACAGACGTGCCTGCCCAGCTCATGTGGGCTCTGGAATCCAAACTCGGGTCTTGCACAGCAGGCACCTGATCCACCAGGCATCTCCCCAGGACGGAATCGAGGCCAAGCCTCTCCTCACCCTCACAGGGACACTCGTTTTCATATGGCACATTCAGGAGGGGGAAGGTAGATAGAAATGTCAAAAAAAGGGGGGGGAGGCTGGAGAGATGGCTTAGCGGTTAAGCGCTTGACTGTGAAGCCTAAGGACCCCGGTTCAAGGCTGGATTCCCCAGGACCCACGTTAGCCAGATGCACAAGGGGGCGCATGCATCTGAAGTTCATTTGCAGTGGCTGGAGTCCCTGGCGCATCCATTCTCTCCCTCCCTTCCTTCACCCCCCCCCCCTGCTTCTTTCTCTCGCTGTCTGTCACTCTCAAATAAATAAATAAAAATACCAAAAAAAAAATTTTTAAGGGCTGGAGAGATAGCTTAGCCGTTAAGCACTTACCTGTGAAGCCTAAGGACCCCAGCTCGAGGCTCAATTACCCAGGACCCACATTAGCCAGATGCACAAGGGGGCACATGCGTCTGGAGTTCATTTGCAGTGGCTGGTGGCCCTGGAGCACCCATTCTCTCTCTCTCTCTCTCTCTGCCTCTTTCTCTCTCTGTCTGTCACTCTCAAATAAATAAAGAATAAATAATTTTTTAAAAAGCATACTGCGTGTGTGTTTGCTTGTTTGTTTTGTGAGGCAGGGTCTCGCTGTAGCCCAGGCTGACCTGAGCTCCCTCTGTCATCCCAGGCTGGCCTCATTCACGCATCAGTCCCCCGACCTCTGCCTCCACGGGGCTGCATTAGCGCACCACCATGCCCTGGGTTCTTGCAAGCATAGCAGAAGCCCTCACTCCCTGGACTGTGCACTCCAGTAGCATCTGGTTATGGCACAATAGGATGAGAAACGTGTCTGCCTTCCTTGCTGGTTCTAGGAGCCTCTCCAGGGAAGCCCCGTGTGCTGGTCACCTCAGATTCTCTGCGCTGACCACAGTGCCCACAGGCTCGCAGGAAGGCCACAGTGAGGATGTCTGAACCGAACTCAGAAAGGCACAAAGCCACAGAGCAGCTCTGATCTCACACAGAAGTACTGCACTGTTAGATTTGGGTCTAGGCTCAGCTCTGCTGCTAGCCTGGAGGCTGAGGGCAGGTGACTGTTGCTCTGTAGCCGTTTCTTTCTCTGTAAAGTGGAGATGTGGTGTGGAGTTCACCGCCACAGTAAGGAGTGCTGCCTTTCACGTAATCAGCCTTTCATGTAGGACACACTTGTGGTCAGGAAGTGGGACCACTGCTTTCAGGGGCTCATTACTTCTCATCAGTCACAGGGTCCAAATGGCCATACAGAGTCCAATGACAGCAGAAAGTTGAATCACACCATCACCTGAAAACCTTTTAACTCAAGTAAGACAAATACATGAGAATTATCCCTCACGTCTAAAGGAAGCCCACACGTGTGCACACACACGCATGCCCACACCACCACCATCAGGATCCACGGCGCGTGGCTAAGCACCTTGGGCCTGCCACAGTTCATTCCCCTGGTCCCTACTGAGATCTGGTTGTAAGCCTCACTTGGATGCCTGAAGCTCAGAGATCATCCTGACATTCAGAAAGGGTCAGTGTCCAGTTTCTTACTTCCAGGCAAATTCTGAAGGTATGCAAAAATCTGGCCCAATGACCAAAGGCAAAAAGTCACAGATGTGAAGGACTGGCTATACAGAGATGGCTGCTCTCAGTTCATTCAAATCAAAAGGCCAGTGTTGAAAGTTAGCATAAAAATCAACAACAGCTAAAACAGAAGATATTATGGCTGGGAGCCCTGTCATGGAGACCAACTTCTGAAGTACTACTGAATCAGTGAACAAATTGCACATATAAGCTTAATATAAAATGCACAAAGTCTCTGCAGGAGTCTATGAAGAGTGGAGCCCAAGCAGTGTAAGGAAACGTGTCCTGGTCCTCAGTGCATTCCCACAAGATTGACAGTAACAGCTGCCCGCCTCTGTCACTCCTCCCTGTGAGTGCCACCCTCAGGGGCAGAGCCTGCAGCACCAGCTGCCAGGCACAGCACGGGTCAGCGTCCTCTCTCCAACAGTCCCCACGCCAAGCCTCAGCCCCTGGCGCCGTGAACACAGACTCCGTTTCTCAAGAGACACCTCTGCACACAGTAAAGTGAGTGGTAAGTCAAGATGCAAATGACTGAAGTTGTTTTAGGTAATTCATAGGTTATAAAAACTAATGAGAAGTAAAAAAAAAATTATGAGGGTATTACAACATTCCCATTAAAATGAAAATCTATATTACAATTTTATGTTCTTCAAGTACCATACCAGAATGAACCATCAACCAATATATCAAATATCCTATTTTTAAAAACTCACTTTATGTAAGTGATTTGATAGGCTTATTTATTAGTTTTCAGAAACACCTGCCTAGTTATTCTTTCAAACAACAGTAATTTCCAATTTACATAATTATCAACATTTATTTTCAATCGGTAATTCATATGAATAACTAAGATAAAAATAATTGGAAGAGCCCAGAGCATTCCACGGCCATGCACACGTACACACACACACACACACACACACACACACACACACCCCAAGTGCAAGCAGTTACACGGAATGTCAAGAGATAAGCGTCATACCACTACAAGGCAAAGGAATCCATGGGGTCGCCATTATGAACAATTTTATGAATAGCAAGAAAAGACTTAGCATATGTCTGAAAAACGTCATGCAGAAAAGACTTCTGTCTGGAATCACTTGAGAAGATGGTTGACGCCTTGTCTCTTAGGAGTGGCTGGCCAGTACACAGTGGACATTGGGCCATCTGGGTTCCGACTGGACACATGAGACTCAGATGGCCTGCTCTGTCTTTGGGAAGCATGGCGCAATCTGTGAGGAGCACTGGGAACGTCAGGAGTAGGCAAGCTCCCTACAGTGAAAATGCTTACTTCAGCCATCGCAGTCTCAGCAGAGAGGAAACACGCCGCCACCGTCAAGTTGAAACTGGGCTCTCCCATGTTTATTAGTAGGGTTTGCTGATGACACAGGGCGACACTGGCCACATCAGAGGAGAAAGACAGTGAGTTTCACAGGCACGAGAAATAAGCACTGTTAATTTCTGAGTGTGTCCTGTCACAGCATTAAAATAATCATGCAAGTCTGAATCCAGCTGGTCTCTGATTTGCATTTATTTTTTTCTGTTTGAAATGATTTAGACATACTTGTACTCAATTCTAAATCCTAATCTTAACATTCCATCTTAAAAGAAGAGACATTTAAAGTATTTGAACTAAATTTACAGCATTAATAGCTAGTCATTGTTAGCATTTTAAGAAGCAAACTACCTTTGTGTATATTCTTCACAGAACTGAGCCCTAACCAAACTTGTTTTGGCTTATGTAAAAGATAGCTTCCTTGTGTGAATATTACCTTTTTAAAACAAAAATGTTAAAAGAACCTAAAATACTGCATGTTGATTAAGTATAAGACGACAATGTGTATCTTAACAATCCCTGTGTCCTTAAAAGAGAAGAACATTCTCTATGTTCAAGTCATATTAAATTTCTCAATGACTTGCTTATAATAAGTAATAGGAGGAGGCTGGGGAGATGGCTTGGTCAATAAAGTGCTTGCTATACGAGCACGGCGATCTAAAGTCCACCCCAGACCCCTGTAAACATGACAACCGTGGGGCTCATGCCTGTCATCCGCAGGAGGAGCAGTGGTGGAGGGACCTCTGGGGCACACTGGGTAACTAGTCTAACCTACTTGGCAAGCTCCCAGTGAAAGACCATCTCAAAAAAGTGGAAATTCATAATAAAGAAAGACACCCAATGTTGTCTTCTATACATCACAAACTTGTACACACATGCATGTGCATCACTCACACACACGCATGTGCAATACACAATTAAAAAATAGGAAATTTTGGGCTACAGAAATGGCTTAGTGGTTAAGACACTTGCCTGCGAAGCCAAAGGACCCAGGTTTGATTCCCCAGGAGCCATATAAGCCAGATACAAAAGGTGGTACATGCATCTGGAGTTTGTTTGAAGTAGCTACATGCCCTAGCGCACCCATTCTTTCTTTCTCTCTCTCTCTCTCTCTCTCTCTCCCTCCCTCCCTCTCTGCTTCTCTCTCTCACTCTCTTTCTCTCAAGTAAATAAATAAAAATAAAATATTTTTTTAAAAATAGGAAATTTTATACTGTGTAAGCCCTCACTGAGTCAAAGCTCATTTAAGCAAAAATGAGCCAGTAATTGAAGGTCGGCAATTCCTCTAGCATTAAAACAGAAATAACCAGAACTTTCTTCCCAAATCACTCACAGAGGATTAGAACCAGTTCCTGCATTCCACTCCAGGGAAAGCTCAATTCATGCCAGCACAAATTCAAACTTAACGCTCCATCAACGCTTGTAATAATAAAAACAATAAGAATGGCTATTATGTGTATATTGCAAACTTAATTAAATGCTTTAGTTGGGAAACTTCAGTGCTATTCTACAAAACAATTCTATGAAATAGAGGCTACTTTCATTTTTAAAATGGGGACACCTGAACTCTGAGAAGGATCATGCTGAATGTCACGCTATTACTAAACTGCAAAGTGAATTGAAAAGCGAGCTTAACTAATACATCCATTACACAGGTATTTCCTGAGCAACTACCATGAGCTTAGTGCTTTTCTGGACATGGCTGTCAACAAAATGTAGATCCTACCCTCATGGAGATTGGTATGTTATAAATAATAGATCAACAAAATAAACAAAGAGAAGGTCAAATGATGATGTGTACCATTGTGAAGAAAAAACAGGGTAAGAAAAAAGGAAAATATGAAATTAAAAGAAGTGGTCCAATTTTATTTAAGCTGGTGTGGAACTGATCTTCAATAAAGCAAAATTTATTACACAGGAAGAAAACTAAGGGAATTGCTCAGAAAACAAATTTTATACAAACATCTAGTTGCCCAGAAGCAGAAACAGGTTTGATTGACCAGATGAGAAATTATAACCAGAGCAGAGTGACCAAAAACAAATATGTCAGAGACGAGGTAACAGAGATCAGGATGTGGGGATAACATATCATGGCAGCCTGGGGCTTGGACTCTACGGAGCACTCCTAAGCAAAGTCCCAAGGACCATGTCATGTTATAACAGAACCAATGTGGTTACTATGCTGGGAAAAGACCTGAGGACTCATGACAGAAGCAGGCCGGCCAGGAGCAGAATATCATAATAATCCAAGCAATGGATAATGACCAGGAGATTATCAATGGACACCTTAAAACACACACCTTCTAATATAGTTTTCAAAAGTTACTGTGAGGCTGAAGAGATAACTTAGTGGTTAAGGCGCTTGCCTGTGAAGCCTAAGGACCTGAGTTTGATTCCCCAGTACCCACATAAAGCCAGATGCACTGAGTGGTGCATGTATCTGTCTGGAGTTCATTTGCAATAGCAGAAAGTCCTGGCATGCCCACACTCACTCTGTCTATTTGCCTCTTACTCTCTCTCAAATAAATAAAACAAAATGTTTTTTAAAGTTACAATGTAGGGCTGGAGAGACTGCTCAGTGGTTAAGATGCTTACTTGCAAAGCCTCCCAGAACCTATGTAAAGGCAAATGCATAAAGTGGCACACAGACCTGGAGTTCATTTGCAGTGGCGAGAGGTCCTGTCACACCCATTCTCTCTCATTCTCTCTGCCTCTCTTTTCTTGCAAATAAATAAATACAATTTTTTAAAGTGACTGTGTAAATGTAGGCTATGAAGACAGAAAGGAGGTAAGACAGCTCTGGATATTTTACCACAGCAAATGGAAGGACAAACAGGTACTTGCTAAAAGCCTGCAGAAAAATCTATCCTGACTGGCCAGTTGTGTTGATTAGAGTCTGATGTTGGAATGGAATACAGTTATACTCAGAAGGCGCCCTCCCCCATGACTTACCAATAAACATCAAGGACTTTAATTATTTGGGCTTCTGAGCTGCCCCAACACCCACTGAAGTTTCCAAATGTTTCTCTCAGAAAGCCCCAGCAGCCCATTTTCCTGAGATTTTATCCCTGCCTTTAAATTTAAGGTGGCCTGTTCTATCCAGCTCCAAAGTCCAACACAAGACCTCTCTTTGTGAAATGGCCTTTCCCAGATGGGGAGCCCAGAGATCTTTTGTACTTCTCTACACTGTTTATTCTCCCATGTATAAATTTTAATTAATGTTTAATCTCCCTGTGTCTGTGCCTGGGGGCACAGCCTACGAAGAGCAGACAGTTGAACACCCCAGTTCTGTATACCTCTCTGCTTTTAACACGGAATAGCCACGAGAAGTCGGAGGCACCAAAGCCCTCCTCTCGGCCCCGGCGACTGGCCCCGCCCGGCCAGGGAGTGGCGGCCTCTTCAGCCGAGTCCATCATTTCCTTTCATTCTCTACTGTTACCCTGGGTAAATGGCTTTTGCTGTCCCTGCTTTCGCAGCGAGAGGCTGAACTTGAGAGAAAAAATCTCCGTCACTCAAGAGGGATGAACCCAGTGCGCAATGCTGGCCTGGATGTGATTACCGACGGCCCGTCAGGAGCTGCGCAGAAGTGTTAGCCATCATTCTCCCTGTGCGCAGAGCTGGGAGAAAAGAAGACTTGCTGCTGCTTGTGGTATCTTAGGAAAGCATCTGACAGCTTAGGTTTTGCATGCACTTTAATATTGATCTCCTCTGCACCACAGCTGACCTTCAGAAAGGTATGCTGGGTCTTGGGAACAAAACGCAAGGGGCAAGGATGGTGGGCATGTGAGGAAGCTCCATGAAACCCATGCAACTGGGGGCTCCTGTGTGCTCACATCAGGAATCCTTAAAATGAAATACCACACCAGGTCGGTCTTTGAGCAGAGACCCCTACATCAGATACCCAAATAAACTAGGCACCAGTTAACTGGAGTCCAAGTGAGCGTGCCCACACAGTTCAGAGAGGAGCGAACGCCTCCCAGTACACCAGAGCACAATTAACTCGCTAGCACGTCCCCAAACATGCTCCCGTCCAAACCTCATTTTATCTTCATCCGTCCTAAGATGAAAACCGGAGTCTAGCATAATGACCGCTAAAGATCCACAAAGGTGCAATTAGATTCAATATCTACACTTACTGAGTCAAGCCTCACACCAAGTGTTCCAAAGTAAGCCTGTGGGGCAATAAGTACTGATGAAAGTCATCATCATAAGCATCTCTAATTATCGTTTGTCTTATCCGTGTGTGTGGACGTGTGTGTGCACACGTTCCTGTATGACAATGTAGGTGCACCCATGACACATGTGGAGGTCAGAAGACAACCTTGGGGGTCATCCTCACCTTCTGTGCTTGAGAAAGGGATCTCTTTGTTGTTCGCTGATGCATGCACTGGGCTAGCTGGTGTACCAGCATCTGGAGATGCTCCTATCACCACCTCCCATCGCATGGTGCTTGATGCTTTATATTTATTGACAACTTAACAGGTCGTAGGATCATCTGGGAAGCAAGCCCTTAGGTAAATGGGTTAGGGATTAACCAGAATAAGTGAGCCTCTGGGCACACCTGGAGGAATTATCTTGGTTACATTAATTGGCTTAGGAAGACCTACAGTAAAGGTGGGCAGCACCCTCCATTGGCACGGGTTTGGGCCCGCTGAGCAGCAGGCCTCATTTTATTCTGGATGGTCATACATAATGTTCAAATATCTACAAGCTGGTGACAGTGGGCGACAGGCCAACACAGTTAGCCTATGATGAATTACAAACTACAGGCAAAAAAAAAAAGTGATTCTTCTTTTTTTTCAAATTACGGTCTCACTCTAGGCCAGGCTGCTCTGGAGCTCGCTCCGTGGTCCAGTCTGCACTCACAGTGATCCTCTTACCTCTGCCTCCCGAGTGCTGGGATTAAAGGTGTGCACCACCACACTCGGCAAAAACATGATACTTCACTAATTGCTGCAATCAGCGTCTACAATCACTTAGGATAACAGCTGATTTCACAAGTATCTGAGCAATGAATACCACAAAGCTACATTTTACTCTCTTTTAATCAGTAGAAAAAATGACTACAATCATTGCATGAAGAATTGTTGCTTCCCAGAAATGAACACACCATATGTTGAAGAAAGCTCTTCTTTTCTCTTCATTTTCTTCATCTGTGTGATGTGTATGCATGTATGTCTGTGTGTGTTTGTATGTATGTGGGCGTGCAGGGACATGTGCCCACTTAAAGGTGTAGGCCAGAGACCAATGTTGGGTGTGTTCTTCAATAACTCTCCATTTTACTTTTTTTTTAGCGTTTATTTATCTGCATTGTGTGTGTGCATGCATGTGTGTGCATGTGTGCACGCACCAGATCCTCTTGCTGCTACAAACACACACCAGACACTTGCACCACCTTTTACATTCATCTTAGCTTGGAATTGAACCTAGGCTGGAAAACTCTTGCACCTTTAAACCCTGAGTCTTCTTCCAGGCCTACCACTGACTTTTCCATGGGCTCTTGAGAGCCAGACTCAGTCCCTCATGCTTGCATAGGAAGTGCTCTGAGCTGCTGAGCCAAGTCTCCACCCGTAATCCCCTAGGTTGATGCTTCACCATGAGGAGGAGGACAGGGTCTCCTGTTGCTGAACCGCTGGCAGCTCGCTGATTCAGTTAGACGGGCTAGTCAGCAAGCCCCTGGGGCTCCAGGCCTGCACTGGGGCTGCAGGCAACACCGCCACACTCTGGCTTTCTACGAGGGTACTGAGGATCTGAACTCAGGTCCTCATGCTTACGCAGTAAATACTTTACCCAGTGAGCTACCTCCCCAGCCCTAAAACAAAGTCTTTTCTACATAACAGCCAAATGGGGCAGCAGTGAGACCTGCTGTGGTGTGGTGAGCTTTCTTCATCTAGCAACGGGCACAGGGGGCGTGAGCACCCTCAAAGTCTCTGCAGCCCCAGCAGAAGATGAAGTTCTGTATCAGTAGTTCTTGGTTCTGAGTCATTAGTTCCAGGGAGGGAAGGCATTAGAAAACCTTTCAAGCCACAAACCACATATCTCAGGGAGACAGCTAATTAGCATTCACCCTAAACTAGAAGAGAATTAACAGACATTAAATAATCATTATTTATAATTGTAGAATCATGTTACCCAAAAAGGGAAAAAAGAGGCAAATCTCAGATTGCCTTGGTTAATGTTTAATTTAAAAAACTAAAAAAGGTATGTAAGCTCAAATGATCAATAACTCACAATCCCAAAGTGGAAAAAGAAAATGGTAAAACTACATTATCAGCTTCATTCTAGAAAAACTGCACATAAATGTGACCAAATATGTCCCGCAGAGTCTGTCCTGAGCTCTGGAGCAGTGACTGAGTGATCAAGTAGCTAAGGAGAGAAAGGTTTCTTCCTCCTCCTCGTCATGGTGAAGCAAGCACAACGGACTGAGTTCGAATCTCCACAGACTATGTAAACAAATGGACATGACCATGTGCATCTGTAACCCCAGCCCCACAGGGGAGCAATGGCCCCAGAATGGCTGTTGCCCGTGAACAAGCAGGAAGCTCGAAGATCAGGAAGAGACTCTGGCTGAAATAAGAAAGCAGAGAGGGCTGAAGAGATGGCTCAGCAGTCAAGGCACTTGCCTGCAAAGCCAAGGAACCCAGGTTCAATTCCCGAGGACCCACATAAACCAGATGCACAAGGTAGCACGTGAATCTAGAGTTCATTTGCAGCAGCTGGAGGCCCTGCTGCACCCATTCTTTCCAAAAAAAAAAGGAAGAGAGAGAGAGAAGGAGGGACAGAGGAAGGAAAGGAGGGAGGGAAAGAGAAAGGGAGGGAAGAAAGGAGAGAGAGAAGAAGGGAAGGAGGGAAGGAAGGAGGGAGGGCACGGCAGAAAGAAAGAGAGAGAAAGAAAAAGAGAGACAGAGAAAGGAGAGAAAGCGATAGGGAAGGAAGCTTGATGTTCTGCTCTGGCCCCGCAGGCGAGTGCATCCTGCTTCGGGAAGCACATGGGCACTGCAGGGAGCTGTCCCCGTGAACTGTCCATACACATCACACGCTGTATCTCACACACCCCACATTACACACACACACCAGAAAAGTCTTTGACTTGCACGCTTATCCACTTCTGCATTTCCTTCTTACACTCTGACACTTCTCCCTGGTGGGTACAGTTCCTTCAAACTGCCGTGGATCTGCTTCTCCCCAATAGGCTCACACCTGGTCAGGGCTCCAGCATGGCAGCTGACTTTGGTGGGACCAAGGACAACGGGTCAAACCAAGATACAGACGAAAGAAGACACCTCTGTGAAGCTCTGAAATAATGGCTTGGCAACATTTAACTCGAAAGGTCAAAAGACAGGCATGCGAAACTGGGAAAACTCTCCTGGGAGCAGTGGAAACCAGGTACAGTCTCTTAGGATGAAACTTGATTAAGCAGGGGACTGGAAAGATAGCTCAGCACTTGCTTACAAAGCCTGTGGCTCAGGTTTGAGCCCCAGAACTCACCTAAAGCCAGATGCACAAAGTGGCACATGCATCTGGAGGTCCTTTGCAGAGGCAGGAGGCCCTAGTACACCTCTCTCCTCAATAAATATAATAAAAATATTTTGAAAAAATGTTGATTCATGCACCAGGCATAGTGGCGCACACCTTTAATCCCAGCACTTGGGAGACAGCGGTAAAAGGATCACCACTGAGTTCGAGGCCACCCTGAGACTACACAGCCTGAGCTAGAGTGAGACCGTACCTTGAAAAAAAAAATTTTTTTAAGGAAAACTTTTAAAAAATGAGATTTTTTTTTAAAGCTCAAGTAGAAGAACTACAGTCCTTGTAAATGCATTCCTACCAACATTTAGCTCTACATTCATATTTTTCCAAAACACTCGGCTGCTTGCTGTGCTGTAAGAAGCATTTTTCATCCTGGTGCGTCGGAACACTGGAAATCATGTCAATTATTCCTGGGGAATGTTTAAAAATTCATATTATTTACTCCTGAGAGACCACAACAATGTCTTTGGAGACTGTACCAGGCTGTTCTGTGAGTCAAGGACTTTAATTTCTGAGATGCAACAGTCCTGCTTTGTGCCCAGATCAATAAAAGGAAATGAGCTACTGCGGCTGTCGGCCTTTCCCCCACCCCGTCTTATTCCCAGTCCTGAACGGGTCAGAGCTCCGACTGTCAGGGGAACTCACTGGTCTGGGTCAGCAGCACAGCTCGCCCACGCACGTGGAAGCCACCTGCCTCGGCCTCAGAGCCTCACCCCTCTCCCCGGCCAGAGCGGAGACGGCGCGCTAGCAACGGTCCAGCCGGCCTTGCAGAATTTCTTTTTTAAACATTTGTGCCCCTCCCCCTTCTTCTAGCTTATTACAGCTAAGTTCTGCAGGAAGGAAGGAGTACTCTGGGGCACTGTCCTCTGGACACGAACTGACCAGTGCATTTATGACTTCATAGTGGTCGTTGTTACCCTAAGACCAGTGCAATCCTCAGCCAGTCAACACTGGGACAGAAAGAATGAGCGATCAAAGCAGGAGGAGGACTGCTTGGAAAGAGGAGGGTGCTCAGTAGGACGGGGTGGGAAGGGGGCAAAAGAGGGTAACAGGAAGAGAATATGATCAAATAACAGTATTGTTCACTTATTAAAATTCTCAATAGGCAATTTTTTTAAGTATTGAAAATAGATAGCTACGTTTCTTTTTTTTTTAAGTTATTTGACAAAGAAAGGTAGAGAAAGAGGGAGAGAGAGAACGGACGGCACCAGGGCTTTCAGCCACTGCAAACGAACTCCAGACACATGTGCCCCCTTGTTCCTCTGGCTGACATGGGTCCTGGGGCATCAAACCTGGGTCCTTTGGCTTTGCAGGCAAATACCTTAACCACTCAGCCATCCCTTCAGCCCCTTAGCCACATTTTCTAATTAAATATATTTCTTTGTTCTAATTCCACAAAGTCGGCCACATTACTCAAGCCCCTCCTCCTGCCTCATCTATTCCCCTCATGTCGTTTCTATGTTGACGATCACAGAAGCAGCTCTAGGCCTGTATTGCCCTGCTATCATGGGCCTGACAGCCACACAAACCGAATTCTGTGTGTGGAAAGTGCAGAGAGACTGGAGCTTTAAAAAATGTACCTGACTGGAGAATGGCATAGCAGATCAAATGATCAGCAGGCTAACAATATCTACCTCAGACAGCTATGGATCCCAGGCAAACATGAATGCTAATATCTACTACATGAAAACAAAATGTTTGCAAACTGTTCTCTCTCAAGGCTACTGTGATGTTCTTAAGTAGTTACTCATCTACTAAATGCATCCATATCCGGCCTCAGAAGTTCCATTTAGGAGTCGTGACTCGCCTGCTCTGTGGGTCTCGTCAGCGCTTTACTCCTGCTACCGTCCCTCTGTGCCCGGGCCAGGCTCCCCCGGAGCCGACTTCTCCTTGGAGACCGCGGCATGAGCTGCTCACTGCGTGGGTGGCCGTGGGGGAGTCTGCGTGCACAGTGCCAGGGACCTTGTCTACTTATCTGTAGAGATGAACCACACACTCCAACCCAGAACTGGTGACATATGAATTCCCTGCTGGTTCTTACGTCTTAGTCCTCAACTGAACAGGGAGTGGACGCTCAAAGTATCTCTAAGACCCTAATGACTTGTGTTTTTGTGTTTGAGTGTGTGCAGGTCCTCGTGTGTGCGGACAACCTGGCATACTGCTCCTCAGACCTTTTTTTTTGCAACAGGGTCTCTCGCTTGCCAAACGGTCTAGACTTGCTGCCCAGCGACCCAGGGATTTAGCCATCTCTTTCTCCCGAGCACTGCAAACACATCTCACCCTGCCCAGCAGGCTTTAAGTACATTCTGGGTGTCCTCAAAGGCAAGCACTTTACTACTGATCTACCCTCCCCGCAGCCCCAAGATTTGTAACACACTGAATGTTTTCCTGTGATCCTTAACAATGCGCAAATCCGGCAGAACACATTCTGAGCTGTTTATGTGGGTGTCTTTGAGAGTCAGCTTGCCTCCCTAAGCACCTGCCATCGCAGCTTTTAAAGCTGTCACTTTGCAAGTCTGTCCTGGCCATGAGAGGGCTTTACAGTTAACCATCATGACGACATCAGGCAAATGAAATCTGTGGACAGATGAAAGCACATTAGCTTGAATTTCACAACAACCTCAACACGTAAAGGTTATGGTATTTCATAAAACTTCAAATATCACTGAAATGTAAGAGACACCATTATTTTAAGTGCCACCAAGAAGGAAAGGAAAAAAACACTCTACTAATTAAACTAAATATACCATCAATTTTACAACACATCTGTTTTGGAAAGGTGTGCGTGTGTGTGTGATGTGTGGTATGATGTGTGTGTGAGATGTGGCATTTGTGTGGTGCATGCATATGCGTGTAGGTGCACACACACTCATCACGTGTTCTCCCCGTGTGCATGCAGAGCCCAGAGAGAACATCACGTGTCCTCCCTATTGCTCAACCACATTTTCCCTTAAGACAGAGTCTCGCACTGACCCAAGAGGGGCCACTTTCAGTTAGACTGGCTGACCAGTGAGTCACAGGACTGGGGTCCCAGGCATGCGTGGCCACACTCGGCTGTGCACATGGGTGCTGGGGATCAATCTCACGAGGCCCTCATGGTTGCAAGGCAGGTGCCCTTACCCGCTGAGCCATCTCCCCAGGCCGCCAGGGCTTAAGTTTTAAGACTGTTGCAATGTAAAGGGGAAAACTCAATCTTATGGTCAGTGGAATATGTTATTATCTTCATTTTTTTTAAATTCAAAGAAACAGGCCGTATGCAGAAAATGGTGCGGTCACCATGAAGGGCACACTCCCAACACTGCCCAGGCTGCGTGGCAAGGATTCATAGGCTCTCTGCTCCCACAGTGCACACACACACTGGCTGAGCCTGCTGGAGACGCGGATGGCAGGACACAGCACTCCCCCACCTACGAACCTCCCACCCATCTGAGGCATCAGGAAAGACACATACAGCTTTAAGAGCAATCTTTAAAATGTAATTAAATATTAGAAACACAGCACAAACCAGGATACCATAATGTTTTTTAATTTTTATTTATTTATGTATTTGAAGCAGGGAAGGAGAGAGAGAAAAAGAAACAGAATGAGAGAGAGAGAATGGACACTCCAGGACCTCCAGCTGCTGCAAACAAACTCCAGACATATGTGCCACCTTGTGCATATGGCTTATGTGGGTTCTGGGGAATTGAACCCGGGTCTTTGGCTTTGCAGGCAAGTGCCTTAACTGCTAAGTCATCCCTCCAGCCACCTCCGTAGCTTTTTAGAATAGACTCAGCTCTGGGCTAGTCAAAGAACGCCTCAGTACAGAGGTACTGCTGCGGTTTAGGCTCTGGGCCGGAGTCTGGTGTCTGAGGGACCGTGAGTCCGGCTGGGCGGGCGCCTCCCGCTGCTCTGTTCTGGGCTCTTGGGCACAGGGCGCTGGTGCGTGGCACTCCTCCACACTTCCCCCCCCCCCGCCCCGCGCTCCCGGCATCAGCCTTCAGATCCCATCTTCTCCGAAGTCTGATGTGATGCCCCCTACTAAACGCTCCCGTGGCACCCCAATGCTTATCAGCCCCTCTGTCACTGATAGCTCTTTACTTCAAGTTCAACAAGTAACTGTGCACCGGCTTCATGGCACCAGCCGTCACAGCTGGAAGGGCCCCTCGCTTCCATCCTGCCTCTCCACGGATAACACACAGCTGGAGCTCAATAAACTGGCTCTGCAGAAGACCCGCAAGTTTGTCGAGACTCTCAGCTCATGGCCACCCTATCATGCTGAGTGGGGAGTGGGGGGTCTGCTCTGGGGGGTCGCCCACTTGCCCACGTTCTACGGTGTCACCCAGATGTGCCCGAGTGTGGACACCTTGAAGTCACAGCCCCCTGCTTCCCCGCAGAAGTCACAGAGCAGGGACAGGGTGGTCTATCAGGGTACAGAGTGGCTTACCTGGCTACGGTGGAAACACCCACACAGCAGATTCCAGGCAAGCATTTGCGGAGAACTTGTGTGCTGGGCTCCGGGCCAGTTCGCCTGTACCCACATAGAGCTAGATGTGCACAGGCGCATGCGTCCAGAGGTTGCCCGGATGTGCCCATTCCCTCTCTCTCTCTCTTAAATATATTATATTATATATTACATATATTGAAAAGCGAAGGCTAGGAGAGCATTCAGCAACCATCGCTCTCCACCTGATCCTGCCACGCTTCCCAGCGCGATGCACTGCGCCCCACAGAGCCACCAACCAAAATAAACTCTTCTCTTTCCATTAGAATGTTGTGGTTGGCATTTTGTCCCAGCAATGAAAAGTTGACTAAGACATCAGCATTTGATTATAACCCCACCTACGGCCGTACCACCCTGTAAGTGCCTGGTCTCGTCTGATCATAACCCAAAGCACAGAATGAATCCCCAGAAACCCATGCTGATTGGAATAAGAATCAACTAAGCCAACAAATGAGGGAAAGGGACAAATGTTCCACACAGAAGAATTCCAAAGAACTAGTGTGGGGTGGTCTCTCTGGACGGCAGAGGATGAGTCCCCACCCCGCAAGTGTGGTCCACACAAGGCAACTTTCTTCTAAGAGTATGGAGGTCGGGGGCGGAGGGGCAGGAACTTAACAAGGGGAAAGGCCACACCCGGGACCGCAGCAAGGCGTGAAGGAGGACACCGCCAGGGACAAGTCACACTGAGGGCAGACCCCCCGACGTGCTGCAAAGAGAAGGGCTTTGGACCTCTGTGGTCTTCCTCTCGAAACTCCATTTCTCCAGAGCACTCACGAGAAAACCCTCGGATAAATGCCACTAAAGAAAGATTCTGTGAGATGGCTGCCGCGTGCTCCTCGGGATGGTCAAGGTCACCCGAAGCTGCAGCAGAGAAACTGTCACAGGCAACAGCGTTCTAGGGGACCTGATGGCTGACGCCATGTGGCATCCTGGGACAGAATAAAAGCGTCAGGTCCAAAATGAAGGCGGTGAGGAGAGGAGGGGCTGGCTCGGCAGGTCAGCGCGCTTGCCACGCGGGCGCGGGCTCTCAGAGGCCTGGTCGCCTTGAGCTCAATCCACAGCGCCCACGTAAAGAGTTGTGCAAGGCCACGTGTAGCTAGATCCCCAACCCTGTGGGCAGTGGAGACTGGAGAAGCTCGGGGCTTGCTGGTCAAGCAGCAGCTCCAGGTTCAGGGAGAGACCACCTCAAGGAAACACGGGGATGAGCAATGGAGGACTCCTAATGTCGTGCTCAGACCTCCACATGTGCACACAGACCACCACATCTGCACACACATCTGCACACAGACGCACCACACACGCTACACATATGATACACATGCAAAATATTTTTTTCAAAAGCAATCTGAGTAGAGTATGGAAATCTGACTCAAAGCATTAATAATGAGTTAACAGTGAATCAGTATTTGTAATTAATGAACTGCAGTAATGTAAAGTGTTGGAAATAACTGGGGAATTCTTTATTTTTTTATAAATCTAGAAGCATTCTAAAATATAGTTTATTAAATTTAAACAAGCAAAAACTTAATTATGAAAAAAATTAATAAACTGTGTCTGGCACACAGTAATTGTATAAAATAACAGCTGTCAGTGACAAACTCATGGCTTCCATAGGGGGCTGGGAGAGATCCCTGAATCAATTGATTTTCTATGCTTCTCCATGGGGCTGTGGATTCAAAGGCCCAGGAAAGAAGCTGCCATCGCCCTGGTCACCTCACAGCAAGCACGTTCAAACCCGGAACCCAGAACATCCCTGCCACAGACCGAGCCCAGGACGGCCCCAGCACCACAGTCACCGTTCGGGAATCATGTCAGCAGCAGCGTGCATGCTTAACAGGAGTTTCCAGACATTCACCTTGCCCAGCCCGGCTGGACTGGAAACAGTCCTTATGCTCGCCACATACCCGAAATGTGGAAGCTGAGGCTTAAACTTGCATTTTAAAATTCAGGGTGTTCTGGGGGGGCTTCAGCTGAGAAACAACCCGTTTTTCCAAATACTATTGTTTTTAAGAGTGACAAGAGTGCCCTCTTGTGGTAGCCTCGGGGCATTGCAGGCAGGGTGCAAACCGGCGCCCAAAGAGGCTATAGGCGCTCTCATTTAATGCATTCGGTTTCTGTTTTCTCCTCTTCATCATCTTGATGTCCCAAGAGAAAATTTCCACCCACACCCATACAAGAACAGGAAAATGAGAAGTGAGGGGTCCAGATGCGGAACGTGACTGACTCCTGCCTCGGTCCATGCATGATGCCAGCGCTGTAACAATAAACCACTCAAGCAAAGCCATGTTCAGTGCCTTACACCAAATTCAGTACTGTGTTTAACAGTTTCACGCACAAGAAGAGTGTCAACAACAAAACCTGGAAATCCTGCCTGGAGAGAGTAAGAAGTAACTAACCCTTTGCCTGAACTCAGTTCAGGTTTTGTTGAACTGAGCAAGGACTGCATAGCCAGAGAAATCCCTCCCACAACAGCCTAGTTGCCTAGCTAGGTCCTGGAGAGGCCAGGAGCTGGAAGCCTGAGTCTGGCTTCACATAGGACACTCTGGAAGAGAACATTATCAGTGTCTTTCAAGAACAGGCATGTAACATACAAATAAATCGTCAAATGCCACAAGAAAATTACTCCCATGGGTATTTCAAGAAATGCACATTAGGGCTAGAGAGATGGCTTAGCAGCTGTAGGAGACAGCTTCAGGTTCACTGAGATGAACTTCCAGACCAGGCACAGTTATGGAGGAAGGGATATTTATTGAAGCCTACAGATCCAGGGGAAGTTCCATAATGGCAGAAGAAGCTGGCCTGTCTTCACAGGACCAAGCAGAAAGAGATAGAGGCAAAAGCTTAAAAGTCAAAAGCCACATAGCACAGCACACTTCAGGAACTCCAGCTAGGCACACTTTGCATATCTTTAGATTGAAATCTGAAACCTACCACCACACCTTAAGATCCACCCAGTGACACTGTCTCCAGCCAGGTGGCTGCACATGCAAACTACAAACAAATAAAAAACTGAATATATTGGGGGCCATCTATTCAAACCACCACAGCAATTAAGGCACTTTCCTGCGAAGCCTAAGGACCCAGGTTCAATTCCTCAGTACCCACATAAAGCCAGATGCACAGGGTGGTACATGCATCTGGACTTCATTTGTAGTGGCTAGAGGCCTAGATGTGCTCATTCTCTCCCTCTCCCTCTTCTCTTCTCTTCTCTTCTCTTCTCTTCTCTTCTCTTCTCTTCTCTTCTCTTCTCTTCTCTTCTCTTCTCTTCTCTTCTCTCTCTCTCTCTCTCTCTCTCTCTCTCTCTCTCTCTCTCTGTCTTTCTCCCCTTCTCTCTCTCATGAATAAAAATAAAAATATTAAAAAAGAAATGCAAATTAAAGGAAGGATGTTATTTCAGTTTCCACCAATCTGGACAATGAAATGGCTTGACTCAGCCTGTGTGACTAGAGAGCTTAGAGACAGAGACGAGATCTCAGAAAACACCAGTAAGAATACTAAAGACATATTCTTCCCACTCCTGGGGGCTGGATGCATTCAATCCCTTCAAAATATGCATAGCCTAAGACCCAATAATTCCCTTCTGAAAATTCTAAAATAATATTTGGACAACCTTTTCCAAGATGAATATCCTTTTCCCAAAAGCTTTCGATTACACAACAGGATTTATGCTTTGGGCTGCACATAAATAAGGGAATGAAGATTGCAGTCAGCAGTCAGGGAATAGCTAAGAATTGGGACAAGCATGGGTGGAACCTACAGACCCTTTCTCCACTGTTCCAGGGCATGTGGTCTACAGTGAACCCCTCTGTTGGACACCTCTGCCCTAAAGTCTCTCCACTTCAGAACCACACAGAGTCACTCCGTGTTCAATGTAAGTGTTTATAATCTCCAGGGCTCCTTCGCTTCCTCCAGGAGGATGCAGTGAGCATCTTTAGCATGTGTGCTCCTTGGCCCAGGCTCCACAGAAGCCTCAGGACTCCACTTTGGGAAAAAGTGCTGGGGTAATATATCTTGTCAGGCATATTACCCCAGCACTGCTGATGGCTGTGGGCACCTGGGAACCTAGGAATGTGTCCAGTTGCTTCCATCACCATGCTCACAATGTTCTGTAACCAACCCTAACCTTTACTGAAGAAACTCCACAGCATATCTGCATGCAGCAGGTACCACATGCCTCCTCCCTAACCCACCTGGTTGGGACGGTCTAGAAGCTGAATCTCTATGCTTTTTCCTCCACATCTTAAATAACCTAGACCCTAATGAGCTACTGTTAAGGCAATGGCTGTCAGATGTCTCAAAGGGATCAGCAGTGTCCTTGGAAAAGCATGGTGCTAGAAACCCAAGTAAACACTGAAGACACAACAAAAAGACATGAATAATAATTGCCTTCCAAAATGTGATCTTCCTAGGGGACATTATTTACACACGCAGACTTTTTTTTTCCTCCTTCTCTGGCTCTCAAAGAGAATTTAATCCCACTGACAATTTTTCAGGGAAAGACAAAGGCGCCCATGATGAGAAGGGAAAGACGGTGCCATGAATCAAATTCGGGATGTCTCACAAATCACCACCGATTTAAATCTCTGCTCTGAGTAGCCAGAGTCTGGCTGTCGGTGGGAGACAGGAGGCCTGGCTTCAGGCGCCTTTCTGAGGTGGTGCTTCTTTCAGTCCGCAGATGATGCCTAGGCTCCCATCTAGGACTTGGAGTAGCGCAAATGGCCTCACCCACATGACAGAGCTCTCAACCTTTCACTAGTGCCAACAGCCTGGCATCCACCTGTCAGCTCCTACCTGCCCTTGCCAAAGGCTCTGTTGGCCAGAAGATTCTCCGTCCCCAGGGCATGCTGACTTTGAGACTACCTGTCTCCAGCCTTCCCCAGGAGAGCTGAGTGGCTGTGGGTTGTAATCCTCTGCAGGGATCGCTGGCTTGAACAACCTGAATGTCCTCTCAGCCCATTCTCCACTCCCCGCCAGGCTTCCCTGGGGTCAAATCCCAGGAAGCTCCATGAACGAGCCGTGTGGCCTCAGGTTCAGGGCTGAGGGGAACCTACACCAAGATGGGCAGCAGCAGACACAAGTCATTTAAATCTTTCTATTTTGCTCTATTCTTGCCACATGGGAAGTGGGCTATTTTCTCCAGGGGTGTCTTGAACACAGTCTTTAGAAGGCCACACAACCTGGTTTTAATGCCCCAGTCTCTGCTGGCTCCCCTGACTCCCAGCGAGTAGGATCACAGAACCGCTGATAACTGTTGAGGGCCAATGTGGTGGTTTGAACCCGATGTTCCCCCCAGGCTCATGTCTTGTCCACATGTGGTCTCCAGCTGGTGGCCGTCTGGGAGGGGCACTTGCTGGAGGAGGTGTGCGGGGGCGGGCTTTGGGTGCTCTAGCCTCGCTTTCCCCTTGCCAGAGCTCATCCCGCTGCTGCGCAGGAAGTGCCGTCCAGCCTCCGCCCTAGCCTTCTCTCCTGGCCCTTGGGACTTAAGCCAAAATAATCCTTCTCTTTCCATCAGCTGCTTCTGGGTGGGTGTTTGGTCCCAGCAACGTGAAAGTAACTACAACGGCCCAACGTGCGTCTCCACGGTCCCCACAAGACCGTAGGGCCACCATCTCACTCCCGCAGTTGCCTCTTCTGTGTGCTAGTGACCATCGGTGCACTGGCTCACTCAGAAGAGACCAAATGGGGCCAGAGAGATGGCTTAGCAGTTAAGGTGCTTGTCTGTGAAGCCTAAGGACCCAGGTTCAATTCCACAATACCCACGTAAGCCAGATGCACAAGGTGGTGTATGCGTCTGGAGCTAGTTTGCAGTGACTAGAAGCCCTGTCACATACAATCTCTCTCTCTTTCTCTCTGTCTCTCAAATAACTAAGTAAGTAAAAAAATAAATATTAAAAGAAAAGGCCAAGTGCTAGTCTGTGAGTGGAGATTTGGGTACTAAGCACCCACAGCATCCTGGACTTGAAAGAGCAGAGCGCCTGGTCTGTCGTGCTGCCACTAACAGCAAGCCCCCCCCCCCCCCCGAGCCCTGCCGATCCCCGGCTAGAAGCAATCTTCACCACAGCCAAGATGGTCTGAAACAATCACGAACGGCCCCCTTCTGGCCCTCAGCCCGCTGCTTACTCAAGCCATCAGCAGATCACCGCTGCAGAAACTCCTGCCCTGTGAGCTTGCACTGCTGCTACTGCCCAGAGTAGTCAGAGGTGTCACCCAGCTGCAAGACTTCTCTCTCGGGCTGGAGAGATGGCATAGCAGTTAAGGCGCTTGCCTGCAAAGCCAAAGGACCCTGGCTCGATTCCCCAGGACCCACATAAGCCAAATGCACAGGTGGCGCATGCATCTGGAGTTCGTTTGCACTGGCTGAAGCCCCTGGTGCATCCATTCTTTTTCTCTCTATCAGCTACTTTCTCTTTTTTTTTTTCAAATAAATAAATAAAAATAAAATAAAGTGTTAAAAAATAAAAATACAAAGAATTTGTTCTCTTTTGCTCTCTAGCTTGCTCTCTTTTTCTCTCCTTCTCTCTCTCTCTCTCTGCAGATCTGTGCACACATATCAGACAGTCAGTTAACTTTGCTCACTGGTGGGCTACACGTCTCTAGACATGTCGGTGAGGAGGCTCCTAGGTGAGGTTAGTGGGGTAGGAAGGCCCACTCGTCCACGGGCAGCTCTGTGTGTGGACGTGAGTCCCGGGGTGAGCGCGTGAAAAGGGAGGCTGTTGAGCAACAGCAGTCGTGGCTCTCGGCTTCCTGACGGGCCACAGCAAGTTCCTGCCAGCATGCCTTCCTCGCCACGGGAGACGCTCGTCCCTCAGACTGTGAGCTGAACAACCCTTCCTTTCCTTAGGTTCTTGTCAGGTGTTTGTCACCGCAACAGGAGAAGTTACTGAGACGGGGTTTCCAGGACTTTGCCCACTGTATGAGCCACAAGGGGGGGGAACCAGATACTGCAGCAGGAAGGCGGAGCTACTCCAGCACACCCCAACTGGGGTACGGGATGGGGGCACAAGCTGCGTGGGACCTGCAGAGCGTCAGACCTCAGAGGTAACCCCGCCCGGCCGCCCCGTTCCACAGAAAGGGAGGTGCAGTGGGCGTCCGGCTTCCGGTCAGCAGGCTAGAGAGCTGTCACCCGCCTCTTCCAGGAACTTTCTCCTCCAGGAAGAAGCCGCTGGGGTCAGCCACACTGTAGGGAGACCCTGTCCTTAAGGATCTCACGGTGTCCCTCGGGAATGTCACCCAGCCCATCAGACAACCGCCTTGCGATCCTGCAGCCCGGCTTCTGGATGCGTCTCTCTCGAGGAGACCAAGGGTCCTCAGGACAGCCTGGAGGACAGCGGCAGTGACGGAGCGCACCACGGCGGCCACGGCAGCGTGTGAGCCCCATGCACTCCACCGGACGCCAAGTCGTTGTCAACCAGACTTCAACAAAGCCAGGCGGGGCTTTTGCCACAAGTCTGCTTACAGAGGAACAGGAAGTGCCAGCGCGCCACACAGCGTGAGCCCACCCCTCACCCTCTCGTCTACACAGACCACCTGGGCCGCCCATGACCTGCTCTCCACGTGGGCTTGTTGCAATCTGTGTTTCAAACAAGACTGACTTCACCACTGCGGATCTAGCACATGAAAATGAGAATGACTCGGGTCCTCGGACCCCACAACAGAACAATGTAGCAATCCTGTCACCACTGAGAGAGTGATGGGCAGATGCCACACACTGTTTCAAGTTTTACTTGAGCCATGGGATCTTACTCTTTCAGTAACTATGAGGGCAGGCTGGGGAGATGGCGCAGTGGCTGGTTAACCTGCTTGCAAAGCCTGTTGGCCTGTGTTCAGTTCCCCAGAGCCCATGTAAAACCAGATGCACAAAACAGCACATGAATCTGGAGTCTGTTTGCAATGGCAAGACACCATGACCTACCTGTGTGTTCCCCGTCTCTCTGGCTCTCCCTCTCTTCTCTCCCTCCCTCCCTCTCTCCCTCCCTCCCTCTCTCCCCCCCCCCTCTCTCTCTCTCTCTCTCTCTCTCTCTCTTTCTCTCTCTCTCTCTCTCTCTCTGTTTCTATCGCGCAAAAAAAGGATGGTTTAAAAGGAACTATGGGGGGCATTACTGTTCCCATCTCACAGGTGATGAAACAAAGACTTAGTAAAGGCCTATGGTTATCCAACTAATAGTGAGAGATGGGGGAGTGGGGAGGAACCCTAATCTCCCCATTTCAAGGCTTCACTCAGCTACTTCCCCAGTAAATCCATGTCTAACTGATCCCCCTTTGGATGAAAGAAGTTTCAAGTGGCGATATACGAGTAAACAAAAGCCACAGGAGAAGGCTTGGGGGCTCAGGCGGATTTAAGAAAGAAGACACATCGCTGCCTGGCCTCCATGGGGCCCCCAGGACAGGAGACATGACTGCCTGGCCTCCGTGGGACAGGAGACATGACTGCCTGGCCTCCATGGGGCAGGAGACATGGCTGCCTGGCCTCCATGGGACAGGAGACATGACTGCCTGGCCTCCGAGGGACAGGAGACATGACTGCCTGGCCTCCGAGGGACAGGAGACATGACTGCCTGGCCTCCGAGGGACAGGAGACATGGCTGCCTGGCCTCCATGGGACAGGAGACATGACTGCCTGGCCTCCGAGGGACAGGAGACATGGCTGCCTGGCCTCCATGGGACAGGAGACATGGCTGCCTGGCCTCCGAGGGACAGGAGACATGGCTGCCTGGCCTCCGAGGGACAGGACACATGACTGCCTGGCCTCCGAGGGACAGGACACATGACACAGAAGAAGAGCGGCACTCGCGCTGCCCCGTGGCTGGGTGGAAGCCAGCGTCAGCAGCTGTGGCGAACAGTCCAGACTGGACTTTGCCGGAGGACACAAGCCTTCCCACCACGGTTTACGTGCTGTGTCACATACCAACGTTCCCACGGGCACCATGCGAGGGAGGGAACCGTAAAGAAAAAGACAGAGATATTGCAAGGAAAGCTACACAGGTTTACCCTCAAATGGGCATTGTATTTGAAAATAAAACCCAGTAAGAAAATAAAATCCTCCAGGTGCTGAGAGCCCTGCTCTGACTCTCTAGACCATCACCTGCCGTGACGGGCAGGCTGCAATGGGGCTGTGAAGTAAAAGTACTAAGAAAGAGAACCTCGAGGGAAGAAAGCCTCCATCGTGAGGGCTCCAATGAAGACACAAGTCCTCAAAGGTCCTAACTAACGCAGCCCGAGCTCAGGAGACACTGCCAGCCTGGCTGGTGATGCGGGTTCCCTCCAGTCCTTCAGGTTCACTGAGCAGGTTTCCAGTGCTGGAAGAGAGGCAGACGCCAACGCTCCCGTCAGCCTCCGTCAGCCACAAGGCAGAGGCCCTTACTGAGAAACAAATGGCCAGAAGTGGCCTGCAGCGAAAGCAGACGGTCATGATTAGCAAAGGCTTTCTGCACACTTTAAGAAAGGCTTCTTGGGAGCTGGGCTCTGCAGGGCAGAGAGGAACGATGGCCAATGAAAACAGAGCACCAGCCATCAGAGGGAACAAGACAAGGGCAGAGAAAGGAAGGAACACTGTATCTGAAACCCTTACTGAGCGTCTACCATGGGCTGGACATGGCAGTGCCTGGAAGGAACACAAGGAAACAAGCAAGCCATCCAGGCTTCTCGAGCCTAGGGGCATTGAAGGGTAAACAGGGCCATCGGAACGTGTTAGAATGGGTGACCCAAATAAAAAGTCCTGGAACTCAGAGAGAGAACAGGATGGGGCTGGGGAGATTGCTCAGTGTTAAAGGCAGTTGCTTGCAAAACCTGACAGTGTGGGTTCAAATCCCCAGTACCCACATGAAACCAGTCATGCAAAGTGACACATGTATCTAAAGTTCATTTACAGCAGTAGGGGAATCTCTGAAATACCCATACCCATTCTCTCTCACACACACACATGAACAAATGTTTTATTTAAAAAAAAAGAAAAGAAAAGATAAACAGGAGGCTGGAGAGATGGTTCAGTGGTTGAAGATGCTAGCTTGCCAAGCCTGACAGTCTGGGTTTGATTCCCCGATGACCACAAAAAGCCAGATGCATGGGGTGGCACCCGGGCCTGCTGTTTGTTTGCAGCAGCTGGAGGACTTGACGCACCCATTCCTGCCTCCCCCCCCCACCTCTCTCTCTCTCTCTCTCATAAATAAATAAATGAATGTTTTAATAAAAAAAGTGAACAGGAGATGGATGAGAGGCAGAATGTGACAAGCTTGGCAAGCACCTGATTGGGAGTGGGTGGGAGGGCGAGGAGGAGGGCGCAGAAAGGAAGGAGCCGTCACAGTCAGGGAGGACAGCGGCCAATGCCAGCATGTCCCTAACACGGAGCGTCTCAATCGAAAGTTGAACCACATTCAGGGGAAGTGCAATGAATGCTAAGTCACGTCTAAATGCTTCCTGTCTGGCAGAAGTGAAAACAAGGAATTAAGAGAGGGGTAATCTTCCTTTTTTAAAATGAGAGGAGGAGGTTAGACTTCAGACAGGCTGCATCCCAGATCACCTCTGCAATCAACCGTGAAGGGATGAAGGACAGCGAACCCTAGAGGAGGTAAGGAAAGGTGCGTTGTTGAGAATCAAGCCTTGTTTAATCAGCATCTGCAATCACGTGTCTTGGAAAGCACCTGGTGTCCACTCACACAATCATACAGAACCCAGACATCTCTCTCCCCGGCTCCTTACCAGGCTGTCTATAGTTACCAAATTGGCTTTATACCTTTCACCTGCTCATACGTTCTCCAAAAAACAAAGAGCTAGGAAGCCATTTCTGTTTATTTGCCAAGCACAACCCCAGCTCATCGCTGTCACCTCCTAATTAGAAAATCTGTAAATTAACCACTTGTAAGTAGACAGTTAGATAAAACTTAGAGCCATGCTTGACATCTTAGACTTGGGAGATGGAGGCAGGAGGATCAGCTACACTGCCAGTTTGAGACCAGGCTGGACAACATGAGAACTGTCCTCCCCACAAAAAAAAAAAGAAAACCCCAAACAATAAATTAAATTAAATTAAAGTAGAAAAAAACTAAATTCTTCCTGATCCTCTGAGGAAGTGGATAATGATCTACACAAACTAAAATCTTGAAATCTATGTTAAATTTCCTGATTTAGGGATGCATGTGGAATTTGCCGTCCAGCTCGTGGGGTCAATCCCGTCATGTCACTCCGACAGCATCCGTGCACATGTGCCAGCTTAAACAGCCAGGCAGTCTCTCATCCCAAGGAGGTTCCAGTTTGCTAATCACTGCAGTAAGTGCAGAGGAGCAGCACGGCCCGCAGGAGAGAAACTTCCTGCCGCGGACCACCGCACCTCAGACCGGCGTGAGCAGGACGCATGCCAGGAACCACTCGGCTCTGGTTCATTCCAGGCTGTGAGGTGGGGCGCGGGCTGGTGCGTCCACCACACAGGCTCACGCGTTTGCACCCTTGCTCCCCAGCAAAGCGGTGTTCTCTGGGAAGCCGGTGAACCCGCAGCATGTAACTGGCGATGGGCCTTACGCTGGATTAACTGGGTCCTGCCTGCTGGTCTCTGTTCTACTTTCCCCATGCCGATGGATGGGATCCTGTGACACCAGCTTCCTGCTCCTCCTCCTGCGTGACTTCTTCGCCCTGGTGGCCTCCACCCTGCGGAACTGTAAGCCAAAACAAACTACTTCCTTCCCCTAAGCTGCTCCCGGCAGGACACTCTGTTCTCAGAGATGAAGAAGGAACCGACCCACCTGGGCTCCCGTTTCTAGTACGGCCCCTGGAGTCGAGGCGCTGTGCCGCTGCCAGGCACGTGGCCCAAGCTGGGTAGGAAGGTGGCGGCTCGCCAAGCTGGGTAAGAAGTGAGGCAGGGTGACAGAGACCGGGATGTTTTGGTGTGCCCAGCAACTCCTGTGGACTCCAGAGAGGCACTGCACCAGAAGACTCTAAAATCCACGTGCAGAATGTTGAGGGATGAACGCTGAGGAGACACGGGAACTGTACCAACAGCATCCGGCTGACTAGCGGCTCCATGCGGAGCTGTTCATATCAGAGAGGGGCTGCGGGGTCAGCTGAGGCTGAGGGACAGGGTCTGGATCCTCATAAGCACATCGCGGATCCTTAGGACATGGCCAGTGATGAGCAAGCTTTACTGAGATGGACGCTATCCTCATTCAGAAGAAGGAACCAGAAACTCAGAGAGATGCCCAAGTCCTCCCCTCCTGGACTCAGTGCTGAGATGCTAACCCAGGAAGTGTGACTCCAGGATACAAGCTATTTCCTCTAACTTACACAACCCTGTCATGGTGATTCCCAAACCACTGCTAACTAGCATTTGAGAAATTCACTGAGACTGCGGGGCTCCGGGACACATCTCGTAAAGGTCAAGTCTTCAACAAAGTTAGACACTAGCCGGCAATGACTACTTTGCATAACCAGGTGGGAGGCAGGTTTATTAATAGTACGCACCGGAGACAGCCAGGGCTACAGCTGACGCCCCTTTCCCATGAAGCCACCACAGGGCATCCTACAAGGACGTCAGTCTCTGCCCTGGAGCTGATTGATACCTTGGAGCAGTGTCCAGCCCATGCTGGCCACTCAGTTAAGGTTTTTTTTTTTTTTTTTTTTTTTTTTGAGTGACTGAGCAAATGGACGTACAATCAACACCTTCCAGCATTGACTGAGCTCTGAGTAGCCAGGAAAACAGCTGTAAGAACAAACGAGGCACAGTCCCCAACCACACATGGCCAGCATCTGTTCTGGAATCACTAGATTGGAAAGGAAGTTACAGGGTTTTTTAATTTCTTTTTTCCATTTTGACACTTGCACACATGTATATGATTTATTTTTATCTTATCTTCCCCCAGTTATCCTCTCTCATACCCCACTCCCAATAACACCCTTCTTCCTCAATAATGGCCGTCTTTCATGCCATTTTTTTTTTTTTTTTAATGGAGGTAGGGTCTCAGTGGCTGACCTGGAACTCATTAGGTAGTCTCAGGATGGCCTCCAACTCACGGCGTTCCTCCTACCTCTGCCTCTGAGTGCTGGGATTAAAGGCATGCACCACCACGCCTGGCCCTCATGCCCTTTTTTAGCGCACTGGGTTAAATTAGTGTTGCTCACATAATCACGGGTGGAAGGTTATTCACTGCAGAAACAAGCAACTTACCAGTGCCTACACCACTGAGGAACAAGACTCTCCTTCTCCCAGTAACGATTAGCCAACATTAGCTACCCTGGGAGGAGTGGGGGGGTCTTAGAACCCTTTCCCCATCGATGGTCAAGGACTGACAGGCTCGCTCTGGTGCTAGAAGCCACAGCTGCCCCGAGCTCATGAGCGCAACAGCTGCCGCAGCTGGAAGACAACACTCCGAAGCCCCCAGCCCATCCTCTGCTCTTACTTTCTTCCGGTAGCAGTTTCTTACCGATGGGACATGTGATGTGGCGGTTGTTCCGCCCCCCTCGTCCTCCCCATGGCTCAGAGCACGTGTCCTGACCTTGATCTTGATTGTCCTCTTCCCCAAAAGCAAGCTTCCCATCATGGCATCCTGTGTCAAGGGCATCCTGCTATCCTGCTGACGGTGCTTCTTAGAGAAGTGTCTAAGCCGTGAACTGGAAAATCGTTGACTCTGAGGTTTAAAGCCTTTAGTTTGTTAGCTTGGCGTCGAGGCACACGCCTTTAATCCCAGCACTCAGGAGGCAGAGGTAGGAGACAGCCCTGAGTTCAAGGCCACCCTGAGACTACATAGTAAATTCCAAGTCAGCCTGAGCTAGAGTGAGACCCTACCTCAAAAAACTAAAACTAAAACAGCAAAATCCTTGGGTTTGTTCACTGAGAATTTCGTGTGTTGGATGCCACCCTGAGCCCTTTAATGAGATCGACTCACTAAGTTCTCATAGCTACCGGGTATGTTACTGGGGGCGAGAAGTGCTGAGAAGGGGTCCCAGGTCCACGGCTTTCTAGTCCTGCCAAATATTAACAAGTCTGGCAGAGTTGCATCCCTGGTCCACCTGAGTGAATGGAGTGTTTCAACATTACACCACAGAGAAGACTTGGGCCCAGAAAGGCCAGTGCCTGCTCATGGTCAACCACTGAGAGTGGCCAAAAGGGCTGAGACCCCAGGCAGCCTAGCCAGAGCCCTTCTCTGCACCAAGACTCCAAGCTGGCTCCCGGCAGTAAGTCCCCAGAGTCCTCCAGGACACCTTCTCTCAGACCTCCAGGCAGGCGAGGCCCTCACAGGCAGAGCGGCAAGCTCACACACTTCAGGGGAAAGGTGATGCTTATTTCTTTTCAAACACAGGCTCCGCCTGGCTGCTAGGTAGCAATTTTCCTTTCCAAAAGTTTTTATCTCAGCATGGGCCTGAGCTGAAAAGAAATTTATTGAATTGTTTGAAAGATGTTCATGGAATATGTAGAAATAAGAAACAGTAATCTCAGGGTCTGGTTTTACACTCCGGGGAACTATTCCTTCGCTTCATTCTAAATGCTTTCCAGCCTCTACTGGACATACTTGAGGGACCCGTTTGATGAAAGATAGATACAGGAAGCTTTTCAGCACTGTCATGTGCCCCGGAAACCCACTTCGAATATACTGTGGACAGATGGACACACAGAGAGACAAGTGCTTGTGTGCATGCAAACATCCACACACACACATGTGCATGCACACATGTACACACAGACACACATACGTGCGAACACACATACACACATGCACGCCTTAGTAAGAAATCCTGACTGGATCCAGAAAAAAATCCTTTGCAATCACCTGGTGAGGCTTTAATAAATGAGTCTGCTAACGGAACTGTGAAACAAGTGGAGAAGGATGGCCTGTTCTAAAATCACTATAACAAACCTCTTCTCTTTAAGGACAGAAGACAAGCTCGTGGTAAGGAGATTACTTTTTAAAGAAATCCAAAGTTAGTTTTAAACACTTTACTGCCAAGATCCATTTCATTAAGTGCAAAAATATGTTCCTTCTCAATGCCCAAAAAGCCTGCCATAAGGGTAAACAAGACAAGTTCAATTTCCCTAAAAATTGTTTTCAAAGAAATCACTTCATCACTAGCTTAGGCAGTTAATTTCCTTGTGATAAAATGCAATCCCTCTTCAGCCTTCTTCGGGCGCTGGCTACTGGCCAACATTTTCAGGCAGCACGAAGTCACTGAGTTAAAAGCCAGAGCGTTGTGAGACCTCATCCTCCCCATGGACTGACCCGATGTGGCTTGCGGCAGTCAGATCTTGAAGCGGAACAGGAACGGGCTTTCTAGAGAGAAGCATGACCTCACCACAAGCTGGCAGAGGTAGGCCACCTCCACATCCCTAGTTCTGACAAGTTCTCAAATCCTGAAAGTTCTCATATAGTTCTTAAGATTTTCCACCATCCTATGCATCCTACCTGGCAAAGACAGCTCTGTCTTCTTTCCCTACACCCAGTTTGAGTCCCATGGCCATCCCTCCTACAGCCAGGTCAGCCGCACATCACTATTCTGTCTCTCTCTCTCTCTCACTCTCCCTATCTATCTATCTGTCTATCTATCTATCCATCCATCCATCCATCCATCCATCCATCCATCCATCGGTATGTATATGTGTGTTAGGGTGTGGGCATGCATACCACAGTGTGTGTGAAGATCAGAGATCAACCTTGGTAGGTAGTCCTTGCCTTCTTCCTTGTGTGAGGCACAGGACAGATGGAGATTACTCTTGTGGATTAGAGGATATGGGAACCATTCTAACGGAGCGGGAGCGTAGGGGCGGCCCCTGGAACATACCTCCTCCATAGAAATCCCTGGCTGGGCAGAGCGCTACACGTCAGCAGTATGAGATATACCATACATGGCAAGAATAGAATGCTTTGGAAATGTCCCAAAGGAAGCTGCTAAGCACCAGTGAGCACTGGGTAGGAAGGGCAACCCAGAAAAACCCACCATGGGCTGTGGAAAGCCAAGTCTCCCAGCGACCAAAACTGTTCCCTATTCGTTCCTGCTTCCATCCAGATGAACTCAAACCACTATTTCAAGAAACACTTCTGGGATGGGGAGATATGTTGGACAGTAAAGTGCTTTTTAAGCATGAGAACCTGAGTTCAATACCAGAACCCGCAGAACCTACATTTTAAAAAAGTCAGGGCTGGAGTGATGGCTTAGCGGTTAAGCGCTTGCCTGTGAAGCCTAAAGATCCCGGTTTGAGGCTTGATTCCCCAGGACCCAAGTTAGCCAGATGCACAAGAGGGTGCATGCGTCTGGAGTTCGTTTGCAGTAGCTGGAGGCCCTGGAGTGCCCAGTCGGTCCCTCCCTCTCTCTCTCTCTCTCTCTCTCTCTCTCTCTCTCTCTCTCTCTCTCTCTCTTTCTCCCTCTCTCTCTCTTCCCCCACCAATAAATAAATAATTTTTTTTAAAAAGTCAGGGGTGGGGTGGGGAATTATAAGCCTAGCACCAGTGAGACAGAGACAGGCAGGTCCCTGAGTCTCACTGGTCAGCCAGTCTAGCCTACTGGGTGAGCTCCAGGCCAGCGAGAAACTGTCTCAAAAAAATGGGCTATGGACAGGGATTGAGGAAGACACCAAACCCTGACCTCTAGATATGCTCCTGCACATGCATGAACATATATGAACATACATGAACATGCATACACACAAAAAAGAAATATTTATTAAGCACCTACTATAAGCAAGTTACAAATATTTATGAAGAAAGACAAAGCCTGACTTTTTAAGCTTTTACTCTTCAGTAGGAGACACAGAAAGTCACAGGGAAGATCAGTACAATCTGGTAAGCATGGAGCTAAAGCGAGTCTAAGGGCGGATGGCACAGACCAGGACAGGGAAGAAGGCAAGCAGGACATCTGGTGGGCAGACTATAGGAGGCCATCCCAACCCCTGCCGGGTTCTGGGAAGACTTCAGAACAGCCCATTTTTCTGCCCTTTATGTAGCAAAAAGAAAGGCCTGACTTCCTTCCAAAGCACTGCAAAGACAGCCAAAAGCCAAAGGGGCACGAATCCCCCAGTCTTCATGAAATACTGCACGCGCCAGGCAGGCCAAATGTAAAACTCATCTGTGCTTAGGAGAACTTCATGCCGCCTTCCACCGAGCATCAGATTAATCTCTTTCACCATCAAAATCAGTAAGAGCTGAGACAAGAGACAGGCAGGGGACGCAGCACTTCTCAAGTAAGAAAACCAAAATTAGGCCAATTACATTGTTCAAGAGGCAGGATTCCACAGCGAGAGGCGCCGCCTGAATCTCCCGGTGATTGACGCACACATCTAACACAAGCACTTAGCAAAGCAGAGGAAGCAAAGAGGTTCTGTCATCTGGGTGTGGAAACTGATTTGATTCCTCCTCGAGACAGGTGAGGAGTCGGATCTCCGTCCCGTGATCCTGTCATCCTGTTCTGCTTTCAGCTTCCCCGGGCGCAGCACTCCAGCGCTCCACGGTGAAAGGCAGGCGGGGGAGGTGGGCTGCAGAGACGGCACGTCTGCTCTCTCGGCGAGGTGTGCCCTCTCAGCCACGCAGAGCCAGGAGGATGCCACCAGACAGGAGCATATGTAGGACAGCTTTATCTTCTTGGAGATCGTTTTCTTTTTATATCTCTCCCTGGCTCTTAGAATCTGGCACCAAGACACAAGTATGAGCGCACATGTGTGGCTGGTTTGAGGCTTTTAGCCTGGCTGCTATGGACGTGAAGACCTGGGGCAAATCCACAGAGGAAAAGAGGGTGCTGTCTCTGAGAGAGCAGCCCATCTCGGGAAACTCTTACATTACATGTGAGTGTGTGTGTGATTACAGGTGCCCATGTGTGTGCATGTGTGTGCATGTGTGTGCATACACGTGTGAGAACATGTGCGCAATAGGTACAGATGAGTGCCTGAGAATCATGGGTATATGAGGCCTTTGTGAGGGTGTGTGTACGCGTGCACTGACTGCTCTCACTTGTATGACTGTGTGTGTTTACAGACGCATGCACTTTTTATTTATTTGCAAGCAGAGAAAGAGAGGATGAGAATGAATAAGAATGGTTGGGCCAGGCCTTTTTCCACTGCAAATAGACTCCAGATGCATGCACCACGTTGTGCATCTGGCTTTACAGATGTACTGGGGAATGGAACCTGGGCCAGCAAGCTTTGCAAGCAGTGCCTTTAATCACTGGCCAACCTCCCCAAGCCCACAGCCCCAATATATATATATTTAAAAAAAAAAAAAGTCTGAAGGAAATGAGAGAAAACGTGATCTTTACTATTTTAGCTGCTTTTTCCTCATTTCCTTGGAAAGTTTCAGGAGGGTCTATTTACATGGTAGTCCTTTTTGTTTCACTAGTAGATGGAAAGCTCTGTCCTGGCACTCTAAAGAAGAAATGGGGACTGGAGAGATGGCTTAGTGGTTAACACGTTTGCCTGCAAAGCAAAAAGGCCCAGGATCAATTCCCCAGGACCCATGTAAGCCAGATGCACAAGTTGGCACATGTGTCTGGAGTTCATTTGCAGTGGCTGGGGACCCTGATGCTCCTCTCTTCTCTCTCCCCTCCCATCTACTCTTCCCTCCCTCCTTCCCTCTTTCTCTCTCTCAAATAAATAAATAAAGAAGAGCAAACGGAAGCCTAAGGAAGAAGCACCTATGGCAAGCGGCGGTGAGAGAGGTCACAGAGCTTTGCTTCCTGCATTTCACAGGGAAAGCGCAGTTACAGCAGCTACGGTGGCGTCGTCCTAGGAGTGAAGTACCCTGAACGCTCTTTGCCTTTGCTTGGAGTCCCCCACACCACACCACAGCCCACGTCACAGACCCATGTCCCCACACCACACCACACCACAGCCCACGTCACAGATCCATGTCCCCACACCACACCACAGCCCATGTCACAGATCCAAGTCCCCACACCACACCACACCACAGCCCACGTCACAGACCCATGTCCCCACACCACACCACACCATAGCCCACGTCACAGATCCATGTCCCACACCACACCACAGCGCACGTCACAGATCCATGTCCCCACACCACACCACACCACAGCCCACGTCACAGATCCATGTCCCCACACCACACCACAGCCCACGTCACAGATCCATGTCCCCACAACACACCACAGCCCATGTCACAGATCCAAGTCCCCACACCACACCACACCACAGCCCACGTCACAGACCCATGTCCCCACACCACACCACACCACAGCCCACGTCACAGATCCATGTCCCACACCACACCACACCACAGCCCACGTCACAGATCCATGTCCCCACACCACACCACAGTGCACGTCACAGATCCATGTCCCCACACCACACCACACCACAGCCCACGTCACAGTTCCATGTCCCCACACCACACCACACCACAGCCCACGTCACAGATCCATGTCCCCACACCACACCATACCACAGCGCACGTCACAGATCCATGTCCCCACACCACACCACACCACAGCCCACGTCACAGATCCATGTCCCCACACCACACCACAGCCCACGTCACAGATCCAAGTCCCCACACCACACCATACCACAGCGCATGTCACAGATCCATGTCCCCACACCACACCACAGCCCACGTCACAGATCCAAGTACCCACACCACACCACACCACAGCGCACGTCACAGATCCATGTCCCCACACCACACCACAGCCCACGTCACAGACCCATGTCCCCACACCACACACACCACAGCCCACGTCACAGATCCATGTCCCCACACCACACCACACCACAGCCCACGTCACAGATCCATGTCCCCACACCACACCACAGCACAGCCCACGTCACAGATCCATGCCCCACACCACACCACACCACAGCCCATGTCACAGATCCATGTCCCCACACCACACCACACCACAGCCCACGTCACAGATCCATGTCCCCACACCACACCACAGCCCACGTCACAGATCCAAGTCCCCACACCACAACATACCACAGCGCACGTCACAGATCCATGTCCCCACACCACACCACACCACAGCCCACGTCACAGATCCATGTCCCCACACCACAGCACACCACAGCCTACGTCACAGACCCAGGTCCCCACACCACACACACCACAGCCCACGTCACAGATCCATGTCCCCACACCACAGCGCACGTCACAGATCCATGTCCCCACACCACACCACAGCCCACGTCACAGATCCATGTCCCCACACCACAGCCCACGTCACAGATCCATGTCCCCACACCACACACACCACAGCCAACGTCACAGATCCATGTCCCCACACCACACCACACCACAGCCCACGTCACAGACCCATGTCCCCACACCACACACACCACAGCCCACGTCACAGACCCATGTCCCCACACCACACCACACCACAGCCCACGTCACAGATCCATGTCCCCACACCACACCACACCACAGCCCACGTCACAGATCCATGTCCCCACACCACACCACACCACACCACAGCACAGCCCACGTCACAGATCCATGTTCCCACACCACACCACACCACAGCCCATGTCACAGATCCATGTCCCCACACCACACCACACCACAGCCCACGTCACAGATCCATGTCCCCACACCACACCACACCACAGCCCACGTCATAGATCCATGTCCCCACACCACACCACAGCCCACGTCACAGACCCATGTCCCCACACCACACCACACCACAGCCCACGTCACAGATCCATGTCCCCACACCACACCACAGCACAGCCCACGTCACAGATCCATGTCCCCACACCACACCACACCACAGCCCACGTCACAGATCCATGTCCCCACACCACACCACACCACAGCCCACGTCACAGATCCATGTCCCCACACCACACCACACCACAGCCCACGTCACAGATCCAAGTCCCCACACCACACCACACCACAGCCCACGTCACAGATCCATGTCCCCACACCACACCACACCACAGCCCACGTCACAGACCCATGTCCCCACACCACACCACAGCACAGCCCACGTCACAGATCCATGTCCCCACACCACACCACAGCCCACGTCACAGACCCATGTCCCCACACCACACCACACCACACCACACCACAGCACAGCCCACGTCACAGATCCATGTTCCCACACCACACCACACCACACCACACCACAGCCCACGTCACAGTTCCATGTCCCCACACCACACACACCACAGCCCACGTCACAGATCCATGTCCCCACACCACACCACACCACAGCCCACGTCACAGACCCATGTCCCCACACCACACCGCAGCCCATGTCACAGATCCATGTCCCCACACCACACCACACCATAGCCCACGTCACAGATCCATGTCCCCACACCACACCGCAGCCCATGTCACAGATCCATGTCCCCACACCACACCACACCACAGCCTACATCACAGATCCATGTCCCCACACCACACCACAGCACAGCCCACGTCACAGATCCATGTCCCCACACCACACCACACCACAGCCCACGTCACAGACCCATGTCCCCACACCACACCACACCACAGCCCACGTCACAGATCCATGTCCCCACACCACACCACACCACAGCCTACGTCACAGATCCATGTCCCCACACCACACCACAGCCCACGTCACAGATCCATGTCCCCACACCACACCACACCACAGCGCACGTCACAGATCCATGCCCCACACCACACCACACCACAGCCCACGTCACAGATCCATGTCCCCACACCACACCACACCACAGCCCATGTCACAGTTCCATGTCCCCACACCACACCACACCACACCGCAGCCCATGTCACAGATCCATGTCCCCACACCACACCACACCACAGCCCACGTCACAGATCCATGTCCCCACACCACACCACACCACAGCCCACGTCACAGATCCATGTCCCCACACCACACCACACCACAGCCTACGTCACAGATCCATGTCCCCACACCACACCACAGCACAGCCCACGTCACAGATCCATGTCCCCACACCACACCACACCACAGCCTACGTCACAGACCCATGTCCCCACACCACACCACACCACAGCCCACGTCACAGATCCATGTCCCCACACCACACCACACCACAGCGCACGTCACAGATCCATGCCCCACACCACACCACACCACAGCCCACGTCACAGATCCATGTCCCCACACCACACCACACCACAGCCCATGTCACAGTTCCATGTCCCCACACCACACCACACCACACCACAGCCCATGTCACAGTTCCATGTCCCCACACCACACCACACCGCAGCCCATGTCACATATCCATGTCCCCACACCACACCACACCACAGCCCACGTCACAGATCCATGTCCCCACACCACACCACACCACAGCCCACGTCACAGACCCATGTCCCCATCATCTGGCATCCCTCCTCTGCAGACATGCGGGTCTACCAGCACTCCACAGCCTCGGAACATGTTTCTTCTAAGTCTCACCAGCATGTGGCTTGTGGTGGATTCCAGAACTCCTCCAGATGTCAAGTGGGCATAAATACTAACTGCTGGGGGACAGAGAGATGGCTTAGTGGTTAAGGTGCTTGACTGCAAACGACCTCAGTTTGATTCCCTAGGTCCCACAAAAGTCAGATGCACAAGGGGACGCATGCATCTGGAATTCCTTTGCAGAGGCTGGAAGCCCTGGTGCGCCCATTCTCTCTCCTTCCCTCTCTCTCTCTCTGCTTCTTTCCCTCTCTCAAATAAATAAAAAAAAAAGTTAAAAAGAAAAAAATAAATACTAACTGCTGAAACAGACTGAACAAAGACATTCAGGAGCTGGAGAGCTTAGTGCTTGCCTACGAAGCCAAAGGAAAGGTTCAATTCCCCAGTATCCACATAAAGCCAGATGCACAACCTGGCACATGTATCTGAAGGTCATTTGCAATGGCTGGAGGCCCTAGAGCACCCCTTCTCCTTATCTGCCTGCCTGCCCCACCCCCCTCTGCTAAATAAACATTTAGAAAAAGAAAAAAGTCACGTCAGCCTGGACCAGAGTGAGACCCTACCTCAAAAAAACCAAAAAAACAAAACAAAACAAAAAAGCCACTTGGGCACCCTAGACAAAACAGGACGCGTGATGCTCGTTTTGCCAGGGGGCCAATTTAGCCGAGTGTTTCTCTCCTCTGCACACACAGGCAGTGAGGCGGGGCAGGGGCCGAAGACAGCTACCAATGGCCAGGGCTGGGGGGGGGGGGGGCTGGTCTTCAGTCCCTCCTCTCATTATGTAGCTCTGTCATCTGCACTGAGACACGGAACTAATCTGAGTGTTTGCTTTCTTATCCATATGTTAAGTGTATTAAGCCCGTAAGTGAGTGGAAAGACTCAGCAAGATATTGTTCTTTAAAGACCCAGACTGGCCCTGCGTTGGGTAAACTATGTGATGGTCATCACTAGGATCCTTACCCAAACTGTTGTTTCTGAAGTCTATACACTTGACAGGCCAAGTGGTTAGAGACAAAGGCTACAATTCCACATCATCCTAACCAAGAAAAAAGACATCACTTTCTGAATAAATATCTTCTAAGTAATAGTCAGTTCCCTAAAATTAGCATCAGCTGAGATGTCGCATAATCTGGGAGTGAGGTGCCTCCACAGCTCTGATGCTTACCAACTGTGAAAGGTACTATGACCAGGTGTTGTCCTGGGTTTTCTCATCTAAAAGAGGTACTACAAACACACACACACACATATACACACACACACATGCACACGAGGAAGAGAGAGAGAGAGAACACATACTTGGTAACTATCATTAAATGCTTTTTTTAAGCCTCCAATAAAAGCCAAGGAATTAGCTTGGGATCTCTACACAGCATCTCAGAAGGCATCACATAATGAGATTAAAATTGAGTTTGTCAAAGATGACTAGATGGTGTCTTACAGACAGAAAATTTAGCACTAATTTCCAAACCTCACACATTAGCAAGCTCCATAAACGAGTTTATTTGTGATCTATACATCAAAGAACAAAGCATCTATTAACAACAAAGGGATTCTGGAGAAAGTTTGTCTCTCAACAGAAATGTATGTGTTTAAAGCAGCTATTGAGCAAGTGTCTGCCATCGACTAAACCCTCTGCATCTGGTCTCACAGAGAACCTGTGGCCGTCTTTCATGAACTATTCACAATGCACTCAATACCTCTCAGATGAAGCGCCTGTGTTAGAACTTCCGCATAAGCCTGGAGCTTTGGGCGGGGCATCTTTTCTCACTACACAGGGGCTGCCAGAAAGGCTGCCCTGGAGCCAGCACAAGGAATTGTGACCTGACCGGGAAAGCATCCCTCCTGAGCAGAGATCTGCAGTGGAGCCAGTGCCGCCGAGCCTGGGGCTCGGGATTGAGTCGCGCATTCAAGCCCATGACCAAGACACAGCCCAAAGCCGAGACTTTCAGGAGCACTGCGGATGGATTCCTTCACCGCAGCATTCATGGGGACAACATAAGTAACACCTGGAATCAATGGCGTGTACCCAAGACCACAGCAGAGGGCCATGGGTGGAAACCAGTGCCCACAGGAAAGCGATCACCTTACACCTGCAAGTGCATGGGGGGGGGGGTACTACCTTGTGCCTTTCAGACAGAAAATCCCTGGAGGGAGGAGCTCGGTTTGTGTGACAGGAGCTAGCTCAGCTTACATGGAGACCCTCGTTCAGTGTCCAGTTGACAGTATAGTGTGATTAGATAAGACTACTTATTAGCCATTGAAATGCATTGTGAAGAGAACATAGGATTCACTTTACTTTTGCAGACAGCCCCAAATCAGGTTAATTTTTTTTTTTTTTTTTTTTTAGCTATCATTAGCTATGTAGTCTGGGTAAGTGACAAAAACATTCTGAACTTGGGCTGGAGAGATGGCTTACTGGTAAAGCGCTTAACTGTGAAGCCTAAGGACCCGAGTTCGAGGCTTGATTCCCCAGGAACCACGTTAGCTAGATGCACAAGGGGGCGCAGTGTCTGGAGTTCTTTTGGAGTGGCTGGAGGCCCTGGCGCACCCATTCTCTATCTATCTATCTGCCTCTTTCTCTCTCTATCACTCTCAAATAAATAAATAAAAATGAACAAAAATAATTTTAAAAAACATTCTGAGCTCAACCTTCATTGTCACCAAAACACAGATGATAATATCCACCTGATTAGAGCCCAATTTAAAATACCTCCAGCTGTTTCTGGCTCATTTCTGAACAGAACATGTGATAACATGAAACATGCTTTATAATAAGATTTAAAGGTAGATCACAGCCCTTTGCAATGATGGCAGTAAATATACAAAAAAAGAATAGAAAGAACTACCCCCCAAAACTGCCTTTGTAAGGAGGCATCACAAACTGGGATGGTTTTTAATGTAAACATCCCCGTAGCCTTAGGTACTTTTGATTAAAATTAAGCTTCCTACTCAGGGTCCAGCGGGCAGAGGCCTGCTGGGGGAGGTGTGTCAGTGGGGTGGGTCGGAGTCCAGGCCTAAGTGTTCGGAGTCAGTCATGCTGGCTGGTGCTGGCTGCTCTCTCTCTGCTGTGCGCGTGTGATGGTCAGTCACTCCCCTGCTCCATGGTGAAGCTTCCCCTGGAGGCTGCGAGCCTGGAACAAACCCCTTCCTCCCACGAGCTGCTTGTGGCTGGGGTCTGTCCCCACAATGCAAAGGGAACTACAACACAAGTTCTTTCATCTTTTCCTAATTTTCTTCGAGAAGAAAGTGTAAATTTTTGTTGACTGGCTCGTTTTGCAGTATGGGGACTGACACTAGAGCTTCCTGCATATTAGGCGAGTACTAACCACTGAACTACATCCCCAGCTCTCACATTTTAGCTTGTATTTTGAAACAGAGTCTCACTAAGTTGCCCTGACAGGCCATGAATTTAAGATTCTCCTGCCTCAGCCTTCTGAGTAGCTGGGATTACAGGCCTGCACCACCCGACCTAGCTACGTATTTTATGTTATCAAAACTGCATCTTACTAAACCTGAGTGTCTTCAGAGAGTGTCTGCAGACGAGCGGCTCTGCTGATAAACCCATGGGGCAAGAGTCAGTCACTCCTACCACAGCCAGGGAGACACGACCAGCAGCCAAAGCAGCACCCTGCACGGTGGTCAGGGAGACACAAAGAGGAAACCACAGCAGTCAACCCTAGGGAGGCTCAAACCTGAGATGCTGGGAGGGAGGGAGGGAGGGAAAAGGGGAAAAAAGAGCCTTCTAGAAACTGAGCAGAGAAAAGGCCACACCCATGCTCAGGTGCCTCACCTGGCTGATGTAGGACCTCCCTAGGCACAAGACAGACACAGATCATACAGCCAGGGGAAACCTAAGGGCTCTGCTGCCAGACATCCCTGCCTCATCTCTCCTATCAGGAGCCCATAAAAGTTCATTTCTATTCACCTGCTCTGGATGCAGTCAGCAATTTCTACAGAGAATAAAGATCACGGTACATGTGTGAGACATGGAGATACATCTGTGATCAAAGCAAGCCGGTCATCAGTGACCCAGACATGGCCGGCTGACCTCCAAGGCAGCAAGGAAAGCAGTCACTGAAAATGCAGAAGCCAAGAATGCGGTGTGATTATGCTATTCCCGCCAGCAAACCCAAGAAGTGGAACAAGAATTAGGATGTATTGGCGAGGGATATCATCAGGATTGGGTGGGGCAGATCCACCGATCAGCCAGCCACAGGTTCCTCTGGGGCACACAGCAGTTGGCATCCACTCTGGATACAGACCCATCCTGTGGCAGCCTCTATGTCAGTGTCCCCCATGGCCTTGGGTACTAGTGATTAAGCCTCCCACTTAGTCTCCAGCTGGTGGAGAGTTTGGGAGGTGCATCCTTGCTAGAGGAAGTGTGTTTCTGGGAGTGGACTTTGGGGGTGAGCGTTCAAAGCTAAATGCCTCTAGCTACACTCTCCACCCTGTGAGTGGATGATGAAGTGAGCCGGCTTCCTCTACCATGATGAAAGCATGCCCTCGAAACTGTTAGCCTGAAATAATTCCTTTCCTCCCCTAAGCTGCTTTTGGTTGGGTGCTTTGTCCCAGCAACAGGAAGGTAACTGCTCCGCGTCCCGCTGAGCAAATGGGTCCAGTACTGCCTCTAACGCCCTGAAGGACATGCTGCCGAGAGTCTGCACACTCCTCACTTTCTCGTGGCTGAGATCCAGTCGTAACAAGAAACAAGCAGCAACTTAAAAAGCAATGTGAAGGAGGGTTTATTCTGACTTGACATATTCAGGGTTATAGTCCATCACAGTGGGAAGACATGGCACCTGGTCACATTTGGCTCCCGGTGAGGGAATAAAGGCTGGTGAATGTTGCTGCCCAGCCAGCTCTCTTCCTGTACAGTCCAGGACCCCAGCCTACGGAACGGCGCTGCGCACTCTGAAGGAGGGTTTTCCCACCTCAGTGAACAAGGAAATCCCTCACAGGTTTTCTAAACAGCTAACCTAATGTAGACAGCCCCTCGGAGCCATGCCCGGAGGCTAGTTTCCTAGATGATTTTAGGTCTTGTCAAGTTGACAATCAATATGAACCATAACCGTGACCATGGCAGAAAGAGCTGGCTGGGAGCCTTGGGCGTCAGGACCAGTGGAACTCGTTGCTGACTCACGCTAACTGAGGAGCTGACAGAGAAACAGCTTGTCCTGGACCTGTCTGGCAATACCAAGTGTGTCACTAACAATGCCTCCGGCTGGGTAAATACCCACTGCTGAGGGAAGGCACTGCATGCCCATGAAGGACACCTGCCACCTCCTAACCTACAGTCCCCACCGGCCTCATCCCTTGGCTTCTAGAGCTGACTGGCCCAGTATCTGTGGTTCTTGGCTGATTCCAAGGGCTTGGTCATCACGCCAGGACTTGGCCCACTGGTACCTCAACAAGTCTTCACTCAGCTGAGCGGGGACACTCTGTGGACCCCACTAATCATTCACGACCGCTTCAATGGCGCACAGGGAAGCATTTCGTATCAAAGCGGCCACTGGTTAATTGTTGTAACACGTTTTGCTGTTGGTCTGCTTATGTTCAGCAGGTAGACTTGTTGAGGAAGCAACCACAGTGAGACCTGACTTCCCCACCAACACCTGGACTGAGACCTTCCTCTCACTGGTCCTTCATAGCATCCTGTGTTCCCCTTCCTAACCAGACGTCTTCCTTTCTACTTTTTTAATTTTTTTTTCTTTTTGAGAGAGAGAGGCAGAGAGAGAAGAGAACAGGAGCACCAGGGCCTTTCAGCTGCAATGCCGTTATTCCAGATATGTGCGCCCCCTTGTGGCGCTTTGTGTCACTGTGCATCTGTCTACTTGGGACCTGGAGATTCAAACACGCGTTCTTAGACTTTGCAGGCAAATACCTTAACTGCTAAGCCATCTCTCCAGCCCAGAAACCTTCCTCTGTTCCAGAAGCTGCTTCCTTGTAGTGTTCAGTGGTGGATATCGGGGTACATGGCCTGCCCCCTCAGGAAGCAGACAGGGTATTTCCCTGAAGTCCTTCATTCTGTGACGGCTACCCCAAGGACCCACTGGCCACAGGACACTGGTGCACATCACAGACACCTGTATTTTTTACCCTTTGAAAAAGCACTCCCAACAAGCATTATGTGCTAAGCTCTCCCTAGGGACTGCAAGCCTACTGGGGATATGGTGGCTGAGGTCAATGGACTCCTGTTTCTACTATGTGGATACTTCTCCATAGGGTGGGACTCCCCAAACAGGCTCAGTCGCTGGGTCTTCCTGCTTCATACGTGCTATCAAGTCAGAGAGCAGAAATTGCTGCAAAGAAACATGAAGCGGGGCAGGACCAAGATTGCCATGGTGAGAGAGAAGATGAAGTCAGGTCATGCAGGGCTGGACCAAGACTGTCATGGAGAGAAAGAAGTTGAAGTTGGGTCATGCAGGGCTGGACCAAGACTGCCATGGAGACAAAGAAGATGTAGTTGGGTCATGCAGAGCTGGACCAAGACTGTCATGGAGAAAGAGAAGATGAAGTTGGGTCATGCAGAGCTGGACCAAGACTGTCATGGAGAGAGAGAAGATGAAGTCAGGTCATGCAGAGCTGGACCAAGACTGTCACGGAGAGAGAGAAGATGAAGTCAGGTCATGCAGGGCTGGACCAAGACTGTCATGGAGAGAAAGAAGTTGAAGTTGGGTCATGCAGGGCTGGACCAAGACTGCCATGGAGACAAAGAAGATGAAGTTGGGTCATGCAGGGCTGGACCAAGACTGTCATGGAGAGAGAAGATGAAGTCAGGTCATGCAGAGCTGGACCAAGACTGTCATGGAGAGAGAAGATGAAGTTGGGTCACGCAGAGCTGGACCAAGACTGTCATGGAGAGAGAAGATGAAGTTGGGTCACGCAGAGCTGAACCAAGACTGTCATGGAGAAAGAGAAGATGAAGTTGGGTCACGCAGAGCTGGACCAAGACTGTCATGGAGAGAGAAGATGAAGTTGGGTCATGCAGAGCTGGACCAAGACTGTCATGGAGAGAGAAGATGAAGTTGGGTCATGCAGAGCTGGACCAAGACTGTCATGGAGAGAGAGAAGATGAAGTCACGTCATGCATGGCTAGACCAAGACTACCATGGAGAGAGAGATGAAGTTGGGGCATGCAGGGCCATAAAAGTGAGCTAAAACTATAGGTGGCACTCTGATGTGAGTGCAATGGAGGGTGTGCCTGTGGTGACCTACCTCACGGCATACGTTATATGTCTCCTGCCCTAACAGACAAGCCTTGACCATGGGCACAGCCCCTTCCTTTCTGTGGCATCTCAGACAACATGGGTCACTGCTTGTCATTAGGTCTCCTCACACATCTTTTCCAACCTTTGGATGCTACTAAGAATAATGATATAACATCGTGTAAAATATTAAACACAGTGAGTGCATGAGCACACCGTTGTTTACTACGTCACCACATAGTAAGACAATAAGAATAACAAATTCCTTTAACACATGGCATTTATTATAAACAAGGACAAAACCCTGACTTCACTTACATCTCAGAAAGTCTACATTGCTCTTGCCACACTGCCCTGAGGTGTCATGCACCCCCACCAACATCTGTTATAGGTCAGCCGGGTGTCTGCCAACAGTGTCCTCTGCCACCCATAAAGGCCTTTCATGTTGACTGACCGCCCCAGGGGCAGTCTTCCCCGTCCCCACAGAGCCTCTGAGGCCTCCAGTGCTGCTTAGGCCCCACGATGCAGCCTCCTCAGCTGGACAAGCACCCACTGCTTGGAGGCCCCTCATTTCACACAGCGCATCCCAGTGTGAGCGCGGAAATCCTGAAGAGGACTTCAGAAGTCTCCCCTGCCCCTGAGACATGCCCTTTAGAGCACTGAGAAACAGCACTTTATTGCCTCTGCTGTGTTTGCCTTAGGGAAGCGCTCCACAAAGGCTAGGTCAAATTCAACGAAGGAACAAAAGTGGTATCAATGCTGGACTTGAGAAGGCCAACACCAGGCATAAATATCAAGGACCTCGGTGACGGGAATGTTCACTCTCCTTTCACTCCCAATAGTCTGACAGGGTAAGGATCGTCAGTCCTGGATTTCAGACAAGTTCATGGCAACAGAGTGGCATCCTTTCCTCAGAATGAAGGGAGAGCTGGAACTCAAACCCGAGGCCCTCGTCCAACGGCCACACTTCTTTGTTAATTTTTTTTTTTAATTTTTATTTATTTGAGAGAGAGAGAATAAATATGCCAGGGCCTCCAGCTGCGGCAAATGAACTCCAGACACATGTGCCTCCTGGTGCATCTGGCTTACGTGAGTCCTAGGAAAGCAAACCTAGGTCCTTTGGCAAGTATTTTAACTGCTTAGCCATTTCCCCAGCCCCACACCTATTTTTTTTTTTTAATTTTTTCTCTCAGCTACTGCTCCTGAGAGCCAGTGTTTGTGTGGCGGGGAGGGGAGAAGGGGGAGAGAAGATCCTTTATGTGGTTGAGAAGGGAAAAAAAGTACTCAATCATAAAACTATTCACTTATATCTGTAAGACAATTTTCTGGGGAAGAGGCAAGGAGAGAGAAAAGAAAGGGGAGGGAGAAGGGAGAAAAAGAAGGGGAGGGAAGGAGAGAGGGAGGAACTGACTTTTCCATTAAGGGCGTCCCTTAGCCAGTTTCATAGTTAGTAATTAATGCCTTTTGAAAGAGGCTCCAAGGTAAACGCGTGAGTGAGAGAGGGGCAGGGCAGAGGGGCGGGACGGCAGGAAGCCACTGTGTGCAGAGAGGAAGAACTTTAAGGAAATTGATGTCTTCTCTGCTTTGTTTCCCTTGAACTATTAGAAGGAACTTAACAGAAAGGATCTTGAAACAGGCCTCAAAAAACATCTTTCAGGGCAAAAAACATGAGGCACTTTACTATTTGGGGTGGGGGTGAGGTTCTATATTAACTTAAGTCTTCCAAATCCAGTAAGATTTCCAGGCAGAATCCCAGGGAAGCCTGCTGTCTCCAGCAGCACTCAAAGATTTCCACTAACTGAATCTGGCTTTTCCGCGGCCCCCACTCACTTGGCTCCATCCATCTCCACAGGATTCTCACAGATGCAGGGAACAGAAGCAGGAGGTTAGTGTGATGGGGGCCAGCAGACCTGGCCTGGACACAAGAGGCACATCAGGGAAGGTGTTTAAAATCTTATCAGGAAGAGCAGATCCTGGAGGCCAAAGACAGAGAGAGAGAGAGACAGAGAAAGAGAGATGGGGGTGGGGAGAGAGAGAGAAGGCTATGGTGCCCAGATCCGCAGGGCAGAAGCCAGAGGCAGTCACCAGCAGTGACCCTGAGGCGGCGGCGGTCCGCTGATGGGAATGCTGCCTTGGTGAACAGAGACTTGCTTCTGACCTTCCGGTGTAGTCTCGGTACTAAAATAAAATGACCAAAGAGGCTGGGTGACGGCTCATTTCTCACGCAGAGCACACAGCCCCCTACTGATGGTTGAAAAGGGTCCACTGGGAATGAGTCTAGACCTCAGGGAGGGGACAGAAGGTGGAGAGGTCAGCCTGGTGAGGACCACTCACAGTGAGGGCAGACCGAGGGCTCTGTGGGGAGTCGGAGAGAGGACGACTTCGGGGAAGGTGAGGCAGAGCGACGACCAGCAGAGACAGAGATGGGGTGCAGGACTCCTGGAGAGAAGAGGAGGATTCCCAATGGAGGAACTAAATCTACTTGACCTTTGGCTCTAAGTATGGATTCCAGCAAGCAGAAATGGTGAAATGACCTTAGGATCCACTGTCCCAGAGTCCTGGGGAGATGGCTCAGTGGCTACTTGTTTACCAAGCCCGCTGACCCAGGTTCAGTACCCCGGTAGCCATGTAAAGCCAGATGTACAAAGTGGGCAAAGCATCTGGAATTTGTTTGCAATGGCAAGAGGTCCTGGCACACCCATATTCATTCCCCCCACCTCCCTCTCTCTCCTTATCAATAAGTAAATTAAAATATTTTGAGAAGGGTTATCCCAGAAAAATTCACGCAAGTCATTTCTGTACTTTTACTTTTCTAGTGGGAACATCGACAAAAGTAAAAACAAATAAAATTAACTGTGATGGCATATGGTACTTAACCTACATATACAAAATCCCCACCAGGTTACCATAAACACTACTGTGAAGTATCTTGCCTTCCTCTCCATGTGTTTGTATGTGTGCATATGTGTGTGTGTGCCTATGGAGGACAATTTTGGCGTCCTTCCTCAGCAATGCCACCTGCCTTTTGTTTCTCCCCTCTTTTGAGAGGAGGTCTCTCATTGGCCTGGAGCTCACCAATCAGGCCAGCCTGGCCAGTGGGCCTCGGACATCCTTCCGTCCTGCCTCGCCAGCATAAGGACGGCACATGTGCGTCACCACATCGGACATTTTTATGTGAGTCCTCGTGCCTTAGGGGCAGCACTGGATTTTTTAAAATTTTTGTATGTATATGTGTGTGTGCATGTGTGTGTGTGTGTACATGTGTGTGTGCACGCTAATGGGTAAGAGTACAGGCATGTGCAGGCATGCCACAGCACACATGTGTGAAGATCAAAGGACAACTTTTGGGCTGGTCCTCGCCTTTCCACGTCATCCAAGGCACGGCTGGCTCTCTCTCTGGATGTCACTCTCTGCTGCGCTCACCGTAAACTTCTGAGAAATTCTCCTTTGTCCACCTCCCATCTCGCCATCAATGCAGGGGAGCACAGAAGCGCGTCACAGCTAGCAGCGTCTCACGGGAGATCTGTGCGCTGATCAAACTTGAGAACTCACCTTTACCAACTGAACTGTCTCCCCAGCCCTTGCCGTCTTTACTTGACTAATGGGACATTCCGTTCTATCGCCTGCAAATCTATGTGTCCCTTATTTTCACCGAGAATCTGGTCCGGACTTTCACATTCCCGGGGTCACCACCTACACCCCCTACCTTGTAGCCATGTGGCTTCCACAGCAGACTACGCAGGTCGAGAGTAGATGCAAGAACACTTGTCTCTGCCCACATTTGATGTAAACAAACAAACCAAAGAAATACAAAATGCCAGACATGCTAGTGCATGCTTCAATCCCAGCACTTAGAAGGGGAAGGTAGGAGGATTGTTATGAATTCAAGGCCACCCTGAGACTACATAGTAAATTCCAGGTTAGCCTGGGCTACAGTGAGTCCCTACTTTGAAAAACAAACAAATATAAAAGAAAAGAACTGAAAAAGTATACATTGAACAGGCAACATACCAAACTCCAGATGAAGAAAAACTGGAACCATTGAAGAGATGTGGGAGTTTTTTGTTTTAACTTTTTTATTATTTTTATTTATTTGAGAGCAAGAGAAAAACAAAAGGCAGGTAGAGAGAATGGGCATACCAGGGCCTCTAACCACTGCAAATAAACTGCAGATGCATGGGCCACCTTGTGCATCTGGCTTATGTGGGCCCTGGGGAATCGAACCCAGGTTCTTTGGCTTTGCAGGCAAGCACCTTAAGCACTAAGCCACTTCCCCAGCCCTTTGTTTTTGGTAGTTTGTTTGTTTGTTTGTTTGTTTTTAAGAGAGAAACATGTTGGGCAGGCTGGCTGTGTTAGCAACAGTACATCAAACAGCAGCTCTTTGAAATGGCCGCAGAGCTGGTTCCGTTAGGGGCAAGTCAGCACAGCTGCGTAACACATTGCAGATGGAAGCGTGTGTCCCCACTGAGGGACATGCTGCAGGATGCAGGGCCAGGCAGTGGGGGCCACAACTTCCCGAGGAGATAGTCCCTCTCTGGCTCAGTCAATGCCACTGAAAAGGCTTGGTCTGGAGATGCTCAGAGACTTAAGTCACCTCTCCCCGCCACCTGGACAGAGCATGTGTGACTCCGTCTTGGAAAAGCTAAGGGGGCCCCGCTTCCAGGTTCTATCTCTGAATCACCAGGCAGCCTCCACGAGGGGAAGGATGCACGGACTGGAAATGCCCCGCTGAGGGCTCCAGGCCACAACCCCATCCCTGCCAGCCGGCAGTCAGAAACCAACTAAGGTGGGGTCCTTCCCTTCTCCAGCATTCCAGACCATTTCTGCTACACGTGTAACCACAAACACTCTTTCTCTCTCGGGTAACACCTGAGGTAGCTGACAAGAATCTGCTTCCTTGTAAGCACGAGAGAAAAGACACCAGTGTCGACGCGGAACAAGTAGAAGTAGACCCCACCTGTCTCTCAGCCTCTCCCCACGACAGGGCCCCACCTATCTCTCGGCCTCATGCCACGGTAGACCCCACCTATCTCTCAGCCTCACCTCACGGTAGACCCCCACCTGTCTCTCAGCCTCACTCCACAGTAGACCCCCACCTGTCTCTCAGCCTCACTCCACAGTAGACCCCCACCTGTCTCTCGGCCTCACTCCACAGTAGACCCCCACCTGTCTCTTGGCCTCACTCCACAGTAGATTCTCACTACCTCTCAGCTTCTCCAGAGGTCCCAACAATCCTCATTCTTATTTCAAACTTATAGCAATACTGCACAGCCTGTGGACAACTGCTCCCTCTCTTGCATGAAAGTGCCTATACACATATGTACACACACACACACACACACACACACACACACACACACACACACACTCAAGGGTGCACACACACATACATACCCCTGGGCAGAAAAAGGAATAATATTCATGGAGTTAATATACCAGGCTTAATGAGAAACCAAAATTCCATTGCTAACTATGTGACCTTGGGCAAATTACTTGACCTCACTGAGTTAGGTTCCTTTCCTTAAAAATAAGAATAACTATATGTACTTCTCAGAGAATTAAAATGAGTTAATGTACTAAAATAAGTGCATTAGAAATTAAAATGAGTAGAAGTGGGCCTGGCACATGCTGAGAACCACACCCATTATTGCAATTACTTACTACCTCATTACTCAGTATTCAATAAGGGAATGTAGTGAATATTAGTTGCATTATTAAAATACTTACTCCTTCCTTCAAAGTTTACCTCAGATATTATGTTTTTCCCCTATCGATCACTATACCAATCCCCTCCCTGCCACACAAACACACCCACACAGCTGAGATGGCTCAGGTGGGGAAGCATGGGAAACTGAGCTCAGCAGTCATATAAAATGTCTTCCATGGAGGTGTACATCAGTGATCCCAGTACTGCTGAGGCTGAGGCCTGGGACTTACCTCCAGGGTCAGTAAGAGGCCCATGTGTGGCTCAAGCTGTGACAAAGCACCCAAGGAGAAGCAGCACATGGGGAGAAAGGGTTTATTTCAGGCCCACAGTTTTGAGGGGGTGTTTTATCATGACGGAGAAAGCCTGGCAGGCAGATAACTGGCTCCCATCTTCCCAGTAGAGCTGATTAATAAACCCCATGGTCCACCCCCAGCAACACACCTTATCCAGCAAGGATCCATCTACCAAAGACGCCCCCAGCTGGAGGTTGAGTATGAAACTTAATCAAAAACACATGAGGCTATAGGGGAGCTTTCACTTTCAAACCATCACACCCTGTCTCAAAAAATAAGGGGAGCTGAAGAGATGGCTTAGTGGTTAAGACATTTACCTGCAAAGTCTAAGGACCCATGTTTGACTCTCCAGATCCCACATAAGCCAGAAGCACAAGGCAAGGCAAGTGCAAGGTCACACATGCCCACTAGGTGACGCAAGCATCTGGAGTTCAATTTCGGTGGCTGAGGCCCTGGCACGCCAACTCACTCTTTCTCTCGTGCTGGGACAAATGCTGCTGGTCCACTGACCACTCCTGACACAGCATCGATGCAGACCACGGGCTGCTCCAGGACAATGGCGGGAGCTGTGTGTACTCTGTGTCCTCCAGTCCCTTCAGCCCCCGGCACATGGAAGACGCCCAGCAGACTGTGGCTGAACCATGCAAATGTGGCCATCCGTGCTCGCTGCCCAGGTGCCTCTCTGGTGGCCACCACCCAGACCACGAGAGGAGTCTGGAGGTGAAGTGAGCACTCTTGGCCATAGACATTCCCACACTAAACAACGCCTGCCTGAAAAGCTGTGCCTAATCATGGAGATGCTCTGGGTGAGGGAAATACTGCACACACCTCTCGTGAGCAGGCAACACAGTGTGGAAAGATTACAAGCAGCTCATGGACAGTGCAGGAGGCCTCCAAGAAGCCACCTGGGAAATGACCGGCGCAGAGCTCCGCCTTGCTGGGGTGGAAGGACCTTTGCTGGTGTGCGAGAGAAGACGCCGTTCACCTACCTGCCTGCCAACCTATTTGCCTCCCATCAGACTCAGGGATTTTGGGCCCATGCTGGCTGATACTTAGGAAGGAAAAAAGAAAGAAAGAAAGAAGTCACTGGTGTTATGAAATGACACCTTTGCTTAGCTGCCCGTGAAGGGGAAGCCTAAGGACAGGACGAGAGCAGCACCGCCGCCATGCAGGAAGACCAGACCAGGTCCCAGCCGAGGCTGCAGCTTCGTGTTCGGCGTTCGGGCTGCACAGGACCCCGCCGGCTGCGAGGAAGGCGTACGTTTCCTGTCCTGCGGAACCCTCCTCCCACACGAAGGAGGACACGTGACACTCGCAGGCTACACAGACAATAAACCGTGTGTGACGCTTTGTGCTTGGTGGGACAGGCGGGGGGTGACACAGGGCAGCTCGAAGGGGTAAAATATGAGACGCGAAGGAACTAAGAAGAGCAGTCGTACAGAAACCTCGGGGAGGAATGTTCCGGACATGGTTAAAAACAGCAAGACCGTCGGTACGTTTGGAGCAGTGTGCAGGCAGAGGAGGGGGCACCAGAACCACCGGTCGTGGACTGCGGCATTTTGTTTGTCTGTTTTTTATTTTCTGAGTAACTCGCAACCCAGAGGATTCTGCAGGGAGTGGCGTGACCTGACCGGCTTCTGCAACATGCCCTCGCACGGACCGAGAGGGAGGGTGGCAGGCGGGAGGCCCCGTGAGCCAGGGAATCGGGCCTGGTGCTGCTCATGGAGGTCCCAAATGGGGCTTTCTGGAAGGCTGGGGAGTAGAGGAGGTTCCTCCACTTTGGAAACCCACATCACTCTGGACATACCCAGTACTTGAACTGAAAGGAAATTCCCACCCTCTGCTCTCAGGACCTGCTGCTCTCCTCAGCTGTGACAAGCTGATATCCAACAGCCAGGTAAAGAGCCTGGGGTAGGGAAACGGGGTTTCTGCTCCAGGGCTTGAGTGACTTTGCAGAGTGATGAAGACCAGAGTCTTGATCTTGAGGGATTATCTGGATAATCTGGGTGAGGCCGAAGTAATCTTAGCATCCACTTTTGGAAAGATGGAAGCAGGAAGCCCAGAATCAAGGAGAAGGGAAACTTGATGGGGCAAAGAAAGGTTGGAGCAACGTAAGCCTCCTGAGCTAAGGGATGTGAGAGGCCAGTAGACGCTGGAAAAGCAAGAAAACATTCCAGAAGGAGGGTCCCTGGCCCCCTGAAGACTCCTTCCTTCAGGAACCCACAGACTGCACTGTGGCATGTTGATAGTCATTTCCTACAGCATCACAGGAGACGAAAGCACATGGTCCTGCCATCACCTGATCCAGGAGCCCGGGAGCAAGACAGGAGGTCTACTTAGGACTCACGACCCAAGAGGTGGTGCCCAGTGATCAGCTGACAGCAGACGTGACAACTCAGAACTTCTGTGACCTTGAAAAGTCCTTTGGTTTCTCTGAGCTTCAGCTTCTTCGGGAAAGGGGGGTGGGGAATCATCTTTACCTGCCTCAAGGACCCAAAAAGGCATTACACGCAAGTGTTCAAAGTGAGCCACGAATGCAAGGCATTTGTTATCCTGATAAACCAGCCACAAACCCAAAGGCAATGGTAGTTATTTGTCTCAGGGACCTTCTAAAGTCTTCCATCTCCAAAAAGCTCATTATATCCCGTCAGGCAGGGAGCAGCACTTACGGCAGTGAATGGCTACAATTGTCAGGGAAACAGCTGATCACCCTGGACATATCCAGTAATTGAACTGTAAGAAAACTCCCACCCCTGCTCTCAGGACCTGCCGCTCTCCTCCAGCCCAGCCTTGCCAGACAAGCTGAGATTTTATCTCCTGATAAACAATCTGCGAAGCCAGCCCAGGAAGTCCAAGGCAGGCTCGCTCACTGCACAGCCAGCATCTGCCGAGTGCTAACAAGGGCTGGGCCAGGCGCTGGGCACTCCGGGTACAGTGGGACATGGGCAGGCTCAACTTTATGGAAACAATTCCTCTTCAATATCTCATCAGCTGCTGGAAGCAACACCCACTCCTCACAAGGCTGGAATCCCCATGGGCCTGCTACTGACCGGGCTTCCATGCACAGTTCCCAACCCTGCTTAAATCTCTCTCTCTCTCTCTCTCAACGAAGCAAGGATCACACAATCCCCAGAAAATACTAAGCCCAGCGCTCACTTAGTGCTCTAAACCAGCTGCCTTAATGGCTAAAATTATTCTTGCTATTCAAGGGTCACTCAAATATTTTATATTAACTGGCCCAAAAATGCCCCTCAAAATCTGTATTATTACAAAGTAAGAAAAATCTTTTCTTCTCAACAGCTTTTAAATATTCGAAGAGCACTTTACGCATTGTCTCTTTCGGAATAAATGCACCCAGTCCTCTCACGGTCCGCACATAACTCTCAGCATTCCTCCCCTTCCTCACTGGTGGGTGCATTGCTCTAAAACAGATCCCTTGATGGAACACAGAGGTCTGGCCAATGCCAGGTACAATGGGGCAAGACAGAGAAGATGTTTAACATTAAAGGATTCAATCATCATTTCAATTATTCCCCAAACCATAATTCCAATGACCCAGGGTCTAATCTATTTTAAAATTTCACTGACGTACAAATTTGGATCTTGCAGGTGGCACAGCCAGTGTTTTTGTTTGTTTGTTTGTTTGATAGATGGTTTATCTGGAGGGCCTCACTCCAGCTCAGGCTGACCTGGAACTCACTCTGTATCCCAGGCTAGCCTGGAAGTCACAACAATCCTGCTATCTATCTCAGCCTCCCAAGTGCTGGGATGAAAGGCGTGAGCCACCACGCCAGGCACAGCCAATGTTTCTGGAATAGTTACTTAGATGCCAAGAGCCCAGCATCTTTCTGGAAACAAAATCTTGAGATTCTCTTCCTGTCTTTGGGTGCAATAATGCCCTTAAAGTGATGGCAAACACAGCTTCCCTGTAACAATCTGACATGAAGCCAGAGGAAATACTTTCACAAAGTCTGGGTAAGAAACGTGTGAATGCTTGTGGAAATGTGACTGGAGGGGAAGCAGCAGCCGTACCAGTAGCTCGATATTCCCCGAATGCACCTTTGGCACATGGCAGGTGGCGCCTGCGTCTCCATCCAGGAAGCCTGAGGGTGCTGTCTGTCCTATACACGTGGCTTGGGCAGTGAGGCCAGGCCTTGGGCTTGCACCCACCTCCACTAGACAGGCCTGACCTTGAGAAACTGCTCTTCTTCTGGATTTCAATATCACTGGCCTCAAAACAAAAAGGTTAGATTAGACCTGGGTCTCTACTGTACCAAGCAGACACAGATAAGGGGAGGGGAATGTTTACCCCAAGAAGGTTTAAAGACATGGATACATTCTGCAGGGGAGAAGATACACGAGCCATAGCAATTGTGATAGTTGCTCTACATACTAACATCAGCAATAGTTAAAAGACCTAAACCCTTTCCATATGACTTCCAAGTATTATTATTCTGAATTACACTATCCTCATGAGGCACACGATTACCCCTCCATGTCAGGCTTAATAAAGCTGAGATTCAGAAGACTCAGATAACTCACTTCAAGTCCCCAGCACATGAACAGGAGAGGTGAGATTTCTGTACAGACCTAGATCCACAGAGCACGCTCTACCCATTCTGTTACACAGCCCCTGAGGCTCAGCAGTCTCTAGGTAACTATACGTTATGACCACACCACAGTGTGAAATTCAATGTGTCCATCTGAAGACAGGAGTTTCTCAAAGCTTAGCAGCAGTTGGCAGAGGGATCACCCAAAATAAACAGATCAAGACCAGCCCAGTGTGTGGAGAACCTGCCATTCCCTCTGAGAGATGACGTTAGGAGAACGAGGTTGGCCAGGCCCATGCAGCAACCACATCGCAGGTTATGGCAATCCCATTTTCCATTTGCAGCCACCTCCAAAGAGAAACAAGACCCTCGTGCTCTGTGGAGACAGACCAGGAGTGCTTGCTTCAGGTCCAAACTCGCCTCTTCAGAGGTTTTTGCATGCAGAGCCATACACTGACACTGGGGAGAGGGTTCAGGAGCTAAAGGCACTTGATTGTAAAGCCTAATGTCCTGGTTTAATTCCCCATTACTCACATAAAGCCAGATGTACAAAGTGGCATATGCATCTGGACTTCATTTGCAAGAGGCTATGGCATACTTATTTTTCTTTCTTTCTGTCTATCTCTCTATTTATATATCTCTTTCCTCCCTTCCTCTCTCTCTTTCTCCTTGCAAATAAATAAAATATTTTAAGCCAGGAATTGCCTTGTACAAGTGTCTCTGCATATGTAGCATACCATTCGATTCCATTTCCATTCTCAGTAAAAGTGAAATGTACTTAACTTCTTCTGACCCTTCCTATCCCCAACCTAACAAGAAGAAAACTGACTTTCCATTGACTAGCAAGCATTCTGGACCTTTAAAATCAGAAGGTGGACCTGAAGGAGAACTATCATATATGTCTGCAAATATTGCCCACACAGAAAAAAATAATTTTATATTCATAGTAGAAGCTAAGGTTTCAGTATAAATAGAAAGTAGGAGAAGAGGTTTTTTAGAGGAACATTGTTTTATTATAGAACTGAAGGCTTAGATGCTGGAAAGATCTAGAAGCAAGGCCTGGAGGAATTATTACACTCTTACCCTCTCTGAGTCCATTTCAAGTTCTCCCTGTGGATTTGTTTCTTCCCACATGCCTACTGTCAAGGCCACTAAACAGAACATGCTCTTCCCTCTGCAGGTTCTGTTTCCACCACCGGGCAAGAAATGGTCTTCTCTCTCTCCCGGCTTCAAAGACTTCAAGGCGTCAAGGAAGAAAAGACCCTGGATTGGTCAACTGTGGTTGGGGTATGAGCAGCCTAAAGCTACCTGTGGAGATAGAATAGTCCAGGAGAAGTTTCTAGAACAGAGATGCTGTCTGGAGAGGCAGTCACACTGTAAGCAAATAAAAAATGTGTGTTCTTCCGTGCCTCCGTGAGTAACAAAGCTCTTAGCTTATGGAGTTCAAAGTCCTCTCTGGGGTCTGTTCTTGCATTCCAAAAAGGATTACACCTGAACAACTGAAAGCCACCAGGATGTTAGTTCAGACACAGAGGTGGGCAATAAATGACTATTAAGGGGCTAAAGGCAGCCCAAGGTAATTTGGCTCTGACTTGAAACATTCCACCTCCCTGTGGTCACAGGAGCTTTACCCATCCATTCAGCCTTACTGGAAGTAGGTGCAGCAGACGGAGCTGTGTTCTGGAAACTTTAGTTCACTCTTACAATGGTAAAGAGTCAAAACATATGTAATGGGCTGGAGAGATGGCTTAGCAGTTTAGGCGCTTGCCTACAAAGTTAAAGGACACAGGTTCAATTCTCCAGGACCCATGTAAGCAGATATACAAGGTGGCACATATGTCTGGAGTTTGCTTGCAGTGGCTAGCGGTCCTGATGTGGCCATTCTTTCTCTATCTGCCTCTCTCTTTCTCCCTCTCTCTCAAATAAATAAATATTAAAAATGAAAACATACATAATGAGCACTTTCAAGTGAAAAAAAATTAACAAGTGAACTAGACCGAATCCTAAACTTTGGAAATGCCAGGAGTGGCCTAAAATGGAGTGAAGTATTTCTCACACTTCATTTTCCAACTCAGAACACTTACACAGAGAGGAACCAATTGGCAGGTGATGGCTGGCAAAACCAACTCCAAACGCATAAGGGACACTTTGTTACACCAAGGCAACCCTGAAAACAGAGTCAAACTGTGGCCCACCAAACAGAGGAATTCCTGCACTCAGAGAAAGAGGCCAAGGTCACGTGTCCACCCCGATGCTTCTCTGAAACAGGCTGCTCGCCACTCGTCTGGAAACAAGAACTCCTAGGACACCAAGGTTCTTTCTAACCTCAAATCAAAAGCTACATCACCAAGCAGCCATTCCCCCAGAGCCACAGCTTCCAAGACATGTAAATGACTCCTGTGGCTTCACGTGAAGTGGGGCTGTGGGACCCCATGGGTATGTGGTAAACTTAAGTTCTTTCCCTTTGAGTTCATACTGAAAACGAAGTAACCGCTATCCCAAATCTATCATGAATCGTGTCGGGTGGTAAAGTGGTGGGGACAAAGGGTTTTTCCACTTTACATAGAGACATACTGCAATATCTTAACATGTCCAAAGTATAACACCCAACCCAAGCCTAAGCCACAAGAGCCACATTTCCACTATGAAATATCCTACAGTGTAAGTGCCTAACAGACAGTCCCACCTACCGACTTTTTCCCAGGTACAAACAAAACCCAGTTTTAAAGGATGGGGAAAATGCGATGGGTGTCATGATTTTCAGTGAGGAGGGACAGAGGGGCTACGTCAGCTACTGGCTGAGAAGCGCACTGGTTCCTCTCATTCCCTGAGCCCGCCGGACTCTTCTTGGCGACGTCCTCGGTGAGCCCAGCCCCTGGCTCTCAGAGCCGAAGGCTGCCTGCTTCGCTGTAGTTGTTCCCATGCAGGTCTCCTCCTCTACTGCACAGATGTAAGTCAGCAAAAATGAGAGAGGGCTGGAGAGGTGGCTCAGCAGTGAAAGGCACTAGCTTCAAAAGCCTCAAGGCCCGGGTTCAATTCCCCAATGCCCAAATAAAGCCAGAGGTATGATGGGGTACCTGCACCTAGCTGGTTTGCAGTGGCAAAAGGCCCTGGTGTACCCATACTCTCAGTCTCTCTCTCTCATATACATAAAATATTTTAAAATAATATGATAAAGTACTTAATTATTCACTCTTCATTTTAGTAACATTTCTATTCTGCAGTCATGGAGAATGATGTGTTCACTGTAGAAACTGAAACGAGAAGGAAGTCTGTGCCTCGGGGGCTTGTGTTCATGATCTCTGGCCTGAAGCAGGACCGTCACCCCTGTCCCGAGAGAAAACGAAACAGAAGACACAAGGAATGACTTTCCACTTTTAAATTCACCTCCGTGTAAGAGCACCTGAGAAGGTTCTAGAAGAAGCACCATGGGCCTCTTATTCCAGCGAGCATTTCTATCTTTGCTTCTGTACCTCTTCAGATGTCCTGAAAACTGTTCAACTGTTAACTACACGTCACTTTTTTACCCACCCAGAGTTAGACAGTACACACTGTTTTACAACAGAAAGTTCGCTCGTCATTTCCAAAGCCAACGTCCACAAACAAGGGAGCCGCTTGTCTCAGACGTTCTCTCTGAAATCCCGGGAAACAATGGCAGGCCAGGGAGCAGCCTCGGCGCTACAGCTGGCCCGGGTGAAGCGAAGGCTCGGCGCGCTCCGTATCGCTCTCCGAAGCAGTCAGCTCAGCGCAGCCCAAAGCGGGCAATTGTTGCGAGCAGGATGAAGTCAGCACCCACCTCCAAGCAAAGTCAAAAGCCCCCAAGATCACAAGCCTGGATCTTTGTCTTCCAGAAGCGGACACCTCTGTTGAAAGCATTTATCCACCATGACCTTATCACAGGGTTCTAGAAGCCACTTCCACCAGGCCTGCGTCAGGAGATCTAGGCAGGCAGCTAGGGGTCCCTGAACGCCACAGTCAATGGAGGCACGAGTCACTAGACATCTGCGTGTTCTGGGTGGAGTCATGTTCTCAGGTCGCCTCTGCTACAAGATTACACTTCCACCTTTACAACCCCTGTCCAACCCCTCCCTTTGATCTAGACACAAAATCTCAATGCTATTCTGTTTACAAAATATCCATCCACTAAAAAAAAAAAAAAAACCACCTGAGGGCTGGAGACTTGGCTTAGTGGTTATGTGCTTTCCTATGAAGCCTAAGGACCCCGGTTCAAGGATTGATTCCCCAGGACCCACGTTAGCCAGATGCACAAGGTAGCACACTCTGGAGTTCATTTGCAGTAGCTGGAGGCCCTGGCGCGCCCATTTTCATTCCCCCCTATCTATCTGCCTCTTTCTCTCTCTGTCACTTTCAAATAAATAAATAAAAATAAACAAAAAAAATTTAAAAACCCCACCTGTATGGGCAGGAGAGATGGCTCAGCATTTAAAGGCACTTGCTTGAAAAGCCTTCTGTATGGGTTCAATTCCCCCATACCTATGTAAAGCCAGACATACAAAGTGGCACATGCAACTCAGTGCATGCATATGCAGTGATACGCAGTGGCAAGAGGGCCTGGTCTGTCCTCTCTCTCTCTCTCTCTCTCTCTCTCATAAATTAAAAAATATTTTTATGGGGCTGGGAGATAGCTCAGTGGTTAAGGTCCTTGCCTGGGAAGCCTAAGGACCTAGAATCAATTTCCTAGAGCCTACATAAGCTAGATATAATTGGTACCAAATGCAGCTGGAGTTTGTCTGCAGTGGCTAGAGGCTCTGGTGCATCCATTCTCTCTCTCTAAAATAAATAAATAAAAATGTAAAAAAAAAATCACAATTTAAATCACGTGGTAAAATTTAGATATATTACAGAATGTGTTAAGAGGCCAAGGCACCACACGCAGCAAGCTAACTGAAATCTCAGCGAGGAATCACAGTTCCTAGTACCTCTACGGGTCCTACTTAGCTTTTCAGAACACACAGCATCTAAAAGCAGGGCGCCAAGGCACTTGAGCAATCCTGGTACTGGCGAGCAGGAGACAGGAGAATCCCTGGGACCTGCTGGTCAGCTAGTCTTGGGGAAGCAGTGAACTCCAGGTTCAGCGAGAGACCTTATCTTAAAAAGGAAGGTGGAAATGGGGCTGGAGAGATGGCTCAACAGTTAAAGGCACTTGCTTGCCAGACAGCCTGGGTTCAATTCTGAATGAAGTCTGATAGCCTGGGCTCAGTTCCCCAGTACTCATGACCACCTATCGACCCTACAGATGTCCACTTGATCCTTGGGCTCTGAGCTCTACAGAGAAACTTAGTGATTGCCTGACATGGCTTACATCCCCAAAGCCACACTGCGAGTGAGTAACGAGGCAGAAATCTGCAGGCCCTCATCTCTCCCAATAAAGGTGTATGTTGTTTTGGCATTTACACACACACATACACACACACACACATACACATTTCTGTGCACACAAAGTCATGGGATGGACACAGACAATTAAAAGCCAGGACAAAACACAGAAGGTTTGTGAACACATCTGAAATAACATTCACACACTGGTTTCTACCTAGTGACAAAGTAGGTAAAAGTGGCCCAGAGAGGTTCAATATCCCAGCTTCTGTCACACTAAAGTGCTCAAGACAGAGGAGTGACGAAGATGGCTTTGAAGCTGAGGACATGATTCGGGGAGGGGAGGGATGCGGAAGGTGACTGTGACCACTCTGAAAGAATGGGAGGAACTAGAACGAGCTCCATGGGCAGGAGGTCCATACAAATGAAGCGCGGCAACTCGGCCCAGCAGGCCCCCACCGCCACCTCCAGCAGACAAGCAAACAAATGAAACTCCCGCTGTTGTTCTCAGCTCACCCTCACCGTCCTGTCTTCTCGGAGTTGGCCTTGGGATGCTCAAATTGCCTACGCCATCTACTCTACGTCAACTACTGGCGACCCACCCCCACCTCCATGGAAACTTGCCTTAATAATTTGTTAGTGGAGGAAACAATAGAAGCGCCAGCAATGTGATCCCTTTCTAAGCCTTGCTTGCAAGAACATACCCTCCCAAGCTAAGCGCAGCTAACTGTTGCTTAATGTTCTCCAGCAGTTGCACAACACAAGAGAGATTGCCCCTCTTGGCTTGCAGAAAAACTGGCCTTACTCACAGTATGTCTGAAACCTCAAGGTCAGTATGGCATCCTGGCAAGCAAAAGATGCCAGGAGCAAGCAAGGCAGATCCAGCCCCTGCCTCCCTGTGACCCTCTGGGCCAGAGAAAGCTGGTTCTCCACATCAAAACTACAACGCACATGGCCCAAGGGACAGGAGCCACAAAGATTAGAGAGGATGGAACTCAGCTGCTTCTCTGAACAGAACATTCCAGAATAATGTATAAGTAGCTCTAGAGACACGTAGCCCCTTTGAACAGTTACGTCTCAATTCTTAGCAGTAATCAACACAGTCTAAAGCCTTGAGTTCACACCCTTCTTGTACTAGCTCAGTGTGCAGGGGACTTCAGCCTCCTACATGGAAACCCAGTGTTCCCCTAGTTCAAGCTTCGGCTGCTCTTGACTATTGGGAGGGAGCCATGGGCTCTGCCCACTCAGTAGAACCAAGTGGAAAACCAGCGATTTGATGTATGCCTCTTGTAATAAGCCAACTCCTGTTTATGGCGATGGAAGTCAGACCTCTCAGGTCGCCCACAGGAGAACAGCCAGTGAGGCCTGAACACAACTGTTCTCTCCCTGTGTTCGAGAACTTCAAGTTATATACAATTCCTCCTAGGAACACAAAGGCTGCACCAGATCTGTCAGGAAAACCATAAATCACCTAATTAAAGAATATGAAAACAGAGTCACAGTGCAGCAGCTTTCAGATAAGCTGTCATAATGCGCTGCAACAAGGAGCGCCAACGGGAAAAGCTATTTGATTTCAGATGTGAAATTTTTCATTTTCTGCACGTGCACGTGCACACACACACATAACCCTCTGCAGATCTGAGAAGTCATTGTGCTGATATTTCTTTTTTTTTTCCAAAATGACCAAGAGTTTTGCAAATAACCTAACTTGCTATGCCTAACCATTATAGAGGCTTTCTTTTCCCTCTCTCCTAGTTTGTTTCAATGGAGGGACTTAAATTTCCCATAAAGTATTTTAGCTACCTATTTTAGATACACCAGGGGCCAGAAAGAAAACTTAAAAAAAATTAAGCCGGGTAGGGTGGCACACGCCTTTAATCTCAGGCAAAGGTAGGAGGATCACCATGAGTTTAAGGCCACCCTTAAATACAGAATACACAGTGAATTCCAGGTCAGACTGGGCTATAGTGAGACCCCTACCTCAAAAAGCTAAAGAAAGAAAAAAAGAATACCACCACCAACAAGCAAGGACTTGTACCAGGCAAGGAGAGACAATTCTGTACAGAGCGTGAGTGGGGGAGGGTAAGCGCTCGGAGGGCCCACTGCATACGGGGATGTCCGGCCTGTTGACCCTGTGAAACTAAGTGGCTGTCAAAGGAGCCGGGTTCTACTGATGGCCATCCTGGGAGGAATGTGGCCCCCAGACACCGATATCCTGTCACAGGCACTGCCTGTCACAGGCAATGAATCTGAGATTGATTCTACGTTAAACCTCCTAAACACAGGACAGCAGGGTTAAATTGGGAGAGAGAGGACAGATCTCACTAGACTGCTGTTATGATAGGAAGTGAGACTGCATTTAAGGAAAAGTATATTTGATCAGCACTTAATTAGCAAGAGCTGCCACTAATCTCATGCACTCTCAAGCTCACTAGGTTACTGAGGGAAGAAGTCGGTCAGGAAATAGGTGGGTTCCAGCCACAAACCAGCAAGGAAAATTCCCTCCGTGACCAATTAAGCCCCACTCAGAGAAGACCCTAAATGAAGCTTTCTTTCCACACACTCATGACTAGTGAGCCTGTGCCATTTCCCTCGGAGTTACAGGGAGGAAAGACAGTGAGGAATGTTCTTCAGGCTTCTGAGAATGTAACCGTCTTGGGCAAAAGGAAATGCACGCCTGTGTTTGCATCTCAGAGTTAGCGCTCCCACACATATTTCCCATGACAGCAGCATGAGCCTGGGGATGACAGACACTTAGGAAACAGTGGTGTCTCTTTTATTTATTTATACACTCTGGCAAGCTGATTTTGATGACTGTCTCTGTCTCAGGCTTTGAGTTGTTGCTGTGATAAATCTATCCCTTTCCAACCAAAATCCACGTTCCTCATACTTGAATTATATATTTTTGTTTGTTTAATTTGAGAAGGAAAGAATGTATTTTGTAGTTGTCACTCTACCTCACCCCACCAAGTATCAGGACTACTTAGCTCTAGAGGATCAGGGCTTCACAGGCCCCTGGGGAGGTGGTCAGGTCAGGTCTGGTCAGGGAACTGTGAGCTCTGAGTCACACTGACCGGTTGCCCTCTGCTGGCCCTGTGGCATCCGGCAGGTGAATAACCCTCTCTGGAGCTCAGCCTTCTCCTCTGGCCAAGGACAACAGTGACCGCTGTGTCTCAGGATCCATGCATACAGAACCAGCTAGCTCTGAACGCGTTTAGTTGTCACTAAACCCTCTGCATTGGTTGCAAACGTTTGGGCAACGGTATAAAGGGTGTTCTCAATTCACTCCACATTTTAATCATAAATGAGAGGAAACCTTCAGGGAAACATCTGCTTCTGATAAAAACCCACGAAGTATGGTACAAAAACATCTCCATTGAAGACAAGCTGGAAGGAGAAAGAAAGTATTCCCTTAATGCTTAACACAAAATGACCTGGATATCCATGACCTCACAGTGCCTGACACTACCTTCACAAGACCATCATAATAGGAGGAAAAGATCATGACATCAAAATGAGAGAGAGACTGATTGAGTAGGGGAGGGGATAGGATGGAGAGTGGAGTTTCAAAGGGGAAAGTGGGGGGAGGGAGGGCATTGCCATGGATATTGTTTACAATCATGGATGTTATTAATAAAAAATAATTAATTTAAAGAAATTAGAAACGATGGGCTGGAGAGATGGCTTAGCAGTTAAAGCACTTCCCTGCGAAGTGTGAGGACCAACGTTCCACTGTCCAGGTCCTGCGTAAGCCAGACGCAAGGCGATACAAGTACACAAGGTCACACGTGTGCGCTCGGTAGTGCACATGTCTAGAGTTTGATTACAGTGGCTGGAGGCCCTGGGAGCCAGTTCTCTCCCTCTCTCTCTTTTTCTCTCTTTCTCTAGCTCTCTCTCACATTAAAAAAAAGAGAGAGAGAGAAAAAACAGGCTGCGGAGATAGTTCCGCAGTTAAGGCACTTGCTACAAAGCCCAACAACCTGGGCTGGATTCCCCAGTACCCACATAAGGCCAGAGGCATAAAGTGGTGCGTGTTTCTCTCTCTCTCTTTCTCAAGTAAACAAATAAATGTATTTTTTAAAAAATTAGAAATCTACCAGGACAGGATCAGGGGAATAAAGAAGTCCAGGGAATGGCATGGCTTGTATCTTTTTGCTTTTCTTTTCTTTTTGCCTGTTTTCCCTCTATCTGTATTTTGAAGCCCTAAGGCAACAGAGATCTGGAATTCAAAGCCTGCCAAGGCCAGGGGAACCATCCCGAGCCCAGCTTTTGTTTGAGGCTGGACTCCCTAGCAGGAAGGGAAACAGGCAGCTAACAGGCCTGAGCAGAGGTCTAGGATTTGCCTCAGTCTCTCACTGAACCACTGAGCTTCCCAATATAAACCTATTCTGAAGTTGAAGAACTGCAACTTTTACCTCAAATCATGTTTGTGAAAAACTATGCAGAAGTGCCTCACACACAATTAAAAACAAGGTAGCAAGAAAAGTCACCTATGGGCTTAACCAGCAGTGGATCCTGCCAGCTGACAGCAGGCCAGCCCGGGCAAATGTATCAGGTGGTTCAATGGTGGCAGGTCTGTTACGGGGAAAATCAACTGTGCACTGATTGGACTTTGGCCCACTCCATGGAAGGGGAGGCAGCCATGCCTGGTACTGAAAACCTGATCAAAAGCTCGTGGCTGGGGAGGTCATAAGCCCTAGAAGGGAAACTACTACTGTTGTAAAGAGACATTTTATGTCCACCAGCTGCCCTCTAAATGCTGATGTTATGCTCACATATTAATGCTACTCTCACTCTTGGTTAGAGAAGCTTCTCTTTTCAGATGGCAACGCCCACTGGGGTAACTCAAAGCTTTCCAAAGTGCTGAGAAGTGACAATGGAATGTTCAGCAGTAAGAAAGACGTCTCTGCCACCCGCACGACGCTCAAGGTCCACTGTGGAGAGGTGATGAAGAGTGTGGGAGCCAAAGGGAGGGAAGAGGGCTTACACGCTGTCTCCCAGACACAACGAGGCCCAGGACTCACGACCTCACGGCAGCCGATGCTTCCTACACAAGACCTGCAACAGGAGGAAACAAACAGTACCATAGAAACAGCAGAGGCTTCCTGGAAAGAAGGGATTGAGCGGAAGGGAGATGCAGGAGGAGGAAAAGGGAGGGTGGCGGGAGGGAACGTTGATCAGGACACAGTCTATATGAATGGAAGATGTCAAAAAAATTTACAAAAACAAGCTAGCACATAAGGAGATAATACAGTAAAACAAACAGCAGAAATAACAAGACACAGAACACCCGCACAGGCCTCCAGACTCCGGGATCATCTGAAACAGACTCCAGATAAAAAGGTCTTACTCTCGGAACGGAAGGTAAAATGACAGTGCTGAGAATCCCAACTTTAGGTGTTGTAGGGCTGAACTATGGCTTCCCAAAAGATCTGTTCACATTTAATTTCTGGGACCAGTGAATGTTACCTTATGTGACAAAAGAATTGAGGGTTCTGAGGGAGAAACTTACCTTGATTTTCACGGTGACCCCAACACAGTTACATGCAGCATCATGGGAGCATGCCACCGTAAGACCAGTGGGCAGAGGGGCAGCAACGCAAAGCTGAAGCAGAAAACAGGTGCCCCAAGTAAGTGCGTGTCCACAGACACCAGAAGCGAGCAAAGGCAAAATGGACTGTCCCCCAGAGCCTCTAGGAGTGTGGCCGCTGAGGTCTCCATGGTGATGAGCAAGTACATTTTTGTTATCTAAGCCATGCGATATTTGGCATTCTATTACATTAGCCTTCAAAAAACAATATAAATGATAAACCCAAAAACAGTCAAATGAAAATTTGAGAGTTAAAAATATGCTGACTAAAATGCGTAACTTAATGAATGAATTTAACTCTAGGAGAATAGACAAAGTTCAAGCGGAAATTAGAAACCAGAAGAAAAATAACTAAAAATGCAGGAATACAAAAGAACAGAAGAGCCAGGCGTGGTGACACACGCCTTTAGTCCCAGCACTCAGGAGGCAGAGGTGGGAGGATCACCATGAGTTCGAGGCCACCCTGAGACTACACAGTGAAATCCAGGTCAGCATAAGATGGAGTGAGATCCTACCTCAAAAAAACAAAAACAAAAAAGAAGGCAAAACAAGACATATTACAGGAAACAATGAGAAGTCTGACACTCATGTAATTATAGCTCACAGAACAGAGGAGAACCCACAGGCAAGGCAATGTTTGACAGGCTCATAGCTGAGAATTTTCCAAAGCCCAAGAAAGCTATCAGACTTCAGAAGGTGCCAGTGAGACAAGGAACCCCAAATCCCCAAGCAGGATACATAAAAAGAAAACTCCACCTAGGCACATTATAATGAAACTGCTAAAACAACTTACTTACTTATAAAAAGAAAATAAAGGCTATCACCAATAAATTCTCAACTTAAAAGCAGAAAGAAATAACCAGAAATATGGAAAAAGAAGATTTTTTTTTAAATTAATAAAATGATAAACTTCAAACCAACAGTGTGAAATTACATTAAAAGTGGTACTGTCAGGCTAGAGGGGTAGCTTAGCGGTTAAGGCATTTGCCTGCAAAGACAAAGGACCCAGGTTCGATTCCCCAGGACCCACATTAGCCAGATGCACAAGGGAGTGCACACATCTGGAGTTTGTTTGCAGTGGCTGGAGTCCCTGGTGAGCCGATTCTCTCTCTCAATCTCTCTTCCCCCCCCCCCCCCGTCAAATAAATAAATAATAAAGCACTTTGTAAAGTGGTATTGTCATTTGATTATAGTGCTGGTCCAGAGGCTCAGATTTCTAACACCTGGCTCCCAGCTGCTGGCTGTCTGGGAAGGTCGTGGAACCTTCAGAGGTGGAGCAGGCCTTGAGGTTTCATACACTTGCCCCCTTGCTGTACTGACTCAGGAAACCCGCCCTGTTCAACACGGGAAGCCCTCGCTCAGTTGCTTCTGCTCAGGTGTCTTGTCCCAGCAAGGAGAAGTGGCTGAGCCAGCTCCAATAAAGGAGGAAGCTGAAGCCACCAGAGCATGGACAGCCTCGCCGCCCTGGTGCAGAAGCAGGGAGTGACGGCCCCTCCCTGTCTGCATGAAGTTCTAAAGGAACAGAACCCAGGCCCTCAGCCACTGCAACGGAACTCCAGGCATGTGCACCAGCTTTAGATGGGTACTGGGGAATCGAACCTGGGTCCATTGGCTTTGTCAGGAAGTGCCTTAACCACTAAGCCCAAAGAGGCATTGTTTAAAAGCTTCGGGAAATGAAAGGCTAGGTAGCCCACTAGAGACAAATGCCATCACATTTTCTGTACTATCCAACAGGCAAGTTTTCCACATTAATATTCCAAGTCATTAAATAAATGACCTACAGGGCTAGAGAGATGGTTTGGTAGTTAAGTGCTTGCCTGTGAAGCCTAAGGACCCAGGTTCAAGGCTCAATTCCCCAGGACCACGTAAGCCAGATGCACAAGGTGGTGCATGTATCTGGAGTTCGTTTGCAATGGCTGGAGGCCCTAGTGTACCCCTTCTCCCTCCCTTCCTCCCTCCCTCCCTCTTTCTCTATCGCTCTCAAATAAATAAATATAAATTTTAAAAAAAAAGAAATGACCTACAGGGACAGTTTTCTAACCCTCCAAAGCAGTAAAAACAAATGCAAAAGCTGCAGAAGACAGGAAGCCTCGCCACCCTGAAGCAGGGCACTCCACTTTCCTTAAAAGGCCTGCTGGGTTCATTTTCAGACAGAAGTTTTTGTTTGGGCCTTGGCTTGACCCTTTCCTCTCTGAAAACAAAATTAACTGCATTCCACAGAAATTAGCACCTGCATCTACTTCATTTCCACAGAAAACTGTTTCTTTCCATTGCCCCTAACTTGATGCCTGTCTGCATGCACTGGGAGGTAGCAGACAGACCCTCTGTCACCAGCCTAGGTAAACATCGCCTAGGCAACCAAGCCCTCCAACACGGAGCCAGCACCTTCAATCTGGCTGGATCGCCAGGCACTACTGCCATCCCACCCAAGAGCTGGTAAAACAGCAACTCTGGGCTGTTCGTGTTTTGATGATGTCAGTGTTAGCAGGGCATATCCGAGAGCTTTGTGGCAAAGGCTGGACATGTTTGCAAGACCTCCAATTTCATTCAGCCTGGAGGTGGGACAGTGAAGGGGTGACAGGGAAGAGGTAGAGAGTGGACAGCTGCCCCTTAGGCTAGGTCCCCTACTCCTTTAGGACTCAGCACTGGAGATTAACGCCCTCCTCTTCCAGAATAAACATCACTGCAGTTAAGCAGTCACTGGACACGTGCTGCGTGCCAAGTGCCCCACTGAGGGCACCGCGCGCCACCTTGTGCACAGCTGCCCTTACAAGACGGCTCTGTCTTTATTTCCCAGGGGAAGGTGGGCTCAGAAAGTGTTCCATCAGCCAGGCATGGCAATTCACACCTGTAATTTCAACAGCAAGAAGGACAAGGCAGGGGGATTGACCAGACTTCCAGGACAGCTTGAGCTACTAAAGAGTGATACCTTAGCCAGGCATGGTGGCGCATGCCTTTAATCCCAGCACTCAGTTGGCAGAGGTAAAAGGATTGCCATGAGTTCGAGGCTACCCTGAGACTCTATAGTGAATTCCAGGTCAGCGTGGGCTAGAGTGAGACCCTACCTCAAAATAACAAAAAATTTTTTAAAAAGTGATACCTTGTCTCAAAAAGCTAGAATGGGGGGATGGAGAGATGGCTTAGCAGTTAAGGCACTTGTCTGCAAAGCCAAAGGATCCAGGTTCAATTCCCCAGGACCCACATAAGCCAGATATGCAAGGTGGCACATGGGACTGGAGTTTGTTTGCAGTGGTTGGAGGTCCTGATGCACCCATTCTCTCTCTCTCTCTCTCTCTCTCTCTCTCTCTCTCTCTCTCTCTCTCTCTCTCTCTTCCTCCCTCCCTCCCTTCCTCCCCCCCCATCCCTCTCAAATAAATAAGTACAGTATTAAAAAGAAAAGCTGGAAGGACAGATGGAAGCACAGAAGGACAGAAGATGAAGAGAAGGAGGTTAACTGTTCTCCTCCCTTCACCCCATGTCCACCCTGGCAATCAATTAACCAAGTTCCATGAAACACGGCTAATTAACCACTGGCTGCCTAAGAGCTTGGCTGCCACACAGTGATATACTAAGTCAAGGGGCACTAATAACACAAACAAGAGAAATAGTTACAGCCAATGCACTTTCACACCAACGTGCACTATTTATACTAAGTATATGACATTACTCCATTGGCTCCGAACAGCCACCAGCGGAGCAGGTACGGTTATGGGACCCTATTCAGCAAGGTTCAAAGAGACGTGATGCTTGCCTACCCCCATGTTCTGGGCCTGTCAATCCACAGGCACGAGGACTTCAACCCACAGCCCGACTGCTAAGCCCCCCATAGACCCCCTTTGTCTTCCTTACTGATAATGACCAGGGGCCACATGGACATTCATCATATAGGGAGCAGAGTCTAGAGAGACAGGACAAAGAAGGCTAGGTCAACGATGGCCAAGTAGCCTGAAGGTCAGTGAAAACACCGTAAGAAGAAGACTGCTCAGGGCTGAAGGAGAGCTGTGCCTGCCAGGGCCTCGCAGGGGAGGGGCAGCTGTTACACAAGGAAGAATGCCAAGGGACAAGCAACGCTGTTCGACTTTTTCCTGGGGTTAGTAACCAACACCTCGTGGCCCCAGATGAGGCATCAACCCCAGACCAAAGTAATGATGCCTCCAAAGTCCAACCGGGTGAACCAGGGGTTCACTGGGCTTACTTAGAGCTCAAGGGCAGAATTACAAAGGGCTGGGAGGGAGGTGCAGGGAGGAGTGGCTGAGAGCTCCAGCTCCGGGGAGGGTCTGATGACTCCGCCCACGGGCTCCTTCTCCGAGGGAACATCAACAGTGATAAGGCTGTGCAAGAGAAAGCGGGTGCTGAGGGATGCCAGAGAGATGGCTCAGCAGTTAAATAAAGGTGCTTGCTTGCAAAGCCTGGCCCCCGAAGTTTGATTCCCCAGAACCCATGTAAATCCAGATGCACCAAGTGGTGCATGCATCTGTAGTTCATTTGCAGCCATCTCTCTGGCCCATATTTCTTTATTTTTTCATCTTAAGTTTTTAAAAATATTTTATTTGAGAGAGAGATTGAAAGAAGAGGCATGCCAGGGCCTCTAGCCACTACAAACGAATTCCAGAGGTATGTGCCACCTTGTACATCTGTTTTACATGGGTACCAGGGAATCAAACCTGGGTCCTTAGGCTGTACAGGCAAGCACCTTAAACACTAAGTCATCTCTCCAGCCCTTTTTTTTTCTTTATTGAGGTAGCATTTCATTCTAGCCCAGGGTGACCTGGAACTCACTAGGTAGTCTCAGGGTGGCCTTGAACTCACTGTAATTCTTCTACCTACCTCTATCTCCCAAGTGCTAGGATTAAAGGTGTATGCCACCACACTCAGCTTCAACCCTCATTTTTATTTTATAAAAATATTTTTATCTATTTATTTGCAAGGAAATGATAATAGGTGTGGCAGGGTCTCTAGTGGCTACAAATAATGATCTCTAGACACATGTGTCATTTTGTGCATATAGCTTTATGTGGGTACTTGGGAATAGAACATGCGTGGGTGGGCCTTGCAAGCATCTTTAACTGCTGAGCCAACCCTGCAGCCCATATTTCATATTTCTAAAGATTGTTCATGTGGAAGTATAGCCTCTTAGATGCAAGGAGAGCATATCTTCGGGTTTACTACCACCTAACTTTGGAAGTACACCCTTCGACAACAACTTTCTCTCCTCATACAGTGTCACCCTCTGTTGCTGTTCTCTCATAGAAGGAGCCAGCGTGGAGAGTCACCTCCAACACTTCCCCCAAGACAGAGTGCTTGCAGTTCACCCCGGCTGTGATCTCTCTCCCTTCCCCCCACCCCCACTTTCTCCAGGCTCTTGTTCTTAGCTCTTATTCTTACTGAGTCCTCTTTCTAAAAAATGCTTACCCACTTCTCTTCCTGGAGAGACAGTCCAGGAAGAAAAATAACTTTTTCTCCCCACAACCCCCATGAGTTCCTTAGTGGGATACACCGCAAAACAAATAACAGATTAAAAGCAAACTTACAACATGTGCAATGCATAGCAAACAGAAAACTCAATGCAAAACAACGCAAAGGGACGGCCGTGGCTAGCATCCAGCGCCTTACACAGCATTCTCCAAAGAATAATAAACTCACAGAGACAAGACAGGATGAAGGACTGCAGCTTCCAGCTTCCAGGGGGAGACCAGGAAGGTAAATCTATGGGAGGAAACCAGTGGAATGAGATTTATTTGCAGGTTCCTCTGGTCTCTGTACTAACAAGAGTCCAGGGCCATCTCCAGTCACAGAGAAGTTATGTGCTGTCCTTAGCAGCATGGGGGACACAGGACTTTCCCTCCCTCTGAGGCTTACTAGCCCCCTTCAGTTCAAAGCGCAGAATTTATGTCAAGACATGCTTGGGGATGACCTGTGCTGGATTCCTTCATGACCACGTCTGTTTCCTTGACCTGTCTTTATCTCACAGCTTGCAGGACAGGATGGTCTCTGCTTATTTCCGGAATGTTCTTAGGAGTGCTGAGGGTTCTGGCAGCTTCTGACTCTCATCCCAGGCTGTGGAGGAGCCATTTTTGCCAAAGTGATAAAAGCCCTCGCCTGCACCTCTGTCTCTTTTAAGAGCAACCATGCAGAGCTACCCAGCAGTTTCTCACAAAGCAGTCTGGAAAGCCATGTGTGGTACCTGAGGGTCACCAGGCCGCAGTGCACACAGCTACACAGGGCTCGCTCAGGCCTGCCTTCTCCCGAACTCCTGGAGCCCCACGGTGAAGTTGCACAAAAATGATGTATCTATCTATCTTTTTAGAAATGTGTTTATCTACTTGAGAGACAGACAGAGTGAGTGAGTATGGACACGCCAGGGCCTCCTGTCACTGGAAGTAAGCTCCAGACACACGCGCCGCTTTATGCATCTGGCTTTATGTGAGTACCGGGAATCAAATCCAGGCCGTCAGACTTTGCAAGCTATTTCTCCAGCCCCCAACTATTGTTTTTTTTTTTTTTTTTTTTAGTTTTTCAGAGTAGGGTCTCACTCTGGTCCAGGCTGACCTGGAGTTAACTCTGTAGTCTCAGGGTGGCCTTGAATTCACGGCGATCCTCCTACCTCTGCCTCCCGAGTGCTGGGATTAAAGGCGTGCGCCACCACGCACGGCTCCAAATATTTTTTAATTATTAGTTTATTTTTTATTATCATACAAAGAATTAAGTTCATTGTGCTATATTTCAAAGAAATTTTGGGGCTTTTCTGTTTCTCTTCTCTTTTATTTTATTACTGAGAACAAATCACCCCTGCCATTATCTTCAAATCTTCATTTCTGCTCTCTTTCAAACCTAACTGGGAAATGGTATGTGTTGCTTCAACAAACAATGCTCACATCCAGATAACTCAGCAGAAATGAGCCAAGCCACCTGCCTCTGAAGACAGGTCCAAAGAAAAACACGTAGGAACCCTGCTTTAAGAATACAGACCAGGGCTGGAGAGATGGCTTAGCTGTTAAGCGCTTGCCTGTGAAGCCTAAGGACCCCGGCCCCACATAAGCCTGGTGTACCCATCGCCCCTCTGTCTTCTGCCTCTTTCTCTCTCTGTTGCTCTCAAAAATAGAAATAAAAATAAAATACAGATCAGACGGGCATGGAGGTGCACACCTTTAATCCCTGAACTCAGGAGGCGGAGGCAGGAGGCTAGAGAGAGACCGTACCTCATGAGACCAAATAGAATGCAGACAAGGGATGCACAGCACAGCCCGCAGGCTTTGGTGGGAGGCCGGGCATCTCAGCCTGAGTCTCTACTCCCTCACGACGGAGTGACCTTGGACAGCTCGCAGGGGCAAGACCAGCAACACAACATGTAGCACTCTTTGTGAAATAAAAATGCAAGTCCCTTTGTCCAAAGTTATAAAGAACTGGGGCTGAGAAGATGCCTTAGTGGGTAAGAGCACGTGAGGCAAGCTTGAGGGCCTGAGGGCAACTGAAACCACCTGAACTCAATTTTTTTTTAAAAAAATGTTTTTATATATTTACTTGCAAGCAGAGAGAGACGGAGAGGAGAGAGACAGGGAGATAGAGAATGGGCACACGAGGGGCCCCAGCCTCTGCAATGCACTCCAGATGTATGCACCGCTGTGCATCTGACTTTATGCAGGTACTAGGGAATTGAACTCAGGTCATTAGGCTTTGCAGGCAAATGCCTTAGCCACTGAGCTATCTCTACAGCCTGTGAATTCTTCGGCATCCAACGACCATGCACATCCATAACCCTAATCCTGTGGGAAGCAGGGGCTGTGTAGCATCGCTGGGGCTCATAAAAAACACAGCTATAAGTTCACTGAAAGACCGTCTCAAAGAAACCCTGCTGAGCAATGGAGGAAGGACGCCATCTCTCTCCTCTGGCCTCTACACACCGTGAGCACATCTGCACATACACATGCATGTACGTGTGTGGACACACATGCATGCAAACAGAAAATTCTGAAAGGTGTTAAAGTTATGAAGGTTTTACAAATGGTAATTACAAAATGTTAAGTAAGCCCAGTGTGAGTCCAAGGAAGTGTACGGGTTGCCGTGAGAGCATGAGGCCATCCCTTTACCCACCTCCCTTGCCTCAATCTCCTTTGCTGTCATGTGGATGCAAAAACACCACCGTCCTGCTGGGTGTGGAGGCACAGGCCTGTAATCGCAGCCCTCAGAGGCAGAGGTAGGAGGATTGCCATGAGTTTGCGAGGCCACCCTGAGACTACATAGTGAATTCCATGTTGGTTTGGACTAGAGTTAAGACCCTACCTCTAAAAAAAATGTTTAAAAAATGATCCCCTTGGTAGGATGCTGTAAGAATTAGTTCTGAAACCTTAGAAGTCACTTCTAAGACCCCCAGAGGGCGGGTGCAGCTCAGTGGTGACGCACTAGCCCGTCATGCACAAAGTGCATGGTTTGCTCCCCAACACTGGTGCCGCCTGGTACATGCCAAAATATGTTAACTTGGGAAAGTATTAGTTTTTGAAAGTCAAGCCATGAGACCGAATAACTAAGGCATTAATATTCAATTACAAAATAATTCTTTACTTTACCAAGGGATTAGTCACAAGATCCTTTAAGTAGCAAACTTCTTATTTAATTTTCATTTTAATTTACAAAAGACCGGAGCCTGCACTTCTTACTAAGAAGAATGTATTAGATCAAACACTGTGTGTGAACTTCAAAGTGAAAGACATGCTGATTTACAGTCGATGAGGAACGTCCATGTCTCCATTCACACCCGTCAGCCACTGTCTAGGGAGGGTCGTGTCTGGGACAGGCTGGCGTTTACAGCCTAGCTTGTAGAACTGTCCAGAACGGAACTGAGCTCTCTGCTTTGGATTCCCCAATGCTCTGGCCTCAAACAATTCGCTAAGCCTGTATGTCCTCATTAATATTCCAAGTTCACAGGAAGGTTGAAAGCAGATTCACGAGATTCTTCTCAACTGCTCGAATGATATATATGCTCCGCGGACAGCTTGGCCCACATGACGAACAGCTGTCTTGTGAGTCAGGCGAGGGAACCAGCACAAGTCAGTACTGGGAAATGAGCAGCAGGCATTGAAGCCCAGTGGATCAACGTGCCTTCTGCACAAACCCCTGCTTAGGGTCACCTAAGCATTAGCCACCAAGAACCAATAGATACAAAAGATGACTTCCAAATTTGGGATTGCCCTCAATGACATTTTCACCATATGTATTAATAACTTTTTTTTTAATTTTTATTTATTTATTTGAGAGCGACAGACACAGAGAGAAAGACAGATAGAGGGAGAGAGAGAGGGAATGGGCGCGCCAGGGCTTCCATCCTCTGCAAACGAACTCCAGACGCGTGCGCCCCCTTGTGCATGTGGCTAACGAGGGACCTGGGGAAGCGAGCCTCGAACCGGGGTCCTTAGGCTTCACAGGCAAGCGCTTAACCGCTAAGCCATCTCTCCAGCCCTGTATTAATAACTTTTACATGCCAAGAATATTTCACTTTCATTAGCACAGTCAGATTGTCTATTTGCTTGTCCTTATTTTCCAGGTGAAACGATCTCAATGAAGTGTGGTCAACGGTGGTGGGCTGAGACAGTGCAAAACACCATCCCAGCTCTTTGCTTCCGAGGAACACGTGCCTTCAACACGCCACGCCGCACCACAGCAGGAGAGAGAGCCAGAGTCAGGTTCTAATTTACAGCTTTCTGCTGAAATCATGAGAGCCGCCAACACTGTCCACAGAAATAGGAAAACAACAGGACAGGATATTCCACTCTCTGATGCAATGTCTCTCCACATTTAGTCCTGTGTTTAAGATGGCTCAAAGGTGTTCCATTACCTGTGAGGCCAAGTCCAAACCACTTAGCGCCTGCCCCCCTCACATCCTCACACACACTCACATACACACACACACACATACACACACACTCACACATACACACAGTCATACACACACACACTCACATCTGGATACACACAAGCCTTGGAACCCAGACTAAACAACCATACCCATCATTTTCCACAAATGCCACATTTCCAAGCCAGAGCCTGAAAAGACCTGAGCAACTGGGTCAAAGCCAATAAGGAGCTGAATATACAGGCCTGGTGGCCGTGCCTTTCAATACAGCACTAGGAAGGCTGAGGTAGGAGGGCAGCTGTGAGTTCAAGGCAAGCCTCGGCTACACAGTGAGTTCCAGGTAAGCCTGGGTTACAGTGAGACCCTTCCTCAAAAAGGAGGGAATGAAGGAAGGAAGGTGGGGAGGGAGAAAAGAGGGAAAGGAAAAGGAAAGGAAGGGGAGGGAGGAAGAGAAGGAAGTTAGGAGAGAGCCTTGGAAAGAAGGGATCCTCCGTGCCTGTGTAATCTAAAGCTAATTCCACGTACGACAGGAGCCAGGGAGCGATGGAGAGGGACTGACAATGTTCTCGGCAGCTTTCAAACATCCTGAGCTCACTGTGCTGGAGCCGACACAGGAGTGCCGGGCTAGAAGAGGAAGGGGTAGCGAGGCCAGCACCGAGCACCGCACGGAAATCCCGGGCTGGTTCCTTTCCTTGTTGCTGGGACCAGCTGGAAGAGTTATCAGAGGGCTGGAGAGGTGGCTCAGTGGTTAAAGGAGCTTTCTTGCAAAGCCTGGCGGCCAGGGTTTGCCTCCCCGGCACCCATGTACAGCCAGAAGGGCAGAGTGGCAGATACATCTGGAATTCATTTGCAGGATAAGAGGCCCTGTGTACCATTCTCTTCCTCCCTCTCCCCTCCCCACAAAATAAATAAGCAAAAATATTTTTTAAAAGAATTAAAAGGAGGGTACTTAATAGGTTGGTATTGTATATATGTAAGTAGAATGATTGAGATGGGGAGGGGATATGATGGAGAATGAAATTTCAAAGGGGAAAGCGGGCGGAGGGAGGGAGGGTATTACCATGGAATTTTTTTTATAATCATGGAAAATGTTAATAAAAATTGAGAAAAAATTGGGATATGGAGCTAAATAGAGAGTTTTCAAAGGAAGAAATACGGATGGCGTATAAACATCTAAAAAAATGTTCTATGTCCCTAGACATCAGGGAAATGCAGATTAAAACTACATTGAGATTCCATCTCACTCCTGTCAGATTGGCTACCATCATGACAACAAATGATCATAAATGTTGGCGGGGATTTGGATAAGAGGAACCCTTCTACACTGCTGGTGGGAATGCAATCTGGTCCAGCCATTGTGGAAATCAGTGTGGAGGGTCCAAAACAGCTAAAGATTGACCTACCATATGACCCAGCTATAGCACTCCTAGGCATATATCCTAAGGACTCATGTCATTTCCTTAGAAGTACATGCTCAGCCATGTTTATTGCTGCTCAATTTATAATAGCTGGGACATGGAACCAGCCTAGATGTCCCTCAACTGATGAGTGGATAATGAAGATATGGCACATTTATACAAATGGAATTCTAGTCAGCGGTAAAGAAAAATGAAGTTATGAAATTTGCAGAAAAATGGATGGATCTGGAAAGGATTATACAAAGTGAGGTAACCCAGGCCCAGAAAGCCAAGCGCCACATGTTCTCTCTCATATGTGGATCCTAGCTACAGATGATTGGGCTTCTGTGTGAGAAGGAAAAAAACTCAGTAGCAGAGGCCAGTAAGCTAAAAAAGTGATACAAAGGGAAGAGAAGGGAAGGGAGGAGGGTACTTAATAGGTATTATATATATAATAGGTATTGTATATATGTAAGTAGAAGAATAGAGTAATGGGGGTGAAAAGGCCCAAAGTGAGGTCAGAGGAGGAGATTGAGTAAAGGAAAGATGGAGGGAGAGCTAATCAAAATCTGAGAGGATATAAATAAATCAAATGGAATCCTTCAGTTTTGGACAATGGAACACTCAGGAGCTATAGATCATTGCTAGAAAATTTTCAATGCCAGGGATGGGATACCTTCCAGTGAGTTGTTGGCCAGGGAGGTCCCTGATGCCCCAAAAACATTACAGGCCATTGCTGAGGCCCTTGGTTTCCCACCAGGAATCAATGGTAAGACCCTATTGCTGACGACTCCACATACTTGGGCTGCAAGGCCACTGAGAAATCCTGCTGGAACTGAGCTGATAACCTCCTCCATGCAGACCAGCTGACAGAAAGCTGGAAGAAGCCATTCTAGGGCTGGAGAGATGGCTTAGCAGTTAAGGCACTTGCTTGTGAAGCCTAAGGACCCAGGTTCAATTCTCCAGGTCCCATGTAAGCCACATGCACAAGGTGGTGCATGCATCTGGAGTTTGTTTGCAGTGGCTAGAGGCCCTGGCATACCCATTTTCTCTCCCCCCCCCTTCCCTTCCTCTCTCTCTGTCACTAATAAAAATAAATAAATAAATAAATAAATAAATAAATAAATAAAAATTTTTTTAAAGCCATTCTACATGAAGTTCAATGGGAGAAAGATACACCACCAGTAAAGATACTCAACAGTGGACACTGCAAGCCTTATAATTGGCCAGATAGGCCAAATGAGCCAACAGGTGCAATAGTGGCACATCTGTCATGGTGGAAACCAACTGCCCTCCAATTGGACTGGAGGCCCGCTCCAAGGGAGTGAATACATCCCTGATACTGAAAACTTAAAACAGGGGTAGTCATGAGCCCTAGAGTTGTAACATCTGCTGATGTCTGGAAAAATGTATATACTATGCTTATCAAACTGCCCAGTAAGCACTTCTCTTAATATTCATACCCTTATATTAATGCTACTCTCACTTTGGATAGAGAATCTTCTCTTTTCAGATGGCAGTGACCTTGGGACAACTCAGAAGGTATCATGGTGCTGGAAAGAAGCAACTAGAGTACTGAGTAACATCTCGATCACACCTTCCAAGGTTCAGGGTCTAATGCCAGAGAAGTGGTGGAAAGAATGTAAGAGCCAAAGGAAGGGTTGGACTCCTTACAACGTGCTCCCTCCAGACAAAAAAATTGGCCTTGATATCCATGACCTCATAGTAACTGACACTACCTACACAAGACCATCATAAGAAGAGGGAAGGATCATGGCATCAAAATAGAGGAGAGACTTATTGAGATGGGAGAGGATATGATGGAGAATGGACTTTCAAAGGAGAAAGGGGGGTAGGGAGGATATTACCATGGGATATTTTTTATAATTATGGAAAATGTTTAATAAAATTGAGAAAAAAAGAATTAGAAGAAAAAGAAACACTATGGCAGTCTCCTAGGGTGTTAGTGTCGTTTGAGGGATGAACTGTCTTCTCCAAACACGAAGAAAGGCAGGATCCGGGAGGCCAGCAAGGCCACACTCCAGACTGTGGAATAGGTGTGAGAGAGGACATGTCCGCCAGCATCTGGAACGCGGGCCAGTCATTGAATGGAGGCAAATGACCCACGTTTCCCAGAGAATTCCAAATGGAGTGGGGCCAGGGAGCGGCGCGCCTGTTGAGAGTGCTCAAGACCTTCCGCCCCAGGCCGAGAGGATTCCCCAAGGCATGTGGATTGAGAGGGCGCGACGGGCATTGACAAAACAGGGCTGCACAGAAAGGGACCACACAGGGGAAGGGCAGAAACAGGAGAAAGCAAAGGAGAAGGTGACAGCAACACAAGCTGATGAGATTATCACAGCGGCCTCCAACCCTTTTTTGTTACTCATTACAATCTCCAACAAGGCTATGAATCAGCAACATGAAGAAAAAGCTGTCATCTTTCACCAGTCTCTTCTCGCCCCATTCCTAATCCCCAGATAATGATTTTTAAATATGAGACCGACTTCGGCCAATAATTAAAATAAGGAACTCTAGCCTAAAAGCAGTTGCTTTTATGACCAACGCTAGAAAAGAATTACTACCGCGGCTCTTTCCTGCACGGCCCCCTCCCTCTTTTCTCCATTAGCTACGAGAAATTGGGGGGTGTGTAGAATGGGGAAGGACTTGACATGCAATCAGCAGAAACTAAATTCCTGGGCTTCTGGTCATCACAGACTGATTTCCCATAATCAGATGAAGGGTTAATTTCTGTCCCAGCCCTGAGAGCCTCAGTCTCAGAGAGGGCCAGACTTGAGGAGAGCACTGGAGGAAGACATGAGGTAGGTACAGTGTCTAACAGTAATTGAATCGAACTAGGCTGCAATTTCTAAATAGACCTAAATCTCCTATAAAATTATGGGTTCAAATCCCTTCTCTGCACCTTCTGCAGCTCCACGGCCATCTCCTGAGCTGGATGTGGTATGTTGAGGCTGACCCCGTGCAATCCAGAAATGAGCAGCAGCTGCCCCTCCTTGGGACACTGAGCAGCGAGATGAGATGACACTTGGCAAATGGACAATCTGTCCTTATAATCAGAGGTTTGCTCATAGTTAAAACAACAGCAACAGTGGGCTGGAGAGATGGCTTAGCAGTTAAGACACTTGCTTGTGAAGCCTACGGACCCAGGTTCAATTCTCCAGGTCCCAGATAAGCCAGATGCACATGGTGGCACATGTGTATAGAGTTCATCTGCAGTGGCTAGAGGCCCTGATGCACCCATTCTCTCTCTCTTTCTCTCCCTGTTTCTCTCTCTCTGTCTGTCTGTCTCTCTCTCTCTCTCTCTCTCTCTCTCTCTCTCTCTCTGTCTCAAATAAAAATAAATAAGAAAAATAAATTTTTTTAATTTTTTGTTTATTTTCATTTATTTATTTGAGAGTGACAGTCAGAGAGAAAGAGGCAGAGAGAGAGAGAGAATGGGCGCGCCAGGGCCTCTAGCCGATGCAAACGAACTCCAGACGCGTGCGCCCCCTTGTGCATCTGGCTAACGTGGGTCCTGGGGAATCAAGCCTCAAACTGGGGTCCTTAGGCTTCGTAGGCAAGCGCTCAACCGCTAAGCCATCTCTCCAGCCTAGAAATAAAATTTTTAAAACAACACTCACCCATGCTCTGCTCATGAAAGCAACACTAGTTAAATCCAGTGGGCCAGAAAAGCTGGAAAGACATGAAAGTGGGAGAGGGTCTAGTTGGGAGGGGAAGGAGTTAACAAGAGTGGGAGGGGGGACAAGAAAAGGGGATGGGGGAAGAATGTAGAGAGGGCACTACACATTGTAAACACGTAAAAAATTAACAAAAATAATTTTTAAAAGCTTGCTAGTACTCTATGACCTAGAAAAAGTTGTTGAACCAGGACGTAAACATATCACAGAAGTGGAATCAAGTCAGAGCTGCATGCACAAACCAATTTGCTCTAAGCCCCATAGAACACCTGTCTCTTAGCAAGTAGCTGATTTACATGCACACAAGTACACACTGAGAAATAAACAATGGGCACAGAGGACCCCTAGACACCTCCCCTGCACTCAGGTGGATCGAGGGCAGCAGCCAGATTGCTCCCACCCACTGGCGCAGTGCCCTGCCTCCTGCAGCGGATGGTGTCTGCCTCTACTCAGAGCCCCAGGAGTTCACACTACCACCCTGAGACCAAAGAGTTCAGCCAGCACACCCTGTAAAGAACAGCCCCAGGGGAGAATTCACATCTGTGTAACATCTGGAGGGATTTGGACCAGGACCCCACTTAGGGTGAGATCTCATCAAAGGCTCACAGATGCGCCTGGGTCAGACTCTCCTGACTTGCTTATCTTTGGCCTGTCCTGAGCTGGTGGCCCTCCACTCCCCAGCCACCCAGCAGGCACTACCCATATGTGGACACTGGGCATCATATCACATCACAGTTTTAATCTAATTTCATTTTTGATTTATAGTCCTTCATTTATTTTTTTAATTTATTACTTAATTTATATTTGAAAACAAAATGGCCCATTTGCTTATTGGAAATTATTTCAACACAAGTGAAGCAAGACACGTAGGGATCTACTTCTCCACATGAGTGAAATACAAATACAGGTCAGTACCTCTAAGAGAAATTCAGCATAACTTGGGATATGTTGTTGTTGTAAAATATTCACTAAGTCTTCAAATATCCTTAAGCAAAAAGGATGTAAATATTTCATGGATAATTTAAAATGATTATGTGTTGAAGTGAAAACATTTTGGATAGGCTGTTATATAAAATATATTATTAAAGTAAATTCTGCATCCTACTTCTCCTTCTCCTCATTCTTCTTTTATCTTTTTTCAAAATTTATTTATTTGAGAGCAACAGACAGAGAAGTAGGCAGAGAGAGAGAGAGAGAATGGGCACACCAGGGGCTCCAGCCACTGCAAACGAACTCCAGACATGTGCGCCCCCTTATGCATTTGCTAACATGGGTCCTGGGGAATCGAGCTTCGAACCAGAGTCCTTAGACTTCACAGGCAAGTACTTAACCGCTAAGCCATCTCTCCAGCCCTCATTCTTCTTTTAATGTGGTTCTTAGAGAATGTACAAGTAGCACCAGGTACAGTCTATGACCCTAGCAATCAAGAGGCTTAGATAGGAGCATCACTGCTTGAGGCTAGCCTGAATTACAGTAGTAAGACCCTATGCAAAAGTAAGAGGAAAGAGAGGAGAGAGAAGAGGAAGGGAGGGAACAAAGGAGGAAAAGAAGAGAGAATCATATCTACATAGCTCCTAAATGGTCACATACACTTCTGATGGTGAGCTCCACCACCAAGACTCACCCGGGGTATGACGCTACCCCGCACACATGCTCAGCGCTGCAATGGGCTTCGAGCCAGGCTCGGTCTGACACTGCACCTCCCGGGCTTTCTACTGCCCACACCCTACAGAGAGCGACAGCGGCTTCCCAAACATTCTCCCTGGTAGATTAGGAAAACTCTTCCAAGACAGGTTTCACTTCTCTTTCTTTAAAGCCTACTGTTGGGGTCAAACCTGCCCCAAACAAGACACCAGTAATCACAGTCCTGCTCCCGTCAGGCGCAAACCCTGCCTGTGCAGAGGAGAGGAACATTTGTGTTTTCCAGTCCTTGACATAAAAGATGAGCTCCAGCATGAGGGTCGAGTCCCAGACTCGGACTCACTCCCGACTCGGGACACGCACACGTCACTTGCAGTTCCCGTGTGCTCACAGCGAGTTGCTGAACCACTGCCCTTTCATACCTGACCCAAACCACGCTCGTGTGTGTGCGTGGGGTGGGCATGGTGTGCCTGCACATGTGTATTGGAGGCCAGGTCTCTTGTTCCCCACTCCCTTAGTCAGGGGAGCTGAACACACAAGTTTCTAAGAAATTCTTCTGCCTCCGCCTCCCATGCTTCATGGGATTCTGGGACTGCGGAAGCCCGTCGCAGCTTTTATGTGAGGTCTAGGGATCTAAACTCAGGTAGTCACGCTTGTGCAGTTAAAGCTTAATCCACTGAGTCACCCCCAAGCACCCACCTTGTTTGTTGAGACAAGGGCTTGCACTGAACCTGCAGCTCACCAGTTCCCCTTGAGTAGCCAGCACGCCCTGTGGGAGCCCTGCCTTGGCCTCCCCAGGCCTAAGACTAAGGCAGGGACTCCACTTCCAGCTCCTAGCTGGGTGCTGGGGATGTGAACTCAGGGCCTCACGATTGCACGGCAAGCACCTTTCCCCACAGCCATCCTCCCTGTCCCCAAAGACATTCTTCACTAACAAATTCACTAAGAAAAACAACAGCCTTTGAAACTAAAACGTCTTTTCCAGAAAAAGACTTGAGATGCAACAGTTTTCAAATCTGAGTAAACATTAAGATTTCAGCAAGTATGGATGCATATTTATTTATTACAGGCATAGAGTTTGTGGTTTTTTTCACAAACAGAATAACTTCAGCTAGGGCTCCTTTTCCTACCCACCCCCAGCAGTCTTTTTAGGGGTTAACATCTCCTCACTTTCCCAAGTACCAGATGTGTGGGCCTCCCCTCCGCCACATCACACAGGAAATGAAAGAGTGCCTGGAGATATGGTATGTGGGGCAAAGGGGCTCTCAAAGAATGTTACCTACCCCCACAGGCTGCTGTTTATTGAAGTCTCTTGAGATCATAGACTGTTTCTGACTTAAGCACTTGCAATCTGTTCAAAATCCCAAGCAGAGCCCCCCTCTCTGCTGCTGAACTGAGGCAGCTCCAGAACAGGAAGCGCTCCCCAAATCCCTTCAGCTCACCCACCCTTCAGAGAGCTGCTAACAAGGAGAGGGATTAACCAGCCCCAGGTCTTCCCTGCCCTCTCCCTCTCCCGGTGGAGGTGTTAATTGGCAGTAAAGGATCTAAGAGCTGCACCTCCGAACAGCGAGGAGCAACAGGCCCCTTAATGCACAGCCTGAATAGCGAGCCCCGAACAACCAGCAGCAAGCGAAGAGCAGCTTTCAGAAATGGGGTCCTGGAAGCACTTGTAAACCTCTCTCTCCAGTTAAAGAAATGCCTCTCTCCACTTCTCCCTAAAACCGGCAAACAAAGAGGACTCTTCCAGTGCCCAGATGCATGCATTCTCAGAAGCAGCTAGCCGCTTGGAGAGACTTCAGAACTGGGGGGTTCAAGAGCAGACTTCCTCTATTCTCACATCTAAACCCCTTCTTACTACCCAGGTTCCAAGGTGCATGTCTCCACTCCGGCGGTTATTATTATTAATAATGTAAATAGTGAAGTGGCCATCCCCGCTTCATACGTGTGCAGCACACAGATATGCAGTGTAGTCACGAGATTCTCTCTTTTCGTTTGCCCACACCTAGGGAGGACTGAAGAGAGAAAGAGTCTGAAGATCATACAATTTCTGGACCTCTAAGAAAATGAATATGATGTAGTAAGTACAAAAGTGCTGGTGCCTCTGCCCCGAGCCTTAGAGGGGCCCTGACAATCTTATACCATCCTCTCCCTCATTCTTACCCTCTCCCTCAGTCCTACCCTACTCTCCCTGACACATGGGGGTGGGGGCCCATGTCTATTCACCCTTAGGCACAGAATGGAAACTCCCTCCTCACAGAGTCTCTCTGGTTCCTCTAACTCATTTAGTTCACCTATCCCAAAGGAAGACTTGAGGGGCTTGGGAGATGGCTTAGTGGATAAAGGTACTTGTTTGAAAAGCCTGTCAGCCCAGGTTCAATTCCCCAGTGCCTATGTAAAGCCAAAAGTGGTACATGCCTCTGGTGTTTGTTTGCAGTGGCAAGATAACCTGGCATGCCACACCACACACACAACGCAAATAAAAAAAAAAAAAAATTTAATTAAAAAAACCTTTAAAAATGTGCAAAGATGGGGAAAGGGCCCAGGGGTTAGAGGTACTTGCTAACAAAGCTTACTGGTCCAAGTTCAGTTCCTCAGTGCCCACATAAAGTGGTGTGTGTATTTGGTGTTCATCTGCAGTGGCAAGAGGCCCTGAGGCACCCACATTTACTCACTCTGTTTCTCCTTTAAATAATCTTGGTTTAAAATATGCAAAGTGGTCCTCACCAGGCAGATATAAGGAAACTGCCCAGAGTGAGTATCCGCCAGGGTAGAAGATGGTCAAATAAAACATTCACTTCCCCCAACGCGACCGCCTGGGGTCAACCTCAGCACCTCGGCCGAGATTCAGCGTCTTCACCTGAGCGGCTTCCTCAGCCCCGGGCCGGCCGGGACACCTGGCCGTGCCACAAACGGTAACGACCAGTGCCACGGTCTCCTTCCAGGGACAGCACCGCTTCCACACCAGCCACTTGCTCCCCACGGCACAGCCACGCGCAGGGCAACATCAGCGGCTCGCTGGCCCTCAGACACTCCTGAGACCGTTTGTCTGTTTCTTTCTTTCTTTTCTTTTCTCTCTCTACACGTGTGTGTGACATGTGTGCGCACGCATGCATATTCATGTGTGTCTGGTTGCACTGTGTGGTGAATACATGTGCACAAGTGTGTGCATGTGTGTGAGGAGAGAGGACAACCTTGGTGGCATCCTCAAGGACACCATCCATCATTTTATGAGACAAGGTCCTTCATGGGCCTTAGTCCAGACTAGCCAGCAGCAAGCCCAGGGACCCTCTTGTCTCTACCTCCCCAGGGCACACGATCATTCCTAGCATTTCTATGTGGGTACCATAGATCAAACTCAGGTCCTCAAGCACTTCACCAACTCAGAGATCTCTCCAGGCCTGGTTTTTGGTTTGGTTTTTTTTTTTTTTGTATATTTTTGTTTGCTTCTGTTAAGCATGGTTACCAAAATGATCATGAGTGAAGTTAAGCAGCTCCTCTACAGCCCATTTTTTTCTTCCTTCCACTCCCACCAGACCTCAAACTGGCTGCCGATTTGCTAGGCGGAGCAATAATAGACCAAGAAAGATGCTGAAGGCATTTTCAAGACCAAAGTGAGTGATGAACCATCCGTTGCTTGCTCTACATGAGGATACAACAACCACACTACATCCACGAACAGTTATGCTGCCTACACAAGGTAGGTTTTGCTCATCCCGTAACTGGCATCTCAGGAAAATTTAGTGACACCATCTATGAATTCAGCAGCACGTACTGAAAGACAGGCTAGTTCTTAGGGAGTAAGGCAGACCTTTCTCAGCTGAGACCCAGCTTAGACACTAAATCACTTCACCTTACAGCCCACCCAATGCTCTAGCTTTCACACCTTTCATTGCTTTCATTTCATAACTATTTACCCCCTAATGAGTCTGTAGTCCTTCAGAGGGCAAAAATAGTGGCTGGTTGTCCCCTCCACTATGAGTTCAGAATCGGGCAGACAGGGCTGGCATGCAACAGGTCATTGACCAACCAGGATAGGTCCTGTTGCTACAGCGACAGGAGATGAACCACTGGAGGCCAGAGGAGGCCTTTCACAGCGGATATAATGCAGAGATAGGTGCTAAAAGAGAAGCAGAACTTCTGTCAGTGGAGACAGGGTGAGCACAGGATTTCCTGCAGGGAAAGGCGTGTACAACAATACAACAGCTAGTGGCTCCAGGATGACAGGGAACATAGTTTCTTCATTCTTCACCACCATTCCACAGATACAGAAATTGTGACAAAGATCTCACAGCTGGAACAGGCTAGTCCAGCCTCAGAGAAGCTGAAGCACACTGGGTAAGTGTGGAGGCCATGGGAAAGTAGGGATGGGGGTGAAACCTGATATGTAGACATGAACCAGAGCCCGAAAGAATTTAGATGCCATACTAAACAGGATTATCACACAGCGCTCAGAGAGCCAAGATAAGCATTTAAACCTACACATGACTCAAAGAGCCAAAGTCTCTGGGAGTGACAAGGAAAGTTAAATGGGCAAAAATAGGAAAAGTTTCAAGAAAAGGAGGCTGTTCAAAGGACAGATCAAACATGGGGTTCTAGAATAAGGATGGAGAAGAAAGGGCAGATCCAAGACACAACTGAAGCTGCATAGTGAAGGGCTCAGTCTAAGCTCAGAGAGGAAGAACACATGAGAAGATGCTAAGTTTGGACCTTGACATCACCAAACACCCAGTTTCCTACCAATTGCATATATGTATGAGGACATGTGACAAGAAAAGATAATGGCAGGCATCTGCCAAGGCCCAGGAGACACTGCAGAGGAAGTGGCCATTTTAACATGAGTACTGCTCTCACTACTAGCCTGACACCTAGCTCCAGGAAGATAGACAGACACTGTGGTTACTCAAAGTTCATCAAAGCAGAAATCCAGAGGCTGCTGAGAGCTCACCATTAAATCAGACTTCCAGCATGCCTGGCAAGGCTCAGGAAGTATTGTGGAAGAGAGGGGTGGAAAGACTGAGAGCCACTGTGTGGGTAAGAATATCCCGAGGCATTTCCCCACCACACACAAACACACACACACAGAGACAGACAGAGAGAGAGAGAGAGGGAGAGAGGGGGGGGGTTAATAAAGAGACAGACAGAGAGACTGAGACTGACTGGTGCATTCATGGCCCAGCAGTGAATACCAACAACCCCAGAGGAGGGCCCTCAGTGGAATGGGGGCAGGGCAAAGGGAATTGAAGAGTATAACCTTTAAAAAATTTAAAATCAAGTAATAAAAAATAGCTCAGTTGGGCTGGAGAGATGGCTTAGCGGTTAAGCGCTTGCCTGTGAAGCCTAAGGACCCCGGTTCGAGGCTCGGTTCCCCAGGTCCCACGTTAGCCAGATGCACAAGGGGGCGCTCGCGTCTGGAGTTCGTTTGCAGAGGCTGGAAGCCCTGGCGCGCCCATTCTCTCTCTCTCCCTCTATCTGTCTTTCTCTCTGTGTCTGTCGCTCTCAAATAAATAAATAAAAATTAAAAAAAATAGCTCAGTCATATATCTATGCTTTTTTTGTTAACAAACAATGTCATGTTCACAAGTCTCACACAACTAGCAAAGCATAACCTTCATGGAAGAATTAACTCACAAGTCCTGTGTTCACATATCCACTCAACATGCACCTCAGTACTAGACACAGCACTCAATGTGATTCACCAAGCATGTGTTACATATCACAGCTATGCAGAGATACTGTTCTCAAAAAGCACTTGCTGAACCAGTCAAAATTATGTAAGACAACATTAATGGCTTTTATTATAGAAAATACTTAAAACTTAGAAGAAAGGCAACTGGCTGATGTTAAGTGCAAAATTTCACTTCCCTCTTAACAAATACACGGTGAATTTCCAAGGCTGAACACCCATGAGGTTCTCCCTGAGCTCTCTCCTTGCTGGGCAGTTGAAGGACGAGGACTCAGCTGAGAGCACAAGTGTGCTGGGAGACCTCAGACCCACTTAATGGAAAGAGGGGCTCTAGAACTGCCTATCAGCTGCACAGCAGAGCTACCCAGAGAAGGTCACCAAGGAACATAGCAAGAAATGAATTTAGACCCCCTCCAAAGGCTCAAGGAACATCACAGAAGATGAGACAGAAAGAATGTAACAGCTTGGGTGGAGCAGCGCTGTATAACATGGTCGCCCAAACACACCAAAACCACCGCACTCATGAACACACAGCCGCTGTGGTGGCCTGCACATGATGGAGTCAGACAACATTCTGTTACAGGGAGGGAAGGAGCTTGAAAGGATACTCCCCTTATGGCTCAGTGGTTAAAGGTGCTTGCATGCAAAGCCTGATGGCCTGGGTTTGATTCCACAGTACCCACATGTGCTGGTTTGAATAGAATAGGTGGCCCCCAATATATTCAGTTGTTTGTTTATAGTTTGCATCTGCAGCCACCTGGCTGGAGGCAGTGTCACTAGGTGGATCTTAAGGTGTGGTGGTGGGTTTCAGATTTCAATCTAAAGATATGCAAAGTGTGCTGTGGCTTTTGACCTTTAGGCTTGGGCTTCTCTCTCTGTGTGTTTAGTCCTGTGAAGGCAGGCCAGCTTCTTCTGCCATTTATGGAACTTACCCTGGATCTGTAAGCTTCAATAAATATCCCTTCCTCCATAGCTGTGCCTGCTCTGGAAGTTTATCTCAACCTGAAGCTGTCTGCTACAAAACTTGGTTTGAGAAGTGGGGTGAGATGAACATGACCATGTGGATGTTGATCTTTTGGAACCTTTGTTTTGGAGGAATGGGCATGGACATAGTGCTTGCAACTGAAGATGTCTTCTGGAGTGGTAAGCCAAGTTTTATGGGCTATTCTGATGACAGTCTGAGAATGCTAAGTGCAGACAGCACTGAACTTTGAGGCTTGGCTTATGAGCTTTCTAAGGGGAAGAAAAGACTGCAGAGGACTTTATTGGAACTGAGCTACTGGCAAAAGGGCTGGCTGCATCCTGCTGCCCAGGCCCAGACAGTTTGATCAAGGTTACATTTGTTATGAACTGATGTGCTTGGCTAGAGATGTTGGACTGAGAGATTTAAGATTTTAAGCTGGAAAACCTCAAGCAAGTTAAAATTACAGGCACTGAGACTGGTTTTAAGTTACTGAATCTGCTATTGTCAAACACATTAGCAATCTTAAGGAAGATGGTCCAATTGCTTTACCATGGAAAGGATGCCTGAGGAAAGACTATCATAGAAATGTAAACACTTTTGGTAAGAGTTGAATAGAGAAGGAACCTGCTTTTCAAGGCTATGATTTGTTTCATCCCTGAATTAAGAATATGGCTGTGTCCTGCACAACTGTATTGGTTTCAGAAGCATGAAAAATGCGTGGAGTGGTCGTGACTTGCACACAGTTCCAGGAGCCACTACTGAAATGCAGCGCGAGATAGGGCTTGGTGCCCTGATAGGCTGAAAGAGCCTTTGGAATTGGACTGTGACTTGCATGAGTACCTGAAGATTTGGGGCTTACTAGGATTATGCAAGGGGTACCATAGAGCACACTGTTGGCCTACGATGGAAGTGTTCCCCAGCTATTCTGCCCCGCTGGAGGGGCAGAATTGGAAAATCTGGAGACTATCAGTCTCTGGTTGTACTGGACTTGAACTGCAGAAGTTTGATGTTTGTTTGATGGTGGTTGAGTTTGCATTGTTTTAGTCTCTCCTTGCTATGCCTTATTCCAGTTGAAAATGTTTACTCTGTGCCTTTATATGCTAGAAATGTTTAACTTTTTGGTTTTACAGGACTTACTATCTTAAATTGGTCAAGACTGTGAGGACTTTTGAAATTGAACTGAGTACAATTTACAATGTGTGATGGCTATAAATCTATTTGGGGCCAGGGGCAGAATGTGGTGGTTTGAATAGAATAGGTGGCCCCCAATATATTCAGTTGTTTGTTTATAGTTTGCATCTGCAGCCACCTGGCTAGAGGCAGTGTCACTGGGTGGATCTTAAGGTGTGGTGGTGGGTTTCAGATTTCAATCTAAAGATATGCAAAGTGTGCCTAGCTGGAGTTCCTGAAGGGTGCTGTGGCTTTTGACCTTTAGGCTTGTACTTCTCTCTGTATGCTTGGCCCTGTGAAGGCAGGCCAGCTTGTTCTGCCATTTGTAGAACTTCCCCTGGATCTGTAAGCTTCAATAAATATCCCTTCCTCCATAGCTGTGCCTGGTCTGGAAGTTTATCTCAGCGAACCTGAAGCTGTCTGCTACAGCACATCAAGCCAGATACACTAAATGGCATATGCATCTGGAGTCTGTTTGCAAGGGAAGGAGGTCCTGACACACCCATAGTCACACTCTGCCTCTTTGCCCATCTCTGTCAAATAAATAAATAAAAATAAAAAAGTTAAAAAGTAAATGTACCTGCTGAGATTGTGAGTTATGATTCCTCCAGAATAACAAACACACAGATACTCTTTTGTTATCCCAACAGCAGCCTGTGGAGGAATGTTGGATTACCCCAGTTGGGAAACTTAGGCATTATAATCAAAAACCTGGCTTGGGGTTCAACGATCAGTAAGTGACAGAGACATCATGAAGGCTCACAGAGTTTTGGCTTCACTGCCCACACAACATGGAGGGGGTATGTATTCCGATCAAATGACTGTCAAGTCATCACAGTTCTGTAGAATAGACCCCTGTGCAGAGTCAGAAGGGACCCTCAACACACACGTGGTGTACTGAAGGAACAGCTCTACATCCCAAAGTCTCTACCACTGGCTTCTCGTCTTAAGAGATTCCAAATCTGAGAGTCACTTTGGCACAGCCAAAGATGAGAGTTTAATTAATTAGCATCTCTCTCTCACAGTTTTCTCATATGCAAAAAGGGATAGTACAATCTACTTCAATGACCCAGTGAGAAAGTACAGCTTCACCCCCAGAGTAAAGCTGATGTTGTCACAAAAGTTATCTCTGCACAACCCAAGCACCCTGACAGTGAATTCTGCCCAGCTCTAGCATCATGACTGGGAAGCCTACCTTGACGACTCCCTAACGGGGTCGTTGCTCTCTGGCTCCAGGCTTCCATTATGCCTTCCAGATGCAGTGACTGTTTTATTCTTCTCACAGTCACGTGAGAACTCATCAGAAAAGCAACTCACTGGAAAATGTGCCTCTTTTACAGCAGGAAGAGACCCTGCTCATTATCAAGGATGGAGAGTTGGTACCAAGATAAATCAGTTCCAACAAACTCACTTTCAAAAGAACTTTATTTCCCATTGCCCCTCCATGACGTCTACATTCCTACCACTTACAACCTAGCCAGTATGTCGAACTTCAAGCCCAAGGCTGAATAACGCCAAGGACAGCTATGGATGCAGCACAACAAAGAATCATAAACGTAAAACATAATGGGATTTTTTAAAGCTATTTTGTTTTGTAACTTCACTGCACGGTTCTCAAGTGTTCACTTTGTAGATGGTAATGTCTTGTCACAATGTTAAAAGGATGGACTTGTCTGCACCAAGCTCCCTTTGTCTTTGACTACTCATACCTCCATAATGTACTGTTCTTTATTAAATGGTATACAAGTTCTCATACCCATTCCCTTCTCTGGGTATGCATTTCACATGTTTATGATGTTTGCACACACATTGCACAGATGTGTATGAAGCCCTCTGTTTTCATACAAAAATATAAACTTAAGGTGCATATTTTTCTCTTCCTAATCAAGCTTTTGTCAGTTTGATTGTCATGCTCAGGCCCGGAAGCTGAGAGAGTGCTTCCTACCCTGGTTGCCAGCACCCACTGAGGATATTACACCACAGAAAATATTTCATGAAGCCGGGTGTGGGGGTGCACACCTTTAATCCCAGCACTCAGGAGGCAGAGGTAGGAGGATCACCATGAGTTCGAGGCCACCCAGAGACAGCATAGTGAATTCCTGGTCAGCTTGGTCAGCCTTGGCTAGAGTAAGACCCCACCTCAAAAAAAAACACCAAAAAAGGGCTGCAGAGATGGCTTAGCGGTTAAGCACTTGCCTGTGAAGCCTAAGGACCCAAGTTCAAGGTTCGACTCCCCAGGACCCATGTTAACCAGATTCACAAGGGGGCGCACACATCTGGAGTTCATTTGCAGTGGCTGGAAGCCCTGGCACGCCCATTCTCTCTCCCTCTCTCTATCTGCCTCTTTCTCCCTCTGTCTGTCACTCTCAAATAAATAAATAAAAATGACAAAATAAAGTTTTTAAAAACGCCAAAAAAGAAATCATAAAACTAAACCATAACAAAAGGCCAATGACTTCACCCTTATGATAACCCTGTTCAAAATCAATTATAAATGGGGCTGGAGAGATGGCTTAGCAGTTAAGCACTTGCTTGTGAAGCCCAGGACCCATACACAAGGGGGCACACGCATCTGGAGTTCATCTGCAGTGGCTGGAGGCCCTGGCATGCCCATTCTCTCTGTAATTATCTGCCTCTTTCTCTCTCTGTCACTCTCAAATAAATAAATAAAAACAAACAAAAAATTTTAGTTAATTATAAATGTAAATATAACATAAATGATGCTAATATCTGATATAAAATAAAATATAACATAAATGTTGTTGCACATATTTTTCCTAGGAAAGCCATGGGAAAGGGTGGGCTCTGAGTTCCAGTGACTCTAAAATCAAAGGCAAGGGTTTAAGCATACACAGATCCCAGGCCTCCCAATTGAAACCACACCAGCACACACAGTCTCAAAGACAACACAGGGAAAAGGTCCACCACAAACCACCAACCAGAAAGGTGCCCTGCTGCTTAAAGGTAAAAAAAAAAATGCATGGGATGGCATGAGGACATCATAGAGTTGTCTCCTGGGAACGCATAGAGAACAGCCTTGAAATATACAGATAAAAATCCGGGTGTGGTGGCGCACGCCTTTAATCCCAGCACTTGGGAGGCAGAGGTAGGAGGATCGCTGTGAGTTCAAGACCTCCCTGAGACTAAATAGTGAATTCCAGGTCAGCCTAAGCTAGAGTGAGACCCTACCTTGAAAAAAAAAGTAAGGATAGGTGTGAAATCTGAGGGAGAGTAGGTTCCCTGTGTCCTCACCCCTGTGCGTGCCTTGGCACATCTCAAACTCAGGACTGTGAGACCCTTCATTAATAAGGTAGGGCCAGAACTACAGCCCTTAGCTTTCAGAGGTTTACGCAACAATAAGATGTGTTACATGAAACAGACTGAGTAGATAATACATCTCAACTACTAACAGTCAATGTCATCAAGTAATCACGTATTAAATGCTTGTACCACAAAGAACCCTCCATGAACTACTGTGTGCCAGCCCACCCGCCCCCAGAACAACTTTATAGACTAGATACTACTGTTTTGATCCTCTGGTGAAGAAACTAGCATCCAGTGACACTCAGGTAACTTGTCCCACGCCACACAGTGGCGAGACACAGAGACAGAGACAGAATTCAGACTAATATCATTCTGCATCCTGCAGATAACCTGTCCGCACTCTTGACTAATTCTGAGGACAGATAATGAAGATCTGGGCTAGGTCCTCAGTGTGAGAAGCAACAGGCACGAGGTGAGAGCAGATCCCAGTGTCACCTTGGATGGGCATTAGAGATGTTTGTTTCAGCTTTGGATGGGCATTAGAGATGTTTTGTGGGAGCTAGAGGTGTTGCTCAGTGGCCTGATACAAGCTCAGCATAAGTGAGGCCCTGGGTTTCATCACCAGTGCCCTGCAAACATACAAAGGAAAGACATGTGGAGCATGCACAAAAACGAGGCGAGTTAAAGCACCAGGGCCAGGCGGGGGATGGATGGCCAATTCCTCTAACCTCTTCAGTTTCAGAACTCATGCTAATAGTCTTGAGGCTAAAATTTCCATATGGTAATACTAGTGTGTTATTTCCTCATGATTTTTGCCACTGTTTGTTACTTCCCGGAAAAATATTCTGAAACAAACAGAGGAAGTTCAAAAAGTTACAAGAAATTTCCATCCCAAAGAAGGGGATCAGATTCTAGTACGTGACCTTGTATGTGTCATGGACACCAAGGAAACTAAGACAGCCCATGACTTCAAATTGCCCTGCAGACAACAGTGCAAGTATGCCTCAATACAAAACACACGCACGTTGTTTTCTGATGTCGTCCTTGACTACAAAGAGCGGTTCCCCAAGTCGGGGACAAATGCCTCTGCATTCTCCAGTCAGGGTCCCCGGAAACCTTGCCACTGTGAATGTTCTGGATTGCTTTAGTCTGGCTAGGCACTTGGAGAACAGCAGTACAGAACAAAACGGAATGGGGGTGGGGGCTCAGTTTCCAAAGAGGACGGAAGTTTTTCCCAAGGAAGGCCTTCATCAAGCCCTACCACCTGACTCCCCAAGGCTGTGGACCCAGAAAGATGCTTGCTCGGCGCAAGTGAGGAATCCGAATCGGGCCTTGGAGAAAGCGCTCAGCTCAGTGTGGGCGGCTGGGTGGACTTGGTAAATCATTTCGTCTGTTCACATGGAGGAACCTAAGGAGGCCCAAAGCTCTACTTACTACCATCCTCCGTGAACTTTTCAAGTGGAGCTGCCATGATCTGGGACTGGCAGATGGCACAGAAAACTCATTCCTATGAGACTACCTGTAGTCCTCTGCAGAAGTTCTTTTTTTTTTTTTTTTTTTTTTTTTTTGCCTTCCCAACATCAAAGGCTCAGAAGTCTCCCCGGTGCCTCCTCCCCTTCCCACAGCGCGTGCCCCTCACCCATGCCAGACACTCGGTTCCCGCCGATGCACCCCTCCACACTCCGAAAGGCCTCGGGCCCCGCGGGGCTGGCGAGAGGCACCCCTCCTCTGCCACCCAGGCATCTGCTCGCAGCCCCGCGCGCCCCTGCATGGAGCCAGCTCCCTCCGTGCAGGCGCCAGGCGGCTGCAACGATGGGCACCGGCACCGAGGCTGTGCCAAATGCATGTGGCAGCGATCGCCCTCCCCGCGCCTCCGCCAGCGCAACAAAAAGCGGAGCGCGGCCGGGGGACAGACCACCGGGGCGAGGAGGCGGCGGCGGGACCGCTCCGGGCTCCGCGACCCTCGGAGCGCCGCGCCGCGCCGGGGCCGGCCGGGCACGCGTGCGGCCCGCGCGGGGTTACCTTCAGGATGCAGGCCATGGCGCTCCGCGGCGCCGCTGCGCCCGGCTCAGGGGCGGACCCCGCGGCACGCTGCGCCCCGACACCTCGGCCGCACCGCTCCAGCCCACATTCCCGCAGACCCGGGCCGACGGGACCAGGGCGCGAGCGGCGAGCCCGGGCCCCGCCCCCGGGCCGAGGCCACGCCCACGAGCCCAGCCACTGGTCGGCGGCCCGCGCGGCCCCGCCCCCGGGACGAGGCCCCGCCCCGGTCACGTGCCCCCGCGGCGCGCGCTCGCCCGAGGTCTGCGGCTCCTCCCGGTGGGCTGTGGTAGCGCGTCCCCGGGGCGCGCTGCAGGCCGCTGTGCGCTCCCGCATGGCAGACGGGGCGCGCGCGGGTCTGGCACGGCCCTCTGCAGGCCCCTCCGAAAGTTCCCCAGAAGTGCTCCCGGTGCTGTGGAAGGACGCACGGAGCCTCTACCCTGCAAAGTCCTGAAAGGATGGAGGGGCTGTCAATCAGAGTGTGGCCCTAGATAGTTCTTCGTGGCCATGTGGTTCACAGGAAAAGAAGAAAAAAAACCAAAAAGACTGGGCCTCCCTGGTCGACAACACGAGGAACCACAACACGACAGTGTGTACACGCATATGAATCATATATGCACACACAGAATCATGCATGTGCATATGTTGTATCTTCTTGCAAGTTTACTAAAATTACATAAAAATACAGCCTATAGGACAGAGTGTATATCTGCATACTTTTGCACACACGTAAATACTGATTGTGGATGTATACTATGTGTGTGTGTGTGTGTGTGTGTGTGTGTGTGCTCATACACAGCACTCGCCTCTGCTACTGGCTTAAAATTGAAAAGTTCAGTGGCAAAGTTAGATATAAGCTTTGCTGTTAAGAGTTGGGACTCTAGGGGCTGGAGAGATGGCTTAGCGGTTAAGAGCTCACCTGTGAAGCCTAAGGACCCCGGTTCGAGGCTCGATTCCCCAGGACCCACGTTAGCCAGATGCACAAGGGGCGCATGCATCTGGAGTTCGTGTGCAGTGGGTGGAGGCCCTGGAACGCACATTCTCTCTCTCTTTCTCTTCCTCTTTCTCTCTGTGTCTGTTGCTCTCAAATAAATAAATAAGACAAAAAAAATTTTTTAAAAAGAGTTGGGACTCTAGATGACTACTAGTTAAATCGCTCACCTACAAAGCCAAAGGACCCAGGTTCATTCCGCAGGACCCATGTAAGCCAGATGCACAACGTGGCACATACATCTGGAGTTACTTCAGTGGCTGAAAGCCAAGAAGAAGAAAAAAAGCTTTCCTAAAAAAATAAAAAAGAGTTGTAACTCTGGAAAGGTCCATTTCAACCATCCATCTGGAACTAAACCTATATGGCCAGTTTACCTGAAAGACAGATGGCCTGGGACAGGAGAGTCCTGGTCCTGCCCAGGCACACACATTAGGCCTTCTCTCTGAGTGACAATCAGCAAGGCAGGAGTAACTCCTCAGCCAGAGCTGGCCAAAGGGAAGTCACTCAAGCTCTGGTGAGCCACCCAGCAGAAGTCAGGAAAGCCCCCTGGGCTGGTGGTGGCTGCGGCATCATGAGTTTGGCTCGCATGATAAGGATGACGTGAGGTATTCCAGAGATTTTTGTTCTTTCCAGAAAGTTAAAATCCCCAGAGTCACCGCTGTGCTCTGGAAGAGCTTTCTGGTGTCCTGTGAGAGCATACTTCGCCACCTCCTGCTGCCCTCTTGTTGCCGTGGAGAACAGAGGATTTTAAAATTATTTTGTTGTTTTATTTTTATTTATTTATTTGAGAGCGACAGACAGAGAGAGAAAGAGGTAGAGAGAGAGAGAATGGGCACGCCAGGGCCTCCAGCCACTGCAAAAGAGCTCCAGATGCGTGTGCCCCCTTGTGCGTCTGGCTAAAGTGGGTCCTGGGTAATGGAGCCTCAAACCAGGGTCCTTAGGCTTCACAGGCAAGTGCTTAACCGCTAAGCCATCTCTCCAGCCCCAGATGACTTTTTCGTAAGAACTCTTGACTAGGACTGCATGCTTTAAACCACTGCATGAATTAACTCATGGCCTTCAAAGGGCTGGGAAAACTCAGCTACTTCATTCAGTTATTCACTCCTTTAGTAATTCATTAACGTTTATGGAGCCACTCCTAAATGAAGAATAACTCTTTTTTTGAGCCATGACTGACTAGAGGAAAAATTCTCTCTTGAGTTTCTACGGGACCTGTTAGAGACAAGCCATTGAGTCTCGTGGTCTCTGATACCACGAGGAGATCAGTGAAGTGGGGAAGATGAGAGCTGGCAGCACACTCTGGGCAGGGGAACAGGCTGCAAGGAGGGAGGCAGTCAAGGGGGCGGGCAGAGCACTTCCTTGCTCAGTGTCCTTGCTCACATTGCTTACCCTTTCCTCATCCTTACCTCAAAGAGGAGGACATGACCGCAGGAAGATTCTCATGGAATAACGTTTGTGAGTGCACTCATACCCTGACGCTAGGAGCAACTGCAAACGGTAACACGCTACCTAAGGAAGAACCCTTCCTCTAAGTGCAGGAGGAAGAATGAGATGAGCGCTGTCCTCCCCGGGGTCTTTGAGGGATGAGGGTGATGGCGGAGAGCTGCGCTGTGGGCGTGCTAGGATGTGGGCTTTCCAAACTCCCTGAGTTCTGCTTTGACATGGCTTTCTCAGCAGGACTCCGACCACTCAAGTCACACTTCCCAACATGTCACTGTTTAAGAACATTCCCAAGTTATGCCCAAATGCAGCTAAGAATATAGATGTCTTTATTACAATCTGAAAACTGAAAATGCTAAAATAAATCTAGATTGGACATTTTATAAAATATAATTAATAATTGTTGTTTCAGATGGACTACCCTCCTCCCCCCCACAAAAAAGTTTCTGTGTAGAAATAAAACCAAGCTCTGAGTGTACCAAGGAAGGAGGGTAGAGCCAGATCTGTCAAGCTGTGGGAGGTGGGCATGTAGGAGACAGTGGGCAAGATATTTTTGTTTTAAAATAGGCCAAACTTCAGGAATAGGTTCGTCTAGTCTGTAGGTATAGTATGATTTTCCAACTCTTTAACTTACATAAATTTAATTCAAGAGTTTCTTTCTCCTTTTAACTTTTTATTGACAACTTTCATAAATATAGATGGTATACCATCATAATCCCCTTCTACCACCCTCTTCCCCCTCCCAAATCGCCCCTCCACTGAATCTCTTCTTTCCAACTAGTCTCCCTTCTATTTTGATATTATCATTTTCCCTCCTATTATGCAGGTCATGAGTGCCAAGGCCACTTTGTGTCTGGAAGACAGCAATGTAAGCATGCCTCCCCTTCATTTGATTCTGACACTCTTTCTGCCACCTAGTCTACAATGGTCCCTGAGCCTTGAAGGGTGTGGTAGAGGTGTCTCGCGTAGTGCTGAGCACACCACTGTCACTTCTCAGCACCGTGGTGAGGTTTGAGTCTCCCCAGTAGTCACAACTATCTGAAAAGAAGCCAGGTGTGGTGGCGCACACCTTTAATCCCAGCACTCGGGAGGCAGAGGTAGGAACATCACTGTGAGTTTGAGGCCACCCTGAGACTACATAGTGAATTCCAGGTCAGCCTGAGCCAGAGACCCTACCTCAAAAAAAAAAAAAAAAAAAAAAATCTGAAAAGAGAAATTTCTCCAACCTAAAGGGAGAGTAGCATTAATATGTGGGCGTAAACATGAATGTTTAGGGGTACTCATTAGGCAGTTAGCCCACAACAGTATTAGTTTTCCTCCTAGGGCTTAAGCCTTTGACTAGGTTTTCAGTACCAAGTATGAATTCCCTCTCATGCAGTGGGCCTCAAGGCCAATCAGAGGCAGTTGTTTTTTGCCATAATAGACATGCCACGATTACACCAGTTGGTACGTTTACCACGGCTGTCCTGATATAAAGCTGGAAGCGTCCACTGCTGAAGACCATTGATGGCTTCTCTTTGCATTGTGTTTACAGCATCCCAACAGCTAGTCAACAAGCCTTCCAGCTCCAGCTTCTTAAACCAAGTTTCTGTTTCCAAAAATAGTAATAAAATGAAAGCACCTCCCAGTCAGATGTACATTCGGCCTATACACTGGGTACCATGCCCGCAGCTGGAAGGTGAGGGTCGGGGGTTGAAACACAGTTGCCACACTCAGCTGGTGGAGTCAGGAACCTGGTCTCCACGATGTAGCAACTTCAGATGTACACTATCGTCTTGGGTTTTGGTCATAAGAAGATATAGGATTAGTGTGTAGGTTTTGTAGAATCCTATACGGTTCCTCATGGTCAACCTGACTGAATTTAGGACGATCATGGTCACATACCTCTGGGTTTGTCTGTGAGGACATTTGCAGATGTGGTGAACTGAGGGAAGACCACCACCTTCACTTCCACCACCACCTCCACTGTCGCCAGACTCCTGAGGTGACTGGTTCCAGGATATGACAATAACCATGTGGTGTTTCTTCAAACACAGGACGTGGGTGGGAGAAAGGCTTCTTCCTTTCCGTCTGGCGGCAGCCATCAGACGTGAGCCGAGCGGGCGTGGGTGCACACAAGCACATCCAGGAGCTGCGGAGGAAGAAGCAGTCGGACGTGATGCGCCTCCTGCGCGGGTCGGCGGCTGGCAGTACGGCCAGCTCCAGCTCCGGGCGCTGCACCGGGCGCCCCACGCGGCCCGACCGGCGCGCAGGCTGCGCTACGAGGCCAAGCAAGGCTACGTCACGTCCAGGGTCCGTGCGCGCCGCGGTGGTCGCAAGCGCCCGGTGCCCAAGGTGCAGCTTACTGCAAGCCTGTAGGTGGTCTCTAGCGCCCGGTGCCCAAGGTGCAGCTTACTGCAAGCCTGTAGGTGGTCGCAAGCGCCCGGTGCCCAAGGTGCAGCTTACGGCAAGCCTGTAGGTGGTCGCAAGCGCCCGGTGCCCAAGGTGTAGCTTACGGCAAGCCTGTAGGTGGTCGCAAGCGCCCGGTGCCCAAGGTGCAGCTTACGGCAAGCCTGCACACCGCGGTGTCAACCAGCTGAAGTTTGGCCAAGCCTGCAGTCTGTCGCCAGGAGAGAGCTGGACATCCCCGTGGGGCTCTGAGATCCTGAATTCTTGCTGGGTTGGCGAAGATCCACATACAAATTCTTTGAGGTTATCCTCATTGATCCATTCCATAAAGATGTCAGAAGAAATCCTGACACCCAGTGGATCACCAAGCCAGTCCACAAGCACGGGGAGATGCGCGGGCTGACTTCTGCAGGAGTCGTGGCCTTGGGAAGGGCCGCAAGTTCCACCACGCTATTGGTGGTTCTCGTCCTGCAGCTTGGAGAAGGCGCAATGCCCCCCAGCTCCACCGCTACCGCTAATAGAGGGATGTTTGTAAAATCCACACCTCATAATTTAGGACAGTTACGTCGTTTAAAGGTGTGTCTATTAGAAGTAGTCTGCAGTTCTTTTCCTGAATGCTTTGTGACATTGTCAGAAGTGCAATAATGTTTGACGACTATAAGTGATGGTGCATCTTGTTTCTCTTGTCTTTGCATTGTCTTATTAGGGAGTTATGTACAGTGTTTGAGACATGCTGTATGGTACAGGTATAAAATAAAAACTCTGAAAGAGGAGTGCTGAGACTAGCCCTGTAGATTTGTTTGGTGCATGGAGGAGAGCTTAGTTGGTACGACGTAACAGTTATTATTTTTGAGGCAGTCTAGCTGTAGCCCATGTTGACCTGGAATTCAGTCTGTCAGGGTTGCCTTAAACTTAAGGCCATCTTCTCAGCCTCCCAAGTGCTGAGATTAAAGGTGTGAGCCACCATAATGTTGGATTTTGTTTAGAAATTAATAGGACAAGGGGCAATTTATTTGCAAGCAAAGAAGAATGGCCTGGGCCTCCAGCCACTGCAAAGGAACTCCAGATTCATGCACCCTTTCTGCATCTGGCTTTAGGTGGGTACTGGGGAATCAAACTGGGGCATTAGGTCTTGCAAGCAAGCACCTTAACCACTGAGCCAGCCTAACAACGGGTATTTAAAAAAGTTGGTTCCAGTGTTGTATCTGTACAACTGCTACCTAGGAAGAAAAAGGCTTCTAAATTACCACTATTTTAAAAAATCTGGTAAACTTAAAGGGACTTTTTGTTGTTAGAAAAACAATGAAACAAAATTAGCTAAGTCAACAGTGCCATAAAGTTAACATAAAGGGTGAGAAGACTTGATGTTGTGGTTCTCTGAAATCTAGAATTCTGTATTTATTGCCCATTTTTTTACACCAATTTGTTGACACTAAGAGGATTTGAAAGCTAGGCAAATTATTTCCCTTCAGACTACAAGTAGTGAAGATTCTGCCTGGATGGCAAAATGTTAAGCCAGTGGTCATTCTTTCGATAATACCTGAGCTTAGAGAAAGTCTTGAGAGTCCTGTGCCTTTAGAAATAGTGTGCATTGTGCAGCCTCTAGTCACTGCAGGAAATGGTTTCTGTCAGGTTGGTCCGTTGGTCTGAGGTCAGTGTGCTTGACCCCCTCCCATAAAGCTACTGAGCAGCCTAACCCTAGGTTGTGTCTGCAGTCGCTCATCCCTGGCTAAGTTAACCTCGCCACTTAAAGGACATCAAGCTTAGCACCACACGTGTGGCTACCGTTTGCCAGGGTGAATTTGAATATGGAAGAAATAAAAGTAAATCCCCTTATTGTAGATTTTGGAGTTGCTATCTTAAAAATAGATGGTTTGATTTGAATCTTCCTTCTCATAAGATTACCAGAGAATATTCATCACAAACTCATAAAACCTTGAGACCTAAAATTCTTTTCAACAAAGCAAACCATACAGTATTGTGTGTAGAGGTTGTTCAACTAAGGAATAAATGTGTATTAAAAAAAAAAAAACACAGGAAGTCTTCACAAGCAGGAACATGAGCGAATCTAGCACCCAGAGGCTTCTAGGGCTTCTGTTGGAGCCTCCATCCTCTACCCTATGAGAACGTTTCTCTCTTCTCTTCCTCTTTTCTTGTCTCCTGACCTCTCCCACTCCCTCTTCATAGTGACTTGCAGATACAAAGCTTGCATCTACAAGGGAAGCTTTCTCATGATGTCAGTTAGTACTATTTGCGGCAGTCAATCGTCCATCAATTGAGAGTGGCTCACACAGTTGGAGGACACATTGTTTTGTGACCAGAAGGCCTGGAGTTAGGATCCTCATTTCTGTATCTTACCTACTCCCTGGGCCAGCCACAAAGTAACCTGCCAGGCTTTTCTTCCCTTCACATGAAAAGCCTTTGAGACTGCTGCCATCGCACGGGCCTCCCCAGGGCTCTTCTTGATTCAATTGGTCCACTTTGCCTTTCTATTTGGCCTGTCACCAGTGAGATATAAACATGAAGCTAGGGCCTCATGAGTTATGACAGGCCGTGGGGTAAATGTAGATATTTAAATTCAGTTTGGTTCATTGTAAACAGCTCCATTACCCAGTGCTTCTCAGAGCTGTAACATGTACTTCCCTGACACAATTAAAATGCAGACTCTCATAACTTTTCCAATCCCCCCGTACATGCATTCATTTAATATATTTATATTCAACAGTGCCATTTATTAAGGTTTTAATTGGGTCTCAAACTTTTCCATTTAAAGTTGTTAAATGAATCCCAGATATTGTAAAACTCTGCTTGCCACCCAGTTCATAATTAAGCCCGTAGGAAGCTGAGTGGAAAGGCCATGAGGAACACCAGGGAAGGTGTGGAGCTGCGTCCTAAGCAAGCGTTGAAGATCATCTTCCTGGAATCACAGTGTCCTTTAATATCCTGAAGTCAGTGCTTCTCCATCCATATCCACACGTGTCTGTCTGTTTCCAAGGACTGGTGGCCTCTTGGGTGGATGCCAGTGGGAATATCCTGGCGTGGGCCTGGGCTTCAGCCCTTCACTATGCAAACTGGTTGTTCCAAAGAGCCATTCCATTTTGCATTCCCCAAACTTGATTTTACTGCTATTCTAAACCCTTACATGGTTCTAACCCAGAATCCACCCTCATCCCTCACTAGGCTGATACTTATCTGGGATGAACTCCAAGACAAGTTATGCATGACTTAAGATTGAATTTTTAAAATATGATGTTCCCATCCAGTAACATTCTCTTTTTACTTCATCCCCACTCTGCCCTTCCTAAAGGAAGTTCCTATCTGTTCTCAAAACAAAAAAGAATTCAAATGAACCCATTAAGGAAAAAATACATAAATTAATGTTCTCCTAATCTCCATTACATTAAAGAACATAGCTTTTAACCAGATTTGCTTTTCTTAAAGAATTCCTCCCTAAGACTCTATAGAATATAATCAGTTGAAAGTACATATGGCTAGAAGCACTGGTGTGTCATTTGAATTTGGTTGGTATTGAATTTCTCCAAGGCTACTGAGGGCTACATTATTAATTGAGTTTGATATTTCTTAACCAGGTTTCCCAGAATGATTTTCTTTTTATTATGAGGATCTTCCTGGGCATGTTTTCCTGCATGCATCTAGGGTTTCTTCTCCCATGGAGGGGCCCCTCTGACCTGTTTCCCTGAAAAGGAGGGGGTGGGCCTAACAGCTGGGCTCCTCCAGCAACTTGTCTTGAGTGGCCTGGATGTCACAGACTCTCCTGAGAGCAAAGCTTTTTGGAAATTCTCTGCTTGCAGGGTATCACTTCCTACACTGGTTATAACTGGGTCTTAGGTGTTGAGAGAAAGGTAGAAAAGCCGTGTGAAATCCCAAGGAGAATAAAGGTCTGGAAATTATTAGCCAAGCACACTAGAGTATTACCACTGTGACTTTGTGTCCTATTTTCACAACTGTCCAGGGCTTCTCTTTATCTCCAGAATATGGTAAGTTACAGGTCTGCTTGCACCTCTTTCCACCATGACTTCCCACATTTCTCTTACACCAGAGGTTGGCAAACTTTCCAGCCAGGAGTCAGATAGTAAATATTAGGCTTTGAGACCACTTGGTCTCGGTCACAATCCCTCAACTCCACCATTACTATAGGAAAGCCATCATAGACATAAACAAATGGCCAACGTCTGCAAGCCAATGAACTGGATTTATGTACATGAATATGTGTATTTCATAGTATTTTTCAGCATATTTTCCTTTGATTTTTAAAGAAATATTTATTTATTTATTTAAGAGAGAGAGAAAGAGGCAGAGAAAGAGAGAGAGTGGGCATACCAGGACCACCAGCCACTGCAAACGAACTCCAGATGCATGTGCCCCCTTGCGCATCTGGCTTACGCGGGTCCTGGGGAATCAAACCGAGGTCCTTTGGCTTTGCAGGCAAATGCCTTAACGGCAAGCCATCTCTTCAGCCCCTTCTTTGATGTTTTTTAACTATTTAAAATGTTCCATCTGTTCCTTTCTTTGAGTGTACAAAAACATGTGGCCTAGATCTGACCCATGGGCCAGCCTGCCTCTGTCTTTGTTAATTTATGTCTATGTCATCATGCTTCAAGCCTAGATTACATCCCATCTGGTCTTTAATGCCTTTTTAAGATGTCTTTGTTTGGACTAGGGAGATGGCTCAGTTGGTCCAGTGTGTGGCACAAACATGAGGGCCTGAGTTCAGATCCCCATTACTCAGGTAAAAAGGTGGGTGCAACAGTAAGCACCTGTAATCCCAGCACAAAAGAAGCTGAGACAGGAGGATCCCTGGGGCTGGCTGATTAGCTAGTCTAGCCGAATCAGTGAGTTTGAGGTCTGGTGAGAAGCTTTATCACACAAAAGAAGATGGGGAGGGGCTGGAAAGACGGCTCGGTGGGTTAAGTACTTGCTTCACAAGGGTGAGCTCAGGTTCCCAATACCCCATGTAGCCCCAATACTCCATGTAGCCCCAATACCCCATGTAGCCCCAATACTCCATGTAGCCCCAATACTCCATGTAGCAGTGGAGACCCCACTGCACCCACAGCAGGATGGGAGGCAGAGACAGAAGAGTTCATGGCAGCTCACAAACGGGACCGCGGGTAACAATGAAAGGCCCTGCCTCAACTGACGAGAGGCGGGGCCAACACCCAGAAGTTGTCCTCTGATCTCCCAATGTGGACACACACACACACACACACACACACACACGCACACACACACATACAGTTACACCAAGATGAAAAAGAAAGAAGCTGTAGAGTGATTAAGAAAAACGCTCAATGCAGATTGCTGGCCTTTGGTGCACAAACAGATACAAACGCATATAACACGCACACACGCACACCCTAACAAATGCTGTTGGCAAAATTCTTCCAGCAGCTAATTATTCCTATCCTATTGATGCAGGATTCTGTAGTTGGGGGTCCCCCAAATTTACAAACCCCAGTTTGGGGTTCTGTTCTACCTTTAACAAAGAATTAATCAAGACAGACTCAAGAAGGATAAATTCTGAACGCTTAAGTTTACTTAGGGAGAAGTTACAATCTGTGGGGTTTCTTTAAGGGAAGCTGGGATCTAGGAGGAAGGCCAGAGCAGTCACAAGCACCTGAGAGCAGGAAACACAGTCAGGTGGAGAACACAGCAGAGCCCGTGAGATTCATTCAAGAGAAACTGAGCTTCTAGGGAATAAACACGTGGAAGATAGAATCTCGGTGCTTATGGAGGGAGATTTAGAAGGAGCCCCATAGAGTCCACCCTGAGCTTCCCCATGGAAGAAGGTGAAGAGGGCAAATGGAGGTGGGTTAAGGAAGAAGGGCAGAGAGAAAACGTCAAAACAGACCAAGAAATTTAGAGGAGAAACGAGTGGTAAATAGAGTTCCCCTCATGGTTACCCTGCGCAGTGGCAGGCCCGGAGTTTCAGAAAGCACCAACTCGTGGATCTGGAGTGCCAGGGCAATATGCACAGGTTAGATTCAGAGACCAGAGGAAAATCACACATGGAGTTAAAGGGAGAAGTTACCCCAGAGCACAAGGCAAGCAGAACAACCACCCAAACCAGGAAATAGTGTTCTGCTCTCCCCAGCCCAGCTAGGTGGGGCAGGCGGGGAGGTGGTCTTTCCTCAGAGCCAGGGGCGCGGCGGAAGACCTGCTGCTCTGTAGCTGGAGGCACTGGCTTCAGCGCCAGCCGGCTTGTGTCCTGGAGGCTCCAGAGCGCTAGACTGTGGGCCGCGGGGGCACGGCAGCTGTTGTGGATGGGTTCTCATCAGACAGGAGTTCCATTCCTGCCAGGGCAAGGTGGCATTGGTTTCAGTCCCCGGCTTCAGTTCCAGACTGAAACTGTCTAAAAGAAGCAAGCTTCCTCCAATTTCTCCTTCACTATCTGCTGGCATTTCCTTGAGTAATAACATGTCCTGTTATCTATGTCTTTTTTCGGTCTTTAGTTTGGGGCCTTTTCAAAGAGATTGCAAACTTCCTGACATTCTTGTTTTTGAATTCCTCGCCTCTCTGAGCCCCCAGAAAGGAAACATGGCTGGGCGTGGCGGCGCACGCCTTTAATCCCAGCACTCAGGAGGCAGAGGTAGGAGGATCACCAAGGGTTCGAGGCCACCCTAAGACTCCATAGTGAATTCCAGGGTCAGCCTGGGCTAGAGTGAGACCCTATTTCGAAAACCAAAAGAAAAGAAGAAAGAAAGAAAGAAGAGGGGGAGGAAACATGGCTCTTGAGTGTTGATCTGAATGCCCAGGGACAAGATGTTACCAACTCTACGTTCATAAAACTGAAAAGCAGGATTAGAGAGATGGCTCAGTGGTAAAGGTGCTTGCCTGCAAGGTCTACACCTGGGTTCAATCCACCAGTACTCACGTAAAGCCAGACGTACACAGTAGTAGTGTATGCAGCTGAAGTTTGTTTGCAGCAGCTAGAGGCCCTGGTGTAGTCTCTCTCTCTCCTTGCAAATAAAACAAAATAAATTTTAAAAAGAAAGAACAAATGAACTGAAAAGCAGGGTGTCCTAGCATTCTGGGTGCCACTGAGAGATTTTGAGTCAGGAATTTCACATAGACTAGAATGCTTCTATCATGAATAATATTGTCGGTTTGAGTAATTCTTGAGAAGGCATTCTCAGGTCATCTTTGTCTTTAAATTGTTTTTTAAATCAGTAGGGTAATTATTTGGTCAAGATGGAGTTCTCAGTCCCTGTTTTCTGACAAGAGGGGCCATCACTGCCCCTGTGGATCATACCAGCTGATGAGGCATCAGGGATCCAGTCCATCTGGGTGAGAGCTGCTTCGGGACCACCAGGACGGTCGGCAGCACCGCACGCGCATCGTCATCAGCGCAGTGCATGGGGTCTGTCCTGGGTTTATTCTGGTTAACATGACTCCCTGGCTTTTGCAGTAATTTAATTCACTTTGCTCCTTGTCTTTGTTTTCATTAAAGTCGAATGAATAGGATCTTGTAAATAAGCCTACTTTGTCTAGTAGAGGAACAGATCTGGATATTCAAAAGCATCAAACATTTAAATGACTGAACTTGCAGTTTTTACTGGCACTTTTATAATGAAGAAATAGTGAGAAATTGCTTGCTAAGTGATGGAGTGTTATAACCAAGGTTAGTTTATCCTTCCAAGTGGGTGACTTCAGCAATTTCCACAACAAGTAGAGTGGGATCTGAGCTGCCGAGGTCCAGCCACAGTGGGGCTGTAGAGCTTAAAGGGGCCATGTGGAGTCGGCGTTGTGAGGACATGATGTGGACCAGAGCTCAGGTGAAGCCCACTGGACGCAGAGCAAAACTCGGCTTCTTTATTTATACTTTACAATATATTATTTTTTTTTGTAAGCAAGACATAGCAACTTATTCATGTAGCTTCTATTCTCTAAGAAATCTTGCACAATATTTCCCTTTTCCCTTGGTTTCCCCAGCTTCTGTTTAGCTCATGAATCTCTTGCCCCATAGACATTCTGATAACATCTTAAACAAGAAAGTCAAGGATTGCAAGCTGGTTAGTATCTTACCCAGACTCATGGAAACTAGTAAGAGCCCTGGCAGGCAGCTCTTGCTGTTATAAGGTGATAGACTTTTTTTTTTTTTAACCTCAGAAAGAGCAGTGTTAGTCCCTCTCTACATAATATATAATACATAATAACTTGTGGCCTGAATAAGAGTACTTTTCTCTATTTCTATTTCTAATCCAGTACTGATTTCATTGTCTTTCTATGACCTTTCATCTTTTCAGACCATCCTTACTCCATTAATGTATGCCTCTGTACATGGTAAAAGTTGGTCTATCCAGCCAGTGTTTTGCATTGATGTCTCTCCTTTAGGAGCCCACCAAACTCTATCGTTAATTCTGAAAGTTACATATTCTGTCTTACATCCTTGCATGGGCCCAACCTGACTATTTGAAAGATGTTGACTTTTTCTCCCTAGCATTTCAGGCTCTCTTTCTAGTAAGTCATCTGTAGGTTCAGGAAATGTGCCCGTTAATTTCTGTAATCCTAAGTAATGTTTCTTGGGAACAATTGGTAAGGCATGTGACATAGCATTGTGAGGAATTCCACCTAATGCCTCATTCGGTGGAATATACATTTGTGGTGTTGAGAAACTTTGCTCATTCAAACTCATCATAGTTACAGTATCCATAATCTGTTTATCTGTTTAAACATTACAGCTCAGAAATTTCTGTTTAATCATTGGTGACTGTGTACCTACATCTGAATTGGATTCCCCATTACTATTGAGAAGGGGGAAATTAAAGCAAAAATAAGCAGTAATGAATTTATAATTATTCCAAAAATTCCAAGGAAAACAATAGCAATAGCACAAACTGTCGGACAACAGGCACTCCAGGAGATCACTGGAAGACTTCTGGGCCTACAAAGAGCATCTTGTCTCGGGTGCCGCGTCCCTGCTGAAGGGTGTCCCGTCAATGTCACACTCCAGAGCTGGCCGCTGCTACCGTTGGGCCACCGACACTGGACATCATTACACGAATGTCTATTTTCTGGTTGATTCATCAGCTTGCACTTTAAGATAGCTATTCACATCAGCCCCCACGCCTGAAGTGATAGATTTCACCATTTTAGGACAAGTGAAAGAAGCCTGCCTCTTCCGCGATGCACTAACTTTTCTATATGGTCAATGAAAGTGTGTTTACTCACATGCCACTACGTTGACACTACACTAACCTTGTAGAAAGTACAAATTTGTCTAAGGATATGAAAGAGTTTTATACTCACACCTATCCTTTTTGTTTGAGTTGTCATTTTTTCCAGTGTGTTTGGTGTTATCACTTCATGTTACCTTTCTTCTTTTACAACATCCTCCCCCACATTCCAGCTTAAACTTAACAAGACAAGTTAATGCAACAGGGGATATTTGACTTGATAAAGTGCTAGACTGGGTAAAAATATTTGTCTGAATAAAATACAAATACTGTAAACAGTTGAGAAGATTTGGGAAGGGTATGAAATTTTATCCTACATGCAAACCAGAAAGTACCAACACACACACGTACACACACACACACACAAACACACACACACACACACATATATATGTACATATATATATACCCCCCACATATTGGAATTCACTATGTAGTCTCAGAGTGGCCTCAAACTCTTGAACTCACGGCAATCCTCCTACCTCAGTCTCTTGAGCGCTAGGATTAAAGGTGTGTTCCATCGTGCCCAGCTTACTTATACATATTTATGGCCATTGGCTAAAGACATGAGACTCAGCAGACCAGAGACATGGACTTATAGGACTATTTATTATAGCATATGTCCATAGGCACAGAATCAGCGACTGAACCCCCTCCTCAAAGTCCCAGTCAGTGCCTCATAAGTCAGTTGAGGAAGGCCAATCCAACATGGCTGTGCTTGAAAAAAATACCTAAGCTTAGGGAACTTACAACCTTGACTTTTATCTTTCACAATTTCATACATGTATATAATGTACTTTGATCTTATTCACCTCCCATTACCTGATCTTAGCCCCCTCCTATTCCCACTAAAACACTTCTTCCAAACTAATCCCCTTCCTGTTTTCATACCTTTTCTGGGGGGAATCCAATGAGTTAACTTCAGGTGACTTGGATGATAATCTGTAAGAGGTTGTTTTCTGGAGTGTGGGGAAATTACCAGTTTTTACACCACTGTAGAACATGATTCGCCCTACCCAAAACCTATTAACTGCCAGTATCTACTTTGGGAGAAACAGGGTCTTAGGAGCACACCCCCATCCATGATGAAATGTTAACAGACACAACCTTGTAGGAAACCACATGAGTGTACTGGCCATGTCACAGCCAAAAGTGAACGTGGCACAGCACTCCTCCCCATCTCAGAGTCTTCAGTCTATTTTGGCCAGGGTGTGGTGGTGCACAACTTAAATCCCAGCACTCAGGAGGCCAAGGTAGGAAGATTGCTGTGAGTTGGAGACCAGCCTGAGACTACATAGTGAATTCCATGTCAGCCTGGACTAGAGTGAGACCCTACCTCAAAAAAAAAAAAAAAAAAAAGCTAGACCTTTCCAGATGTGTGTGTGTGTATGTGTGTGTGTGTGTACTCATGTGCAGGGGATGCATGTACATTCACATGTGAGTGGACACTAGAGATCAACCTTGCCTGTCGTTTCCTAGGAACACGATCCACCTCTTTCAGACAAGGTCTCTCACTGGCCTGGAGCATGCTGACTAAGCTTGACTACCTGGCCAGTGAGCCCCAGGGATCCTCATGTTTCCATTTCCCCAGAACTGAGACACTACCAAGCCCGGTGTGTATTCATGGACACCAGGGATTGAACTTGGGTCCACATACTCCCAAGGCAAGCACTTTACTACTGGGTCTATCTCCCCTCCCCCAAACCTATTATATGAGAAAATAGGCATGCTGACCTATGGCTTCTGCCAGAACAGCCCTCTCTCCTCAGAGGCTGGAGGCTGTACAAACACCCTTGAAAAGATAAACTGAAGAATGAGGGTGTTCTGTCCTCAGTTTACAAGACGCACTGAAACGTGAGGAGCCCCTCGCCTTCCCCGCCCCTGGCTAGTGAGCCTGCCGCCACAGGCTCGACTCAAGTCATGCTTTGCAGATGTTCTTAATAAGTTAAATCAAGTGGAAAACCATATACAAAACATTCAGTAGTGTGTGTTCAATGAGTGGGAGGTGTCTCAGATCACTTTTCAGTAAGCAGAATTATGATTTTAATGTACTTCCATATTCCACAGTGTGTATCACTGCCCCTCCAGACCCAGAGACCATATACCATCACGACTCTGTGTTCTCAAATTAAAAATTTACCTGCCAGATCCAAAAATATCCTTTATTCTTTTCCATTATTTTCTGCTAAACACACACACACACACACACACACACACACACACACACACACATGGTTATATGCTATCATTCTCTGGCAAGAGCTTATGTGAAATAGTACTAAAGTTGTAGCTATATACAGAATAGTGATTGAATTACCAATGGGTAACTTAACTAAATCTCTTTCCAACATTCAGGGTGCTCATATTTCCCTAATAGGCTTTTTTTTTCTTCTAAATTACACTATTCTTTTCATCCTTTTTATTTTCAGAACACTCAGAAATTCACTTGCTGTGCCCAGGAAGGAACCAGAGAAAGCAAATATAGCAGGATCTTTTGTTTGCCAAATCATTCCGTTAGCTAATGATACGAAGCAGGCACACAGACCTGGCTGCCACACAGACGGTCGGGGTGTCCTAAGTAGACCTCCAAATCAGCCTTTTGTTCTCAGGCAAGATGGCACCGACTCAGGCCATCTCAGAATACAGAGAACCCTGGTATTTGAGGAGAGTGCTGGGTGATCTTTGAGAAACCTCAGCTCCAGTAGTCTTAATTATTGCAAAACCTTTCTCTCTGTGTAATCCAAGATTCTTCTTGCAACAAATTAAAGGTCTTCTGTTACCCATAATCTGATTTTTCTGTTCTCTCTGGACCACATTCTGTTTGTTTTTTATTTTATTTTTTCCTGCCGAGTCTTTGTAAATCTGTGTGTTCCGTGCACTGGGCTTTGAATGTGTGTGTCTGGCATTGAGCCTCTGACAAGGTATAAAATAACCCTCCTCATCCCCTCAGCGCCAAGCTTCCTCCTCTCCTCAGTCTGCAGCCAGGGAAGCGAGTGACATCACTAACCATGTGCTGCGTGGTAGCCACGGGTCAACTGAAGGGTAATTCCTAGGAAGCGCGCCTATTCAGAAGACAAATCAATGTTTGCATTGAGCAGGGATACTCAGCAAATGATGTATTTGAGATGGCATTTCCGCAGGGTACTTGGTGCCAGAGACCTCAGGCAACCATCAGGTCATGTGAACAACTGGCACACTAGTGTGAATTTGAGGCTCCTCAAGTTTCTTCTTCATGGGTTAGAAATTGTGAAATAATGAGATTTAGTTGAGGGCACATATTGAATGAAAGAAAGACACATTGTCCGATGACATACTCCTGGAGATTTGCAAAGCTGTCCTTCGGCTCTGCCTTTCACAGTGGGTGTGCCCAGATAGCATTTTCCATCCAGATGCTTGAATTTAAAACCCATGCTGACCATAGCAATAAGCAGCACTCCGTTTGCTCATCCGGGTGGGGGGGGGGGTTGACAAGGTAGAGTTAAGGGCAGTATGCAGAAGAATTAAAACACGAACTTAAAATACCTAAGATCGCTAGCAAGCCCAAACATAAGACAGAAAGATAACCTACCAATTAATTGTATCCCAGTATATACACTTTTCTCTCCCACCTGCTTCCTCCATTTTTCTTTCTGCTTTTGAGCTATTTTCATCTGCCATTCCTATGCCAGCGTGTTCTTCCGTTTTGTTCTTCAGCATCAAAATTCAACTAATCTTTTTTTTTTTTTTTTTGGTTTTTAGAGGTAGGGTCTCACTTTGGTCCAGGCTGACCTGGAATTAACTCTGTCATCTCAGGGTAGCCTTGAACTCACGGCAATCCTCCTACCTCTGCTTCCCGAGTGCTTGGATTAAAGACGTGCGCCACCATGCCCGGTTTCAACTAATCTTTAATGCCAAGTTCAGAAAGCACAACATACAAGATGTTTGTCCTGACAGGAAGTATTTGTTCCGAAAAGGACTGAGCGCTGCCTGGAAGTGAGCAGCAGCCACGTGGCCTGGAGACTGAAGCACAGACCTGCCTTGGCCGCCCCAGCGGCCTCCAGTCCCTCTTGAAAGCGCCCAGGCTGCATTCTCAGTCTGTAAACTGGGATGGGATGTGTTTCAGTCAGTAGAATCATGATTTTCATGTATTTCCATATTCCATACTGTGTATTACTTCTCCTCCAGACCCAGGGACCATGTACCGCGAAGGTTTTTGAGCATGATCCCTCAATTTTGCCTCACCTTAGCTTATTTCTCTGCAAATCAGCATTCTTTTGGGGTTTCTCCAACTTTTTTGTTTTGAGAAGTTTCAAAGATAAATGGCAAGCGTATTCCAATGACCACCCTTCACAAAGATTTGCCACTTTTTAGCACTTCATGGTTCTCCTCCCTCAGAGGACACGTACACAACATTTGGGAGTAAGGTTAAGTTGGTGGGACACTTCTGCTCTAAATACATTAGCATGTCTCTGCTGACATCAAGAATATTCATTTATATAACCCCACATCTTTATGGCATTTCAGTCCATATTTTTTCTTTTTCTAATATTTTTTAAAAATATCTTATTTATTTGAGTAAAAGAGAGAAAAGGCAGACAGAGAGAGAAAAATGGGTGTGCCAGGGCTTCTCTAGCCAGACACTTGCACCGCCTTGGGCATCTGGCTTACATGGGTACTGGGGAATGGAACCTGGGTCCTTAGGCTTTTCAGGCAAGTGCCTTAAGTGCTAAGCCATCTCTCTAGCCCACCCCACTTCTATGACACTTGAGTCTAGATTTTAAATTCACTTATGCACCAATGACGTCTGTGTCATTGTTGTCTGTCAGTGTGTAACTTTCCTGGAGAGTCTACTTCTGCTTTCCCAGATAAAGAGGGCAAATCAGACCAAAGAAACAATTCCACCCAAGTCCAGCTTTGTGAACCAATAAGTTTCATGGGGTTACCACGAGAGCATGGATGAGGGTCACTGCAGAAGAAGGGTGAGAGGATACCCAAAGGAATGTGGGTGAGGAATGAGCTATAGGGGCAGAGGTAAGGAGTGCTTTTATCATTTGTTTAAATGTTCTGGAGACTGTCTTAATTTTAGTTGTGTGTTTCTTTAAAATTTCCTTCAGATTAAATATTGTGGCTTAAAATATCCATGGTGTCACTCTCTCATTCTCTTTCTTTCTATCTGCCTCTTTCTCACAAATAAATAATAAATAAAATATTTTTAAAAGGTGGGCTGATGAGATGGCTCAGCAGTTAAGGCACTTGTCTGCAAAGTCAATTCCCCAGTACCCATGTAAGACCAGTTGTACAAGGTGGTGTAAGCATCCGGAATACATTTGCACTGGCTAAAGGCCCTGTCATGGCCTGGCTCTCTTCCTATCTGCCTCTTTCTCTCTCTGTCTGAAATAAATAAATTATATATATATATATATATATATGTATATATATATATATATTTTTTTTTTTGGTTTTTTGAGGCAGGGTCTCACTCTAGCCCAGGCTGACCTGGAATTCACTATGGAGTCTCAGGGTGGCCTCGAACTCATGGCAATCCTCCTACCTCTGCCTCCCGAGTGCTGGGATTAAAGGCGTGTGCCACCACGCCCGGCTTATATATAAATATTTAATCCATGTGGTACACTCTAATAATCCTAGTACACAGAAGGCTGAGGCAGAAGTGTTGAGAGTTCAAGGTAGGCCTGGACTACATAGCAAATTCCAGGCCAGCCAAAGTGGCACAGTTGTCTCCAGATCATTTATTAATTAGCTAGTCAGTTAAAGGTGACAGCATTCCTCACTGGAAATGGAAATTAAAGGACTGAAAATACCTTAAGGAGTTTATGTGAGAAGTAAATGAGGTGATACAGATAAAGAGATTGGAAAACAGCAGTTATTCATCAAATATTAGGTTTTCTCCTACCAGTGTGTAATTCTTTCCTAGTCTAATAAGGCAGTCTCATAGTTATTTGACCTCAGTGAGATTTTCCATTGGTATAGAAGAGATTTTTTCCCCCCTCTGGAAAGGCGTTTTGGGAATACATTCATGATTTTATTGATGGATATCTCTGCAATGCCTGTTGAGAGATGTCACCATCCTTAGAGAAAGATGTCAAGCCACAGAGAATAATACCAGATAGTCCAAAACTGAACTTTGTTGTTGGTGGAGGGAGGCCAGTTAAGTAAAACCATAGTTTCAGTAAAATCAACTGAGTTTCATAGAAAACACTTCTGCCTCAATTCTTACAGTTAAAAGTAGTTCTTAATCTACATGACCACTTTCTGTGACTGACACTTCAGAGAAAGTTAGTAATTTTTGAAGTCTGAGGTTTTCCAACATCATCTTTAGCTGTAAAAGTTTTTATAAAGTAGAATTGTAGATGGAAGTGAGCCCGGAAGTAGAGTTTAATATAGACTGTTCTAGAACCATGCTCAGAAACTCACTAGAGGAAAATGCCTCTTATTGGCTTAGCATTGCTTCTTTTCCACAAAACAAAGGTGTACAGGAAAATAAAAACCAGTTATTTTAAGGCTCCAGTGATCTGGGTCCCCATGTAACTGATTTTCACAGTTGTTAGTCATCTGACTCTAGACAGACAGACTTCAGTTATAAACTTGCTTTCAGGTGCTGCGTCATCCCTCAGGGTATGCTTTGGGTAACTGTGAGTTATCCATCTTTCCAACAAATGGATACTTAGCAATTTCATAAAGTGCAATCAAACCAAAATAACACATCAAACAAATACAATCATAACTAATCATAACTATCACTTACATGCTGCGAGGTCCCTGGCTCTTTTCTGAGTGTGTATCTCCTGCGTGCACAGGCCACAGGCTCCTTGTGGGAAGGAGCACTCTGTGATTGCTTCAGACATATGGAGCCTGAAGCGAGGCATCTCATCAGGTCTGACCACAACTTGCAAAGGCCCTAAGCAATTCAGTGCTGACGTGTATTAAGCCACATGAGCACTATCAATGTCTTGATCTTCTTGTATCTTTTTTTTTGGGGGGGGTGTTCCTGTTTTGTGGTTGTTTTTAGAAGAGGACATTTCGCTTGTTGCATTGTTACACACAATCCAACTACACTGAAAGACACACATATAAGGAAGCCATTCTAAATATGCAGTGATCATACTTAGCTACTAATTCTGCCCTGGGCCCCTTCTTTGAAAGGAAATGTCTGATTAAGTTATCTAGCAAGGCATGGTAGTTCAGGCAAAAGGATCGTAAGTTTGAGGCTAGCATGCAAAACTTTGTCTCGAAGGAATAAGTAAATTGAATGAAAATCAGTATACTATTAAGTAGTCAAAACAGACCAATGGTCTCAGATAATAAAATGTCTTGAATAATAATGATTTTCTTCACTGAGTAATCTCATCTTAGTACTTGCCGAATCAGTGAATTTCCTAAGCACTGAAAATTTTCAAAATTTATATCATTTTACAGCTGTATGGATGTGCCTAGATGCCTAACAATGAAAACAAAAGTAACTCTGAATCTACTGTCATAAAATTTACTTCTGTTGGAAGAGAATAGCTTTCGCTGCATCGTCCTATTCAAAGTGTCCGTGTGTGTTACGGCGTCCCTCAAGCCTATAGAACTCCTTTACCTCCAAATTTCGGTGTCGTAGTGAACTGTTTACAGCCTTCTCACTGCATCTCTGGGCCTTTGGAAGCCCATATCATTGTTTCTTCTGTTTCTCACAGCAAGTATCTCCTCTATAGAGTCCACGGGATATCTAAGCCATGTTTCTCATCACAGCTGTGCACAAAATGCACAAAGTTCAAAAACAAGTGTGACTTGGAAAGATACTGTGTTGCCCTAACAAAGGGAGCATTGTTCATCTTTTTTGATGGCTTCTTGTTAATTAAAGAGGCCCAAATGATCTGCAGAATGTGAGCCTCCTTACACACACACACACACACACACACACACACACACACACACACACTTTCCTCTGCACAAACACTAGAGAAAATAACTTGTAGCTTGCCTGGTTCTCATTAGTAGAATAAACTCTAGTAACATCCCAGAAGGGATGAAGGAACATTTCCTAGCAGGACATACATGCCTTTCCAAACATCACCAGAAAGGGAATTTGATGGAAAAGGGGGCTCTTTTCCCCATCTCTGAGCTGTCACCTACAATCAACCTCCTTTGTAGCTCTCTCTTCTTAGCAGGGGCCACCCATTAATTACACACAAACCATGTTTGACAATCTACTCTCTAAAATCTGGCTCTCATTAAAAAAGAAGAAGCTAAGAGGTCATTTCATGATAGACATGGCAAGGACAAGTTCTCTTTCTAAGTCTTATCTTCAGATAGACATTTTACATAAACTACCAAAGATGGCCTGGCATACAGAACCTGGTCTCACGTGTGTGTGGTCACAAGGCTTCATGGAGAACTTATAATGTTATAAGGAGAACATTCTCTCTGTTTCTCTAAGTTTGAACTAGGCATTTGCTCACGTCTACAGTACACGTCTCTTTATACAGTAGTATAAAAGCTATGCAATTCTATCTAACAGCCTGCCCCACACTTCCCAATTTGTTTCCATTTCTTTATGGGTTCCGTTTGTTCAGTGAGAGGCAACCCATTCCATTATAAGCAGAGCCAGAGCAGCCAGAGCAGCTCCACACACCTGTGTCTGCTGCGCTCTGCCGCAGCCCACTTTTCCTGCCACTTGGCCTTCTCGGCAAGCTACGGATCATAAGCCAGCAAACATTAAGACATGAAGTAAAGTTCACCTCTTGCGCACTAAGCCAAGGACCAACTTGCTCTGGAAAGGTCCAGATGGCATATTTTAGGCTTATTGGGTGTATAGCCTGTGTCATAAATTATGGACTGAGCCATGGTATTGGGAAAGTAATAATATATTAATTGATTACTGTTTTCCAATAAAACTTTATTTCTCAAAATAGATAATGGGTTAGATTTGTTTGGAGAGCTGTTATTTATCAGTTTATGCTGTCAATCACTGTGCCTTATATTCACAATAAGGAGAAATCATAAGATAGGAAGTATGTATTATAGTTTGAGCTACCAAAAAGGCTTTATGGGAGAGAGTAGGATCTAAAAGAAGGACTAGGTTTAGATATGAGCCCTGTATGGTTGGATATTCCATGCAAATGGAATGATGTGAGCAAAACTGTGGGTGCAGCTATGAGGAAAGGGCAGGATATGGAAAGAGGCTGATGTTCTGTCTGACTGATGCACTAAAATTCAAGGATGGGGGCTGGAGAGATTGCCTAGTAGTTAAGGCACTTACTTGCATAGCCTAAGGACCCAGATTTGATTCCCCAGTGCCCACGTAAGCCAGATGCACATGGTGGCACATGTGTCCGGAGTTTGTTTGCAGTGGCTAGAGGACCCTGGCATGCCCATCCTCTCTCTCAAATAAATAAAATATTTTTTAAAAATGTAAAAATGGGAAGATAGGAAAGTGGAGGAGTGAATTTTATAGAAGCCCCTCTAGTTAACACTGAAAGCTCTGTTTACAGTTGGGGAGATGGGTCTGTGGGTAAAGCGCTTTCTGTGCCACTTGGAGTCTAGAATCCAGACCACCAGTCCCCAAGGGAAAGGGAAAGCCAGAGCTGCGGCAGGCTTAATCCCATTGCACCTGTACAGAGAAGGAAAGTGAACAGAGACAGGAGAATGTCCTGGAAGCTTGGCAGCCAAGCAGTGAGACCCTTCCCCAAATGAGGTAGAGGGCGAGGATTGACCCAGAAGTCGTTCTCCAAGCTTCAAGTGCATGCTGTGGCATGCACATCACATTGTCACCCAGAAACACACACACACGTGCCCCGAATACACAAAACTAAACTTAGAAAAAAAAATCATTTCATAAAATTAGAAAGTATTATGTCTGTGGGCATAAGAAAATGTAATTATTTATTTTTCCCTGTGATGATCAAAGAAAGCCACTGCAGAAAGGTCAAGAACTGTGTTGGCACCGAGTTGAAACTGCATTTCCAGTCACTGCGGTGAAGTGCTGACATGGCAGGGCCTCCATAAAACACGGACCCACCAGCTGGGGAAGTTTCACGACCGCCACAAGAGGGAAAGCATGCATGAACTGCAGACCTCCAAGGCGGCGCGGTGCAGTGGCATTTGCAGGTGATCTGCTAGTTGCCAATTCAAGCTGAGATAAAGTGGACGGCTCTTCTGTCCATTTAGAACTGGGGTCATTTGTTGTCTTGCATTCAGCTGCCCTGGGCTGAGAGCGGCTGACAGCAGGTTCGCTTATGTCACTCCTCCGCCTGGTCTCTCCTTCCACACGCAGACAGCGTCGGCTTCTTTGTAGCATAGGGGTCACGCAGTCACCAGCCCTGAGCAAGATGGCTGGCCTCCAGAAGAGAGCCAGAAAAATCATGGGACTCTCATACACAGTCAGCCTCGGAAGTCACACCATGTGCTCTTCATGGCAGAAGGGCAAGACCACAGTGCAAAGAGCTACTGGGAGGCACAGTGGTCCTCTCTGAAAATACCACTACCATAGCAGTTTAACAGGAACTAAGCCAGGGCCAAGGAAACCTTTAGGGACCAGGCAGAGGCAAACCCCAAACTACTTTGGAAGCCCAGGCCTATAGGAGTCCCACAGTAAACAATGCTTCTTGCAAATGAACTTGTGAGCAAAAATCACAGAGCACATAAGAAAACAGGAAACAGACGCAAGACAGAGCAGAGCACAACGCACTGTGAGCCGGGCTAACTAAGGAAAGTGTAAGAGGCTTGGGAAGAAACACATTCAAATGTGCAAAAGGCTAAAGCTAGAAACAAATCTTACAACGAGACCTGCACAGTGTAAAAAACAGACTTAAAAAAAATTATTTATTTATTTGAGAGTAACAGAGAAAGAGAGAAAGAGGCAGATAGAGAGGGAGAATGGAAACACCAAGGCCTCCAGCCACTGCAAAAGAACTCCAGACACGTGGGCCCTCTTCCGCATCTGGCTAAAGTGGGTCCTGGGTAATGGAGCCTCAAACTGTGGTCATTAGGCTTCACGGGAAGCGCTTAACTGATAACCCATCTCTCCAGCCCAGAAACAGACTTTTGATGAGTATGACATTGAGACTAAAGTACTAGAAATCATATTACATGAAATTAAAATGCCAATGTAATGAAATCAGAATTAATAAAATGTAAGATAGATCTAGGGAAATAATGTCAACATAAGTATAGAAGAAGTAACAATACTAAGTATATGAAATATTAAAGGGATAAAACTAGAAGGTTAAACCAAGTTTGTCCAACATACATCTACGAGAACCCCAAAAGAACCAGTGGGGAAACAAATAAAAAAGAAAGAATGCCAAATGGGAAGTAGTTGAAACTTTCTAGAAATTTCTACAGAAAGAAGGCAGTGGACAGCTGAAGTACTCCCAGAGTAAGTAAGCAGGGACAATTAAACAATCCACAACTAAGAACTTTGGGAAAACATAGTATCCTCAACCAAAAGTAAATCATTATTTGAATGTTGTTAATCTAAAGTCTCTGCAATATCAAACTACCACTTGTTTATGTTGGTATACAGGGCCCGTGCGTGCTTGCATATGTCGTGTGTGTGGACGGGCGTGTGGAGGTCAGATATCAACGCTGGGTATCTGTCCCAGTCACTCTGCACTCGGTCTACGGAGGCAAGTTCTCCCACTTGAGCCAGAGCTCCCGGCCCGCCAGTCCCGCTCCGCAGAGCCTCTCCATGCCACAGCCCTGGGGTTACGGGCGGGGCCACTGTGCCCAGCGTGCGCGTGGTTGCTGGGGACCGAACTCTGGTCCTCACACTTGTGTGGCAAGTGCTTTATCCACTGGGCATCTCCCCAGGCTCCCAAATTGTAATTATAAAAGGGAAACACAAATTCATTTTATAAAAGACAGAAATCATCAGATAAAAGTACTCTTGGTTGGGCTGGAGAGATGGCTTAGTGGTTAAGCACTTGCCTGTGAAGCCTAAGGACCCTGGTTCGAGGCTCGATTCCCCAGGACCCACGTTAGCCAGATGCACAAGGGGGCGCACGCGTCTGGAGTTTGTTTGCAGTGGCCAGAGGCCCTGGATTGCCCATTCTGTCTCTCTCTATATATTGCCTATTTCTCTCTCTCTCTGTCCGTCACTTTCAAATAAATAAAAATAAACAAAAAAATTTTTTTAAGTGCTCTTGGTCTGGGGAGATGGCTTAGTGATTAAGGCACATGTCCGTGAAGCTTAAGGACCCAGGTTTGTTTCTCCAGGTCCCACATAAGCCAGTGGCACATGCATCTGGAGTTTGTTTGTGGTGGCTAGAGGCCCTGGTGTGCCCATTCTCTCTCTCCCTCTCTCTGTCTCTAATAAATAAAAAATAAAATATATTTTTTAAAGTGTTCTTGTTCCTTAACTTTGCTAAAACTTATTTTTTATATATAAAGACATCCTTTTCAACAATGGTGTCTAATCAGTTTTGACAAATAAATGCAACCTGTAACCACCACTCCAAAATGAGAACAGAACTTTTCCATCACCACGGAAGGTTGCCTGTCTTCCTTCCCAGTCAATTTCCCTACCCCACCCTTGGCCTCAAGCAACCACTGATCTGCTTTCTGTCACTGTAAATTCGATTCATTTCTGTGCAGTTTTAAAAAATGGAGTTATACAGCCTGTAATCTTGGAGTCTGGCTCCTTTCACAGTGCTTCATGCTTTTGTGATTTATCCATTACATGTACCACTCGTTCATTCCTGTTTATTGCTGAGAAGTAGCTCGTTGTACAGAAAAGAGAAGTGATACATTGCTATTGAATTCAGATGGAAGAAAATCTAGGTCAGAAAGTACTAGTAATGTTTAAAGGGGACTATGCACCATGAGCCAATTACAGCAAAGCAAGAATGAATTGCCTCCAAACAACATAAGCACAAAGCAGTTAAAATAAATATGACAAGATTATGAAGAGAGATTCTTAACCCTACCATTACAGCACTTCTCATCGAAGTAGGCAGGCCAGGCTGCAAAAAATGAGAACTGGACAGCAGATGAGGAGAGGTTGTTGAAATATGTAAGGACAGATCAGTGAAGGCTTAAGGGAGAAAGCCACTGATCATGTGATTCTTCATACTCCTCGGTGCCTAAAAGGTGAGGCAGAGTCCCGCAAGTTCCTGGGACCCCGGTGAAAAGTGAGGCGCTGGGCGGGAGTTCTCACTGCTCGCTGCCCTGCAGGACACCAGGGACTGCTCGCAGAGGTCGGGCTGCACGGTCCTTCTCCATGAGGCAGAAAGCAAGGGCAGTAAACAGCACTCACTGAGCACTCCGTGGGTACAAGGTAACAAACACATGGGTACGTGCGCTCTGTCTTTTACTTTGTTGTTTGGGGGGAGTGAGGGTTGAGGTAGGGTCTAGCCCAGGCTGACCTAAAATTCACTATGTCATCTCAGGTTGGCCTCAAATTCACGGTGATCCTACCTCTGCCTCCCGAGCGCTGGTATTAAAGGTGTGTGCCACCACACCTGGCTGGCTTTTACTTCTTGTATCAACTTTTTAGCTCATGCAAGAAGAAACTGAGGTGCAAAAAAGGTGCTGGTATGTGGCAATATGTGAACTTGAACTTGCGTCTAACTAGATTCTGTGCCTAATGTGACTGGAATACACTCTGGAGGTCACAAATGCCCAGCCTTAGCTTTGAGCCTTTTTTATTTTTAATTTTTGTTTATTTTTATTTATTTATTTGAGAGCGACAGAGAGAGAGAATGGGCGCACCAGGGCCTCCAGCCACTGGAAACAAACTCCAGAAAAGTGCGCCCCCTTGTGCATTTGGCTAACGTGGGTCCTGTAGAATCAAGCCTCAAACTGGGGTCCTTAGGCTTCACAGGCAAGTGCTTAACCACTAAGCCATCTCTCCAGCCTAGCTTCCAGCATTTTGACATCTGTAGCAGATTCCCCAGTGAGTCCCCATTAAACCACAGGCCAGTTCATTCTTATTCACACTGTGGAGTGAAGTCTCAGCTGGGCCATTTCTCACGCAAAATATCCCATCTGCAGAGAAAGACTCTGCCTGGGGCTGGCCTTGTGATGGACAGGAGAGCCAGCAGGGGCTGTGGCCATGTCTGACAATGAAACACTGGAGATTAGAGCTGGGGTGACAGAAGACACAGCACATCAAAGCCAGGAGGAGCCTGAGAGCAGACAGCGCAGCCTGTCCCCACTGCTGAGACAGGAGGCAGGATCTGCCCACCATTGTCTCCCTGGGCCGTTCCCTCATGGCCCTGCCCTCCACCACCTCACCGAGCACCTTGCACCAAATACCCACAGACACTTCTTTTGTGACCTCCCTTCTTCCGTCACATCTAAATAATCTTGCAAAAAAAAAAAATGTTTATTTCCAAGCAAGACATCCTGGAGTCCTTACATAGGTTGTAGAAAGCTGTAAAAAACTAAGACCTGAATGAATCCCATATGTTTTTATGTTACCTCACCAAAACCTGGGTTCTGAATCAGTCCTTCCCATAACTTGAATTAATGCCTTACATGAATGAACAGAAAGGAGTGACTCATTGATATTCTGCAGCCAACTTGCAGTTTTCTGCAGAAAGACTCACGGGAGATGCACCGTTGCAGGGTCAAGAGCATGAAACCTCAGAAGACAAACATTACCTCACTGTTGCCACACACTGTGTGTTGACCTGGCATTTGGTTGGTTCTAAATATGTGTAACAATTAATTATGACATTCTAAAAGGCTTGCAGCAAACTACTTATTGAATCTGGCAGAATGAGTGTGCCTCTGTGTTTCTATGAGCAAAATAGAGGCACAAAGGAGAGTTGTCAAACACAGTTGACCAGCCTGGATTTAAACTGCCTGTGTCCAAATCTTCCTCCTCTCTTTGACCTTGGACATATTACTTAACTTCTGCCTTGGTCCCTTCCTCTGCAAGAAGATAATTATAAGATGATCTGTCAGGGCATCTGAGAAGCTGGCATTAAGTGATGGGTAGGCAGGGGGCATGGTGCCCAGATGCAAGGCACACCCGGAAATGCTGGCACTTGTCTGTATTATTTCCCCAGATCACTTCCTCAACTGTTTCACCTTTGTGAATAAAATGTAATTATAGAAAACTCAAGGAGGCTTTTTCTTTTGACGGTTCTAAAACTTAAAGGCTCAAACTCTTTGCAAAAAGTGGACATTTGTTCCAGTGGACAATGGCGGTCAGTACAACCTGGTGCTGCATTACACCCTCTCGGTCTCTCCCTTCCTCACGGAAAGCACTTACCTTAATGAAAACAGAAAATGGGCCTACTTAACACCTTCACAACCATGACCGAACTCCATCCCACTGTTGGCACTAGAAAGAAATATGCATGCGAGAAATAGTCTTGTAGGCTAAAACCAGATCTGATTTCAATTTACAAAGCAGAAACAGACGATCCTACAAAGGAACAATTTGTTGGTCTGCAGTCTCCATAACGTGGATACTTGGCAGAGCCTGGCCCTCAATCAGTCGATATCTCAAAGAATGCCTTGGGGGGCTGGAGAGAGGGCTTTGTGGTTAAGCGCTTGCCTGTGAAGCCTAAGGACCCCAGTTCAAGGCTCGGTTCCCCAGGACCCACGTTAGCCAGATGCACAAGGGGGCACATGCATCTGGAGTTCGTTTGCAGTGGCTAGAAGCCCTGGCGCGTCATTCTCTCTCTCTGCCTGTTTCTCTCTCTGTCTGTCATTCTCAAATAAATAAGAATTTAAAAAAAAAAAAAAAGAATGCCTTGCCTAGGATGGGGCCTGGGCTACGGCTCAGAGGGTAAAGTTTGCTTTGTATACATGAAGCCTAGGTTTGTTCCCCAGCACTGCATAAAACCTAGTGTGGTGGGGAATGCCTGTGTTCCCAGTACTCAGAAGTTCAAGACCATCCTCCACTCTATTGCAAGTTTGAGAGGCCTGGGTTACATGAGCCTACGTCTTCAAAAAACAAAACAAAACAAAACAAAGCCTGGCTGATCCCACGCTGCCCCATAAAATTGCTCTGTACGTCTCAGTCCTCTGAAAGATCACAGAGCGCAGTGGGATCAACGTGCCGCAAACCCCGCGTTCAGTCCTCGGCCTCCTCCTGCTAGCGCTGGGATCTTCAGCAAAAATCTTTCTAAGCTCAGCTGCTGCCTTCCTTCTGTCAAAGGAACTCCTGCAAGAATGGGAGACAGAGTCAGGGTTGGGGAGATGGTTCAGTGGTTAAACGTGCTTGCTTGCAAAGTCTGACAGCCCGGGTTTGATTCCCGGTGCTTACATAAAGCAAATACTCAGCGCGGTGCGCGTGTCCAGAGTTAGTTTGTGGGGGCAGGAGCCCTCGTGGGTTTATACTCTCTTTCTCTGTGTCTGCCTCTTTTCCTCTGGTTTTCTCTCTCTCTCAAATAAACAAACAAAATATTAAAAAAAAAAAAAGAACTGGAGGCAGAATAGACAAACATTTTCTCGACATAAAATTATTCAATAATGACACTTTATATTTCCTGAAGATTGACCATCCCAGGTCTGACCTAAATTTTAACTCAGTCTCTTTAAATAATGTTACTTCTTCTTCACAATCTCCTGTCTTCACACGTGGATGCAGAATCATCTAGGGTGATAAGCTGACGTTTGGGCGTCAACCTATACCTGGTTCTAAGCTTCGGTCACCCAGCGAGAAGGCTTACTCCAAGAGAGGCAGACAGACAAAAGTCCCTGACTTGACTTACAGCTGACCAGCTTCTAGACCTTGGACAAGCACGTATTTAACCACTAAGAACTGATCCTTAAGTAGAAATATTTGCTTTAACCCAGGGGTTGATATCAGGATTAAAGAAGAGGTAAGAATGTTAATTTATTTTCCTCTACAGAGAACCAAAGGCAAGAAGTACCTGAAGTAATGAATTCGGAGAATAAATAAATGATTGAATGAATAAGCCAATGAACAGTAAGGAGGAGCAAGGGACACGGGAAGGGAGAAGGAAGCTTGGACTTCACAGTTCAGGATGCACGTCTTCTGCTTTGGGCTTTTTCTCCTGACTCGCAAGGTGTGTGCATGTGTGTGCTATGTGTGTGTGGTGCGCATGTGCACGTACAAGTTTGTGTGTGGGTGCAGGTGTGCATGCATGTGTGTGAGGTAAGTGCAGAGGCCAGAGGTCTCCAAAATTGTTCTTATTTCCAGAGACACAGCCTCCTCTCATGCAAAACTCACCGATTCAGCTACAAAAGTGTGGCAGTTTGAATGTGAATGTGTGTCCCCCAAAGCCTCAGGGATTTTTTATTTTAGGAAGGGAGAGAGAGAGAAAGAATTGATATGCCAGGACCTCAGCCACTGAAATCAAACTCCAGATGCTTTTGCCACCTAGTGGGCATGTGCAACCTTGTACTTTCCTCACCTTTGTGTGTCTGGCTTACGAGGAATCTGGAAAGTAGAACATGGGTCCTTAGGCTTTGCAGGCAAGTGCCTTGACCACTGAGCCATCTCTCCAGCCTGCCTCAGGGATTTTTGATTGAGTTTGCAACTTGAGTCTTTAGGGTACAGATAGGAAATGGGGATGACACTGAGGCAGAGCTTCAGCCCAGCTGCACTGATGTGCAGAGAGCCTCTTGGGGGCTCTGGCTGTTCCTGTTTACTGTTTCTCTCTGCCAGTTTCTTCTGCCATGATGAAGCTTCCCCTGGAATCAGTACGCTTAAAATCAACCTTTCCTGTCCTAAGTTGCTTCTGGTGTTTATCCCAGCAAGGAGAAAGCTAACTACGACAACAAGCCAGCCGCCGAGCCCCAGAGACCCTCCTGTCTCTGCCTCCCCATTGCTGGGACCAAGGATACATGCTACCACACGCTGCCGTCTTACATGGGTGCTGGGAACCTGAACCCAGGGCCTCATGCTGGCAAGGCAAATACTTTACCCACTGAGCCATCTCCCCAGCTCAGGTAGTGAAATCTTGAGGACAAATCCTAAAAGAAGCAATTTGTTACAAACAAGCATTGCCTATAAGCCTGGCGCTCGATCCTCACCAGACCTCATTAAGCAACAAGAACACCTGGAAAAGCACCACACGCCAAGTCATGAAAAATGGGAGAAAAGACTCTCAAGGCAAAAGGATTTTCTTTCTTCCCTGTCTCCAGACTCAGACATTTCAGGCAAAACATAGTTCACATAATTCCTGATTAACAGAAGCAAATATTGAGCTGCAAACAGCAAATCTGTTCTGATTTTGGTGCCATTGTTCAAAGGCTTCAAGAAAACATAAACATTCTTGGACCCAAATTGCAAACAGAATTAAGAATGCATTACCAGCTTTATTAGAAGAAATCATTCGGAAAGAAATACCATTTGAGGTTTTTTTTTTTTCTTTTAATAGTAGCTGAGCAAAGCAAGCACTTAGCACTGTAAGTACTTTTATAAAAAGAAAGAAAGGAATTGAAATCAATTAAACCTTTTTTTTTTTTTTGTATGAAAGGAACGTCCAAAATGCATTGGAAATGGCCTGTTTTGAGCAGAAAGTCACAGTTTTCATTTCTTCCTAAGTGTATCAGACATGGATTTCACAGCTCATAATTAATTCCCAATGCCCACATCACCATTAATTTTTAATCAGAGCAGGCCTGCTGTGACTGCTACCATGATTTCACCAGGGTTCTCAGGGGGTCCGTTCTCTTGCCCAGAAACCATCATTTGTTCTGCATAACAGAGACTGGTGTCTAGCATGATGGCCAGATTGCACCCTGCAAACCCAGCTAATTAGCTACAGGTGATGGGAGCAAGCTCTATGTCTGGACTCACGAAAACAAAACCAAAAAGAGGAGGAGCGCTGTATTTTCACAGATAATCACACCTTCACACAGATGAGGGACTTGGGGTTCTTGGTGGAGCCAGACTTGAGAAAGGTACCTGCTAGAAAATGTTTCCTCGGTAAGCATATGGGGAATGCTGCAGAATGAACGTGCCACCGTCCGCTAGGCGGGATGCTCGGGTGCAAGCCTTTCCTTCTGCCAGATGAGGAAATGACTCCCATGGGGTCTAGGGAGGCTCCAGCCCTGCTGTTCTCCCAGCCAACGTCAAACAGTGCGAGGCGAGGCCGCGCGCGAGTCTAACACTGGTTTCTAGTCAGATATGGACGCTAAGTAAAAACAAGTACTATCAACTGAGAAGAAAGCCCCGTGCAAGAGGATTTCTTAGGTTTAATAAAGACATAACTTGCTCAGGCACAGGTGAATGACTATATGAAGTTTCTAAATTTCTGTTTAGGAAAAAGCTATTGTTATAAAAATTTATAAGTGATTAATAATGTTAAATTAGGCTAACTCATCTAACATACATGAAAGTCTGCTGGTTGGGTTTGTCTGCATTTCAGGCTAGACTCCATTAAAAAAAAAAAAACTATTGTATATACACATGTGTTTTTGTGTATACGAAATATGTGGAGTAATTGGATATTTTCCAAGATAGATGTGTTAGTGGTCTTACTTACAATCTTAATTTTATTTCTTATTCTCTGTATTTTCCAAATCCTTAAACATAGTATTTACGTTAAAATTAAATATTTTAAGCTTTATGGGCTGGAGAGATGGCTTAGTGGTTAAGCGCTTGCCTGTGAAGCCTAAGGACCCTGGTTCGAGGCTCGGTTCCCCAGGTCCCACATTAGCCAGATGCACAAGGGGGCGCACGCGTCTGGAGTTCATTTGCAGAGGCTGGAAGCCCTGGCGCACCCATTCTCTCTCTCTCCCTCTATCTGTCTTTCTATGTCTCTCGCTCTCAAATAAATAAATAAATAAATATTTTAAGCTTTAAATTGATGAGTTCATTAATTCCTTCATATGCCATGTTTGATATGTGTTAGAAAATAAAGAAGCCAGTCCCAGTAAGTGCATAAGGAAAATCAGTCTCCTCACTTCATCATACTTCCACAGCTTAGCAGTACTTATTTGATAAGTGACTTCCAAGTGCTTATACAACGGACAGGCCTCTAAAGATTCCAGAAACAATTCTGTATGGAAAGCTTAGCCCAGAAAACATCATGGTGAGATATAATGTGGATCAGTCCATGGAATGGTGTGGCTCTAAAGGAAATGTAGAAATAAATGCAAATTCAAAACTGCTTCAGCTTCTAAGAACATGGACTGCAATGAAAGCCCAGGGCTTATCACTGGAAATGTTCAGCTCTAACCCATCACTGTAAACCCTTAGCATCTCTCCTCCCGCCATCACCCCCTGTGCTGGGTCACCCAATGCATGCAAAAGCATGGAAGTAGTTCCTTGCTCATGTCACTTGCATGCTCCCACCACCATGGCTGAACTTCCTGTTTTTTCCTCAGCCCCATGTGGGCACATCAGAAAGTAAGGAACTAGAAGTCCATAAGAGCTGGGGAGATAGATGGATGGTGAGAATGAGTAAGAGAAGTCCACTGCACAGCACTGGAGATGGAGAGCATATGTGCAGCAGAATGAAGTCATGCTTTACAAATGGGGCAAAGTGGGCTGGGGAGATGGCTTAGTAGTTAACACACTTGCCAGTAAAGCTTAAGGACTCAGGATTGATTCCCCAGGACCCACGTAAGCCAGATATACAAGGTGGTGCATGTGTCTGGCGTTCGTTTGCAGTGGCTAGAGGCCCTAGCATACCCATTCATTCCATATCTCTCTCTCTATGCCTATTTTTCTTTTTTTCAAATAAATAAAATATTTAAAAAAAAAATAAAAAAGAAGGGGGGAAAGTGAGGGAAAAATACACTTGCAAAGGTAGTTTCAGGCCATGTGGTAATTTGATTGCAAAATTTCTCCCATAGACTTTTGTTTGAATACTTAATTCCCAGTTGGTGGCACTGTTTGGGAAGGTTGTGGAACCTTTGGAGTCTTCATGGAGGAAGTGCGTCACTGGGGGTGGGCCTCAGGTGTTAGAGTCCAGCCCACTTTCTGTTCCCAGTCTCTCTACGTCCTCTCGACTCTGTGATGATGTGACCCTTGTTTCCTGCTCCAGCCTTGCTTTCTCCTTGAGACAGTAAATCAAAAATAAACCTGTGGTGGTTTGAATTTAGGGGTCTCCAGAAACTCACGTGTTTTGAATGCTTGAAACCCAGCTGATGACAATTTGAGAGGTGGAAAATTGCTGGAAGGGGTAAGTTGTTGGGAGTGGGATAATGGGGTATTGTAGTTTGAATGGATTATCACCCCCCCACCGCCATAGATACAGAAGTTTATTCAGGTTTGTAATTTAGATCTGCAGCCACCAGGCTGGAGGGGGTGTCACTGTGGGTGGATGCTAGGGTCCAGCCGCAAGGCAGATATAAATTCCAAGCTAAGACATGCAAAGGGCTGTATTTCCTGGAGAGCACTTGCTTGCTTATGTCCTGGTGGTGGCTTTTCTCTCTGCTGGCCCGTGAGAGTGCACCAGCCTCTTCTGGAATTCCCCGGATCTGTGAGCTCAAATAAACCCTGTCCTCCCATGAACAGCCTCTGGTCTGGAGACTCATCCCAGCAGCTCAAGTTGTTTGCTGCAGAATTGGTGCTGAGGCGTGGGACAGAGGTGCTATGTGATGAGTCTGACTATATGGGTTTTGGGTTTGGGGGGCTTGTGCGCTGGAGAAATGGGAAACTTGGTGCTTGCAACTGAGGATGCCTTCTGGAGTGGTAAGCCAAGTATTATGCCTACTCTGATAAGAGTTTGAAAATGCTAAGTGCAGAGAGAATTGAATTTGGAGACCTGGCTTTTGAACTTTCTAAGGGGAAGGAAAGACTGCAGAAAACTTTGTTAGAACAGAGTTACTGGCATAAGGGCTGCTTGTGTTCTGAGACCCACAGCCAGACAATTTGATCAAGGCTACATTTGTAATGTACTGAAGTGCTTGGTGAAAGATATTGGGCTGAAAGAGTTAAGATTTTAAGTCAGAAAAATTCAAGCAAGTTTAAAATTTACTGGCACAGACACTGGTTTTACGTTGCTGAAGCTTCTATTTTCAAACCCATTAGCAATCTTAAGAAATATGGCCCAATTGCTTTATATTACAGTAATGGAGAGAACACCTGAGGTAATCCCGCCCCAGAAAGACTGGACAGTAGGAGTGCAAATTCTTTTGAGAGGAGATCTGAAAAGAAGGAAGCTGCTCTTCAAGGTCATGATTTATTTTGTCGCTGAATTATGAATATGGTTGTGTTCTACACACCTGGTATTGATTTGGGAAGCTTGAAAAATGCATGGAGTAGTCATAAATTGCACACGAATTTCCAGGAGCCACTGCTGAGCTGTGGCATGAGGCAGGGCGTGATGACCCTGATAGGCCAGTGGAGACATTGGAAGATGGATCGTGGTTTGCATGGAGACATTTTTGATATAACAGGACTGTGCAAAGGCTGCCATGATGTGCTGTTGGTTTGGGATGGAAGTTTTCTTCGGCTGTTCTGCCCGGTTGGAGGGGTAAACTTGGAAAATCCAGAGACTGTCAGTCACTGGTTATGATATTGGACTTGAACTACAGATGCTCAATGGCTGCTTAGTGGTTATTAAATTTGCATTGTTCTAGTCCCTCTTCGTTATACCTTATAGCAGTTGGAAATATGTACTCTGTGCCTTTATATGTTGAGAATATGTAATGTATTTTGATTTTACAGGACTCACAGCTGAGAGACCATCTTAAATCTCAGATGAGATTTGGAACTTTAGAAGTATCTTAAGTTGGCAAAGACTGTGGGGAACTGTGAATTTGGACTGAACACAATATGCAATGTGAGATGGTTATGAATCTGTTGGGGGCCGGGGCAGATGTGGTAGTTTGAATGGGTATTCCCCAATAGATATAGTAGTTCATTAAAGTTTGTCATTTAGATCTGCAGCCACCTGGCTGAAGGAGGTGTCACTGTGGGTGTTTTCTGAGGTCCAGCCCTAAGGCAGGTCTGAATTCCAACTTAAGATATGCAAAGTGCCTGAGCTCTGCCTGGGTTCCCTGCAGTTTGGCTGATCGTTTTTGCTCTTGTTTTGGTGGTGGGTTTCCTCTTGGATCCATGAAAGGGGAGCCAACTTCTTCCATTTTGGAACTTCCCCTGGATCTGTGATTTTCAAGTAAATTCAAATAACTGCGCCTGGTTTGGAAGTTCACCCCGTGACGTGAGGCTGACTTTACATGGGGTTACAGCCAGCTCCCCTGCCAGAGTCTGGCTCTCTCTCCTGCTGCTCTTTTCCGCCTGCTGTGGCAGAGGGGTTGTCCAGCCTCTGCCCATGCCCGCCTTTCCTCTGCCATCACGGAGCTTCCCCTCGAGACTGTAAGCCAAAATAAACAACTTTGCTTCCAGCAACTGCTTTTGGTCAGGTGCTTTGTACCAGCAATGAGAAGGTAACTACAACAAAACACTCTCTTTTCTTAAGCTGCTTCTGACTGGGTGGTTGGTCCCAGCAACAGTAAGGGAAGATTCCTGCGACTTCAGGAAACATGAAGGCTAAGGGACACGCAAGATGCTCTAGGCCTTGGGGCTGGTGCAGAGTTTTCTCCCTTCATCACTCCTCCCGTGATTGAACCCCTCATGGTGTAGCATGGGGCGATAAAGGAATTTAAACAAAGAAAATAAAAGTTACTGAGCAGTTATCTTGCGTCAGACCAAGGATGCTGTAAAGATATGCCAGCCCTCTATAAGCAAAATCCATGTCTCTTTGACTTGGTATTTCCAGAGCTTCACAGATAGCAGACCTTCGGGTATTAGGTTTTTGGTACAGAGATCACAGGAAAGTTTAGTCTTGGAGAGACATAGAATATGTCCCCAAAGGGTAGAGAAGGAAGGAGAGCGTGAGAAACAGAATAGCAGCCTGATGGCTTAGGGAGACAAGAGTCTGGCCTTTGGGGAAGGACAAGGATGTAAGGTGTGGGGTGCTGTGGCAAGAGCTTTAATAGAAAGATGTTTCAATATGAAGTCAAGATTCTCCCAGACATACACAAAAAATTCTAAACAGCAGTGGAGGACCAGCTAATGTTAGATGAGCTTACAGATGTCTACTTACTGACTCCCACGACACCCACTCCCTAGGCAAGGGCACTATGTAGAATGTGGAAGAACCCACAGAGAGCAGAGGAAGGTCACGGTTGGAGCGCTCCTGCAGGTATGGCCTATCCACGCTCCTGTGCCTCCTCTGTGTGTTTGTCGCGAGTTTGAAGGTTATGTGCGCTTGTTTATGTCTCTTCCGAAACATAGAAATCTTTTAACAAATCTCATGTATCTGAGCATTTCCAGGCCCTCCCACAGTGCCCAGAGCATCATTCGTGCTCTGCTAATGCTGCTGGAACCACGAGTCTTACAAAGGCTGTGTGTCTGTCAGCAGCAACGACGGAAGTTCGATGGCAGGTAGCAGACTCGGGGCGCAGGGGGCATGGAAGTCCAGCCATGTCCTGGGGAGTGCATGGAAAGAAGGTTAAAACAGGCAAATAGACGGTAAGGAGAGAGAGGCAGTTAGTTAGAACAAAACGATAGGCTATAGGTGTCTCGGCTTCCAGCAAACAGGACGTCTGAACCCCGATCAAGGCTCAGGGAAAGGTGTGGAAGAGGGGTGGGAAGAACGGAAGAGCAGGATGGGGAGAGGGTGCAAAGCGTTGCCCTCTGGATGAATTGTGGGCACCGCACTCACGAATCCACATCCGCTGTGGGTTCCTGCCCAAGGTTGAGCCTGTCAGTAGTTCACCATCAGTGGGGGAGGGGCTCACAAGACCCCATGCCTCCCAAAGCTAATGGTTGCTGGGAGAGTGGTTCATCAGTGGTGTAGCCATTGGTAAGTTGCCCATTGAACGGTAAATAACCCTCCACCCATGGTCATGCAAGTAACCCTAACTTAACCCAATGAGTAAAAAATAAATAAGGCAGCACTCAGGAGACAGAGGTAGGAGGATTATCGTGAGTTCAAAGCAACCCTGAGACTACAGAGTGAATTCCAGGTCAGCCTGAGCAAGTGTGAGACCCTACCTCGAAAAACAAAACAAAATAATAATAACAATAATATATAGAATAAAAATAAATAAATAAGGCATGCAGGTAAGGTGGGTATTCATGGGAAAGAAGAGGGTTAATGGGAGGAGGGATCTGAGAGGGTAATTTGGAAGAATAAGATCAAACTACATTCTGTACATTTATGAAAACCTCAAAAAATGAGTGGAAATGATGGAAAAATAAACATTTTTTTAACTATTTTTTTTTCCTTTTTTGGCTTTTCAAGGTAGGGTCTCACGCTAGCTCAGGCTGACCTGGAATTAACAATGAAGTCTCTGGGTGGCCTTGAACTCACAGTGATCCTCCTACCTCTGCCTCCCAAGTGCTGGGATTAAAGGCGTGCACCACCACGCCTGGCTAAAAATAAACATTTTTAAAGGGCCTTTAATTAATCACATGACGAGGTCATAAGGAGGCAGTTACAGTTCCAAGGCTGGCACCGTGGTTCAGCAGCATTGAAAATGCAATAATGCTCTGATTTCATCTTGTCGCCAGCACTCATTCACACTTTTTGGTTGCAAAATGGCTGAATCAGTTGTCACTCAGCATTATATTCAGAAATAAGAAATGATATGGGAAAAAGAGAGAAAGACAAGCATTTCTTTTGTATTAAGAAGGAAAACTAGGGCTGGAAAGATGGCTTAGAGGTTAAGGTCTTTGCCTGCAAAGCCTAAGAACCCAGGTTCGATTCCCCAGTACCCATGTAGAGCCGATGCACAAGGGGGCACATGGGTCTGGAATTTGTTTGCAGTGGCTGGTGGCCCTAGCACACCCATTCTCTCTCTCTCTCTCTCTCTCTCTCTCTCTCTCTCTCTGCCTCTTCCCCTCTCTCTCAAATAAATAAATAATATTAAAAAGTTTAGAAAGAAGGAGAGCTATTTTGGACTTCAGGGGCAGACATTCAGTTCCCGCACGAGGGAAGTCTGCCCTCAAGAAGGAACAGCGGCCGTGCGGCTGGGATGGCCGCACGGGGTCCTCAAGCAGTCCCTCAGGAAGGACTAAGGGAATTGGGGTCACCATTAGCTGTTAAGGCCTGGGAGAGCCTCAGATGGCTGCAGGCCCACTGCCCTAGTCATAATCCCAGTGAATGGTGATTTGTCCTGGGGAGACATGAATAATTGCTTGTTTGCCTCAGACTGCAGACAGATTGAAGAAGTTAGTAATATCCAACCAAAATAGCAGGCAGTGAGTTGATCAGGTTCCTCACAGGATCATGGGTGAGTCAATAGCAGCTGTGTGTCCAAAATAAAATCACCCCAGAGTGGGTGGCAACTCAGAAAAGCGCATCCCTGGAGCTCCCACGCAACTTGCAGGAGGTTGCTTCCCTAACAGTCCTTTACCACGCCTATAACTGTGGGGAGCTGCCTGGCCCTTGAACTTCCAGAATCTTACGAGCTTCCAACCTCTTTCCAAGCAGGAATGTTTCAATTCAGAGGGAATATCAACACAGTAAGAAGAGCTGCAGGAACAGTGATGACAGTTGGCTTTTGCGGGCTGGGGAAGCCTCAGCCATCTGCCCCGCCTTAGAGTCCTGCAGAATCTGTCAGGTAGGTGGATTATGTCATTCAATCCCTCATAGCTGTTTGGACCAGAGGGACTGTTGTGGTTACTATTTCATTACTGGTGGGGGGTGGGGGGACAGACCAAAAGTAGACGATGAGAGGAAGGCTTTTCTTTTGGGTTGTAGTGTCAAGGAGAAGCTTCATGATGGCAGGGGACAGCATGGTGTGAGCACGGGCTGACCATCAGCCCTGCCTCCGCAGGTGGAAAACGGCAGCAAGAGCATGAGCCGAGCTCTGGCCAGGGGCGCTGGCTACCACACCGTCAACAGCACACAGCTTCCAGCGGGGCTCCACCTCGCAAACTGGGGGCCAAGCAATCAGAACACATGAGTTCTGGGGGGACATCAGATTCAAACCACCACAGGAACACTTAGTGAGGAGAGTCATTAACCTATACAATATGACTCAAAATAATAACCTAATCAGATATTATTTCCAGCTAATTACAAGGACATTTGTTGTAGGGTGACGTGCGTTGTTTCCCTGTGTTACTTCGTAGAGCATTTGCAGTATCTCAAAGATTAGTATTAATCTGAACTGAAAATGTACAGAGATAAAACTGTCCTATCATCTGTAACCTTGGGTGAAATTTTCATTTCTTTAGAAGCACCTGGTGACATTCTCTGTTCCTTGCTACTCAAATGCTGAACTACGACATCAGGTAAAGTCATGGTTACCTGAGTGCTAGCTGCATCTCACACCCCAGTGCTAGCTGCTTTCCATACCCAGTGCTAGCTGCTTACCATTGGATTGTGCTCAAGGATAAAATTCCTGAATGCTTGAAGTAGTAAGAACAGTAACCGTGAAACTTCTTGAGCACTCCACTAAGTGCCAGATTATGACTTCCTTTCAGGCTCTAAACTCCCCGCACGGTGGCATTGCTGCCGTCCCCATCTTATTAGTGCAGCGCTGGTCTGCGGAGAAGCCACTGAGGGGTGTTCACCTAGCACCTACCATTGCAGTGTTACTGCGGTGCTAGAGAAACAACTTTTTCTCCTCCTCTTCCTCCTCCTCCTCCTTCTCTCTCCTCTCTTCATCCCTCCTCTACTCATAATGATTTGCAGATAAAAATTTTGGTTGTCACCAGGCGTGGTGGCGCACGCCTTTAATCCCAGCACTCGGGAGGCAGAGGTAGGAGGATCGCCGTGAGTTCGAGGCCACCCTGAGACTACGTAGTGAATTCCAGGTCAGCCTGAGCCAGAGTGAGACCCTCCCTTGGAAAACAAAACAACAACAAAAAAAATTGGTTGTCAAGAGTATCTGAGGCAGTCAGTGGTTACCTGGTGAGAGTGGCTCACACAGGTGGAGAACACACTCCTTAATGGACGGAAAGCCTAGAATTCGGCAGATGGGTTGGGTTCAGTTCATGGCTCAGCAATGCCATGACAATCCAAGTAGTGCCCCTTTTCTTCTCTTCCAGCTTGAGCACGTTGACTCGATCCCACAGCTCCAGCTGTACCAGGCAGATGTGACAGTGTCTGCCCAGAGAAGAGGTGTTGCTCTTGAACATCTCCTTTCTTAGCAGGCGAACTTCTCAAGAATCTGCTGCAAGAGCTTCCCAAACCTCCCTGAGCCATGTTACACCGCCTGTCTGACCAAACCAACCCGGAGCAAGAGCACTTGTCCTGCTTGGATTCTTTTATGCTCCCATTCTTGTGGTGAGCGGTGTCACTTCCCTAGATTCATAGAAAGGTAAATGCCTGGCAAACTCTCGAGACAACCAGAAAGAAACTGGGGAGCTAAAGCGATCCTGAGAAACAGGGGTCCCTTTAGAACAACTGTGTGAGGGGTGCAGAGTTCAGCTCCTGCCACTCACGCGGTCTGGCTCTGCTCTGGCTTTCACCTGCCCTGTCCTCATCGACTTTCTTCTTTGATGAAGTAGGTGACGCCCACATTATTCTAAGTCCTCATACTAAAAAGCCATTTCAGCAATGGGATGGGCTGAGACTCTGAGTCCCCTGGGGCAGTTTGATCAGTTATGGGCCATTTGGCTGGCAGTAAAAGAAGCCCAATAGCATTCACAACCCGGAGATTTATTATCTCACAAGGAAAGAAGTCTGTAGGTAGCTGACTAGGCCTCTTATTGTGGTCGTGGAGGGAATAGTTTCCTTTCAACTTAGCCATGCCTTCCCCCATGCCAGGGTGACCCTTGGGCTAATAGCCACAGGGCTGCAGTGGTTGTGGGCACCACCTCTACACTCAGCAATCTATCTGCATCACTCCCTCTCAGGGGCACCCCTCATCTGATCTTCTGCCTCAGCCACCAGGACCTGCACCTGTTATATCGTGGGCCTGCAGTGGGTTGCATGCCCTTCACTGAGCCCATCCTGGACAAAGGGATGACATTCACGTTCAGGCCAATCAAGCCATCCTGCAGGCCCGGGGTTGGGTCAACATGCGTGCACACGGGGAAGGAGGACGCACTGACGTAATCAGGGTCCCGGTAGGACAGGAAAAGGAGAGTGCAGCAAGCACAGGCAATCGTAGTTGGCTGTGGGCAGAGTTAGATCTGCGCCGGCCTCTGGCTGGAGGAGGAGCCATCTCATGAGGGAGCAGCTCTGGACAGCGGTGGTGGGAGGTGGCATGTTCCAATCTCCATGGACCAGGAAGCAGGAAAGGGGAATGCTGAGACCCAGCTGGCTTCCTCCCTTTCCCCTTTTTATTCAGTCTGAGCAGTTTCACCTGGTCAGTTAATACTTTCTGGAAAGCCCCTCGCAGATATATCCAAAGCTATGCCTCACTAATATCCCAGGTGTTTCTTAATCCTAAATTGACATGACAACTGAAATTAACCCTCATGATATCTAACACACACTCTCTCTCTCCCATATTTCAATCTCCCAAAGCTTATAGAATTACAATCTGCAATGGCCAATCAGCGAGCCTATCAATATTGATTATTCACTGATTGAAACAAGAACTTGAGCCAAAATACTAGAGTTGATTATTGTTGAGAAAGTCAGTTTTGTGTCCAGTCTAGCCACAGTCTGGTGTGTGGATTTAAATTGCCTCTTACATTAGACAGGCTAATAATTGCTTGAAGAATTCTCTAGTGTCCAATGGAAATTTTAAAGTATATGGAGTTATTCTTGTCACCGTTACCAAATACTGACACACGAAAACATAAGAGAAGAAGGATGTATTTCGGCTCACAGGGAGGGAACAGCCCTCCAAGGTGGGGGAGGCATGGTGCGGGAGCCGCGCACAGCCGGCAGCAGGGGCTTGAGACTCCTTGTTCACATCTTTGTAGATCAGGAAGCCAAGAGTGGAAGTTGGGCCAGTCTACAGAACCTCAAGGTCCACCTCCTAGTGACCCATTTCTTCCAGCTATGCCCCTTCTCCTAAAGGTTCCACAACTTCCCAAAACAATGCCACCAGCTGGAGCCAAATGTTCAAACACATCACCTAGGAGGGCCATCTCACAGTCAAACCACAACGCCCCTCCTCCCCTTCTCCAACTATGAATGGCCTTTCAGCCAGCCCGTTTATGTGTGTCAGAGGCAGTGGTGTGTTTGACTTCAAGTAGATAAACCATTAAGATTAGCTTGAGTGACAGCTATGTTTTATTAAAAAGTATTTTATTTTTATTTATTTATTTGAGAGAGAGAGATACAGAAATAGGCCAGTAGAGAGAAAGAGTGAGAGAGAGAATGGGTGCACCAGGGCATCCAGTCACTGCAAATGAACTCCCCATGTGTGCACCCCCTTGTGCAACTGGCTTACGTGGGTCCTGGGGAGGTGTACCTGGGTCCTTTGGCTTTTCAGGCAAGCACCTTAACTGCTAAGCCATCTCTCTAGTCCCCAGAAGCTATGTTTTTTGAGTGACAGTTAGGTATTTGCCAAATGCCGTAGATAGATATGACAGACTGTGCCGCAAGCTTGCCTGATCCAGGAGGTTGCATACACACTGCCTTCCACACTCAAATGATGTTAAAAATAACTGAATTTTAAAATAATGCCAATCTACCTGAAGATGCATGCTCATTCAGCTTGAGTGAGACAATTGTCACTAATGAGGAGGCGCCTCGGAAATCGAAGACAAGATTCCGGGAAGGTGCAATGTCAACTCAACCGCAGTAGGTGACAGTTGCGAGATGCAGCTGAGGCTTGGGATTACAAGGGACCCGAAACCACGCGACTTTGCAGTCCAAAGGAACGTCTGCAGCTAGATAAGTTTCTTTATGTTGTTGTTGTTTTGTTTTGTTTCTCAAGGTAGGGTCTCACTCTAGCCCAGGCTGATCTGGACCACTGTGTACTCTCAGGCTGTCCGTGAACTCACGGAGCTCCTCCTACTTCTGCTTCCTGAGCACTGGGATTAAAGGCGTGCGCCACCACGCCTGGCTTGTCTCTGGGTAGATGAGCTTTTCAACAATTTGCTTTACCCTGCAATGAGCACGTGAGAGGCTCTGCTGCGCTCAGAGGCCAGGCGCTCTCTCCCAAGCCTCATGAGCGTTTGAGATACCCGAGACAGCTTAGTCAGTAAAGTGCTTGTCTTGCAAGAATGGGGACCTGAGTTCAATCCCCAGAACCTACATACAATCTGAATTGGTAATCCCAGTGCTTGGAAGGCAGAGACAGAAGGGTCTCCAGGGCTGATTGGTCATCAAATAAGCCTTCCATCTGTTTTCTTTTTCTTTCTTTCTTTCTTTTTCTTTTTTATTGAGCACAACAGGCTGGCTTTTTTTTTTTTAATGAGAAACAGAGAAAGAGAGAGAGAGTTGGTGCACTAGGGCCTCCAACCACTGCATTCGAACTCCAGACAGTTGTGCTGCCTTGTGCGCATGAGCAACCTTGCATCGCACGGTGCATCTGGCTTACATGGGACCTGGAGAGTTGAACATTGAGTCCTTAGGCTTTGCAGGCAAGCTCCTTAACCATAAAGCCATCTTTCTGATTCAAGCCTTCCACCTTTTTTGAGACAAGGTTTCTTACGGGTCTGGGGCCCACCACCAGGCTAGACTGGCTGGCCAGCAAGCTCCAGGGACCCTCCTGTTTCTAGCCCATATAGTGATGAAGCATTGCATGAGCTGCTGGGGGAAGTAGCCAACAACACTGAGCAAGCAGGCACACTGCTGTATGAAAGAACCAGCCTGACAAGATGCACACCCCTGCGCAACAGCGGCAGCCAGCCTGGGTGGGTGGCCAATGGCTCCTGATTGGCTAAGCGATCCACTCAGTGGAAAGAAACCCAGAGCTGGAACTGGGAACCAAGCCAGAATCCTACGGTGACCAAGATTATGGACTCCAGTAAGAAGTAAGCCTTTGGCCAAAAGTGAGGTCTACACCATCAAAATCTCTCTAAGTTAGCAATGCTTATCCCCTTTAAGCTCTCCCGATCTCACTCTGTTGGAGAACCTGTTTTTCTTTTGCAGAAAGCAGGGAGAATAGAGGGCAAGCAGAATCTATCAGCAAGGACAAGAATAGACAGCGACTTCCTCTCAACAGATGAACCACTCCTTGCGCAGCAGCCAGGGCCCTGGTGAGAGCACAGAGGAACTGGAGAGATGAGCAGGAGCGCTGCTCCCACAGAGAGCCTGACAACCTGCACCAGGGTGATGGGACAGACACTGAGGATGCTCAAAATGCACCAAAGCAGAATCCAGAAGCTGTTGAGCACTCAGCACTGACGTAGATGTAAAGCACAGCCACCACAGTGCAGGGAATTTTGCCACAGAGAGGATGGAAGGACTGTAAGAGCCACAGGGCGGGAAGGAATATCCAGAGGCATTGCCCCCTCACCCAATGACTGACTGCTGTTCTCACAACTCATAACCCACAACTCCATGGAGAATACCGGCAATCCCACTGAGGATGGTCTTCAGCCAAATAGGGTCAGGCAGGGGGGATATAATGGTGCCATCACATGATGTGTCCGTACAAAGTTTCTACTGAATAATAATTAAAAAGGTGGAAGGTACCTTGCTGGGCTCCTTCCTGGGCAGGTAGGTAGTGCTGAGGGAAGGGCCAGGCCTGCTGGTTCCTCCCTAGGGGTTGAGGGGATGATGAGCGTCGGACGACCCAGACCTCTCCTGGCCACCGGAGACAAACCACACTGAGTCGGGAGTCTTTTTGATGCAGAAACTCGCACAGACAACTCGCCTTATTACTATGAGCAGTTGCCTATATCACGTTGGGGACGAAGGCGGGGATTTTAGGATGGGGGAAGAGGTAAGGGCCAATAGTAAACTGTAACTATTGAAATGGGAATTACAATTGCCACGCGGAAGTGGCAGGCCAGAAGCCATTAGGCGTCTTGCTGAGTCCTAGCTGGCCAGAGACAGGTTGCCGAACTTTAGCTAGACTCAGGAAGTTCCACTAGGCCTCACACCTGGGCCTTTCAGAGCCCAACAGCACCTGAGGAACAATACACGAGGTTATCTACTGGTCTTCACACATGCACCCACACACATACAAACACGCACACACATACACACAGGCACAAAGAGGAGAGGTATGGGGATCACGCTTGGGTCAGTTTCCAAGCATGAAAAAGGATCTCCAGCCAGTGCTGCCGCTGTCTTCTGGACCTTATCCAGTTGCATCTCAGGCACCAAAAATGCTTCTTTTCCACAGATGTCTTCGTGCAAAGAAAATAGTTTTAATTGCAGATCTTTGACAGCTGGCATTAGGAACTCAATGGCACTCCTTGGATACTGGTTATTATTGTGGAGCCCCTGTGTCGTTGCAGATGAGATCAGAGTGTGCTCCAGGCGGAATGGCTGTACTCTGCATCCTTTCAGAAGGGCCTCGCCTTCCTGGGTCTTCCATGACACTTCCTTCATTCTCACGCGTGTGTCAGAGTGCACATACTCAACAGGAAGGCAGTGGCTTTTGTATTTATCTTCGTTTTATTTTTTTGAGACAGGGCCTCACTGTGCAGCCTCGGGCTGGCTTTGAACCTGCGATCCTCCTGCCTCAGCCTGTCACGAGCTGAGATGACAGGTATTCATCACTATACCCAGCTGACAGTGGCATTGGTTTCCTTTCTTGAGGTAGGCTGTCACTCTAGCCAAGGCTGACATGGAGCCTGTTCTGCAGTCCCAGTCTGACTTAGAACTCACAGTGATCCTCCTGCTTCTTCCTCCTGAGTGCTGGGGTTAAAGGCGTGTACCACCGTGCCTGGTTGACAGTGGTATTTTATATAATGTATTTACCATTATTTTTAATTATTTGAGACGAGAGAGAGAGAGATAGAGCAAATGGATGCACCAGAGCCTCCAGCACCTGCAAACTCTAGATGTATGTGCCACCTTGTGCATCTGGTTTTTGTAGATCCTGGTAAAATGAACCTAGTCCTTTGGCTTTGCAGGCAAGTACTTTGACCACTAAGCAATCCAGCCCAACAGTGGTACTTTAAAGAAAACAGATACCTTCCAATTTCACAGCATTTGAATCATTTAGCTTAAAACGAAGGGGTCCTACTGTCGACAAGAAGTAGAAGGAAGCTCTCGGGGGAGTAAGGAGGCCAGTGGGAGAAGGACAGGGGCAAGAGGCGGATGCACGGGGAGAGTGTGTTCAAGGTTCACTGTGTCTGTAACCTTGTATAATAACTTAAGAAACAGAAGTTTTTAAAAATAAAGCTAAAAGCAAATGAATAAAGATAATTCAAAATGAAATTAAAGCCTTGCATGGTGGTGCACACCTTTAATCCCAGCACTCAGGAAGCAGAGGTAGGAGGATTGCTGTGAGTTTGAGGCCACCCTGAGACTATCTAGTTAATTCCAGGTCAGCCTGGACCAGAACCTACTTCAAAAAACCAAGAAAAAAAAGAAAAGAAAAGAAATTAAATGTTATATATACTAAATGATATTTTTAGCATTTTTTGGTGTCAAACACTCAGTTGTCAACAGCCTTTTAAGAGTTTTCATGGGATTAAACACACTGCCATCTCCCTTTGAAAAGAATATTAACAGAAGAAAGTTGTTTGCCTTATACTCAGAATGGCTGGTTCAGCCATCACAGATCAAATCTGAATTGCCAGAACAGTAATTTCAGGAAGGTTCCGGGTGATCCCAGCCTCCCTCCTCAGCATTGGAGCAGGCGGGCATCTGTTCTCTCTCTGGCCTTGGAGAGCACTATGGGGCGGTCTTGTTCTGGGTGCTTTTGCCATGTCATGTCTTTAATGACAGGGACACGAGGACTTCTTGCATCCCCGTCCCAGCCTGACAGCTATCTGCTGTGACCCTGGGCAGAGAGCACAAGCCATATGTCTAACAGAAACTCAGAAGGAGGAAAAGGGTCCTCAGTTTGTCGCATTTCTCTTGTGCTTTTGTCTGAGCATCAGCTCACCTGTGAGCAAACCTGGAGCTGATAGGTCTGGAGTAATGCTCCTTTCTGGAACTCTTAAAGGCTCTAAACTGCAAGGTAAGCCAACATCATCTCTTTGGAAAGCAAGTAAAATTTAAATCTTGAAATGATGGAGAAAGACGGGCTTGTTATGACACAAAAATCATACCCAACTCCCAGGAAATGGCCAGGAACTAAGAAACAAAAGCAAGACTCCAGAGAAAGGGAGAAGGAACCACATCCCTGAGGAGCCAGTGAGAGAAGTGAATGTGATCACTCAAGAAAGGCAAAAGTGGGAGACTTGTAGGTTTACTTTTAAACTCGGAATCATCTTGTCACGGGATGTCTGTTGGGGATGGAAGTCCCAGGCAGGGCTGGGCTTGGGCGGGGGGCCGGGGGGGGGGGAGTCTGTCCTCCGGAGTGCAAACGGCCACCTTCTCCTGCCCTCACAGGGCCCTTCCCCACACCTGCCATCTTCATTTCACTGTGAAGACACCAGCCCTGGTCAGATCAGGGCCTTGTCTTAGGACCTCCATTAAGCTCTCTCCAATTTCAGTTGCCCTGGGGATTAAATCTGTATCAGTGGGGCACAGCTTTTACAGGCACTTGTTTGCTACGTTGGTGGTTAGATTCCCCAGTATCCATGTAAAGCCGGACACACAAAGTGACACATGGGTCTGGATTCCAGGTTGTCTACAGTGTCAAGAGGCCCGAGTGCGCCCACACTCACTCTCCCCTCTCTCTCTCTCTCTCTGTCTTTCTCTCCCTCTCTCTCTCATAAATGACGTATCAAATAATTAAAAGGCAATCACGACCTGCAGCCCCACATCGCTGCTGTGAACACTGGTCTGCTAGGCGCCGGCGGTGTGGGAGTCCTCTCTAGTAAACCAGCCACAACACATAGGACTCGTGAAAAAGGAACACAGCGTTCGGAGACTTAATTTCCTGGGGACTTTCTACAATCCTTCAAAGAGGCTGCTGTCTATAATATATCACATATATAATGTCTCCTGAGCACTGGACACTGTATCAGACCATCTTCATCCGTTTTGAGCGGTTGTGAATAGAGCAGCAAGGGACATGGTTGAACAAGACCTCTGGAGCAGGCTGTGGCGTCCCGTGAGTGTCCCCTTAAGAGTGGTGTGCTGTCTCAGAAGGTCGTTCTGTTTTTAGATCTTGGAGAAACGTCCACGCTGACCTCCATAGTGCTGCCCCGGCTTGCATTCTCACCAGCGGTCTCTAAGGGACTCCCATATCACATCCCCACCCACCTGTGCTGTCTTTCATTCTCCTTGATGGTAGCCATCCTGACTCGATGAGTGGACTCCCAAAGCAGTTTTACATCGCATACGCCTGATGTTCAAGGATGTTGAACAATTTTTACATAGTTACCGGCTGTTTGTGTTTTGTGGTGAAGAAAAATTATTGAACAGTCCTGGGAAATTTTTAAAGTGACATCATTTTCATCTTTGACTTGGGAGTTAAGGTTCAGTTTTCCACTTGTTTGCCAGGTATATGGAGTGTGCAGGGGAGTGTGTTATCTCCACTCTGCGGCGACAAGCCAGTCACATACAAGGCGTGGGGATGGGCTATAAACATCCCATAATTAGCACAGCTTCTTATCAAGTTTCCCTTATTCTTCTTCAAAGTTTCTGGCATTTCTTTTATCAAGATTCCATAGCAGCAGGCTGGAGCTCAGGTGCCCGCTGTGCTTTGTTACCGAGCGAGGCGCCTCTCCACGCTGTCGAGCTCCTTCTCAGCAGCTCGATCTCAGTTGAATGTGGTACCTTCAGGATCTTCCTGCTTAAGTTAGTGAGGTAAACTGTCACCATGAAATTACATTTGCTGAGGGGAAAGAAGATTAAAATGTGACCGAGGGAGAGGGGTCACCCAGATGGCCTTTGGAGTCAATTCTATACGCAGGGCGTTGAGATGAGTGTCATGACACTGAGTTCAGCGAGGCCCCGGCGCGTGACAGTCAGTGCACGGCCCTGTGACCTGCCCGCCCTCCCCGCTCCGACGGCGCTCTCGCAGGTAAAGATTTCCCACGGTGTCAGAGTTTCGCCTTGTTGATGGGAGGTCACTGTGAGGAAAGTAGCCACAGACCGATGGCCTCATCTCAATTTGCATTCTAGTCTCTGACTATTCTTCCTCTGTTTAGATGTCTGTCTGGCAGAAAGATAAACTCACCTTTCAAATCAGTCCAATAAACACAGTGTTCTTGAGGGCTAAAACTTAGAGATGTCAAGGCTATTGTGACTTAGAGGCTGTGTCAACCAGATGCTTATCTTGCAAAATGCCCACAGCCCTACCACACACGCTGAGCCTGGGAGCTAAAACGCACGGAGGTGAGGCTGCTGCTCTTGTTGGTATTGAAATGCTTTCTTTGCCACTTTGCTATTGCAAGCATGGCATATGTCATTTTATTTTCTTGGAGGCATGATCTCGTGTAATCCAGGCTGGCCTCAAATTTGCTATGTAACTGAAGATGAGAATGACCTGAAACGTCAGATCCTCCTGCCTCCACCACCCTATTGCTAGGATTACAAGCCTCCACCACCATGCCTGGTTTATGCACAGCTTGGGGTTAGATCCAGGGCTTCATACATGCTAGACATACACTCTACCACCTGAGCCGTGTCTCCAGCCTCAAGGAAGATATATGCCTTCAGTTGTGGTTTGAATGTGAATGTATATTCCCCATAGCCTCAGGTATTTTAATTAAGGTTAAGCTTCCTGCTTAAGTCTCCAGTGGCCTGCTGGAGGGGCCATGTCAGAGAGGGTGGATCTGATTCCAGCCCAAAGGTACTGAAAGGTTACTTTGAGTTTGAGTTTGTGGTCCCGGCTCTTGGTGGTTTCTCTGTGCTTGGATCCATGAAAGGGAGCTGGCTTCTTCCAGCATTGATAGAACTCCCCCTGGATCTGTAAGCTTGAAGTAAGTACCTCCCTCCCATAAACTGTGCCTGGTTAGATGTTTGACCCCGCAATGTGGAGCTGACTACAACACCTTAAAAATGTGGAGCCAGAGGCTATCTGTCTAGAGGCTTCAGTTGGCAACCCCAGTGCTGTTTCTAGGCTTCTGAAAAGGAGCTTTAATGTTCTAAGGACATAGTCCTGCCTCTGGGACACCTGATTGGGCCCTTGGAGCTCAAGGTTCCCTTGGTGGTTAGGATGGATGGCCAGGGCTGGGATTCATTTCTCCGAGTCTGATCCGTTACTCAACACTGTGCCCACATTCTCAATGTCCCAGTCACACTAAGGCAGCCCAGTCTTGTGAGCAAAACAGACACAGATCACTGGAGACGCATGCACCTGGGTGACAGAGGCATTAACAAAACCACGAACAATGAAAAAACACTAGCATGGCCTAAAAATGAATACAGAAACATAAGACTCAGCCTTTAATAAAGGTGTCATGGGGCAGGGTGGTAGGTCAGTTTGTAAGTACTGACCTCACAAACATGAGGACCCAAGTTTGATTCCAGAACCCATATAAAAGTGCCAGATGTGGTGATGAGACACAAATACCAGCACGGAGGAGGAGGAAATAGGTAGCCTAAGCCTACTTGTTGAATTGCAGGCCAGTGAAAAAGACCCTGTACTTGCCTAGCATGCACAAACCAGGCTTGGTAGAAGATGCCTGTAGTCCCAGCACTGGGAAGTACTCACAGAGGATCAGAACTTCAAAGTCATCCTCAGCTATATAGCAAGTCTGAGCCAAGTCTGGGCTAGAAGACACCTTGTATAAACAAATAATGGTCCAAAATGTTGATGTACAGAGTTGCCGACCTGCCCTTCAGAGCATGCTGACGAGTGTGGGTAGAGGGGAGTCCATCAGCATCATACGGCAACTTCCTGTGGCTGCGGAGTAAGCTGCGAATGTATGAGGCAGCCCAATGACATCACTGCCTCGTGTTGACTTTACCTCAGAGAGGCTTCAAGACACACGCCAGCCCGGATTAGACTGTCTATGTGTCTGCATTTTCTTTTGTAGTTATAGCTGTTTTCTGAAACAGTTAGTGTTTCCTGAAGCCTATAGTCATTTGAGGAGCACTATAAAATACTAAAACGAGAAGAATCACTTTCTTCTTATAGTCAAACTAACAATGGTTTCCCTTACTGTACAAAAATGTCACAGCATTAACCACTCCCCCACAATTAAGTGTAATCACTCAAAGCATTGCTACCTAATCACTTGATGTCCTGTTGACTGCATCTCCACCATGTATACCTAAACAGGACCACATCGCCTGTGCTGACACCTGGCCAATGCTCTGCTGAACTCAGACCCACCATGCCTGTCAGCTGTCCATTGACTGATGGACCTAGTCACACACTTAAAAAGCTGTGTACTGATCTAATGTGATTTGTTTTCAATAGAGTCTATACTTATGTATCACCTTCTTCTAAAAGTGTGTGAGGCAACTCCCCTGTTTACTAGTTTGATTGTAAGCTGTCTTAGACTCAGACAAATGGAAGGGGAACTGAAGAAAATTGCTTCCTAAGTGCCAGACTCCCACTCTGGCTTCAGAAAAACACAATCACGAGCCTCCTTCAGAATCATTTCAGTTTACCTTTATTTTAATCAACAGCAAGCAATTACAAAATTTCCTCTCTGGAAGACTTCTAATAAGTAACTTCCCATTATCTTTCACCACATGGTGTGAGCTGGCTTTTCTTTCTATAATTAATTCTGTAATGTGGTTGTGGTTGTGGACACACATTAATCTGGTCATGGGCCAGCAGAGCAGAGCCCAGTGAAGACAAGAATCAAGAGGCTTCCCTCCCCTTGGCACACACATCAATAAGGGTAGGATGCAGCCTTTATGGTCCAAGAGTTGAAAAGGACCAGAAAGTCTATACCTCTAGTCCCAGGGACTGGACATTATTTGTGTTTAATGTAACCATTGAATAATAATTTAAATAATGAGTTTTTCAAATGATAATAGATACACCTTGTATCACTTACTTTATCATTTTTAGGATGAAATATTTGACTAGAATCAGCTTAGGAAAAGAGGGGTTTGTAGTAACTTACAGTTTTATTTTTTTGTTTTTCTGATGAAGGGTCTCAATCTAGCTCAGGATGACCTAGAATTCACTATATAGTCTCAGAGTGGCCTCAGACTCATGGTGATATACCTACCTCTGCCTTCCAAGTGCTGGAATTAAAGGTGTGTGCCACCACGCCTGGCTTGCTTATAGTTTAAGGGGAAGTTTCATCATGACAGGTGTAGCAGATAGCTTCAGGTTCACTGGATGTCCAGACTGGGCAGTTATGGAGGAAGGAATTTATAAAAGCTTACAGATCCAAGAGACGTTCTACAATGGCAGAAGAAGCTGGCCTGCTTCCACTGGCCCAAGGAAAGAGAGAGAGAGAGAGAGAGAGAGAGAGAGAGAGAGAGAGAGAGAAGCAGCTAGGAGCACTTTATATATCTTTAGATTGCAATCTGAATCCCACCACCACACCTTAACATCTGCCCAGTGATACTGCCTCCAGCCAAGTGGCTGCACATGTAAACTACAAAGTACTAAAACTCTGAATATATTGGAGGCCATTTATTAAAACTATCACAATGGAGAAAGCATGGGAGAAGCAGACAGCTGACGTCACACCGGCATAGTAGCAGGGATGAAGTAGAGAATGAGAGAGCAAGGATAGCAAGCGGGGCTGGGCTGTCACGCCTTGTCGTAGTTACCTTCTCCATGCTGGGATAAGCACCTGAACCAAAGCTGTCGATGGGAGGAAAGTTATTAACTTTGTTTCACAGCCTCAAGGGGAAGCTCCATGATGGCAGGGGACAGCATAGCATGAGGAGAGGCTGGATGTCACCCCCTTGTCATCATCAGGTGGGCAACAGCAACAAGAAAGTGAGCCAACTAACACTGTCATCTTGGGGCCAATAAACTTCAAGGGCCATCCCAAACCACACACCTCCTCCAGCAGGGCTCCACCTCCCAAACTGCCACCTCAGAACACATAAGATTGTGGGGGAGCCCTGGCTCAAGCAGTCACATGCTGTGAGACTGCCCCCTGTGACACACTTCCTCCAGTAAGCTACCTGTCCTGAAGGTTCCACAGCATTCTTGAACAGTGCCACCAACTGGGAATTAGTTATTCAAATACAGCAGTCTATAGGGGACATATTACATTTTAACCCATCACATCACTTAATATGTCAAACACTCTAGCATACACTTTAAATGAATTACTTCATATATAAAAATATATATATATAATAATGTGCTTATTATTATTCTTCCACAGACAAAAAGACCTGATATTCATAAATGTAAATGTGTCCTCGCTCAGCATGGGTCTGAGCAGCTATAGTCATGCAGTTTTATTACCATAGTGAAATATTTGAGGAAGGCTTACTCTACAAAAAGGTTTATTCAGTTCACAGTTATGAATGTTCAAGGACAAGAGGCTGAATTAGTTCAGCACTGGTGACAGCCTTCTTGGTTTCATAACATCTCTGTGGAAGGGGGAGAATACAGTGGGACCAGGGATGGTGGCTGTGGTGTTGGAATAGAACAGGTGCCCCCAATATATTCAGTTCTTTATTGTTTGTAGTTTGCAGCTGCAGCTACCTGGCTGGAGGCAATGTCACTGGGTGGATCTTTAGGTGTGGTGGTGGGTTTCAGATTTCAATCTAAAGATATGCAAAGTGTGCCTAGCTGGAGTACCTGAAGTGTGCTGTGGCTTTTGTTTTGTGGCTTGGGGCTTGTGCTTCTCTCTCTCCCTCTCTGTCTCTCTCTGTCTCTCTCTCTCTCTCTCAGCTTGGGCCTTTGAAGGCAGGCCAGCTTCTTCTGCTATTATGGAACTTCTCCTGGATCTGTAGGCTTCAATAAATATCCCTTCCTCCATAGCTGTGCCTGGTCTGGAAGTTCATCTCAGTGAACCTGAGGCTGTGTGCTACAATGGCATATACCTGCAATCCCAGCACAGGATGTTCATAGAGGATCAAGGCCAGCCTGGATTGCTTGGGTCCCTGTCTCCCCACAAAATAAAACAAAACAAGAAGGAGGGCTGGAGATGTAGCTCAGTTGGTAGAGGGCTCACCTCCCATGCACAAAGCCCTGGGTCAATCCCCAGGATCACATAAACCAGGTGTTGTGCGGCACATTTAGAATCCAGCCCTAGAGAGGCAGAGGCAAGAGGAGTCACAGTTTCCTCAGCTACATAAGCAAGCAAAGGCCAGCATGGTATACTTTCAATCCTGACTCAAAAACAAACAAAACCAGAAAACAAAAGAGGGAAGGAGGGAGGAAAGAGAGAGAAAGGAAGAGAGTGAAGGAGTGAGGGAAGTAGGGAAATGAGACAGAAGGAGAGAGAGAGAGATTACATTGGCAAAGAAGCAGCTAGAGAGACCGAGGTTGTAACCATTAGTTTCTGGCTGATGAGATAACACACTGGGCAGAAGCAGTGTGAGAGGAAAGGGCTTATTTCAGCTTAGTTCTGAGGGGATGTCTCATCATGGTGGAGACAGCCATGACAGGCCAGAGCAGGAAGCCTGGGTCACATCTCCACAGCAGCATGAAGGAAGGAACCAGAGGACTGGGCTCAGTGAGTCCTGAGTACTGGACTATAGTACCCCCAAACCAGCCCTCAGCAATGCATCTCCTCCAGCTAGGCTCCACAACATTCCCAAATTGCCCCTACCTGGGGGTATTTCATTCAAACCACACAGGGGCCCCAAAATTCCTTAAGAAGGCATGCCTTCAGTTGACTGAGAACTTCCTCTCTTCATAAAGACTCCATCATCTCCATGCCCTCACCACACTGAGGCCACTGCTCTATAAAGGGATTCTTGGGTGATAAGTCACTTCCAAATCTACACAGACATGGAGTAGTGGTCTAAGCCTAGTTTACAATGTTTTCTCACCATATGTCCCCCTGCCATTGGGTACACACCCATCAGAGCTTTGGAACAAGAACATAGCCAACTAATGCTCCTGTGGTGACAGACACCCGGAGGAGCCCTCACGTCCCGCCAGTCAATTTTTTCAGGAGCCTACTCCAGTATCTGCGCAGACATGTTTTTATGAATTATACACTCATGGCACTACAACAACATCAATGTACTGTAAAGGACAAAAAAATTTAAAAATCAAAATACTATAGCATTTAAACATGTACTGTGGGGCTGGGATGGAGCCCATGTGTAGGCTGTTTGTTTGCATGCATTCGTGATCTCCAGCACACATACGCCAGGCATGATGCCGCATGCTTGTCATACCGACACGCAGAAAGTAGAGGCAGGAGGACCCCACTGCAAAGCCAGCCTCAGTACACGGAAAGTTGGAAGCCAGCCTGGGATACATGAGACCATTTCAAATAAATAAATGGATGCTACGATTTTCTTCTTTTTCCCCAGTGGGTCACGCTGTTCACCCGCAACCTTTGCCCTTTCAGCACAGAGGCTTGCCGTTGCCAAATTTAACAAACTAGTTACCTTGGTAAATTCTCACATAATTACTTTGAACCAGCATTTTTACACGAGGGATCATGATTTTAAGTATAATGTCCCTGTGGGTGACATGAAAGGCCAAAGGGTAAAAGCCAAACCTGGTTTTAATTCTGTCCGTCCGAGCCCAGACACGAGGGGTTACCTGAAGAGGAAGAAAACTGTCTAAATCAACCAGCTTCTGGTGGCAATAAAATATCCCCCACCTCAGATCCGTCACATTTGGTGACGGCCACAGATTTGCACTGAAGGACCGAAGTTTTAAAGTCCTGAAAACTAAAGAATGCTGCAGGCAAAGGGTTCTTTTATTCTTGAGATTTGCTGAGGGTGTCGCGGGGCCGCTGGCTGCACGCCCAGCGTGGAGGGAGAGCTTTGAGAAGAGTGGGCACTCGCGTGGCGGCGTCTGTGACACACAGAGGTCAACCGGGACGGGCGAGTGTCCTCACTGCGGCACTAGTCTTTCATAATGTCCTAATCTGGTGGTGATCAAGTTGTGTTCAGTGGAGTTCAAGAATGGCACCTACTGTCAGGTGTGGTGCTGCATAGATGAAACCACAGCCAGTGGGAAGCAGGGTCAAGATAACCTGAAGTTGGAAGCGAGCCTGATAATATAAAGTGAGTTCAAAACCAGACTGGACTATACAATGCGACTCTCAAAAACAGAAAATACTACCTGCTATGGGGGAGCGTACCAACAGGGGGCGCTCTGGCTCTCCTTCTCTAGCTAGAGCCAACCTCTCAGATCCATATTTAATATGTTGGGGATTTCTAGAGGATTCTGTTCAAACAACCAAGGCTATTTTTAAAAATTAACCAAAAACTTATTATAATTAGACAAATTTTAATACTATCTTTATAAGTAAAAATTCAAATTTTGTGGTTCATTTTTAAAACACAGGGCATGAATCTAAGGCAAAAATCAAGTAAGACATAATCACAAGGACGAAGATTGATGTATAACAATCCAACACATTGATGACTTTATAGGGCTGAGTAAATAGCTCGGTTGGTGAAGCACTTGCCACTTAAAAAGTTGAGTGCTCTCATGCTTGTGACCCCAGAGCTGGGGAGGCAGAAACAGGTGGCTCTGTGGGGCTCACTGACCAGCCAGTCTAGCTTCATCAGTGCACTCCAGGCCAGTGAGAGAGCCTGTTTCCAAAAACGGTAGCCATGCCAGGTGTGGTGACACACGCCTTTAATCCCAGCACTCAGGAGGCAGAGGATTGCTGTGAGTTCAAGGCCAGTCTATGGTGAATTCCAGGTCAGCCTGGGCTAGAATGAGACCCTACATTAAAAATCCACAAATAAAAAGAAAAGAAAACCCAAAAATGGTAGCCAGCACCCATGACACTCAAGATTGTCTTCTGGCCTCTGCATGTGCGCACACACACACACACACACACACACAACACTGTAAAAAAAATAAAAAAATAAATGTATAACTTCTATTAGGCTCTCAGGCATATGGGTCATCCCACGTTAGCATGTTGCATGGAGACCCACGAATTTACTGTCCACCAAAGACAACCGGTGGCAATGTCTCCCAGTCCAGCTCCTGTGATGTCTGCATGCCAACTGTCTTCAGGGCTACCAGTCAATTGTATGTATTGAAGCTCTGAACTGTGAATCACTAATTACCCATCTTTATGGGTGATTGCACAGAAAAATTAAGATCGATGAACCTCCTAGCCCAGCAGGGTACAATTATAAGAATGAAAACACATGACCATGGTGGCACACACCTGTCATCCCAGGATTAGGGAGTTAAAGGCCAGAGGACCAGGAGTTGAAGGCCAGCCTATGCACATACCAAGTTTAAGACTAAGCTACATGAGACCTTATCTCAAAAAAAAAAAAAAACGAAAATAAAAGGAATCAAAGTCACATGAAAAGAGCCAGTACTATCGCTCTGAAGGGTTTTCTGTAGCATATACTAGTGGAATAGTGTCGTTTTCAGTCACTACAGACAGCCTGCTCAACACTGGCCTCATCCCAGACATAATTGCATGCACAGACATGCTGCCACAAACTTGGGGGGTCTGAAATTACTGTGGTGTGAGCCCACCTCTCAAACATTTTCAATGCTTCAGAGGAAAGTTGTGTCATGATCAGCTTAGCTTCGACTGATCCCGTGGCTACATCACCCCCAGGAAGAGCGCACTCCCTTCTAGGTCTCCCTGTGCTCATTTACCCTCTGTCCTGGTTCGGCTTCTACGCAGACCATCTTCATTCCTTAGGGACCATATGGGGACCGAGAGAGGGCTCAGCAGTTAAGGCTCCTGCCTGTGAAGCCTAAGGACCCAGCACCCATTGCCCGGGACCCACGTAAGCCACATGCAAAAGATGGAGTTTGTTTGCAGTGGCTGGAAGCCCTGGAGTGCCCATTCCCTCCCTCCCTCCCTCATGGCAGGGAGCCGGCAACAGACACTATGGTCACTCCCATCTTGTCAAAAGAGAAATCCAGAGGCTACAGGGAATTCCACACTAAATCAGATTTCTAACGTGCCCACCAGCTCAGGCAGTATTTCAGAACAGCAGGTGGAAAGATTTTAAGAGCCATGGGGTTAGTAGGATTAGCCTGAGGCATGGCCCCCCTTCCCCGACACAGAGACTGACCAAGGCCTTCATCACCCCACCTCATGGTGAACAGCAACAACCCACAGAGGGGTCCCTCGGGGAGGGGGAGGGGGATATAGGACTATAACCCTTTAAAATTGAAAATTTAAATAGAAAAACCCCACATGAAACATGAATTCACCGCAGTTGTGGTTGCATGCGCACGTTCTGCACGAGACAGGGCCAGTCACTGCTGCACCATGGAAGTGGCAGAGGCCTCGAGTCCCCAGCCCTCCCCGGGGCACACAGTGGTCGTCAGTGGTTCTTGGGGAAGGTTTAGTCTTTTCTTCAATGATGTATCCACTAGTATGCAGGAAGTGGAGAGGAAGAGGTTTAGGGGAGTTGGGCGGGGACAACAGAGGGTGACTGGGGGTGCTATGAGATCAAATTCCAAACTACATATGTATGAAATTGTTAAAGGACAAATAACAAATAAAAACAAACAATAATGACATGACATGCCCCCTGCTCTTTAGTCAGCTCTGTTTATAGTGAATTCTCTCTTCTCCACGTTCACTTATGCTCTCTGCTAATGCATGCGGGACTCCTGGTATCTGGAGCAAACTGTCAGTGCTGTGGGCACAGAGTTGCTCAACTTCACAGAGCTCCTTCCCTTGCTGAACACTAGACAGTGGGGAGACTGGTACAGCCACTGTACAACTAGGAACAGAGAGAGATGCGTAAAGAGGCACACACACATGCACACGTACATGCACACGCGCGCGCACACAAGGAAATAGAGCTTTGAGGAACCCACAGCCCAGCAGTTTCCATATAATGCATTGTTGGCATCACTCACTTCACATATGGTACCTTGTATCTTGATTAAGCTTTTAATCTAAGACTGTTTTTTAATCTTTAATGAGACTTCCATAAATGTCTGCAATATACCATGATCACAATCCTTGCCCACCATCCTCCCTTTCCCCCTCGTGAGCCCCCCACCATTGAATCCCTTCTTTCTACGGAGCTGAAGCTCTTTCGTAAGGGTCTTGGGGGGGAGGGGTTCTTTCTATCTGTGCACCGTCTGCAATGCCCAGCTCAGGTCTTACAACAGATGTTCAATAAATAGTTGCTGAGTTTCTTCAATTAAGTGAGGTCTATTCGCTGGCATCATGAAGAGGGATTTCAGGCTGGTGCTCAATAATGGGCTGATATGGACCCACGTCAGGATGTCAGGATGAGCCGTGTTGGGAATGCCTGCAGCTGTCACAATGACAGATGTTAATTTAGGTCACAGACATTTTGTTGTTAAATATGCATAATTCCACAAGTCATTGTAGATCCTTACTGCAACTCTACTGTGATGTTGTTAAGATAGAGTTCATGTTCTGTCCACGCTCTAGTCTACTCTTAAATCTATGATTTCTATTCAAAATAAATTTTGGGGCTGGAGAGATGGCTTAGCGGTTAAGCGCTTGCCTGTGAAGCCTAAGGACCCCGGTTTGAGGCTCGGTTCCCCAGGTCCCACGTTAGCCAGATGCACTAGGGGGTGCACGTGTCTGGAGTTCATTTGCAGTGGCTGGAGGCCCTGGCAAGCCCATTCTCTCTCTCTCCCTCTATCTGTCTTTCTCTCTGTGTCTGTCGCTCTCAAATAAATAAATAAATAATTAAAAAAAAATAAATTTTGTAAGTGTTTATTTGTTCTGATGGCTTTAATATTACACTTAGGAATTCTTCATATTAGTAAAGTCACAAATCATGGCAAAGTGACAGTGAAATGCTGTCTATAGGTAACCCTTCTATGTGGTGCCACTGGGTCTGGCTGAGGGGATGGCTCAGTGGACACAGGTGCTTGGTTGTAATGCCCCTGGCTTCTGTATGAATCAGTTTTCTCACTGATGCAACAAAATACCTATAAGGTGCAACTTAAGGAAGGGAGGTTTAGTTGGCTCACCATTTAATTGACTGGCTCACCAGTTGATCATAAAGAATTTGGGGACAACACGGCCGCAGGAGCACACAGCATTTGCTCACACTGCACCTACCCCCCAGGAGCAGAGAGACAGGGATGCTGCTACTCAGCCCCTCTCCTGTGCTGGTGTGGAGCTCCGCCCGCGGTCTGGTGCCTTCGCAGTTACCGTTATGTTACGGTAGGGTCTTCCCACTTCCTTAAACTAATCTAGAAACTCGCTCACAGACACGCCCGTGGCTAGGTTTCCTGGTGAGTCTAGATCCTGCCAGTTGACAACTGAGATTAACCATCACACCTTCTCCCCACAGCCCTGATCTGAGTGGCTTATTCTCTGTGCCAGTCATCACCCTGGGACCACGAACGAATTGTACTGGGTCCGAGTGTTTACAACTTTGAGTGTCCAAGGCCATGGGACTGTCCTGGGTAAGAGATGTAGAAATGCAAAGACAGAGCACCTGCCCTAGATGGGGTGACCAGCCAGGCACGCGATGTGTCGCACCCTGTCATGGCCTCCTGTCTCACCAGGTGAGGGAGAAGAGTGTCTTCCGGGATGAGCTGACACGCGGCAGTACAAGTGAGGATCAGGCTCAGGAGACAAACACATGGGATTCAATGCTAGTTTTGAAAGTGAGTGTGCGCGTGCATGCGGAAGTTATCCGACAACTTCTGAGGCTGCTTCTAGACCTCCGCCTTGTCTGAGGCAGGGTCACTCTTGCTGCAGAGCTCACCAGGCTAGCTGGCCCAAGAGCTGCTTTTTCGCCTATCTCTGCCCCTCTGACGCGGCAGGCGTGCTGAGATTGCAGACGTGTCACAGCGTCCGGGTTTTAAGCGGGTGCTGGGAAGCTCAACTCCATCTGGACCTCACATTTGCACAGACAGTGTCTTATTCACTGAGTCATCTCTCAACCACCACGTATAAATTCAAGTGCTAATTCTGCCTCTCTCTGGTGAGGCGACCTTGGTGGGAGGCTTCCATCTGTCTGAATGTAAGGTTCTTGGTTGTAAAATGGGCTTGAGCAGAACTACCATTGAGAGCAGAGGTGAGGGTCAAATGATAGAAGATACAAAGCACCTCCCCCTCACGTGGGAGGCTAAAGAGCTGGGGCTGGGGTGGCTATGTCTGCAACGTGCACGCGGGGCTGAGTTCTGATCTTCCACACCCACACAAAAGCCACGCGGGGTGACACGCACCTCTTAATTAGCTCAGGAAGACAGTGCTAGGAGGATCCCTGGGACTTGGTGGCTAGCTAGTTGAACTGAATCAGGGACCTCTGGATTCAGTGAAAGACCCTGTCTCAAAAAATAAGGTGCGGAGCTGGAGAGATGACTTAGCAGTTAAGCGCTTGCCTGTGAAGCCCAAGGACCCCGGTTCAAGGCTCGGTTCCCCAGGACCCACAGTAGCCAGATGCACAAGGGGGCGCATGTGTCTGGAGTTTATAGTGGCTGGAGGCCCTGGTGTGCCCATTCTCTCTCTCTGCCTCTTTCTCTCTCTGTCACTCTCAACTAAATAAATAAGAATGAATAAAAAATTTAAAAAATAAGGTGGAAAATGATTAAGGAAGAAAGCTCCTTAATTGCTTTGCTAGATAGCCTCCACACACACGTGCACACACATGCATGTGCACCACACACACAACTGTGCACACACACACACACATTTTTTTAAAGAATTGACATGGTATAATTGAACCGAATATATCACACTGAGGGCTATGCAGATAAAGGATTGGATGAACATATAGGAAGAAAAGAGACAGTTAAATAAGATTTTGAATTAGGCTTTGATTGCAAGGACAAATTCAAGAGTCAAGAGAGATAATTAGGTAGGACTTGATAAGAGAGGAAAGCCCAGGAGAACCCACGGGCTTCGACAGAGGGAGTTGAAACGGAATGGATTTAGGAAGTCTAGGAACTTTTGAGGCTGTATAACGAGGGTTAGATCCCCAGGGTGCCCTATAATTATGAGAACAGTTAAATTGCTGATGGAGGCTGGAGACTTGTGCGAATCGGAAAGTCACTGGGATTCTGAAACAAGGACGCAGTGGGCACCAGCTTCTGAGGGTTCCACAGGCTATGGTGTCTGTGCCAGCGGCGGTGCAGAGCGCAGGAACGCACACGGCCAGCCCCCACTTGTGCAGTCATTTCCCGGTTGTGTAGGACTTGGGGTCGCTGGTGGCAGAGCCATGGCGTAGCATGACCTGAGGGAGAAACAGCCTCGTGCGGGGAGAGCTTCAGGAGTCAGGGAAAACTGTTCGAAGTGCCGCAAGATCTTCCGTCACCCCTGCACCTGCCCACTGCATGCTACTTTCAGGGGTGTGATGTTAAATTAAGTGCTCTTGAATTCACTATGCCTTCCCCCTTGGCAGAGCAGACTGTTAACTGTTCTGACCCCCACAGCCGTGTGCTCCCCTTCCCTGGCGTGATCAATGGCCACAGAACATCTTTCCCTGAGCAGGGCCGAGCCCCGCAGAACTCCTCAGCGTGGAGGCGCAGGCTGGGGGCTCTCGGGGCCTCGGTGCCCGAGACAGGGCGGCCAGGGCCTGCAGCTTACTGAGCCCTGCGATGCTGCTGGGGGCAACGAGACGTCTTACTGCTACTTAACAGCCTCTCGCAGCAGCACATCTGACCTTCCCACACCAAACAAGACCAACCAACTGAGTCTTTCTTAGGATTTCTATCACTTAGGCTCGTTAATAGTCCTGAACTACTGACTTCAAAGTCCGTTGTTACTGAGGACAGGTGTGAGTGTGCGGGCTTGGGGGGAGAGTAGGATCTGGAGGAAGAGAACCCCACAGGAGCCATCAGAGGGCTGCATAAATTGAGGGAAGACGCCTCTCCTTGGTTATATGTGACGCCCATGCCATTAACACAAATCTTTATTTTAAAAAAAGTAGAAGAAACACGGAATTCTTGTTATCCTCATATAGCTGGAGATGCTGGCTTCTTAGGGCTGCTTACAAAATTCCACTGAAATGTGTCACTGAAATACAGTTTCTCGAAAGCTCAAAACCATGTAGCAAGCAAAGTGAGGTTCAGTGTCTTTACTGGGGAAGCAAATATGATTTTGTGTGTGTGTGTGTGTGTGTGTGTGTGTGCTTGCCCACATTTGAAGGTTAGAGGACAATATCAAGTGTCATTCCTCAGGGACAGTGTCCATTTTTCTCAGAGACAAGGCCTCTCATTGGCCTGGAGCTCACCAAGGAGGCGAGACCGGCCTGCTCAGCGCTGGGGCCACAAACACGTCACACCCAGAGTTTTCGATACGGGTTCTAGAGCTCAAACTCAGGTCCTCAAGTTTGTATTGCAAGTGTTTCACTGATGAACTACCCCATGCAGTAATGTTTTCAAGAAAGTTCTTTCCAAATACTTCCCTTTCCTGAGTACAGACAAGAATCCCGAGTTCTGAGTGCAGCTGTCGGAATAAGCCGCTGCTGTGCTTCCTTCCAAACCCTTGCTGTCTCAGCAACACGGAGAAGGACTCAGGTTTGCAGCCGAGAGACACCTTCCATGCACTCAGGCACCTACGTGCACCGGTCGGTAAAACCGTTCTGACAAAGAGTGGTCTTGCCAACTTGTGAGAGGGTAGAAAGCCAAGCGGACTGGGCAGCAGGCCACCTGCGGTACAGCCTCGTGAGACCCTGCAGAAGAAACTCTTTGCGTTTAGAAAAGCTGGCTTGGTGCACACACCTCCCGTGGGGCTATTTGCTGACGGCTTTCGGAAATCACTTTAAGGGCAGATTGTATGAAGCAGGAGCAGGAAGGGGAGGAACTCTTGACCAGCAGTGCCGAGGACGGGGCCACTTCATGGAGAGCGCAAGAGGAGCCTTGCAGTCAGGTCTACACTGCTGGGAGAAATCACCCAACCAAGAGCAGCTAGTGGGCCGGGGGGAGGGGAGAGATTTATTTTGGCTTGTGGGCTCAAGAGGGAGGCTCCACAATGGCAGGGAAAACGATGGCATGAGCAGAGGGTGGACATCACCCCCGGGCCAACATCAGGTGGACAACAGCAACAGGAGAGTGTGCCAAGCACTGGCACAGGGAAACTGGCTATAACACCCATAAGCCCACCCCCAACAACACACTGCCCCCAGGAGGCATTAATTCACAAATCTCCACCAGCTGGGAACCTAGCATTCAGGACACCTAAGTTTATGGGGACACGTGAATCAAACCAGCACAAGGAGACACAGCCAGCAGTTTACAGGCTCACAAGATGGTTTCTGTGAAGGACTGCACAGAATCTAGGCTGATCACATGTGCAAGGGCCACTTCTGCTTTGATCTTTTAGACCCGAGGTCTCGCTTTTTAAATGAAAATGAGTTTTATGGACACTCCTACCAAATCGAGGATACGCTAACAATTATGTGTTAAAACAGTACAAAATTAATTTTGATTTTCCAGTGTTTTGTGCATTGTAGAAAGCTGTACATCTATCCAGAACAATTCTGGTGTTTACCGTTATATTGTTTTGTCTACTATGTAGAGTCAGACATAAACTTGGGTTGGAGTTTGTAGGTTGTGGAGTTTAGCAGTGAATAATCTCAGGAGACTGGAAAAGTGCTAATCAGAACATGTGTCTGAGAGCTTCTAAACCTGGCATAGAATGAAATGTCACGGGTAGTCAATGTTGCTCTCTTGGACTGCTTGCTGGCCCTAGGTAGATTGGAGAACCAAGCTAGGGAGTTACAGACTAGATATCAGCTTTCTATTCCTCTTTATTATTATTTTTTTTATTTTTATGAGTGAGAGAAATGAGAGAAAGAGAGAATTGGTGTGCCAGAGCCTCCAGCCAATGCAATCAAATTCCAGATGTGTGCACCATTTTGTACACATGTGTGACCTTGCATGCTTGCATCACCTTGTGAGTATGGCTTATGTGGGATCTGGAGAGTTGAACATATGTCCTTAGGCTTTACAGGCAAGTACCTTAACCGCTAAGCCATCTCAACAGTCCTCTCTACCTCCTTAGAATTAAATTCATGTCCTAAGGTTGAAAGCCTGCCTTATTAAAACATAAAGGACTGATTGACTTTAATTAAATTCAACACTTATTAGCTATTTTCTGCATGTCAAGCAAAGTATAAGGTTATATATTAATGAGTTAAAATAATAGCATGCCAAGATACAATGGAACGTTGTATGTGGTGCCAAAAATAGAATGACAATTACTTAAATTCTTATGAAAAAATATTTTTATCCATATGTAATGAAAATATGAAGCACAGCTTTCTTCTAATTGATGTTATGTAATAACCCAGCTTTAAGAAATGGTGTTCTATAAGCTAGCTGTGATCACAGCACACTGGAGACAGAGGCAGGAGGATTGTGAGTCTGAAACTAGCCTGGGCTACACAGAAAGTTCCAGATGTACCTGGGCTATGGAGTGAGACAGGACCAAAAATTTAAAAAAAGGGGGGGAGGGAGGAAGGAAGGACCGAGGGAAGAGAAGGAGGAAGGGAGGGAAGGAGAAAACCTTGGAGAAAGAGAGAGAGAAAGAGGGAGAGAGAGAGAAGGAACAAGGAAGGGAAGAGGAATGGTGTCCTGCATCCAAAGCACCAGGGAACCCTGTGAAGACCTCTGATGTGGAAGGCGGATCTCAGTTTCTGTGTTCTGGCAGTACTCGCCATTAAGATAAATAAACAAATTAACCTCTTCAAGCTAACCACTTGCTGGCATCAGCATATTTTAAATTCACCCTAATAAGCAGCAAGTGTTTCATAGCATTTTAAATAAATACAGTGGGTTCTAAATTCCAAAGTCTTTCACTTCCCACCACCACCTATTTAGAAGGTGCCTGAGCAAACTGATGGCCAGACCTTTCACACAATTTCCCTTTTTCACCTTTCCCCTCTATGAGGTGTTTCCGTCCCATTTCCCCCACACATTCTTACCCTGATGTAATATAATGTCATACTTGAAACATTTTATTAATCACACTCATCTTTTCTGCTACAAATATACTGTTATGCTGAGATTTATAAGAAAAAAATGATTATTTCTGTAATATGAAGCACTAATGTTTTATTTTCTGCATTGTGTTACCTTTAACAATTATTAGTTTACATGTTTGATTAAAAAAAAGACAACCATGTTGCAGAACTGTAATAGTTGGACAGAATAAGTAATACACTTCTTAGTGCAATTCATTTTCCTTAGACCATATAAATCTGGATGACAATTATTTTACACTGAAGTGGGAAAGACTCAGCACCAGCGAATCCTAATGGTCGTTTAATGTATGTGAGTGCTGAGGAGCCGCTAGTGGGAATGGATGAAGCTTGACTGTAACAGTTGGTCTGCTTTTGGTCCTTGGCTTAGATGACAAAATTCACACTGTAATTCGCTGCCAACAGCTATGTTTTCACGATCTTTCATCTGACTATTCAAAAGGTCCTCTTCAATTATTTTTTTGATAGCAATTATTGGGGCCCAGAGCAAACCACGAAAGCATTACAGAGACTTATCAAATGAGCACTTGTCACCAGTTAAACCCCCGTGGTTTTGTTCATGTTCTCTAATATGAGGTGAAATCGGAACTTGTAAATTTTAGCCATTTTCCTGTTGCATATAAAGACCTTTATTAATCATTTTGCCAAATGTCCATTTTTCAGAACATATTAAAAAAGCGTTTAAAACATATTTAAAAAAAGTTTAAAAGCTGACAGCAAACAGAAAGACAGGCACTTGATATTCAGATAGATAGATTAAAAGATAGATGATAGAAATAGATAAATTATAGTTATAGCTAGATAATGGATGGATAAGACAGACAGAAAGCCGGGTGTGGTGGCGCATGCCTTTCATCTCAGCACTTGGGAAGCAGAGGTAGGAGGATCGACGTGAGTTTGAGGCCACCCTGAGATAGTAAATTCCAGGTCAGCATGAGCTAGAGTGAAACTCTACCTCGGAAAAAAAAAAAAAAAAAAGACAGAAAGATGCTAGTTGACAGATGAGATAGATGATAGATAATAGATGATAGTAGACAGGTGATAGATAGATGTCAGATAGATAGATAGATGGATGGATGGATGGATAGATGGATAGATAGATAGATAGATAGATAGATAGATAGATAGATAGATAGATAGATGATAGATAGATGGATAGCTAGATAGAGACAGATACTATGCACATAGACTATAAACAGGCAGGTAGAATCTTCATTTCATAGTTGAAGATTAGCAATTGTATGATATGATTTTGGAAGAACTGAGATGGCAGACCAGAGGAAGAGAGAGAGACCTTGATCCTGTCTAAATGAAGTGGGTATATGACACACTAGACTATGTTAGAGGAAGTTTTATTTCATACCTAGACATAAACAATGGTAATATGCATTAAGGACAGGACTTAAATGTTAGGATAGAGGCTGTAAAATTGACAGCAGACAATGTGCTATTTCTAAGTCAAAAATGATACGGATTGAAAATACCTTGTTGTTTTTAAATAAAATATCAAGAAGTCATTTATCATATAGATCTAAACAACTGTTTAAGAAAGCCTTCACCTCATGTATGTTTCATTTCACAAGGATACAATGGTGATGTGTTGAAAGTAAAGGGGTATTTTTATCAGTGAGTCAGCATGGTATGCTTCATGAGTGGTTAGTAAGCCGACGGCCTTGTTACAGACCTCCCATATCTTGAGATAAATGGGTGTGACATATGTATGCCAGGGTCCAGTCAAGAAATCAAAAAAAGGCAGGAACCACATGAAGCATTTAGCAGGACATTTACCACAGGGATCTGGACTCCCAGCCGGTGCAGAGCTGCGTGGACGGAACATGCCCAGAGTGACGTGCCCGTGCGCCCGCGGGAGCCCTGGCTGCCCAGAGTGCCCGCTCCAGCTGCCTGCGCCACCCAGGAGCCGGAGCCCGGGGAGGGCGCCTCCCAGCGGCCAGGACGGCCAGCGCCGCCCAGACAAGCTGCGGGCCGAGCCACGGCTGCCCAGGAGGTGGCGGTGGGAAGTCCTCTCCCCTGCCCGCCCCACCGCCCCACTGATAAACCCTCATAGCAGCAAGCCGGGAGGTCGCGCATCCCCGACCAGCGCCGCAGAGAAGTGTGTAGCCCGGCAGAGCTGCAGAAGAAAGGCTCGTTTGGTTTCCCCTCCGGCATCCTAATGCCTCCGACAGATGCCAGCGTATAGCCAGCACATAGGAAATTCTTGCAGAAACGAAACGGGTGGATGGAAGTCAACCCTGGACGCCTCTGACCGTGAGGCACGTGCACAATTTTCCTCTCTACTGATAGGGCCCGCGGCTCCCGGGAGGGAAGGAGGCGGGGAAGCTCCTCCCACTTCCCAAGTGCGCCGCCAAGTGGGCTCTGGAACCTCTTGCTCTCTTCTTTGCAGCCCTGACAAGTAGCAACACTCCCATTTACATGTTTAAAAAGAGAAGGATAAACAGGAGCACTGCAAGATTAACAATAAACCAGGGCTGGTAAAAGGTGACACTAAAGATGCTGGCTTGCAAAGCCTCCTGGCCCGGGTTCAAGTCCCCAGCACTGATGTGGACATACACACAGTAGCACATGCCTCTGACATTCATCTGCATCATCAAAACACTCGGGCAAACCACACCTACACACACACACACACACACACACACACGTGCATGCAACTAAATAACATGTTTTTTTTAAATTTTTTATTTATTTATTTGAGAGTGACAGACACAGAGAGAAAGACAGATAGAGGGAGAGAGAGAGAATGGGCGCGCCAGGGCTTCCAGCCTCTGCACATGAACTCCAGACGCGTGCGCCCCCTTGTGCATCTGGCTAACGTGGGACCTGGGGAACCGAGCCTCGAACGGGGTCCTTAGGGTTCACAGGCAAGCGCTTAACCGCTAAGCCATCTCTCTAGCCCAAATAACATGTTTTTGAAAAGCTAATTCATGCACACCCTGGATGACAATCTATGGAGGCACACATGCTCTAGTCCAAGCAGACAGGCACTGATTCATGTATGTGTGTGTAGGTATATGTACATGCATGTGTGTGCACATACATGTATATGTGTGTGTGATACACCATGCATGTGGAAGTCAGAGGACAACATCAGGGTGTCAGTCCTCACTTTGCCACCTTCTTTCAGACAGGGTCTGTCTTGTTTGTCACTGTGAACTCCAAACTGGCTGGCCCATGAGTTTTGTGGTTCTCCTGATACCCCTTTCGGTAACGCTCGCCAAGGTGACATCAGATGCTTGGTAGGCAGCAATCCTTGCCTGCAAGAGGAGTAAGCAAGTCATGGGGACCCCGGGCCAGCTCAGACGCAGCTAACCCGGTGCTCTTTATTCACCCAGGAGAGAGACATCGACAGCCACCACGTTCAGCGGCAGTTGCCTAGTGTTCCGCCATGCTGGTGAGGAATCAGTAAAACTGTGAAGACCTGAGCCTTTTCCCGTAAGGCTGTCCCCGCAGCTTCTCACAGCACCTTGAAATGATGCTGTGATTCTCCTGCCAACTCTGACAAAAGCCGAGCATAAGTGGTGCTTTCGTTCTGAACATGACTGTTCGTTAGATTTTCTGGAAGGAAAGCTGGTTTTAGCCTTCCACTCATCTTGGAGAAAGGAGTTTTCCCTCTTTTCTCACTCCCAAGCTTGCCCAGTGATATGCCTTGGATCTCAAGTCCAGGCACCCAATGTGCTGAGTTATTTTACCTTTAGTCACACTCAACTGAAGTGGGCTTTGTGACGGCTACGGTGTCAATGTCGAAGTTTTCTTGGAGAAGTGGAGCGCTGGCATTTGAGCTGGAAAAACTTAGGCAGGGGTTATTTCTGCATCCCGTGGAGTGGTGACTGTGACACCAACATGTGACTTGACACATATGAGTCTCGCCTTAGGACACACCATTGGCAACGATGCTGCCCAAGCTAAACGGGCTTGTGAGACCAAAGCAACTCATGGATAACAGAGCCACCCAAAGGCAGTTTTTATCATTCTTCTCCAATTCCCACAATATATACCCTCTCTTTTTATGCATTTCTTTCTTGTCATTGTTGATTTTCTCTCCTTCCTTCCTTCCCTCCATTCCTCCCTCCTTCTTTCCTTTCCTTTAGTTCTTATTTATTTATTTTGGACACAGACTCATATATCCCAGGCTGGCCTCAAACTTGCTATGCAGTCAAGGATGATCTTGCTCCCACCTGCCAAGTATTGGGATTACAGGCAGGGACCACCATGCCCAACTTATGCAGTGCTGAGGATACGACCAAGGGCTTTGCAAATGCTAGGCAAACACTCTACCAGCCGAACTCCACCCTGCTGCTTGCCTTTCTTGCTTTGTTCTCATCTGTCTGGTTATTGGTAGTTTCGTGCTCAACTGTCTTGTGGTCATGTGATCAAAAAGCCAATGGGCTCCTAATTTACAGCCATCTTTGTCATCTGTGGTCTAGTGTTCCGTAGGTTCTCAGTGTGGGCAGTGATGAGGAGTAGAGAACTTCTGTACTGATGCCATCAACATAACTCTCAGGATGGATGGCTGCATCCCTCATGCAGAGCTATACTCAGTGACCAAGGCCACTTTGCTTAAGATCAGTGGTTCTCAGAGTGAGATCTACGGAACCCTGTGAGTGATCCAGATGCATCCAGAGATGCTACGAGATCAGAATTCTAGATATAGGGCTGGAGAGATGGCTTAGCAGTTAAGGCAAATCCTAAGGACCTGAGTTCAATTCCTCAGTACCTAAATAAAGCCAGAATCACAGGGAAGAACACAGATCTGGAGCTTTTTTTTTCCAGTGGCTAGAGGCCCTGGTGGACCCATTCTCTTCTCTCTCTCCTTTCCCTCTCTCATTCTCCCAAATAAATAAAATATTTTTAAAATAATTTAAAATGTCAATATTGTGGTGGGGAGATTTCACAATGTTTAAAGGTGCCTGACTGCCTGGATTTGATTTCACAGGACCCATGTAAATCCAGATGCATAAAGTGGCACATGCACTTGGAGTTTGTTTGTAGTTGCAAGAGGCCCTGGAGCTCCCATTCTGTCTCATTTAGTTTCTCCCTCTCTCTCTCTCTGCTTATAACTAAATAAAAACATATAAAAGTCAATGATTATTGAGAGTGAATTAATAGTTTATTGATTTTCTTTTCAATGTCTTAGACATAGAAGCTTTCTACAAGCAGTCTTAAATATCATAGCAATCTATGTCACGTGTAAACAGTAGATCACTTTGCATTGTTTTCTTAAAACAGTGGTGCACTGAGTTGTGTAACCATGTAGCATTCCATAATGGGCAGCTGGAGTGAGGCCCCAGCAACAGCATGTGCCGCATCAGACAGAGGGAAGCTGCTAGTCACAATCACTGTCATCTGTCATTTGTTCACATCTAACACATGAAGGTGATTTCCAGATGTGGTCTCAAAACTCACAGGACTATTTTCCAGAAGCCTCTATAAGTCTCACTGAGTCTCATTCTGCACTGTCTTTAGAGCCTTGTGTACTGGAACACATAACTCTTTCTGAGCCAGTAACTGGAGGTGGAGAGAGGAGCTCGCTTCATGGGAGGCTGGAGTATAATGGAGAGAGTGAGCTACTGACCCCTATGGACCACCACAGAGAGCCTGATGTCTCACACCCTCTGTCCACCACAGGGAGCCTGATGCCTCACACCCTCTGTCCACCACAGGGAGCCTGATGCCTCACACCCTCTGTCCACCACAGGGAGCCTGATGCCTCACACCCTCTCTCCACCACAGGAAGCCTGATGTCTCACACCCTCTGTCCACCACAGGGAGCCTGATGTCTCACACCCTCTGTCCACCACAGGGAGCCTGATGTCTCACACCCTCAGTCCACACAGGGAGCCTGATGCCTCACACCCTCTCTCCACCACAGGAAGCCTGATGTCTCACACCCTCTGTCCACCACAGGGAGCCTGATGTCTCACACCCTCTGTCCTCCACAGGGAGCCTGATGTCTCACACCCTCAGTCCACCACAGGGAGCCTGATGTCTCACACCCTCAGTCCACCACAGGGAGCCTGATGTCTCACACCCTCTGTCCACCACAGGGAGCCTGATGTCTCACTCCCTCTGTCCACCACAGGGAGCCTGATGCCTCACACCCTCTGTCCTCCACAGGGAGCCTGATGTCTCACACCCTCTGTCCACCACAGGGAGCCTGATGCCTCACACCCTCTGTCCACCACAGGGAGCCTGATGTCTCACACCCTCTGTCCACCACAGGGAGCCTGATGTCTCACACCCTCTGTCCACCACAGGGAGCCTGATGTCTCACTCCCTCTGTCCACCACAGGGAGCCTGATGCCTCACACCCTCTGTCCTCCACAGGGAGCCTGATGTCTCACACCCTCTGTCCACACAGGGAGCCTGATGTCTCACACCCTCTGTCCACCACAGGGAGCCTGATGCCTCACACCCTCTGTCCTCCACAGGGAGCCTGATGTCTCACTCCCTCTGTCCACCATAGGGAGCCTGATGCCTCACACCCTCTGTCCACCACAGGGAGCCTGATGTCTCACACCCTCTGTCCACCACAGGGAGCCTGATGCCTCACACCCTCTGTCCTCCACAGGGAGCCTGATGCCTCACACCCTCTGTCCACCACAGGGAGCCTGATGCCTCACACCCTCTGTCCTCCACAGGGAGCCTGATGCCTCACACCCTCTGTCCACACAGGGAGCCTGATGCCTCACACCCTCTGTCCACCACAGGGAGCCTGATGCCTCACACCCTCTGTCCTCCACAGGGAGCCTGATGCCTCACACCCTCTGTCCACCACAGGGAGCCTGATGCCTCACACCCTCTGTCCACCACAGGGAGCCTGATGTCTCACACCCTCTGTCCTCCACAGGGAGCCTGATGCCTCATACCCTCAGTCCACCACAGGGAGCCTGATGTCTCACACCCTCTGTCCACCACAGGGAGCCTGATGCCTCACACCCTCAGTCCACCACAGGGAGCCTGATGCCTCACACCCTCTGTCCACCACAGGGAGCCTGATGCCTCACACCCTCTGTCCACCACAGGGAGCCTGATGTCTCACACCCTCTGTCCTCCACAGGGAGCCTGATGCTTCACACCCTCAGTCCACCACAGGGAGCCTGCTATCTCACGCCATGCCAGGAAGCACTGGACTTCTTTCCATAGCCCTTATTGTGTAGTTCTAACGCTCTTCAGCTCTACAAAACAAAACATCTCTGGATTGGTGATATCTCTTACTGCAGACCTGTAAGCCCCACAAATTGCCTTCCCTTTTTTATATGTAGGAGGGTTTTGTTTTGGGATTTTTTGTTTTGTTTTGTTTTTACTTTTCTCTCGACCAAGATCTTCGTTACCTGGGAGTATCAGAAGGTATCTACTTTCTTGTCTTAGGAAAACTAAGCTGAATATTTATTCCCCCCCACACACACACAATGTATGCAAGAAGGTATTATGAATCGCTGGGCTGATCAGCCTTGAAGGAACGCTTCCAGGTGGGGAGTTGATTCCTTATCCCTCATTGATGGCTAGGAATCAGAGGAGTCATGAAGTAACTCCAGCGCCTAGTATGTATTGACACTTCACTTATTTTCAAAAATGTCAAGTAGCAATTAATGTCACCTATGTGTACAGATGTGTACTTTGTGGAACATTCTCCACAGCTCTTTGCCTGTGTAAATGCTTCTGAGAATGCAAAAGGGGAGCTTGTCACCATCATCATCTGGGGGTCTGAGAGGTACTAGGAGCCTCCCAAGGGAACCACATTGCTCACTGAGCCTTGTTTTGGAGGGCATCTCTGCAGGCACACCTGGATGTCACGCAGCTGCACATCAGTGCTTCACAGAGAAATAAACCCATAGGGTTCTCCATGGGCTTCCAATCTTTGAAGACTTGCATCAAGTTGTCTGGAATATTCTATTTGGTCTTTGTTGCTCTGTCCTTTGGGGAGAGAATGCAGTTCTAGCAAATGAACACTAGATGCATGCATCACTTTGTGCATTTGGTTTTGCATGGGCATGGGGGAATCAAACTTGGGGCATTACACTTTTCAGGCAATTGCCTTAACTGCTGATTTATTTCTCCAGCCCCATTGTAGGAATTTTTATCTCTAATTCTTACAGAATTTCTTTTGGGAGCTTCTTTGTTCCAAATGTTTGTTAAAGATGCTGTAATCGTGTCATGTAACTGGACATAGACCATGATATTAAGCATCAATGGAATTAGCACTGAAAACTCACACATGACAATTTGAAAGTGCAGGCATCTGATGAACCATGACGTAGCCCTGAGGAAGATTCAGAATGATGGTTTTGTGGGTTCCCAAGACGGACTCACTATGGTCAGCAGAATGGTGACAGAGGCATAGGAAAGTGGAGTACCCACATTCCTCAAGAAACCACCCAGTCCTTATTCCCTCCTTGCCTAGAGAATTCCCCAGGTCATGGTTTCCTGCCCCCTTATCTCAAAAGTCACCTGGTCACTGTTCTGGTGTCACACCCTAGCTATTTTAAATGATTAATGTAATGATCTTCCCTAAAGGAACTTAACAAAGGAGTTCTTTTCCCTTCCTCACCTTCCCCCAACTAAAACAGCCCTATAAAGCCCATGACCTGAAAACTCAGGCTGGCTGTGCTCCTCTCTTGTGAGTCAGCCCTGGAAGCTTAGGCAATTTCTGAATAAAAGCTTTCATCTTTGCCTCAGGGTGGTTTGTGTGGCTTGGTCACTCCCAAACTTTACACTTCGCACTATATGCAGCTACAAAAGTGACAGAATTCAGAAACATCTGTTTCTGACCCAGATCTCAGCTTATAAGACTTAACAGGGGCATTGTGGAAGGTTTCTGAGACAGCTAGAAACATACATAACCTATGACCCAGGTATACCATGCCTTGGCATAGACCCTATAGACCTAACTCATTATTACAGACATACTTGCTCATCCATGTTTATGGCTGTTCTATTCACAATCAACTAGAAAATGGAACCAGCCTAGATGCCATGCCACAAGATGTGGTACATTTACACAGTGAAATTTTAAAAAATATTCTTACTTTTTATTTGCAAACAGAGAAAGATAGAAGAAAGGCAGAGAGAGAGCATGGGTGGACCAGGGCCTCCAACTGCTGCAAATGAGCTGCAGATGCATGTGTCCCTTTATGCACCTGGCTTCACATGGACACTGGAGAATCCAGCCTGGGTCACTAGGCTTCTCAGGCATGCACATGAACTGCTGAACCATCTCTTCAGCCCTGACAGGAGAGTTTTACTCCACTGTAAAATAAAATTAAATTTTCAGGGAAATAGATGGATCTGGAAAAGATTATACTAAGTGAGGTAACGCAAGCTCAGAAAATCAAAACCACATACTATCTTTTACAAATGAATCTTAGCTTCAAAAGTTTAGATTTGTGGGCTGGAGAGATGGCTTAGCAGTTAAGCGCTTGCCTGTGAAGCCTAAGGACCCCGGTTCAAGGCTCGGTTCCCCAGGTCCCACGTTAGCCAGATGCACAAGGGGGCGCACGCGTCTGGAGTTCGTTTGCAGAGGCTGGAAGCCCTGGCGCGCCCATTCTCTCTCTCTCCCTCTATCTGTCTTTCTCTCTGTGTCTGTTGCTCTCAAATAAATAAATAAAAATTTTAAAAAAATAAATAAAAAAGTTTAGATTTGTATGTGAGCTGGAATATAAGGCAGGAGTAGGGGCCAAGAAGATAGAAAGGGGCTATTAGGGAGGGAGGAGAGGGGAGTTATGACCCTCACTGTGATGTGTAAGTAGAAGTACGTAAGTAAGTGGAGGTTCAGAATACTGGGGGTGAAATGGTAAAAAGAAAATTGAAAACAGTTTCAACAGAGGGCTGGAGAGATGGCTCAGTTGGTAAAATGCTAGTTTTGTAAGCACAAGGACATGATTTTGATAGACTCCATGTTTAAAAAAAAAAAAAAAAAAGCCAGGCATGGTGGTGCACACCTTTAATCCCAGCATTCTGACAGGCAGAGGTAGGAGGATCACTGTGAGTTCAAGGCCACCCTAAGACTACATACTGAATGTCAGAATGAGGGGGATAGAGTTAGGGTGACCAGACCTCTGAAGGTATAAAAAGGGCAGGAAATTATTTCTTATCTCTTGCCTAGTTCCAAAGAACTGTTTTTCCACAAACAGTCAGGACCCCTCTGGGGAGGGAGGTCTTTCATGAGATTTAAACTTAGTCAGACCCCAGAGCTAATCTCTTCCTGAGACAGCCCCTATCCCTAACCAAAAGACAGCCCATCATCCTAAGGTTATAAGTACCTTTGTAAGGGGAGAGCATGCTCTCTCTCTCAGTGATCACTTGGGAACATTCAGCTGTGGGTAAAAGTTTTTCTCCCAGCTGAGCCTAGGCTCTAGCCCAGGCCCAGCTTGGAGGCCCCTAGCATGGGTTCTTTATCCCTCCAGCTCCCCACATGGCAGGAGCTCCTTGAACTTTCTTTTCTCTTTTTTTCCACACTTTTTGCCCCAGATCCCTATCTGGTCACATGGACTCTTGAGCTACTTGTGGTCCACATGGGCTTTTGGGCTCCACATGGTAAAGTCTGAATAAAATGTGGTATTTTAAAAATCATTCTCTTGAATCTGGAATTGCCAATTCATTAGTTATTTTGCAGATATAAACTCAGGTCTTGGGGAAAGCACCATAGAACCTCACTTTCCCCATTACAAGGTCAGTTTGGACTACGTGAGATACTACCTCAAAAAAAACCAACCAATCAATCAATAAGTAAGTACAAAAAAGCTGGGCATAGTGGCACATACTCCCCCAGGGTTCACCGTCCAGCTTAGCCTGGCTTGAAGGTCCAGGGCAATGAGATTCTCTGACTGCAACCAAGGTAGATGGTGCCTGAGAGGCATGGCACCCAGTGCTACTCTCCAGGCCCCATAACCACATGCACACACACATACAGGCACCTGAACGCACATAAACATGCACACACATGCTCCTCGCCAATGCAAAAAGAAAAAAAAAAAAGATTTAAGAGACCTAGTCCACAAAATGCAGCCACTGCCTATTTCTAGCAGAAAATCCATTAACGAAACAGAAGTTAAACCTTCTCAGGAGCTCCTTAGAGACTGCACAGAGAATTCCTTTAAAAGCCAATTCCACCATTTAAGATCATGGCCATCATTCAGGGCTGCTGTCTTAGCAAGAAGATTTGTTTGGGATGTGACAAGCAAAGTTTCTGCAGCATCAGCTGAAGTTGCTACTTGTAAAATCTAGCCAAAAGTGAGACTCAAAGACATACGTCACAGTGAGGGAGGTTTCTCAGAAAGAGACAATCAATTACAAAGTGAGGACACTAGCTCAGCATCATCACATGGCATCAGTTTTGGCTGCTGGTAACAGATGTCCACGCTGGCTTGAAATTGGGCAAGCTAACAGTTCCCAAACTGACTCTAAAAATGATCAAAAAACTGGGATGTCCCTTGCAGTGGAATGTCAGCGACCTCTTTTCTATTATCTGTCCACTGACAGTCCCCTCAATAATATCAATTTTGAAATGGCAGTTTGCCTCAAAGTTTGCCTTTGAGGTTACCCTCCCCCACAGATTCCACTCATAAAACACTGGAAGTGAGTCTCATCATAACCCCAGTTGCATCTGTCTCCCTGTGCTGGAGAGTCACTCAAAAGCACAGGAAGGATCAGGGCCCTTGTGACGGGCTGGAAGAATAAACAACAACAGTATTAGTCTGAATGTATGCCCCTCATACACTTAAGTGTTTTATTTAAGCTTATAACTTGGGTCTCCAGCCATCTAGTTGGAGGAGGTGTCCCTGAGGGCACATCCTGGAGTCTGGCCCAAAGGTATTTTTCAGGACGGATCTGAACTCTAGCCCAAGGGAAGGCAGAGAGGTCTCAGCTCTGGTGTGCTCCTGCTACTTGCTGCTGTTTGATGCTGGCTGCTGGTGGTGGATTCTCTCTCTGCTTGGATTTATGAATGGGAGCCAGCTTCTTCTGCCATTGATAAAACTTGCCCTGCATGGTGATGCACATCTTTAATCCCGGCACTTGGGAGGCAGAGACGTAAGGAGGCTCTCCATGAGTTCGAGGCCACCCTAAAACTACATAGTGAATTCCAGGTCAGCCCAAGCTAGAGTGAGACCCTACCTTGGAAAAAAAAAACAAAAAAAACAAAAACAAAACTTGCCCTGGGTCTGTAAGCTTGAAATATATCCCTTCTCTCCATGAAGCTGTTTGGTTGGATGCTTACCCCAGCACCGTGAAGCTGCCTGCTGCAAAAAGTCAATACCAGGGAGTTGTAGTCTTGCTGGGATCCATGTGATCGTGGGGATTTTGGTCTTTTGGAACTTGTGTATTGGAGAAATATGCATGGACCTGATACTTTTGGACTGCTGAAGCCCCAGAGGGAGGTAAGCCAAATTTTATGGTCTATTTTGGTAAGAATTTGAAATTGCTAAAAACAGAGATTAATTTTAGAGGCTTGACTTTGGGACTTTCAAAGGGGAAAGAAAGGCATAACAGAGAATTAATTGGAATAGGACTATTGGCATAAAGGCTGGCTGCATTCTACTGCCCATGCCCAGAGAGTTTGACCAAGATTGAACTTGAAAGTAGTGGACTGACGTATCTGGCAAATGACATAGACCTGAAAGATACAAGATTTAAAGTTGGGAAAACTCACATAAGTTTAAAATTACAAGCACAGAGACAGGTTTAAGGTAACTGAAGCTGCATGAGGTGGTGATGTCCACCCAGTAAAGACTGAATAAGTATGGAAACTCTTTTTTTTGTTTTTTTTTTTTTCTTTTTGAGGTAAGATCTCACTCTAGCCCAGGCTGACCTGGAATTCACTACATAGTCTCAGGAGAGCCTCAGACTCACAGCAGTTCTCCTACCTCTGCCTCCCAAGTGCTGGGATTAAAGGCGTGTGCCGCCACTCCCAGCTTAGAAACGCTTTTGAAAGGAGATTACTGAAAGGAAGAATTCCCAAGGCTGAAGGTTTATTTTCCTTTTATTTTCTTCATGAATTAACAGAAAATGGCTGTGTTCCTGCACACCTGGAATTGATTTGAGAAAGATAAAATCTGCATGGAGGTAGATCATGAAGTGTACACAGTTCCAGGAGCTGCTGCTGAAAGGTGGCCTGTGAGATACAGTGTGATGTCCCTTACTGGAGGCCATCTTAAGATGGACTGTGGTTTATAATAAAGACCCCAAGATGTCTGGGCTATACTAGGACTATGCAAGGACTACCATGGGACTCTGTTGGCTCAGCTGGAGGGATGTAAGTTAAAAATACAGAGACTGTTTTCACTGGCTATGGATGTTGGACTTAAACTGAAGACGGTTTAGCTGATGGTTACTGGCTTTACATTTGTCCAGTCTCTCCTTATTGTGCCTTATAGCAATGGAAGAGTTTACTCTGTGCCATTATATATTGAAAGTATGTAACTTGTTTTGATTTTACAGGACTCACCGTTAAGGGGCAGTCTTAAAGTTGGTAAAACCCATGGGGACTTTGGAAGTTTGGCTGAAGACAATTTTCAGTGTTAGATGGTTGTGACTCTGAGGAGGCCAAGGGAAGAATGTGGCAGTTTGAATGGATGCCCCACCATGGGCGTAAGTGTCTTATTCAATCCTATACCTTGAGTCTCCAGCTGCCTGGCTGTGGAGGTGTCACTGGGAGTGGATCCCAAGGTCCAGCCCAAAGGTGTGTTTGGAAGTGGATCTGAATTCTAGCCCAGAGGTAGGCAAAGAGGTCTCAGCTTTGGTGGGGTCCCTGCTGCTTGATGCTGTTTGGTATTTGCTGGCTGCTGGTGGTTTCTTTCTCTGTTTGGATTTTTATGAATGGGAGCCAGCTTTTTCTGCTGTTGATAAAACTTGCCCTGAATCTGTAAACTTGAAATAAATCCCTTCCTTCCATAAAACTGTGTTTAGATGGATGTTCATCTCAGCATCATGAAGCTGCATAATACAGTAAGTCACTGTCAAAGCCTGTTCCATTCCTGCTGTGGCCAGGAAGGCCTTACCTGGAACCTGACAGGCGAGAGAGGTCATCTGGAAAGAGGGTAAACAGATTCCAGAAACAGGAGAGGAAAATGAGGGTACTGTTTCCAACTAGACATCAAGGAGACATTCTAGCTAATATGCCCCATTTTTCTCTTCAATGAGACTTGGCAGCTTAGCAAGTGCAGCAGGTGAGGGAAGCAGAGTCGGAGCCAGGTCCGATGCTAAGCTTCTCCACACTGTACTTGTGGGACCTGGGTAAATAATTCAAACCCCATATTTCAATTTCTTCATCTGTGAAATAGAAATACTACTAATATGCCCAACACATGGGGACTAAATATGTGTGTATGTGTGTGTGTGTGTGTGTATTAAATCATACACTTACATATACATATATATGCATATATGTGTATATAAATATGAACATATATATATGTATATATATATATATATATATATATAAAATATAAGGTACTCAGGATCAATGCTGGACATTTAATATTAATATGTATATCAATAATTTATATATATACATGAAGCATGTTTTGTACTATATAGAGAGCTAAGTAACATTAACTCAACTTTACAAACAAGATATTATGTATAGTAGAAATGAATGTAGTAAGATATGTACAGTAAAAAGCTCACTGGCAAATGCAGATGTGGCCAAATCTTACAAAGTAGATAGTTTAAAAACATAGATCATGAATATAAAGGTATCTTAGTGCAGAAAACACATAAGACTCCATACTTAATCTGACCTAGATCTTATATAATAATTTCACCAATTTTCAGATAATGTGGGAGTGAGAGGAGAGTTGTTCAAGACTCAGATCTGGCCCAATGAAAGGCAAGCTGGAACTTAAAAAAAAAAACAAACTATTTTATAATTATTTATTTGACAAAGAAAGAGGGAGGGAGAGAGAGAGAATGGGCATGCCAGGGCCTCCAACCATGGCAAACTGCCAGGCTCTGCCGGCGGGCAAGTAGTGCTGAGGAAGGACCAGGCCTGCGGATTCCTTCCAAGGGGTTGGGAAGGAGGGTGGGCGTCCTGCGACCCAGATTCTCTCCTAGTCACCAGAGAAAAGCCACACTGCGGCGGGAGTCCTGTGGAAGCAGGAACTCACAGGAACTCGCTTTATTGCTATGAGCAGTTGCCTATATGATGTTGGGAATGATGGCGGGGATTCTAGGACAGGGGAAGAGGTAAGGGCCAATAGTAAACTGTGACTATTGAAATGATAATTCCAACTCCAGCGCAGAAGTAGCAGGCAAGAAGCCTTTAGGCGTCTTGCTGAGTCCTAGCTGGCCACAGACAGGTCGCCAAACTTTAGCTAGGCTCAGGAAGTTCCGCTGGACCTCACGCCCGCGCCGCTCCAGGCCCAACAGAAAACGAACTCCAGACGCATGGACCCCCTTGTGCATCTGGCTAACGTCGGGTGTGGGAAATCAAACCTGGGTCCTTTGGCTTTGCAGCGAAATGCCTTAACTGCTAAGCCATCCCTCCCGCCCTGGAACTTCTTTAAAAAAAAGAAAAAAAGAAACAAAGAAATTTCCTGTTTTAAATTTTTTTGTTGTTTTTTTTTTTTTTTTGAGGTAGGTTCTCACTCTAGCCCAGGCTGACCTCGAATTCACTATGTATTTTCAGGGTGGCCTCAAACTCACAGCAATCTTCCTACTTCTGTCTCCTGAGTGCTGGGATTAAAGGCATGTGCCACCACACACGGCTCCATTTCTTTTTTAAAAATAATTTATTTGTTTCTTGCAAGGAAAGTGGGGGGGGATGAAGAGAAAAATACACTGGATGTGCCAGGGCCTCCAGCCACTGCAAATGGACTCCAGGTGATTACATCACTTTGTGCATCTGGCTCCACATGTTCACTGGGAAACACTGGGGAACTGAACTTGTGTCTTTAGGCTCTGAAGGCAAGTACCTTAACTTGAGCCATCTCTACAGTCCTAGGACTTATTTTTTAAAAAAATCTTCCTAGGGTTGGAGAGATGGCTTAGCGGTTAAGTGCTTGCCTGTGAAGCCTAGGGACCCTGGTTCGAGGCTCGATTCCCCAAAACCCACGTTAGCCAGATGCACAGGGGGCACACGCGTCTGGAGTTTGTTTGCAGTGGATGGAAGCCCTGGCGTGCCCATTCTCTCCCTATCTCTCTCTCTTCTCCTCCTCCCTGTCTGTCAATCTCAAATAAGTAAATAAATTTTTAAAAAAAGAAAAAAGAAATCTTCCTAGTAGTAAAAAAGGCACTAAAGTAAAATTAAAATTTTAATTCCATAGCTTAATATTATAATTATTCAATAAACATTTATCATAATATCGTAATAATCATGATAGTTGGTAGATTTCTTACAAGCCAAAAATTAAAATAAATTACAAACAATATTTGACTAGGTCTGAGAAAGTATGTCCTATACATTTGACAGGTCCTCAGAGTAACCATCCAAGAATAGTTTCTATCTTAGATAAGAAAATTAAGCTAACAAAGGTTGAAGGACTTAAAAAATGTTCAAAAAATTGGACATACCTTGTGATGGAGAGTGTGAAGACTGCCCTTCTGTCATTCTTTTGTCAATCTAAAGTCTCCCTCAATGATCAAAACATAAATTGGAACTTGCAGTTTGCCATTAGAGCCAACCCACTATTCCCGTAGCTTCCAGTAATAGAGATGACCTTCAAGTTCAAGTTCAAGGGTCAGGGATGTAGCTCATTTGCAGCATGCGTATTTAGAATGTGTAAGGCCTTGGGTTCAGCACTCCACTGACAAAAGAAGTAACAAAATAAATAACAATTCAAGTTCATTTCTCTATGCACCACCCTCTAGAGAGGGGCATGTGTCTGATGGTCTGACTTTAAAGTCAGGTGATGTGGTTATCTGATCAGTGTTCTTAAAGGGAGGTGGAGCTTCCCTTTAAAGATGCTTGAACATCACTTTTCCTTTTGTCTGGCCTCAGCTTCTCAGAGTCACTATTGTGGCTGTGTCAATATTCAATCAAAGCCATGCTCAGAGGCAGTAACCTTGTTGACAGTTCTTTTTGGTAACTGGATAAATAGACTCACCTTTTGCAGTTCATGGTTATTAAAAGCAATAGTAAATAAATAAGTAGATAAACATCCATCATGGTGAGACTATTTTTATCCAAACTTTATTCACAATTACTTTAAAAAAAAATTGGGGACTTCTGGTTAAGATGGTGGCCATGCCAAAACAGCCTGGGGTGAGCGGGGGGGGGGGGAGAAAAAAGAACAAACAGCAAAATATAGTCTTCTACTAAAAAGTGAAGGTGTATAAGAAATCAACCACAGTAGAGAAGTAGGAGAGATTCAGAGCGTCTAGAGACCACAGAAGCAGGCAGAAATGGCTCCAACAGCAGGGGCACCAGGTTTCCATAGCCACAGCTGCCAGGCTTGGCCTGAGCCACAGGAAAAGCCAGGTGGTGGGTTTTCCCACCCACACCAGCCTCCTCCCAAACTCAAGAAACGTTAAAGGGAAGACAGCAGAGACCAGCGGAGCAGCTTGTGAGGAAGAGGATCATGAGGACCAGCAGGAGAACTTCAGCCACCATCCACAGCCTCGCCTGTCTTCCCCTCAGCACCAGCACAATCACCAGTAAGCACCCGAGACGTGGGGAAGGGAGCTCACCTACCCAGCACCCAGCACAGATGATAGAGAAGCGGCCCACTGACCCGGCTGCCTGAGCCCACAGCACAGAAAAGAGGGGACCCAGGGGGTGTCAGCATAACTGAGACCAAAGTCATGCCAAAAGGTGACTGAGATTACACCAGGTCAGTACCCACCAGATAAGCCTGGCATGTATACTTGCTTTGGAAGTGCTAATTGCACCTTCCATGTCAGGGTAAATCATATGTTAAATCTGATGGATAGTCAGATTTGACATTCTTAAGTAAGCTATATTTTGGGCTTATCATTTGTTGTTTCCTGATTTATAGTGCCTTTGTCTCCTCTTCTGTCATTCATTGGGGAAGGGTCTCACTCGGTCACAAGCTGACCTTGGAACCCTCTACAGACCAGAAATCGCAGCCTCCCAGTTGACAGGATGAAAGGTGTGGGGCAACATACATGCTTAAGGACTGTGACTTTGTTAGAAGACCTGTTTGTGGTAATACCTACCCTTACATAAATCTTCCGTGCTGTTTTTCATTGACTATATATATTGTTTAGGTAAATTTTAGAATTTGCCTGTATTTTGTTCCACTCAGCCTACTAGAATACTGTCATAGCAGGCAAACCGCCTAGGGTAACCTCTGTGATTACTATGAGAGTCTCAAGAGCCACACCCAGCACCTTAGGCTCCTACCCTGAAGATATATAACATCAGATTGATTGGTGTATCTAATAATACTGCGGATAATTAGAAAACCCAAGCATTTGCATCCAATATGCAAAAATACCTACATTATAATACAAGAAATACAAAAAAAAATCAAAACAATATAAATCCACCAAAAAGTATAAATCCATCAGAAATGACCTCCAGTGAAACTGATTTAGAGGAAATGCTTGAGAAAGAGTTCAGAAGAATGATTATAAATATGCTCAAAGAAATCAAAGAGGAAATCAAAGGAATCAAAGAAGACACAGGAAACCAATTTAATGAAATAAGGAGGTCAATACAAGACATGAATAAGGTAATAGGAATAATAAAGAAAAACTAGTCAGAAATACTAGAAATGAAAATCACATGGGCTGGAGAGATGGCTTAGCAGTTAAGCATTTGCCTGTGAAGCCTAAGGACCCCAGTTCAAGGCTCAATTCCCCAGGACCCATGTTAGCCAGATGCACAGGGCGGTGCACGCGTCTGAAGTTCATTTGCAGTGGCTGTAAGCCCTGGCGTGCCCATTCTCTCTTTCTCTATCTGCCTCTTTCTCTCTCTGTAATGTCACTTTCAAATAAATAAATTTTTAAAAAAGAAAAAGAAAAATAAAATCACAGTCAGTCAAATAAAAAAACTCCGTGGAAAATCTCACCAGAGAATGGATCAAGGAAGGGACAGAATATCTAAACTAGAAGACCAGGTGGCAGATCTAATACAGTCCAACAAAGAGAAAGACAAACTAATAGGAAGGTATGAATGGGAATTTCAAGATATTTGAGACACTATGAAAAAGTACTTGAAAGGATCCTCCATGCTGAAGAGAAAGAAAAGCACATATAAGGAACCTGGAAAAAAGAAACAAGCCATACTCAAATACTAGTTTATACAAGAGAGCAAAAGTAAAACCAGAAGAACTACAAAACAAGAAAAATATCAAAAATGAATTCACACCTTTCAATAATATCTCTCAATATCAACGGCCTCAAGGCCCCAAGAAAAAGACATAGGTTCGCAAACTGGGTTAAAAGTCAGGATCCTTCAATTCATTGCCTCTAAGAAACTCACCTTTCTACAAAGGATGGACACTATATTAGGGTGAAAGGTTGGAAAATGGTGTTTCAAGCAAATGGGCCTAGAAAACAAGCAGGGGTCACTATCCTAATATCTGACAAGGTGGACTTCAGTCCGACGTTAGTCAGGAAAGATAAGGAAGGTCACTTTATACTGATGAAAGGCACACTCCAGCAAGAGGACATTACAATCCTAAACATATGTGCACCTAACATGGGGGCTCACAATTTCATCAAACAAACGCTGTTAGAACTAAGGTCACAGATAACACCAAACACAGTTGTAGTGGGTGACTTCAGCATCCCACTCTCATCAACTGACAGGTCATCCTGGTAAAAAATAAACAGAGAAGCATCTAGATTAAATGGGGTCATAGAACAAATGGACCTAACAGATATATACAGGTCATTTCCTCCAAATGCTGCAGAGTACACATTCTTTTCAGCAGCACATGGAACATTCTCTAAAATAGACCATATATTAGCACACAAGCAAATCTTAACAAATACAGGAAAGGCAGGAATGAGGGCTACCCATGAGCACTTGGGAAGCACTATGAACAGGACAAAGCACTCTTGAAGTGGGAAGTATGCAGTTGCTACATATTGGTTGAGTGTGGCCAACCCAGTTTTGGGTGTGTTGAATTTTAGATGCCCATATAAATCCACAGAGGGGGTGTCCCTCTTCATGTTTGTGGTTTGAAGGGAGGATGGGCAAGAGATATGAATTTGAGACTCAGCAACATATTGACGGAATGTAAAGCAACATGACCGGTGAGGTCACAAGGGAGAGAAGAGGCTCAGGGGCTGAGGCAGGAACTCAACAAGGGGCTGAGAAGCTCAGCTCCCAGGGCAGGAGAGAAGACGGGGCCACACCCTGGAAGCCAAGGGAGGAATGTGAGAGGACATCTACAAATGTGTCACATACTTCTAATTTTATTCCAGGTTGTGACAACTGTGCCTCAGACTAAATAAATGGTCAACGAGATTGAAACATTTACAAGTAACTGAGAGACACGTTCCCATGACCACGTAAGATCAGAGCTACACCAAGAGACAACATATTTATTGAGTCAGAAGACTTGTGGTTTAGCTCAAATTCAGCGTCAAGGTACTTTATAACCTAAAGTTCATTCTGGTCATAGCCAGTTGGTATTGGTCCTTTCATTCATTAGTCTTTTAGTCCTTCTGCAGTTGAGTGTTGATACTGTACAAAGCCCAAGTAGGATGAAACCACATCACCAACTCATCAGGACACATGCTCACAGGGCGGTGTCCTGAGTAAAGAAGCTACATGTCACGCATGATTACGTTCCCTGTTTGTCTCTGACATTCCTTTGGTTCTAGGATGTGATGTAGTATCTTGAGAATGCCTTTGGTGTAGTCTTAATCAGAACTCGAAACATGATCCAAGGTTGTCTCTCAACGTGCATTCATTCTTTTTTCGTATGTGTGTGTGTGTGTGTGTGCACATGTATGCTCATGTGTATGTGTATACAGTATGTGTGGTGTGGTATGTGATGTAATGTGTGTGTATTGTGTGCACATATGTATGCAGATGTGTGCCTTGTGCACACAAGTGCAGAGACCACAGGAAAATATCTGGTGCCCTCTTTTTGTTCATCCACGTGTTTTGTCTTCCTTGAGTAGTCTCTCTTTCCACCCAGACTTGCAATTTTTTTTTTTTTTTTCAGTTAGCAAGCCCCGGGGATTCTATAGTCTCTGCCCTCTACCCAACTCCCCACAGGGCGAGGGTTACAGGTGTGTGGCCAGTCCCAGCTGTTTATGTGGGTGCTGAGGAATCAAACTCAAGCCGTCTTGGGCCCTCAAGTGCTCTCTTTCCTGCTGAGTGTGTTTTGCATACCCCCAGGGCGCCACGCCCCACCCTTGCTCTGGGTAAACAAATGAATAAGACCCAGTCCTCTCTCCCAACAGAATGACTGTCCAGTGAACACAGACAGTAATGCTTCCGCATACAGGTGAGAAATTCAAAATATCTTAATAAATTCCCTATTAGAGACAAAGGTATTTGTGAGAGGAAAAGCCTTCATTTCCCATCAATTTAGAATAAGGAAAGGGAAAAGCATTAAGAACAATCTGGAAACAGTTGGCTTGCCTGACAGCAACTATTATCCTAAATGTTTCTTGACTGAAGAGTGAATTTTGTCCAGGTAAAATAAGGTAGGAGAAAGTGAGAAATAAAATGACAGGAAAATTAAAGTATTAAGGCTCCCAAAGCCAACATCTGACAGCTATTTTCACAAGCGCTCACCCTCTAAGAGACTGCCAAAAATACCACCTTAGACTTCTCCCCAAGGCTCTCTGAAATTCTGCACACCCGCACATTCAGGGTTTAGACTTCTTTAATAATAAACTAAATATTTTGCTGATTTGCAATTAAATTCTGTTGGAACTGACAACCTCAAGGAGGGGAAAGGCAGGGAATAAATGAAAATACTGTACGGAAGAAGGCGTGGTCTTGATGCCTTTCTCACTTTGTCATTGAGAAGGCAATGGCACTGAAACCAGAAAGGGACACAACATCCAAGGGCAATGGCATGAGGAGACAAGGGGAATTTGGGGAGATAATTAAAACTAAAGTCCAAGATGAGAGGGCAAGTGTCTTCAAACATAGTCAACTGAGTTAACAGTCACAGGGCTTTCGTAATAACCAAGAGATTATGTTCAAGCTCTCCTTTGAAGACTGCTACTATTTCACCGTGAGTGTGCGCGTCTATGTGTGAGTGCGCGCCTGTGTGTGGAGGCCAGGGGATGGCCTTGGGTGTCACTACTCAGGAATACCGTCCACCTTTTGGTTGAGACAGGTTCTCTCATTGACCTGGAACTTGCCAAGTATGTTAGGACTGCTTGGACATTCAGCTCCAGGGACCCTCAGTCCTGGGAATATAAGCCTATGCGCTTTAAAAAAAAAAAAAGAAAGAAAAGACAGAAAGAAAAAAAAGAAAAGAAAAATCTGGTTGGCCCTAGGATTCAAAAGCAAAGGATCCCTGTGCTTCCTGCCTGTCTTTGTGGCATCCCAGTTTGAACTGGGGAGAACATCAATAAAAATAATCTGGGTTCTCAAAATAAAAGAGAGACTGATTGAGAGGGGGAGGGGCTATGATGGAGAATGGAGTTTTAAAGGGGAAAGTGGGGGGGAGGGCATTACCATGGGATATTTTTTATAATAATGGAAGTTGTTATTAAAAAAAATTTGAAAAGAAAACAAGAATCTGGGTTCTGGGGATTGAACTCATGCCCTTATACTTGCATAGCAAGCACATTGCTGACTGAGCTACCTCCCCAGCTCACACTATCTCATTTTTGTTTTTTACTCATTAGAGAGAGAGAGAGGGAGCCAGAGAGACACACACACATAGGGGAGAGACGGGGGGGGGGGGGGTGTTGCACCAGCGCATCCTGTCACTGTGAACAAACTCCAAACACGTGTGTCACACATGTACCGCTTTGTGCACCTGGCTTTATGTAGGTACTGGGAAATCTATCCCTGGCCCCAATATTTCATTTTTTAAAGGAGGGACAGCTATTTCTCCTACTGGATAAGCCGTCTGTTTTCTGCATCTAATGGGGGCTTAATCATGCCTGTACCTGTGGTCTTCATGCCAAAGCCGCTGATGAGCACAGGGATTCCTTACAGTTTGTTAAATGGGGGGTTGTTCTTCACCCAGTTTCTCTCCGTTTGATTAGAGGCATTTATTTAATATGAAGTTGAAGAAAAAAAATTGTATGTTTCCCTGGAAAACTCTAATACGTGTTGTAAAACAATGTCACTCTAAATTGATTTCTACATCTAACCTAAATAAATTTCAAGTATGTGAATAGATCTCAAAGAAAGACTTTTCTTCTCTTTTTTTTTTTTTTTTTTTCGCCTTACAGGCATGACTGCAGATGGGGTCTCCATTAAGACCATTTTTCAGCCTTTGGAAAAATTCAAATGACATCCTAATAATATCTAACTTGCAACAGGACGCATTATCACTGACCCTAGGCAAATAAAATGTGCAGTTAATGAATCACAGGAATGCAAATACTTTGTGGTCCACCATGCCTCTTTTTGAACAATGACAAAAAGTACAACAAAAGAAGGCAAACTTTATCTCTTAAATCTAACATGATTGCTGTAAGAGGCGAAATTGCAAAAATGCTTCCTTTCCAAAATGCCATGTTTGACTGGCTGTGCTTTAGGCACGGCTCAGAATTCGGTCAAGTTTTCCAGGGAGTTCCCACAAGGCCAGTGTGCATGGCCAAGTGGACAGGAAAGAGGCTGCAATGTCTGATGCCACTGAAGTATATACTGTGTCTCCCAGTCAGGATCACAGAACCACAGACCCCGCCCCACCACACACTGCTCACAGTCTGACTTCTGACAGTACCACGGACTCCTACCCACAATGGTCCTATTGACAATATGAAAACTGATCCTGGACATGGTGGCTCACACCTTCAATATCATCACTTGGGAAGCTTAGGTAGGAGGTTTGCTGTGAGTTCCAGGCTAGATTGAGTTCCAGGTCATCCTGGAAGGCGTGAGTCTAGGCCTCAAAAGAAACAAAACAAATATGAAACTGACCAAAACAAATGGAGCCAGGTGTGGTGGCACACACCCTAGCCCTCTGGAGGGAGAGGTAGAAGGATAACCATGAGTTCAAGGCCATCCAGGTCAGCCTGAGCTAGAGTAAAATCCTACCCTGAAAAAACAAAACAAAACAAAAAAAAAAAAACAAGGAAAGAAATGGGTTTTTAGTGGTAGCCAATGTGTTGTTAGGTGCTAGTACCCATTCCTTTGTACAGAAAGAGCTAAAATACATGCCATACATGTATGGGCATCTGGGGGAATGGCTCAGACATTAAAGGCGCTTGCAAAGTCTGATGGCCTGGGTCTGTTCCCCAGTATCCACCTAAAACCAGATGCACAAAGTGGTGCATGCATCTGGAGTTGATTTTCAGTGGCAGGAGGCCTTGATATGCTCATACTTTCTCTCTCTCTCTCTCTCTCTCTCAATAATAAATAAATAAGATATTTAATAAAATAAGATACCTGATATATGGAAAGCTTTACAACAATGTATGTACATTCTGTATAATCAATAAATTATTTATGTGACTATATAATTATAATTACCCAATACTAGTGTATATGCATGTAACCTTGATAATAGTTGAGTATTGAACAAAGTAAACTAATATATTCTAAAATAACTGACATGATAAAAAGTATTAGGACAGGGATCAAATCTTCTACATATGCAAAAAATATATAAATAACTATTTAATTACAATTAGCCAATACATGATATCTTAATGGCTATTAGAATTGAAAGGAAGCTGTTCAATGACTCATAGAATGTGAGAAGAGTAAGGAAGAATCCGGTATCATTATGACACCTTCTTTTCTATCCAGTGATGCTAGAGATGTTTTTAAATTTTTTTTTAATTCATTTGTATTTATTTATTTGAGAGTGACAGAGAGACAGAGAGAGAGAAAGATTTACACACAGAGAGAGAGAGAATGGGCATGCCAGGGCTTTCAGCCACTGCAAATGAACTCCAGAGGCATGTGCCCCCTTGTGCATCTGGCTAACGTGGCTCCTGGGGAATGGACCCTTGAACTGGGGACCTTGGGCTTCACAGGCAAGTGCTTAACCACTAAGCCATATCTCCAGCCCTAGGGGTAAGGTTTAATATGCATATTATATGTATAATATGAAGAAAAATTATGACATAAAAATATAAGAGAGACAAGTCAGAAAGGGGATCCACTGGAGGGGATGATTTGGGAAGGAAGAAAGGAGGGAATGATGATATGGTATGCTGTTAACATTTATGGAGGGTGTCAATAAAATGTTTAAAAAAATCTGTGAGAGGCTGTGAAGAGTCTAATGAAAAGGTTCTGGCTTTCTGCATAACCTGGCGATCTTGATCATCACCGCGCATTCAGTTCTATCTCTCGCATGGGTACAAACATTTTTGGTGCCATTGGTGTGTGCCAATATCAGTGCCAATCTCTTATCCAAAATCAGTGTCAAACCCATTAAACTATTTCCTGTGGGATTATCAAGGGAGGTCCACTTGTCAATCCCAGTGAGGCCCATTCACTGACAGCCATTCTCAGAGGCAGCCTCTGGTGGTGTGTGGCTTTCAGAGTAGGCAGATCTAGCGAGGCAGGGCATGATTCCTGAGGGAGGGATTTTAGCATGATCTTACGCCACACCCCCGCCATTTCTATCCTCTGCTATCTTAGCTCACCTGACTGTTTCAGGTGCAGGATTCAGGTTTGCCCAGCTCACACAATCAGATCTCTCTTGAGCACACAACCTTCCCAGGTGTGGGTGGACTCCTCCTCTGAGCCCAGGTGGATTGGCTGGGATGCCAGGTGCAGGTGTGTCCACGTGAGCTGAGCAATAACTCTAAAGCAAATTTTTTCCAGACCACAGAGATTCTCTCTGGAGCTGTTACAGCAACACCTTTCCTGCCAGGAAGACTTCCCTCTCCCATGCCAGCAGCCACACAGCCATGCCAGGGTGGGAAGGGACACTTTTTATTTATTTATTTATTTATTTATTTATTTATTTATTTATTTATTTATTCATTCATTCATTCATTCATTCATTTATTTATTTATTTATTTTGAAAGAGAGAGGGAGAGAGAGAGAGAATCTTAACAGGCCAGGGCCTCAGCCACTGAACTCGAACTCCAGATGCTTGCGCCACCTTGTGGACAACCTTGTACTTGCCTTACCTTTGTGCATCTGGCTTACTTAGGATTTGGAGAGTCAAACATGGGTCCTTAGGCTTTGCAGACAAGCACCTTAGCTGCTAAGGCATCTCTCCAGCCTGAGACACTTTTTTTTTAAATTTTATTTATTTATTTATTTGAGAGCGACAGACACAGAAAGACAGTTAGAGGGAGAGAGAGAGAGAATGGGCGCGCCAGGGCCTCCAGCCTTTGCAAATGAACTCCAGATGCGTGCGCCCCCTTGTGCATCTGGCTAACTTGGGACCTGGGGAACCAAGCCTCGAACCGGGGTCCTTAGGCTTCACAGGCAAGTGCTTAACCGCTAAGCCGTCTCTCCAGCCCATGAGACACTTTTTATTACTGTCTTTTTTTCTAACCTTTTCAGAAGTGCACATTAAAAAAAATCTATTTTCATGCTTTTTTAAATCTAAGATCCATATCCATTTACATGGGCTCCTGGATAATGTGGTGTGTTTCCCTTCTCCGCATTGCACCATCCCTTCCTCAACCCTCAGCCCTCAGCCCTTTCCCTTCCCCATATCTCTGTGATACCTGAATAAAATGTGGTATTCCAAAAATCATTTTCTCTAGTCTGGATATTCCAGTTCTTTAGTTAATTTGCAGATGTGATCTCAGGGCTTGAGGGTTCCAAAAAGCACTCTATAACCCCATATTTATCCCTTACAGTGGGTGAGTACAGCTTTAGCCCAGTGAGATCACTCACTGACAGAGGAGGCCTTCTGGGCTGGTGTTTGGAAACAGCATCACAAAATGTCCATGTGGAAAAGAAAAGCCCAGTGCCTAAGGTTGAAAGAAATCAGGCATCCAGGGTTTTAAAATGCATGCATTTCAATTCTTTTCATTGTGCAGTAATTAAAATATTTCAATGCATAGATGTATAGAATCTTTCATGTGATAAGGCTGAATCTTTTGAACATTGAAAAACATGAAAAATGACATTCTTTGGTGAATAAGCTCCAGATAGTGATAGAAAGCAGAAACTGGCTAGGCAGTCAGGGTAACAGAACCACAAAAGTAATGGTTTTTTACTCCTTGACTAAAAGCAGGAAATGTCACTAAGCTTGCAGAATCCTGGATGTTACACCCTCTAGGAAAGATCTCTAGATTAAGTTTGCATCCTTCCTGAAGACAGAATCTCTGATCCTTTCCTAAGATTACAGAAAAGCTGGAAAATATGGTCTTTGACCACAGTAACCTGCCTACCCAGTCTTCCTCATGTAGCTACTGCTCATTAAAAAAAAAAAAACACAAAAACAGGGCTGGAGGGATGGCTTAGCAGTTAAGGTGTTTTCCTGCAAAGCCAAAGGACCCAGGTTCAATTCCCCAGGATCCACGTTAGCCAGATGCACAAGGGGGCACATGTGTCTGGAGTTCTTTGCAGTGGCTGGAGGCAATGGCATGCCCTTTCTCTCTCCCTCTCTCTCTCTCTCTCTCTCTCTCTCTCTCTCTCTCTCTCTCTCTGTCCCTCTTTCTCTGTCAAATAAGTAAATAAAATATTTAAAAAAAAAACAGACCTGAGTCTTGAGGTCGGCTTCTTATACCCCCTCCTGCCTCCCTGGGCAAGGGCTCCACCTTGCCTCTTTCTCTTATGTTCTAGGCTTAAGCCTCCTTCTCTTCATCCTAATAATAATAAAATAATAAAATCTTTCTGAACCTTATCCTCTGGTCTATGGATTTCATTCTTCAAATTCACAGGACAAGATCTGGAAACGCCCCAAATTATTGGTACACTGAGGGACAAGGAAACCAACATTTCTGTACCAACAGTTGTGTACACAGATTTTTAAGAACAAACCATACACACAAAATGCCCAGTGTTATTTCCCAACTTTTGGGTGGTTATATGACTTAGATCTGCTTCAGATTGAGTCTGGCCTGTTTTGTATTCCACTGAGAATGTGCTGAAGAAAAACCCATGCATATGGGCTGGAGAAATGGTTCAGAGTTTAAAGATGATTGCTTGCAAACCCTGATGGCTTAGGTTTGATTGTCCATACCCACTTAAAGCCAGATACACAAAGTGGTGCTTGTGTTTGGAGTTCAGATGCAGTGGCAGAGGACCCTGGTGCACCTATGTACACACACTCTCTATCTCATATACGTAATTTAAAAAAAAGAAAAACCTGTGCATAAAAGAGTTCCCTACACCTCTTAGCACAAGAGCTCAAGGTGGATGTATCCATGGAAGTAGGCACAATACGGTCAATCTTTTGCCACTTCAACAGATGAGCAGTGAGGGCTCAGCTAGGCTAGACTGCCCCCCACCTTGGTCACACTGCCACACTGAGCCTCGGGGGGTGCCCAGCACTTGACAGCTCTGAAATGGCTCATCTGCTTATTCCCTCAATCATTAGAAGACAGGCTGGCACCGCACCCTACCTCTCCAGCTCCCATGAGCCCTTGCTTTTATCTCAAACATGACCTTCTCCAGGGGAAGACTTAAATCAATACTACCTAAGCCATCTCTCCAGCCTAATACTACTTTATTTTTGAGAAGGATTGAGACAAGCATCCTTAAAGGCAACCATCATAAAATGTTGTTGGAAAGACCTCAGAACATTGTACACATTGATTCTGGTATGATTATTATGATATTTCTCATGGAAATGATCCTGAGGAGTACCCAGGTGAAGATCCTTGACTCTATGTCCCTAAACAAAGACAACAGAGACCACTAAGAGCATCACGTATAAGCTAAGATGACAAGAAGTCAAATTCACTGACGATTAGATCCTAACCGATGATCGATGAACGTGAGTGTGCCACTTCCTCATCCCAGTCAGAGGCAGAGATCGGAAGGAAATTAAGGATAGTGAATTACTTAATAGAATGAAGTCAGTTGAGTTACTACACTAGAAATACAGACACACACACACACACACACACCCCTAGGAGATTACTAGGATACAAATAAATGGGATAAGGAATCTCACGTCTTTCTATATTAAACTTTAAGTACACGCATCCCCCACTGGACTGACCTGCACCGCGCGCTTTCTTTCAGTCAGTGTCTGGCCATCGCTGAGTCTCCTTGGTCTTCAGAGCCTCTCTCCCATTTCTAATCTCCTTTTCAGAAACATGGTCTCAATGAAGAAGACTGAACTTGCTTAGTGATTCAGTTTTCAGGTTTTTTTTTTTTTAAAAAAGCTATAAATCAAGGTTTCCAAAAGGAGGGCTTTAAAACTATTAAATGTGAGGCAGTGTGGCATTTCAAACGGAAAATACCCAGGAATTCCCCTATCAGGAATTAAGTTTTCATTTCTCCACCTGTCCCATCCCCTTATGCACAGCTCTTTTTCCAATTCAGTGAGGAATTGATTACTCACCATGCCTAGTCCGGGGTGCCCTGCAAGTGTGTGAAGTGTGATTATAAACTACCAGAAGAAGCGTGTTAAAGACGGCGTGGGAGGCAGAGCAGCGGTGCCCCAGGCCTGCGTGGCTTGTGTGGTGATTCCCATGACTCTCTCTGGGTGTTGCAACAACATATCAATATCTTTAGCTCAAAATTCATCTCTGAACTTTGAGTATCTTATTTTTAGCTTACAGTTTTTTAAATTATTTATTTATTTGTGAGAAAGAGGCCAAGAGAGAATGAAAGAGAGAGAGAGAGAGAGAGAGAATGGATGTGCCAGGAACTCTAGCCACTGCAAACTACAGACTCATGTGCTACCCTGTGCATCTGGCTTATGTGGGCACTGGGAATTGAACCTAGGTCCTTAGACTTTGCAGGCAAGTTCATTAATGGCTAAGCCATCTCTCCAGCCCTGTATCTTATTTTAAAATCCATCAAAAGTCATTTGAATTTAAATTCAGCAGTTAAACTTGGTTAAATAACATTTGAGGTCAAAACAAAATGTGGCTAAAAAGCCCAGTCAGGGTTAAGTCATTCATCCTCCACCCTTTTCCATGCCTCACTCTACCCGGCCACAGTGGAGCCATGCTAGTGTAAAGAGACAATAGAAAATGGTCATTGCAGGGCTCAGAAACTAGTTTTGGAATAACCACAGAATATCCCTGGGTATGTACTCTGGATGGAATAGCATTAATTTTACATTTAGTGGGTTTTTTTTTCATTCTTCAAAAAAATCTCATTACTTCATAGCCACATTCCTGGCAGATTCCCATGACTTCAGTCTGGCCATTTGCAGCAGCTCTGTGAGGCAGCCTGACCTCTGCTGAGAGAGCCCATCCTGCCTGCTGAGGAGTAATGGACTAGTCTGTGATTTCCACTTTCGTTTAGGAGGGTGTATCCGTTCCTTTCTCATTGCTGGGACAAAATAACTGACAAAAATCAGCTTAAGGGAGGGTGGGCTTACTTCAGCTCACCGTTCATACTGGTGGGTAGGGGCTTGAGACATTGTCACACTTAGTCCCCAGTGAGGAAGCAGAGACATGAATGTGGCTTCTCAGCCAGTTCTCTCCTTTATACAGTGCAGGAGCCCACGCAATGGTGCCACTATGGAGGTCTGCCCGCTTCAGTTAACCTAACTAATCTAGATAATCTCTCATCAGCATGCCAGAGACTAATCTAATCTAAGTAATCCTGGATTACCACAGGTGATTCTTGATCCTCTCAAGTTGATTATCAAAGTAAGCCACCACAGAAGGGTCAGCAAAAACTTTCTGTTAAGGATTAAATAGTGAATATCTTAAGCATTTCAGTACAAACCACAAAATTGAGTATATCATGTAAACAGGTAGTAAGAAAGGAAACACATGTCTATAAATGTATTATTGGTGAAGTTCAAAATATAACCACAATGACAGTCTTATTTTTCGTAATATAGATTTACTAATAACACCAATGGAAATCTTTTAGGAGTGATGGCTTTGTACTTAAGGGAAGTCATAGTTAATGCTTCATATCACCAAAATGACTGCAAATATTAATCTGCAGAAAAATAATCTTTGGCATCAAAGACAAAAATGCAGAGAAAAGGAAACTATTAAGACAGTGTTGGCAGGAATATGAAGTGCTACAGCCACTGCAGAAGGGCCCCTCACAACTAAAATGTACACCTGCCGGCCACGGTGGCGCACACCTTTAGTCCCAGCAGTTGGGAGGCAGAGGTAGGAGGATCACTGTGAGTTTGAGGCCAGCCTGAGACTAAATATATGAATTCCAAGTTGGCCTGAGGTAGAACAAGACCCTACCTCAAGAAATCTAGAACCCTCCCCCTACCAAAAAGAACTATCATAAGATCTATCCTCCATCCATCTCGCTGCTGGGTAGATGTATCCAAATGGAAGGAAATCAGTGTGCTGACATGATAGCTGTGCTCCCACATTCACAAGAAGCAAGATATATTGCTAATCTCGCACCCTTTGGTAGGCGAATGGGTAAGGAAATTGTGTTCACATACACGATGGCATATTATTTAGGCTTAAGGTCGTCACTCTAAGGAATAGCAGACAGACACAGGGTGATGCCGCATGGCCTCACTCATGTGTGCAAGCAAAGGTGACTTCACCTCACAGAACAGGGGTGACCAGGGGCAGAGACAAGGCTGGAAGGGTTGATTAATGGTTACAAAACTGTAGTTATCTAGGAGGATTAAGTTCTAGAGTACTGGAGCATAATCATGTGACTAGAGTGAAAAACAATTTGATGGATTTCAAGTTATAAAGAAGAGAGGGTTTAGGCTATTTCTAACACAGAGAAATAACAAATGATTCAGGTGATGGAATGCCACTGCATATCACAAGCATATGCTGATATACCCCATTGTACCCCCATGAATGTGAAAAATTAGTATGCTGACGAGCCAGCTCGACTCAAGATTCAAAATAAAAATTAAAAATTAAATGCCTAGCTAAAAATCCCTTCTTCGCCTGTGACCACACAAAGGGGCATCGGCTGACATTGCACTGAGGGCCGTAGTTTCTGGTAGATGGGAGTCAGAGTCTGCAGGCCTCAGTTTACCACGCAAGGGGAGCGCGTGTTAGCGTCACGAGGACAAGGACATTTGCAGAGAGCCAGGCAGTCTCAGCAGGCGCCAGGCCCTTCTCCTGGCCACCTTGCAATGGAGACTAAAGAGATTAAGGGAGGCAAGGACAACTGGGAGGTCAGGGGTTCTGAAAACCGACCTCAGAGTTACCTTATTTCATTGCCTCAAAGCCAGAAAAGTGCGTTTGAGTATCTGTGAAATTGGGTTGAGTCTTACAGTTCAGCTTTATTGGAAGGATTTTCCCCCCTTTCTTATCGCAAATAAAACAATCATGAGACATTTAAGCTTCTGTGAGCTAGGGCAACGTTTCTCACTGGAGGCCATGATCACTCTCCCCGGGGGCCTCCTTCCCGCGGGCTGAGCAGCCCCCTTCCTCACCGGAGATTGGGAGCTTCCTTCTGCCACCCTCTCCAAAGAGGCCCCGGGAAAGGTCCTGGTGAGCTGGCTACACCAGGATTAAGAAATGATCAAGTTGGAATTAGTTCGTAGCTGAGTGTGATATAACCTTTTTTAGGCGTGGACATTCTTCTGAAATTAGTTTACCTTTTATTTTAAACAAATAAAAATTCCTTTCCTTCAAGAAGGGCTCTTGAAGGTTAGTGTGCTGGGCACACACCTCTCCACCTGGCTTAGCATCCCTAGAGGAGGAAAGCCCGTCTGCCTCCTGAACTGGCACCCCATACTGTTCCCTTGGCAGCTGCCTCTCCCGAAACCTGATGCCAGACACCCCCTGCTGTCAACATCAAGCAGACTCTACAAACTGGCATCATGTCAGGGAAACAGTGAAGGGGACAAAAGAAGGTCGCAAGTGGGCAGAGGAGGTCGGAAGGATGGGCTGGCCCTCGATGTGGCACACAGCGTCAGGAAGCCTGTAACCAGATGAAGTGGTACCCCTCGCACGGCCTCACCACCGGTGTAGCTGGGGTCACTGTGTATCACAACTTACTGTGTGGGCATCGGAGTGGAAGCCGGCGTTCTTAGTGTTATTTCTGGCTTTGTTGTCAATCAGAAGATTGCTTTTTGAGTCGGAGTCTATGCTCTGCATGGGTTATGTCATCCAAACCTCATGAGAGACACATTAAACCAGTGAGGTTGATAATATGAGGAAGACTTTAAATTTCCATCTGGTGGGCTGGGGAGATGGCTAACTGGTTAAAGGTGCCTGCTTGCCAAGCCTGCCTGCCCGGGATCAGGCCCACAGTACCCACGTGAAGCCAGATGCAAAAAGTGGTGCATATGTCTGGAGTTCATCTGCAGAGGCCAGAGGTCCTGGCACACTCAGTCTCATTCTCCCTTTTAAATAAATGATTAATTAATAAGCCTTACAAAAACAAAGCTCTAGTCTGCATGGGGACCGTCACAACTCATCACCCTACACAGCACTCAGGATGAGTGCTAAAATAACGGAGGCCATCGCTTAGGCTGTCTGTCCCTCCAGTCACCTGTGCAGTATTCTGGAAGTTGCATTTGGGGAAGGACTCCAGGGATTTAGACCCCATGGAAAGCCACATCCTCTATGTTGAGGGGCATGAAGATAGACGGCCAGAGATGAGGAGGCCCTGGGAGGCCTCCTCCAGCCACTGCTACCTGCGATCTTACGAATGAATGTCTCAAGCCTAACTGTGTGGCAAAGAATTAATCTTACCCGAAGACACGCCTGGACATTGTCACTGGAATGTCGTAACTGATGAAGGTGTCTTTGCTTGTCTGAGGCATTGGCCACCAAATAGTTTACCCGCTCTGCCTGCAGAGGTGTTGATACCAAGGTTCAGCCATACAGGCAGCCAACTGTGGACACCCAACAAAAACGTCCTTGAGCCAGGCGACACCTTTAATGGCAGCACTTGGGAGGCAGAGGTAGGAGGACTGCATGAGTTCGAGGCCACCCTGAGACTACGTAGTGAATTCCAGGTCAGCCCGAGCTACAGTGAGACCCTACCTCAAAACAAACAAACACAACAACAATAACAACAACAATAACAAAAAAAAAAAAAAAACCCTCCTTGAGGTCTGGGTGAGCTTTCCAGGTTGGCAACACTCCCTGTGGGTAGTCAGACCTTGCTGCTGGGGAAGAAATGCTGTTCATGACTATGGGGAGAAAATGGCTGCAGGATCCAAGTTCAGCAGTTTCCTGGCATTGTAGCCCTTGCAGGCTTGGGTGCTGTGCACTTGGGAAGGTTCTGGAGACTTTAGGAGGTGAGTCTAGCTGGAAGAAGCAGATCACCAGACAAGTGCCTTTGAAACTGATAGAGGACCCCCGTCCTTGCCCCTCTCTCTGCTTCCTATCACTGGAAAGTCAGGCGTGGCCTCCACCATGTGCTCATACTACCTGTTCTACCTCTCCATGGCCGAAGTCAGCAGAACTGAGACTATGTATGGGCAGAAAACTCTGAAAGTGAGAGCTAAAATAAATCATTCCTGGGCTAGCCGGGCGTGGTGGCACACGCCTTTAATCCCAGCACTTGGGAGGCAAAGGTGGGAGGATCACTGTTGAGTTCAAGGCCACCCTGGAGCTACAGAGTGAGTTCCAGGTCAGCCTGGACCAGCATGAGACCCTACCTCGAAAAGAAAAAAAAAAAAAAAAAAAATTCCTGGGCTGGAGGAATGGCTTAGTGGTTAAGGTGCAAGGTGCTAGCCTGTGTAAACCAAAGGACCCAGGTTCGATTCCCCTGGACCCATGTAAGCCAGATGCACAAGGTGCCTCATGCTCCTGGAGTTTGTTTGCAGTGGCTAAAGGCCCTGGCATGCCTGTTCTCTCTCTCTCTCTCTACCTCTGTCTTTCTGTCTCTCAAATTAATTAATTAAAGAATCTTTCCTCCTTTAATTTCTTTCTCTCATGTACTGGTCATAGCAACAAGAAAGTCTGACTTACCACCTGGACTCACCCTTCTCTATCTCTTCTTCTGGCTGTTTTGAACATTTCCCCAGAAGAAGCCATCAGTGTGAGTATAACAGCTTTTGATGAAGTACATGATTCTTTCAGCAAATTATTCAATGTAGGAGGTGAGTTTCATAATCTCATGAACTTGTGATCGGTGTCAGAAGTGAGAGTGATCTTGTATGCCTCCTAATTTTACAATAATGTTTGCTCAGGAAGAGAACCAAGTTAATACATATACATGCTGGGATAAAATATCTGATACCCCCCACTCCAGAAGAGGTTTAATGGAGTAAGGGTTTATTTCAGCACACAGTCACCCATGACAGTTCACCATGGCAGAGAGCGCAGGGAGCAGGAGCAGGAAGCTGGTATCACGTTGTCACACAGACAAGGAGGAAGCTGCGTCTCAGCCCTCTGTCATGTTTGTGTGGTTGGTCCAGGATCACAGTCCATGAAATGATGCAGCCAGGTAAGACAGGTCCTCCCACATCAGTTAACCTAACTGAGATCATCCCTAACAGACCTGTACAGAGGCTAATCTAGTCTACATAATCCCTTGCAGGTGACTCTACGCCCTGGCAAGTAATCAATGTAAGCCATCACACATGGACATAGGAATCCATATGTACATAAACTATTCATGAGGATCCCCACACAGGCAAAATGATGTAGGTCCTGCATCTTTTCTGTGCAGGCTGTGTGTGGCATAACATTAGGGAGCCTTTCCCATCACAGCTTTTGTCAACAGCGCTCCCTAGACTCGTGCAAGCACCGGCTTGAGCAAGAAAGCAGATTAACAATCCTAACAACAGCAACATGGCCTGAGTGAGTACGACTGTCCCGATATTCAGGAAATGGGCTACCCCTGTAGTGGAGAATGAAGAGAAAAGAGTCTAAAAGGTGCATGGGAGAGCCTTCTTTTTGCAGTGGGTGGCAGATGTGCAGAGATTCATAACTGGTCAAAGTTCTGAGAAGTGACTGTTGAGTGCTCATGCCTAGATGAGACAGACATCTGTAACACTCCCTCCAAGCTTCAGAGAACAACATGGAAGAGAGGGTGCAAAGAAAGTAAGGGATGGAGGGAGGGGAGAAGATTTGTGGAATGTTGTTTCTGGACGTGATGTGGCTTTTGCTTGTATTCATGAGCTCACAGCCATTGTGTCTACCTGCATAAGATTGGGCCTCTTGACATTTTGTCGTGAGGAGAGAGGCTCATGAACTTCCACCCATCCATGAGGAGCTGTTGGCAGTTAATTGTTGCCCAGGGAGGGAAATTCACTTGATTCAGTGGCATATCACTTGTGTGTTGCACCTGCTACAGCATATACCCTACACACATGTTCATGCAAGCAACCCTAACTAGATTTAGAGGGGTTAAAAAAACATAAAAATAGCTGGGAAAGAGTACAGCAGATGTGGGAGAGGAAAAAGAGAGGGTAATGGGGTAATTGTGATTAAAATGCATTATATACATATATGAAATTGTCTACATATATAAACTTTGGTTTATCGAGGTAGGGTCTCACTCTAGCCCAGGCTAACCTAGAAGTCACTATGGAGTCTCAGGGTGGCCTTGAACTCACGCAGTCCTCCTACCTCTGCCTCCCAAGTGCTGGGATTAAAGGCATGCGCCACCACACCCCGCTCAAAAACTATGTTCAAAGGAGGCACATGGGTGTACTTTAGATGCAACTATAGCACTTCTCTGTAGTTTTTGGCCTGGAAGGTAGATGCACAGTGTTCTTTTCATTACTGTCTTTATGAATTCACTTAAAGAATCTGTATGTCAGGTGAAAAAAAGAAATATAGCCCAGAGTGGGGAAAAAAAAAAGTTCAGACAGATGTAAGGGGAAAATTAGCAAGACATAATTTCAAAGAAAATATTTTCAGAGAAGCTCTGCAGAGGAAATATGGACACATGTCCAATAGTCCTTCAAGGAAGGTAAGAGTGTGAAGAAGTGACCTGTGGATCTGGCAGTTAGATTGTTTTTCTCTTTCAAAGCTCAGCTTCATTTGAGCAGTGAGGGTGAAATTAGATTCAAGAGGCTGAGGAGGGAGCAGGAAGCGATGGAGCGGAAACAACGCGTGCGGATATCACTCTAAGGATGAGAGAGGTGACCAAACCCCGGCTACAAAGAATTGTCATTAGGCTTCCACATGAGACCTGTGTGCTTTGGATTGTTCTGAATGAGGGAAGTTCATAAAGTGATGGAGGAAAGACTGCAAAGAACAACATGTAATTTTATTTTCGTTCTTTGGCAACAATTCCTTTCTTTTCTGAGGCACATTCTGAAAGATGGCATGAGCTCGGGCCACTCTCACAATGTACGTATATGGTGTGTGGCGTTTCTGTATGTGTGTTAGCATGTGTGTGGATCATGGGCACACATGTATGTGCACGTGTGTGTAGAAGCCAGAGCTCGACATTGGAGGTCTTCCTCCTTCGCTTTCCACCTTATTTATTTATTGGTTGATTCTGGTTTTTCCAGGTAGGGTTTCACTCTAGCTCAAGCTGACCTGGAATTCACTATGTAGTCTCAGGGAGGCTTCAAACTCATGGCGGTCCTCCTACTTCTGCTTCCCAAGTGCTGGGATTAGGTGTGCGCAGCCACGCCCGGCTCTGCCAGCTTATTTTTTTGAGACAGAATCTCTCATTGAACCTACAGCTCACCAGTTCAGCTAGAGTAGCAACTAGCAAGCCCTGGGGTTCCTCTGGCTCCATCTCTCCAGTGCTGGGACTACAGGGGCATACCTGACATTTTACATGGGTGTTAGGGATTCAAACTCAGGTTCTCATGGCTGGGAGGCTAGTACTTTACTTACTGAGCCCTGTTCTGGGGCCTCAGAACATGTTTTTGAAAACCTTAGTTCTTGGAAATAAGCCTGAGATGTCCAGCCAATGTGTAGGGGTGGATGAAAATCACGATGAAAGGTTTTGACCACACCATTGTCCCCTAGCCCAAAGTTGGCACAGCACAGGACTCAGTCTCTCTCTCTCTCTTCATGGTTTCCACAGGAGGAAAAGAGAACAAGTTTCTACAGCATTCCAAGATACTTCCCTGGAAGCCCGTGCTGGCCTGGCTGCAGGTTGGACATTGCTGGAGACAGCATGGTTAGACTCCATGGGGTCAGGTAGAGACCAAGAAAGCATCCATGATGTGCTGTGCCTCAGAGGTAGAGCATTTGCCTAGCACGCACAGGCCCTGGGCTTAAGCCCCACTCCATACAGAAAAGAAAACAAACAAATCCCAACTAGGGATATCAGAGGCAGAGGTCATGATCTGTCATCAATGTTGGTTCTGTTGCCTGGTGAGGGTTTCCTCTTGGTTTTGTCTTCTGAAAGAAAATAAATTAACGGAGAGGCATGGACAACTTAAGCAGGAGTCTATAGCAAAGCTATCGTACTTTCCTGAGAGAGAGGTTGGAGTGGGCTGCCGTGAAGAGCAGCGGCAGCTGCATGGGATCTGCACTGCGGATTTTTAAGACATTTCCTATGGGACCTTTCGTCTCCTGATGCCATTGTTAAGGTTCCCCTTGGGCACCATGTTCTTTCCTCTCACCCAGTTGTGCACGCTCAAGGGTCAGGATGTCCCTGTGGGTTTTCTATCCTTGTTTATCAGAATGTTTACTGGTGGGCATGCATCAGCATTGGAAAAATGCCCTGGAGGCTTAATATGTCTCTCACATGTTGGGAAAAGTCTAACTCCAGCTTCAAGAAAGTCCAGCCTCAGGGGCGGGAGAGATGGGTCACTGGGCAAAGTGTTTGCTGCACAAGTGCAAGGAACTGAGTTCACATTCTCTGAACATGTGAGAAGCCAGATGCAGCAGTGCCAACAGCAGTCACTGGCATATGGCTTACAGATCCAGGGAAGTTCCATTGTTGGCAGAAGAAGCTGCTTCCATACATCCAAGCAGAGAAATAAAAACAAAAAACAAAAAACAAAAAACTACAGCAGGCAAAATACCAGAACCAGCACACACACAAACCCACCAGAGCTCAGATCTCTCTGCACATCTTTTGACTGGATTTCAGATCTATCCTGAAATACACCTTTGGGCTGGACCTCAGGATCTGCCCCCCCCACCCCACCCCTGACACCTCCTCCAGACAGGTGGCTGGAAAGCCAAGTTACAAGCTTGAATAAAACACCTGAGTAGCTGGGTGTGGTGCCCCATGCCTTTAATCCCACCACTTGTGAGGCAGAGGTAGGAGGATCACTGTGAGTTCCAGGCCGACCTGAGACTACATAGGTCAGTCTGGGCTAGAGCAAAACCCTACTTCAAAATAAGCCAGAGTCTAAGGGGGACATACATTCAAACTACCACATACTGTATATAAGCAACCAGAGCTAAGAGCTGATGACCCTGGTGCCTCACCACAGGGTCGGGCAGGACAAAAGGCATTATAACACGTACTACATAAGTAGACAGTGAGCTTCCCCACCTCTTACCTATGTAAACATGATCTCTCACCAATGGCAGGAGACAAGACCAGACAACTTCTCTCAACTGCTAAAATAGGCCTCCAGTCTCACAGAAGCATACATTCTTCTTCTCTGAGAATTTGTTTCTGCCCACAATGGGACTTCTTTATTAAAACTTTGATATCATCTCTGGTCTTGTAAATACTTTGATCCCAGCGCCTTGGGCCAGCCAGTCCCAGCATGAGAGGCAAGCCCAAGCTGCTCCTTTGTTTGAGGATGCATTTCATATACTTTGTTCTATCGTTGGACTATTCCGTGCCTTGTGTGCAATTTTCAGCTCATTTATCCTGCCTGTTCCCATTGGATTAGGAAATGCTTGAGGGTAAAGTCGCATTTTATACCTTCCTACTTTCCAAATGATAAGTAGAATGTTTGGTCTATCATAAATTTCCAAATCACTTGCTGGGAGTGAGCAGGGTGCTTTTGCAATGGTGTAGGGGGAACTGGATAGTATTCATTATTATGAACCCTTGCTTTGGGACAGTAAAAGGGATGTTGTCAGCAGCACCTGGAAGCTCCAAGGACAGTACTCTTGCAGAGTTCATTTGTCCTCACAGTGTTATTAATCCACTGAATTCCTAAATTTTTGACATCATGCACTTCACAGACATTTGTGCTCCACAGTCAAAGTCCACTTCTTTTGTCACAGTCAAGCTAGAAGCCCCATGCTGAGACGGTGCCTGGCCCAATGCATTCTGCTGGGCATTCAAGGATGAGGAAGGAGAAGGACGACCCCTAGAGGGACACACCGATGCAGTGAGCACGTGTCTGGTTGTCTGTAAGCCGGGAAGAGAGGTCACACCAGCATGGTGAAGAGGGGTCACACCAACATGGTGAGCAGGTGTGTGGTTGTCTATAAGCCAGGAAGAGGGGTCACACTGACGTGGTGAGCAGGTGTGTGGTTGTCTGTAAGCCAGGAAGAGAGGTCACACCAACACTTGTTTAGCATTTTCATTGTGGACTTCGATCCTCCAGAACTATGGAAAATCAATTTCTGTTCTTGTTGGGATCTTTGCACACAGCCTGAGCAGACACATATAGGTAGTAAAGGCAGTCAGTCCTTCTACCTCTGGCTTGAAAATCAAAGAGAACTCCCCTTAACATGGACTCCAGGCCCTGCTTCCTGGGGTGCTCCTGAATGCGTCCAGGGTTCTTGCCATCACTAGTGCTCAGCCATCCTGAACACTTGCCTACAAAGGAAGGCTCATCCATGCTTTTCCTTTGCCAACCTGAACTTTTTAAGGCTAGTCTCAGCTACACAGCAAGATCCTGTATAAATAACAAAATAAATAAATGAAATAAAACAACCAGCACAAACCAAGACTGTTCCCTTTGCTAAGAAGACAAACACAGAACCCTTGGGCTTGTTCTGCCATCTACTGGTGTGTGACCTTGAGAAAGACATTTATTTTTTCTGTGACATAATTCTTATCTACATATAAGGAAGACAATAATACTTCCCGCAAAGAATTATGATGACAGTGGCTAAAATGTGCATATAGAAGCAATGCAAACCGCAACCTCTTAAACATGGGTTAGTTACTAGCAACACAGAGATCATGCATGGTTGTTATTAGGAGGGTTAATTTTGAAAAGAGATTTTAAATTTGACACTGTGGAGCCACTGCATCTCATAAATGAAAATCATTGTGCTATGGCCAGTTTTGGACATTAGAACTTTGGTTAAATGCAGCAGGAAATCGGAAATGTGTTCTTCAAAGGCTAAGTAGAGGGACGTGCTCAATTCTAAGCTTACAACACTCCCTGAAAAAGAATAAACACTAATAAATGCACTATATGAAGACTTGTTTGTTTTTTTTTTAATCAAAACTCTGGGCTGGAGCCTTGGCTTAGAAGTTATGGTGCTTGCCTGCAAAGCCTAAGGACCCAGGCTCAATTATCCACAATCAATCTAAGCACAGGTGACACATGCATCTGGAGTTTGTTTGCAGTGGCTAGGGGCCTTGGCACACCCATTCTCCTCTCTCTCACTCTGTCTCATAAATAAAAAATAAAATATTAAAACTCTAACCAGCATATATATAGAAAATATATGAGCCAGGCATGGTGGACCACGCCTTTAATCCCAGCATTGGGTTGGAGTGAGATGCTACCTCAAAAAACCAAAAGAGTAAATAAATAAATAATAACAATATGGCCCATGACATTTTAGTTTGCTGAGTCTGAAGCAATAGTTTTTATGCAACCACATGGGACACTACAGTGTGGCCATAGGAACCAGACATGGAAGACGATCTTGGGACATTGCAGTGTGGTCAGGGGAACCAGACATGGAAGATGACCTTGGACCCTGCAGTGTGGTCAGGGGAACCAGACATGGAAGACGACCTTGGACACTGCAGTGTGGTCAGGGGAACCAGACATGGAAGACGACCTTGGACACTGCAGTGTGGTGAGGGGAACCAGACATGGAAGACGACCTTGGGACATTGCAGTGTGGTCAGGGGAATCAGACATGGAAGATGACCTTGGACACTGCAGTGTGGTCAGGGGAACCAGACATGGAAGACGACCTTGGACACTGCAGTGTGGTCAGGGGAACCAGACATGGAAGACGACCTTGGACACTGCAGTGTGGTCAGGGGAACCAGACATGGAAGACGACCTTGAACACTGCAGTGTGGTCAGGGGAACCAGACATGGAAGACGACCTTGGACACTGCAGTGTGGTCAGGGGAACCAGACATGGAAGACGACCTTGGGACACAGCTGTGTGGTCAGGGGAACCAGACATGGAAGACGACCTTGGACACTGCAGTGTGGTCAGGGGAAGCAGACATGGAAGACGACCTTGGACACTGCAGTGTGGTCAGGGGAACCAGACATGGAAGATGACCTTGGACACTGCAGTGTGGTCAGGGGAAGCACACATGGAAGACGAACTTGGAATACTGCAGTGTGGGTTGGGAGCCAGACTTGAAGATGACCTTGGGACACTGCAGTGTGGTCAGGGGAACCAGACATGGAAGACGACCTTGGGACACTACAGTGTGGTCAGTGGAACCAGACATGGAAGACGACCTTGGGACACTGCAGTGTGGTCAGGGGAACCAGACATGGAAGACGACCTTGGGACATTGCAGTGTGGTCAGGGGAACCAGACATGGAAGACGACCTTGGACACTGCAGTGTGGTCAGGGGAACCAGACATGGAAGACGACCTTGGACACTGCAGTGTGGTCAGGGGAACCAGACATGGAAGACGACCTTGAACACTGCAGTGTGGTCAGGGGAACCAGACATGGAAGACGACCTTGGACACTGCAGTGTGGTCAGGGGAACCAGACATGGAAGACGACCTTGGGACACAGCTGTGTGGTCAGGGGAACCAGACATGGAAGACGACCTTGGACACTGCAGTGTGGTCAGGGGAACCAGACATGGAAGACGACCTTGGACACTGCAGTGTGGTCAGGGGAACCAGACATGGAAGATGACCTTGGACACTGCAGTGTGGTCAGGGGAAGCAGACATGGAAGACGAACTTGGAATACTGCAGTGTGGGTTGGGAGCCAGACTTGAAGATGACCTTGGGACACTGCAGTGTGGTCAGGGGAACCAGACATGGAAGACGACCTTGGGACACTACAGTGTGGTCAGTGGAACCAGACATGGAAGACGACCTTGGGACACTGCAGTGTGGTCAGGGGAACCAGACATGGAAGACGACCTTGAACACTGCAGTGTGGTCAGGGGAACCAGACATGGAAGACGACCTTGGGACACTGCACTGTGGTCAGGGGAACCAGACATGGAAGACGACCTTGGGACACTGCAGTGTGGTCAGGGGAACCAGACATGGAAGACGACCTTGGGACACTGCAGTGTGGTCAGGGGAACCAGACATGGAAGACGACCTTGAACACTGCAGTGTGGTCAGGGGAACCAGACATGGAAGATGACCTTGGGACACTGCAGTGTGTTCAGGGGAACCAGACATGGAAGACGACCTTGGGACATTGCAGTGTGGTCAGGGGAACCAGACATGGAAGACGACCTTGAACACTGCAGTGTGGTCAGGGGAACCAGACATGGAAGATGACCTTGGGACACTGCAGTGTGGTCAGGGGAACCAGACATGGAAGACGACCTTGGGACATTGCAGTGTGGTCAGGGGAACCAGTCATGGAAGATGGCCTTGGGACACTGCACTGTGGTCAGGGGAACCAGACACGGAAGATGACCTTGGACACTGCAGTGTGGTCAGGGGAACCAGACACGGAAGATGACCTTGGACACTGCAGTGTGGTCAGTGGAACCAGACATGGAAGACGACCTTGGGACATTGCAGTGTGGTCAGGGGAACCAGACATGGAAGACGACCTTGAACACTGCAGTGTGGTCAGGGGAACCAGACATGGAAGACGACCTTGGACACTGCAGTGTGGTCAGGGGAACCAGACATGGAAGATGGCCTTGGGACACTGCACTGTGGTCAGGGGAACCAGACATGGAAGATGACCTTGGACACTGCAGTGTGGTCAGGGGAACCAGACACGGAAGACGACCTTGGACACTGCAGTGTGGTCAGGGGAACCAGACACGGAAGACGACCTTGGACACTGCAGTGTGGTCAGTGGAACCAGACATGGAAGACGACCTTGGGACATTGCAGTGTGGTCAGGGGAACCAGACATGGAAGACAACCTTGAACACTGCAGTGTGGTCAGGGGAACCAGACATGGAAGACGACCTTGGGACACTGCACTGTGGTCAGGGGAACCAGACATGGAAGATGACCTTGGACACTGCAGTGTGGTCAGAGGAACCAGATATGGAAGACGACCTTGGGACACTGCAGTGTGGTCAAGGGAACCAGACATGGAAGATGACCTTGGACACTGCAGTGTGGTCAGAGGAACCAGACATGGAAGATGACCTTGGACACTGCAGTGTGGTCAGGGGAACCAGACATGGAAGATGACCTTGGACACTGCAGTGTGGTCAGAGGAACCAGACATGGAAGATGACCTTGGGACACTGCAGTGTGGTCAGGGGAACCAGACATGGAAGATGACCTTGGACACTGCAGTGTGGTCAGGGGAACCAGACACGGAAGACGACCTTGGGACACTGCACTGTGGTCAAGGGAACCAGACATGGAAGACGACTTTGGACACAGTTGTGTGGTCAGCGGAACCAGACATGGAAGACGACCTTGGGACACTGCAGTGTGGTCAGGGGAACCAGACACGGAAGACGACCTTGGGACACGTGGGCAGTGGACGTTCTACACTAGTTCTGCCTTACCGAACTTTCAACTTACTTCTCCACAGACCCTGTGTGAGATCACTGGCCTCACTAAATGGCTAGAGAGAATGGACACTTGTGCTTTCCAAGTCTACCTCTCTTTCAGCTTCTAGATGGAAACTGTGTTTAAAGTTTGGGGAATGGGCTGCGATTAGCATGTGCTCCCTAGTGAATGCCAATGAGGACCGACCACATTACGAATGAAACAAGGGCTTCAGGGGAACCGTGGCTGCCTCTTGTGTGTTCTTAGTCTTGTTAATAAAAGGATTAAAGATGGACGTGGAAGAAGGCTTGCAGATATCTTATTAGTGTTTGAGAGATAAACAACAGGGTAAGCAAGGGGTTAAAGCCCTTCAGCTGCTGGGCGGAGGGAGACGAGAACACCCCGGTTCACGTTGGGTCGGGCACCATCCATCACGGTGATGGAGACGCAGCAGCACGAGAGTGAGGCGCGCTGACGTCTGGCCAGCGGTCAGTCAGACAGCAGAGAGCACAGGCCTGAGAAGGTGGCCAGCACCTGTAAGACCCACCTCTAGTGAATGCTCTTATTTACTTATTTATTTTGGTTTTTGGAAGTAGTGTCTTGCTCTAGCCCAGGCTGCCCTAGAGATCACTATGTAGTCTCAGGCTGGCCTCAAACTCTTGGTGATCCTCCTACCTCTGCCTCCCGAGCACTGGGATTAAAAGTGTGTACCACACTGGGCCTGAATGCTCTTAATTCTCACTTCAGGAGATTGTGTAACAGGATGGAACCTGCATTCACAAGGACCTCTGGCTTATAGCACACTGGCTTATTTGGAAAGGTAAAAGGGGGACTATTAAAGCGCATTTTCCCCACTGGTGGTTGTTTCTTTGAAGAATAAACCTTTAAGCAGCATACAGATGTATTTTACTGGCGTCACACACACTTGAACTTTACTGCTAAGTGCCTAGCAGCGAGGACGTGCTGGTCTTGCCGATGTCTGCAGACTTTTGAGACACAAGGTGCAAGGAAGGGGTGTGATGATACGTGAGCACTCGCAGTAGCACTTGGGTGTGGTAACAGCACGCCAGTGATCACCACAGGAGCAGGAAGGTGGCTGTAAGACTGCGGGTCACAATCAAGAAGCACAACCTGCCCAGGAGTGCGGACAGCTGTGTGTCAGGCGGGAGGTGCTGGGCTGCCGAAGGACCGCTCACCACCGTCTGCTTTCTGGATCCTCTGCGTGTCTACTCGCCCTGTGCTCGGAGGAGTGACTTCAGCTCCCGCCAATGCCACCCTTTCCAACGGACTACGTCCTCCCTTGTCTCTTTACAGTGGGCAAGGCAAATAGATAGGTGTGCTGGCTTCACAGCCGCGAACATTCTGCCCTCTGCCACATCTGTAATAACTACATTGATGCTTTCTTAAAATGTGCCCTAACTTCCCTTTCCTTAAACTACGCTGGGAGTGGTTCCACATGCCTTTAATCCCAGCAGTTGGGAGGCAGAGGTAGGGGACTGCTAGCCTTGATTGTCTCCTTCTCTGGGATTTGGGGTTGTCTGTTTAGCTCCTTCTCATGCCCTTGAGGTCCAGACATGGGCCACCCCATGGTATGCCCAGGAGAATGTTCTCAGATCAACTTTCTCCAATGGCCTCCTTCTCTGTACTCAGAGCCTTGTTCCTGAATGTTCCACCTGCTACTTGCCTCAAAAGAGAAGTAAGGCCATGTTGAAGCTATTACCTTCCCAGAATCCCCTGGTATGTAGAGGAAAGCATGTGTTTTGAGCTTAGTGTATGAGAAAATGGGTGAGTGTGATTTTAATTTCTACTTCATATTGATAAATGTACTAAGATGAACAGTGTGTTCCCACATGAACATCCACCTGGAGCCTGTGAGGGCGACACTTTAGAAATCGGGTCTTTGCAGGTGCAGCTGCTGAGTGAAGGCGAGTTCAGTCTGTAGCACAGAGCCGTTAAGCAGCAGCAGCGTGGGTTCAGTGTGCCTGATGCCCAGTGGCTGCGGTCTGACTAAGGAAGCTGTGAAAAAGACGGACAGACACAGAGGAAACCGTCGCGCGCTGAAGGGAGCAGAGATCAAGCGATGCGCCTACAGACCCCAAAATGTCAAGGATTACTGGCTACCACCCAATCCTGAGTCAAGAAATGATTCTTCCAAAGAACCCCCAGACACTTTGGCCCTGCTATGCCTTCCTTTCTTTTTCTTTATTATTATTTTTAAATTTTAGTTTTGTGAGACAAGCCCTAATGTAAGCCTAGGTTGGTCTTGGACTAGCTACACAGCAGAGGATGACCTTGAATTCCTGATCCCTCCTGCCTTACTTTTCAGGTGCTGGGACTGTAGATTCTCATCACCACATCTGGCTAACATCTTGATTTCTGACTTCTACCTTCTAGAACACTAAGGAGATGAGCTTACACTACTCACAGTAATTAGTAACAGATGCCTAGAAACCAGCCCACTGGGATTCAAGGGGATGTGGAGAGTTATTCTGGACCACTCTCATATGACACCACGAGGCAGTCCTTCTGGTAGTATTCTGACTCCATCCCATAGGTGCTGAAACGAAGGTGTGGGCTGAAGCCTTGCCCAAGAATGTGATGGACTCAAGCCCAAGCAGGCTGACCATTAACCACTTCTCTATTCTCCCTCACCCTCAGGAATGTCAACACCCTTCAGGTGGTGGGTTTTGCAGGCTAACACGGGTAAAATACCACACACTAGATTCGTGCTGAGGGCTCAGCTTGATAGCAAGAGAAGATCATCAGTGAGTGCCTTTCCATTTTGTCTGGAGTCAACGAAGGGGAAGGAAGTTGGGATACCATGATGCACCAGGCCCTGTGTGGTTGAGTGACAGCTGGTATTACTACACGAGAGAGCACATCCTTTGCTACGGACACGTGGGAAGATGAAATAGGTATTTGGGTCATAAGATAGAAGTATGAGACGTCTGGCAGTCACATTTCTATTGCTGCAACAAACATCTGAGATAGATCCACTTAAGAAGAAGAAAGGTTAGGGATGGAGAGATGGCTTAGTGGCTAAGGCATTTGCCTGCAAACCCAAAGGACCTTGGTTCAATTCCCCAGGACCCACGTAAGCCAGATGCACAAGGGGGCGCATGCGTCTGGAGTTCATTTGCAGTAGATGGAGGCCCTGGTGCATCCATTCTCTCCCTCTCTCTGCCTCTTTCCCTCTCTCTCTGTCAAATAAATAAAAATAAAGTTTAATAATAAATAAATAAATATTACATAATTTATTTAAAAATAGAGGAAAGGTTAAATTTTAGTTCACAGTTTCCATCCAGGGCTTCTTGGACCTGTTGTCTTCAGGCCTTGCTAAAAGAAGCCCTTCACAGCAGGGAGCACATGGTGGAGAAAAATGTTCACATCATGGCAACTGTAGAGCAAAAAGAAAAACAGGGGCTGGAGAGACAGCTTAGCGGTTAAGGTGCTTACCTACAAAGCCTAAGGACCCAGGTTCAATTCTCCAGGTCCCATGTATGCCAGATGTACATAGTGGCACATGTGTCTGGAACTCTTTTGCAGTGGCTAGAGACCCTGGCGTGCCCATTCTTTCTCTTTCACTCTCCCTCTTCTGTCTCTAATACATAGATACATAAATAAATAAATAAATAATTTAAAAAAGAAAAAGGGGCCAGGGTTTAAGCTGGGGACCAAGCCTTTAACATACAAGCCTTCCAGAGATACTTATCTAAGACACATTTAAATCTAATGATAAAATCTATCTAGCTATCTGTCTGTCTGTTTGTCTGTCAATCTATCTATCTATCTGTCATCTCACCATTTTACTACAGTCTTGTCTTAGAAATGACACTGGGGGTCTCTAGGACACAGTCTTTTTTTTAAAGTTTTTGAGGTAGGGTCCTACTCTATCCCAGATTGACCTGGAATTCACTATGTACTCTCAGGGTAGCCTTAAACTCACGGCAGTCCTCCTACCTCTGTCTCCTGAGTGCTGGGATTAAAGGCACGTGCCCCCACACTGGCTGGACACAGTCTTTAAAGAGCATTTCTTCTCCAGAAGCCTGTATTTTATTTATACACTGAACCATATGGCTTGTAATTCATTAGCACTCCCTTTAATATCATTTTCCAACATTCTAGGGAAAATGGAGACAGCCCCCATCTGAATCATTGTATATTATCTTTATCATACACATAAGGCTAAAGATACAGACTTACATGGCTTCTGCTTTTCCTGGCTTTAATGGTACTTTAGATTTGCTGGGAGTCTTTTGTTAAGGCACTTCAAGGACAAACAAGTTCAGATCTGATTGTTATTTCTTTTGACAATACTTATTAAGAACTGGAAAGACGGAGACCTTGTCAATTTTTCATTCTAGTTGACCTTGGCATTTTCCAATGACATCAGCAGGAACAAGGAATATCTCTGCCAAAGGTTATATTATCTTTGCGAGAGGATGTACTGCAGAAATTGCTTATCTGGTGACATAATTTTTTATTGTTATGCCACAAAATGAAGGAAAAAATAGAGATCAATATTGGTCAATATATTTTCACTTAATGTCCTCTTTGGAATCTTGACCACCCAGTATACTAAGACAAAGTCTTGTAGTAAGAAACTTACAATGCTTTTAATAGCAATACTAATTCTACTTATGTCAGCTACAGGGAATCTGTGTGCCATGCACAGTGATGATAATGTGATATCCACATTTTAAATTTTTGTTCTGTCTAAATTCCAAATAAGAAGATTTGCATATTCAGACCTCCATTGGAATGTTATTTGCTATTTAGAGTTAGTGTGTGCCAGGAAAGCTGTAGCACCTTTTGTCTTTCTTATCTACAAAGCAGAGATGTTCATGGGACCCACAATGCAGACGTGATGATTTTATGAATTTTATAAATCAACTTGCTTGTAACACAAGGGTGTCCAGAAACACACACACACACACACACACACATATTCCTATGTTATATGCATATATAATTAGTTCCATTTTTTCTGGAAAAAACTGTAAGTCCCAGAAGAATCATCAATCAGAATTTTTTTTAATTTTTGTTTATTTATTTGAGAGAGGCAGAGAGGGACAGAAAGAGGCAGATAGAGAGAGGAAGAGAGAATGGGCGTGCCAGGGTCTCCAGCCACTGCAAACAAACTCCAGACGCGTGCGCCCCCTTGTGCATCTGGCTAACGTGGGTCCTGAGGAATCGAGCCTCGAACCAGGGTCCTTAGGCTTCACAGGCAAGCGCTTAACCACTAAGCCATCTCTCCAGCCCCCATCAACCTGAATTTGAGCATTGTTGAGATCAGGCTGTGTCCTGCTCTAAGTTACCCCGCATTGTATAACAGTGGGGTTTTTTGGCTGTACTTTGATCTGAAACACCATTTTACAAGTAGCATTTAACTCTATTTTGACTAGAAATACAGAGATAAGATGACTCTGCATGTTAGTGGGTATGAAAATACCACTGTCTGCCTGGCACCACCCATGAATCACAGACCAACATTCTAAAAGTTAAAGGGGCACCACACTGTAACTTTATCAGAGTTTATTGGGATCATATGAGTACACGGGTATATAACCTTTATGACCTCCACCAAACTCTGTCTCATTTACACAGCCCAAGTCAACCCCGAGACTTGGCTTGAACCTGTGATGCTGCAGGCTGGCCATGCAACTGGCGCGTCCAGCAGCTCTGGGGCAGGCTCTTCATCTAACAGCAGACACTCGGCACCTCTGTCCGCTGCCTGGCCCTGTGTGCAGGCAGCTCTCTGAACTTCTTAAACCTCCTGTGGCCCCTTTAGCCCCTTTGGAGCCATTCCTCTCCTACACATACACATATTATTACTGTTCGATATGTGATCTGAAAGCTAATATTAGTAGCTAAGACTGATATAAAAGAACCTATGTTTGCTAATGGCCAGCTATCAAAGGAAACCGGGATGACTTGGGAAATTGCAGCCAAGAAAACCAATGCGGCTTGTGACTTTGTTGTTCAATAGATTCAGGCATTACAGAAGGAACCAAATGTATCTATCTTTATGACGCAGCGCACTCACGACAGAACCTTATACGGAGATGGTGGGATCTGAGACTTGAAGCTGCTGATGAAAAGAATGAGTGAATGTTGCATGTAGGAAAAAATGCATATGCTTTTAAGTCAGAGGGTAGATTGTGATAAATTTAAAACATGTCTGAAATACTTTAATAATTTTCCTTTCAAGATGCAGAGTGTGTCTCCTATATTTGTGGGTGGGACAAAGCTAATGACTCACTCAGCATGGCAGGTTGGGGTGATATGTTACCTATAAGACATGAGCATCTTCCCCAAATAGCGCCAAGTTCCCTTGCAGATCTCACTAAATGAAAATCAGTGCCTATCTGTATCACACCTTCCAAGGCTCAGGGTCTAATGCAGAAGAGGTGGCAGGAAGAATGTAAGAGCCAAAGGAAGGGCACCACTCCTTACATAGAACATGCCTTACATACAACATGCTCCCTCCAGATACAAAAAGGCCTGGATATCCATGGCCTCACAGTGCCTGACACTACCTGCATAAGACCATCATAAGAGGAGGAAAAGATCAAGACATCAAAAGTAAAAGAGAGATTGATTGAGATGGGAGGGTGTATGATGGAGAGTGGAGTTTCAAAAGGGTAAGTGGGGGGAGGGAGGGTATCACCATGGGGTATTTTTTTATAATCATGGAAGTTGTTAATAAAAAAATTAAAATTTTTTTTAAAACTCAATTTCTCTTTAAAAAATCAGTGCCAATTAAAAGCACTACATTTTACAATGATTAGTTTTTCTCTCCATTTTAATAGCTCATGAATGAACCCCTCTTTAAAAATTCATTTATCTTTCATATCCATTTTATTGTCAAATCTTTTCTGTTTGTCTCAGACTAAAATGAAGATTTTTTTCAAGAATATTATCTGTTTATGGGATCATGTATACAATAGTGGTTGAAATTATTTATTTCCAAGGAAGTAAACTATAGGATAGATTATGCATTTAATTTTTTACATTGACAATATAAGAATTACTTTTACATAGGATATACCACAAATATTCTGCAATAGTCTAAGTGGGCCATTTACAACAAAACAGTCAGAGGGGCTGGAGAGATGGCTTAGCGGTTAAGCACTTGCCTATGAAGCCTAAGGACCCAGGTTTGAGGCTTGATTCTCCAGGACCCACGTTAGCCAGATGCACAAGTGGGCGCACGCATCTGGAGTTCATTTGCAGTGGCTAGAAGCCCTGGCGCGCCCATTCTCACTCTCTCTCCCTCTCTATCTGACTCTTTCTCTCTCTGTCACTCTCAAATAAATAAATAAAAATGAACAACAACAAAAAAATTTAAAAAAGAAAAACAGAGAAAAAGAATGTAAGAGTTTAGTTCCATGAGGTGAATCAGGTCCTGAAATCAAGAGCTGGATCATTAACATGATTATCAAGATATTATTAAACATTTCTATAGTCTAATGCCATAATATAGGAGAGACAATAACAGAGAAAGAATATAAGACTAAAAATAGAGCCAGGCATGGTGGTAAACACCTTTAATGCCAGTACTCAGGAGGCAGAGGTAGGAGGATCACTGTGAGTTCAAGGCCACCCTGAGACTATAGAGTGAATTCCAGGTCAGCCTGGGCTAGAATGAGACCCGACCTCGAAAAACCAAAATCTGCCCCAACATTTCAGCATCAGGTAGCATAAAGATGTTTTTGAACTTCATTTCCTTTGTCATAGTCATTTTGCTGCTGATCCCCAAGGCTGTTGGAAGAGTGAGTGATGTGCAGGAATATGCCATTCTTTGTTTATCATTGTCGGTGCACACTCCTTGGAGCCAAGAGAAAAGCTTATTTGAAAATTGTTTGTGGCTGGAGAGATGGCTTAGTGGTTAAGAGCTTGCCTGTGAAGCCTAAGGACCCAGGTTCGAGGCTTGATTCCCCAGGACCCACGTTAGCCAAATGCACAACGGGGTGCACGTGTCTGGAGTTCATTTGCAGTGGCTGGAGGCCCTGGCACACCCATTCTCTCTCTGTGTCACTCTCAAATAAATAAAAAAAATGAGCAAAAAATTTAAAAAATTATTTGTGTGCGTGACTTTTGTCCAAAGGAATGGATTATATGCTGATATGCAAAAAAGCCCATAATGCTTCTCAAGGAACTAACTGACTACTGAAACGGAAGAGACAGTGAGAACTAAGGCCGTCTGACCTCCTGAGGTCTGGCACCTGCTGCAAACACAGAGCGCTCCTTATGGCAAGCCGAGTGGGCTCCTGAGGCCAGGGGGTGGGCAGCCATGGCAACAGCATCCGGAAGCTGATCTGAATTTCAGTTCGGTGGCATCCGAGTTTCAGAACTGCCGCGGTCCACGACGCTGGCGCCATGACGGTGTGCATTTTGGTTTTGTGCTGGGTCCGTCAGCGAGGCCCCGTGCTGGTCCTGCTCGTATGCTGAGTGTGGACTTGGACGGAGGAGAGGAGCAGATCCTTTAATTTATGGGTCTTTGGAGATAGGAACCGTGTTCATGGAGCGCCTGCTCCAGCTGCCTGTGCAGCTCTGGCACATGGGAGAGGAGGTGGGCGCCCATCATTATGAGCAAGTGCTGTGAGGAGGTCTGGGGACGGGGTGGTCCCTAGGGTAGAGGGTGAGTGCTGCATGTAAGGGGAAGTAGGTTGTGACAGGGCAGGAGAAATCTTACACAAGTGAACACGAAACTCACAACTCTGTTGTTCCGGCTGTTTCTCATGATGCCAGTTGTGCTGGAAGAAAATCCGTGGTTTCAACCCAGGCACTGGAACAAAACCAGCCATTTAAAGGGAGAACGAAGAGTTTGACGAGTGAATAGCCAAGCAAGGGCATGAGCAAAGCGCAGACGGCGGAGGTGCGCAAGGAACCAAGTCTGACGAAAAGCCGGTGCTTCGCAGCAGTGAGAGACTCTGGAGACCTCAATGCTCATGTTCCTCTGATTCCACAAAACCCTCTAGACAATGCAAATAGTTAACATGTGTTTCACTAAGATCTGCTTTTTAATATACTGGCAAATATCCTTAGTGCAAAGCTTTAAAATATATATTAATCCAGAGATTAAGAAACCATCAAATAAAGTAACTTCTCTAAAGACCTAAGATACTGTGCAGCATTAGAATATATTGGTTTGATGGCTGAGGCTGTAGCTCAGTCAGTAGAGAGCTGCCTACCGTGTACTAGGTCCCGGGTTCCAGCCCCAGTACCTCATGAACCAGGATAGTAGCTCACACCTGTAATCCCAGCACTCTGAAGGTGGAGGCAGGAGGGTCAGAAGTTCAAGGTTAGGCTGGGGCCATGGTTCAGAGGTTAAAGGCACTTGTTTGCAAAGCCTGCTGGCCCAGGTTCAATGCCCCAGTAAGCATTAAAGCCAGCTGCACAAAGTGGCAGATGCATCTGGAGTGACTTTGTGGCTATGAGAGGTCCTGGCCCACTCGCACTTTCTCTGTCTCCCCGCCCACCCCCACATCTCTTTCTGCTCACAAATAAATAAAAATACTGACTTCAAAAATAAAATTAGTCACCATCAATCATGCAGAGACAAGTCATTGTCCTAAAATTGTAGTTACTTTACATTCCAGAAATAGCAAAGCCTCACAGACCAGACTGTTACCCCTGGCCCCTCAAGAAGTAAGGACTTATAGGGATCACCTTTCAGAACCAGAGGCAAGACTCTGATGGGTGGAACCACACTTTGATCAGGACTGCTTAAAGCTCACCCCAATACCCCAACGATAGATGAAGTCAATGGGTTCCTTTATCTGTTTCTCTTCCCAATGTGGCCACATTTAAAATCTCTCTCTCCTTCTCTCTCTCTCTAACCATTATTCATCTCCTTAAATAGCATGTGGGGACAGGTTTCTGAGTTTGACTCTGTGTGTCTGCCATAGCCTGGGAAATTGCTGTACAGACTGGTCCGGTAAACTTGCACGTTAGGCACAGTTCTACAAACACAGAGAGGAAAAAGGGCAGGGGACATAAATGGTTATTACAGATACGTAGCATGTGTTGAGTACCTTTAAGAAGGAAACCGTAATATGTTTATTTGCTGAGAAACAAACAGAAAAAAAAATTGAAGGTTGCAAACACATCAAGAAGACGGAGGACAAAGTCCAAGGTGTGCCCTGAAAGGGGCGGAGGCTTCCTACGGGGAGGTCACAAAGAAAATGGTTAGTACATGTTAAAGACCTGACTTGCGGTGTCTGTGAATGAGACTTTATTTGGAAAGAGGGTCTTTGCAGATGTGATCGAGTTTATCTGAGTTTAGGCTAGTTGCAGTGGTCCCTAATCCAAAGATCTCCATGTGAGAAGAGGAAGGTTTGCATCTCAACATGTTCCTGGAGTTGTTAGGGTCAAAGTCTGGATCCTGGCAGGGTTGACAAATTGGGCTCAGCCACCTGTCCTTAATAGAGAGCTCTTAAAGAGATAGGTAATTGTGAAAAGCCGAGAAAGGAGATTTATTCAGAGTGGTCATATTAAGAAGAATGAATAAAAGACGTTCATTAACCACCCAAGTCCATCTTTGAGGTTCTGGAGCGAGGTTGGGGTTTAAGTAAGTGCGCATCTAGGTGCATGGCTCTGCTCAGCATTAACTTTCTGTCTCTTTCTCTTCTTCAAGGTGTCTACTATCCTGTTATAACTGTGTGGCATCTCTCCCTGGGAGACAAGCTTCTCCTCTGGCTGGCACTGGCCTTCAGCCTTTTTCTTCTGCCAGTATGAGGCTCCTGGGAAACTTTCAATTTCTTTGGCTCCATTGTTTCAGTAGTCTGCTAGCCAAAAGGCCGGAGGGCCTCAAGTGCCTCTCACTAGAGTATCTTCTTTCCTGACTGGATGGCCAGAGACACATCAGTGAAGATGGGCATGTGAGCGGAGTGACAAATCGACAGTCAGGGGCAGCAAGAGACCACCAGAAGCAGGACAGGGCAGAGTCTCCCTCAAAGCCTCCACACGAATCAACTCTACTGCCCCAAAATTTCAGGCTCCTGTCCTCCCTAACTGTGAGAGGATGCAGGTCTTTTGTTTGGAGCCCTCTGGGTGGACAATTTGTCAAGGCAGCCCTGGGACATTTACCCAAGTGAAAAATCCAGTGAGGTGGGCGAGGGGCTACTACTTCCTCTATTTCTACTCAGAAGTGCCCCGGCCAGCACGGAGTTGAACAAGGACCCGAGGGGAAGTTAACCTGAGTGGGAGAAGGCAAACAGACACAAGAAGGAGACCATGCTAGGTGTTTGTCAAGGCCTCGAGAGTTTATTTTTACATGTAGGTTTACATGAGGTTGCAGGGGGAAGGGGACATAATCAGGCCAAAGATCACAGAGTTACTGGTTAAGCCGCAATGCCTTTGTTCTTCATCAGCTACGGGCAGCATGGGGGAGTAATCAGCCAAGCGTACAATCCCTTTGTTTCTGGTAGTTGAATATTAGGTGAGAAAGTAGGAACTTAACTTGCTACATGGCAGTCTTTGTTTCTGGTAGTTGAATATTAGGTGAGGAAGTAGAAACTTAACTTGCTACATGGCGGTTTCTGTTGACATGGCAGAGGTTTGGTTCACAGCTCCCAACAAGAAGCAAGCACAAGAGGCTGTGGGGGAGGGGCGTGGGGTCCGGGAGCAGGGTGGGCTCTGGATAGCTGCGGAGGCGGTGAGGCAGGACTGGGAATGTGTAGACGGCCTGACAGCCTCACCCCTCGTAAACATTATCCCAAAGCTAAGTGTCTCAGATGCCTCGACGTCAGGCATATGTGACTCCCAGGAAGAAAAGTACTTTCCATTCTTGTCCTGTCACATGGACGGTGTTCCCACGTAACAATTTCCATGGATACCCCGGGGGTTGTGCTCAATTTCCAGTGGGTTGACTACAACTCTACTCCTCCGTCCTACTCAGGAATACACAACATAATATTCTGGGGAGTGCACCCTAACCAATTTTTATAAGATAAAAACAATCAAACCTCAAATATGGGTACCTTAGTGCCTTAGAGTACTTGGGAAGTAATTCACAACTGATCAAGTTACCTGTGTTTCTCAAAATAGAAGGAGGGTTCCTTTGTAAACATCTGAATTTGCAGTTATACTGGAGATTTGAAGAATAAATATTCATCAGAAAGACCAGAGGTCTGTGTTTGCAGTTTCACTGTACTTGAGAGGTCTTCAGAATATAGAAATGATAAATATTTGAGAAGACAGATATGTTTAACTTTATATAATGCATACATGCATTGAAATATCACATGGGAGCTAGAAAGATGGCTTAGTGGTTAAAGCACTTGCCTGTAAAGCCTAAGGACCCAGATTCAATTCCCTAGTACCCATGTAAGCCAGATGCACTGGTGGCACATGTACCTGGAGTTCATTGGAGTTCGTTTGAAATGGCTACAGGCCCTGGCATGCCCATTAAAAAAAAAAAAAAAAAAAAAAAAAACAGAAATATCACATGGAACATATAAATAAATATAGTTTTGTTTTATTTTAGTTTATTTATTTGAGAAAGGGGGAGGGAGAGAAAGAAAGAGCACATATGCCAGAGCCTCTTACCACTGAAAACAAACTCCAGATACATAAGGGCCACTTTGTGCATCTGGCTTTATATGGGTACTGGCGACTCAAACCTGGGCAGGCAAGCTTTGCAAGCAAGCATTCTCAACTGCTGAGCCAGCTCTCTAGTGCTTTTATTAATGTGTGTGGTAGTTTGAATAGATGGCCCCCAATATATTCAGTATTTTATTAGTTTGTAGTTTGGCTCTGAAACCACCTGGCTGGAGGAGGTGGGTCATTGGGTCCAGCCCTCAGGTGTGGTGGTGGGTTTGAAATTCCAATCTAAAGATATGCAAAGTGCCTGAGTTCCTCTTGGAGTTCCTGAAGCGTGCCTCTGGCTTTTGGCTTATGGTCTCTCTCTGCTTGGACCTATGAAAACAGGGCCAGCTTCTCTGCCATTATGGAACTTCTCCTGGATCTGAAAGCTTCAATAAACATACCTTCCTCCACACCTGAGCCTCGTTTGAAAGTTCATTTCAGCGACCTGAAGGTGTCTGCTACAATGAGTTTAAGAATAAATAGAGGCAAAAAAGATGCCTTGGCATCACTGGAATCTCACTCTGGACCCTTTGTCCCCTGAGATCTCCATCAAAAGCATTCAGATGGGACACAGGGGTGTGGAGCAGATGGGTAGGGTTTACTGTGGAATCGGAGACTACACGCTGTCAAAGGTGAGCACAGACAGTGGCCAAAAGGACCCGTGCACACGTGACGGTGAGAGTGGACAGTGACCTGAGGCACACTGTGGAGCAGGGCACACCCAAGGGTGAGAGTGGACAGTGACCTGAGGCACACTGTGGAGCAGGGCACACCCAAGGGTGAGAGTGGACAGTGACCTGAGGCACACTGTGGAGCAGCGCACACCCAAGGGTGAGAGTGGGCAGTGACCTGAGGCACACTGTGGAGCAGAGCCTCCCTTGGTTAATTGGCCTGGAATACAGGAAGTTGATTCATTATGACTTGAGCATCATGTAACTGATAGTCAGTGGTTCTGACAGCAATTAGAATGTTCTAATGAATCTCCCTCATGAATTCTTATCTTGTCCAATGACAATTCCTTCTGCCTAGATCAGTGTTCAAGAATAAGAGAGTTCATGTTGCAGTCATTGCTCGCAGAAGAAATCCAACCAAGAGCAGCTTGTGGGGAAAAGGGTTTGTTTTGGCTTTCAGACTTGAGGGGAAGCTCCACGATGGTAGGGGGAAATGACAGCATGAGCAGAGGCTAGACATCACCCCTGGCCAACATCATGTAGACAGCAGCAGCAGGAGAGTGTGCCAACCACTGGCAAGGGGAAGCTGGCCATAATACACATAAGCCCGCCCCAACATTACACTGCCTCCAGGAAACTTTAATTCTCAAATCTCCGTCAGCTGGAGACCTAGCATTCAGAACACCGAAGTTTATGGGGAACACCTGAATCAAACCCCACCGTTCACATTAATAATGGCTGAGAATAGTCTTGCTTTAGTGTCTCCTCCGTTGCTTCTTTTGCCTTACATGATTTGTTATGCAAATGAGAGAATCTGAGAAGTCCCAAGTTAGGTTCTGACCTCTCAAATTAACTTCATTGAAGTCTCTCTAACTACAAGGAAGAGCAGACCTGCTTGCTTTGGGGGTGAAAAGAATCACCATTTGGAATGTCAGCGGCCTCAGACCTGCACATCAGCACGAGCTGTGTGTGAAGAGCTTCAAGCTTCACACGGAATTGTAACAGAAGAGTCACTGAAGCCACCTCTTTTCATCTACAGTACAAAAGGGAGAATTTTAGTACTATTTAACAGGAAAAAAAATAGTTCATGTATATATAATAGTGCACTAACTTTACCTCTATGTGAACGCAGTATTTTTTCTGGAGAATAAAAAAACTCTATAAAGTTATCAAATAACTGGAATAACCTATTATATTATCAATATAAGAACAAGTTAATTGATAAAACCTAAAAATAATTTTTTGGTATACAGTAATTTCTAGTTAGTAACTATCCAAAAGGAGTGGGCAAGGCTTTTAGGTTTTTTGAAGCCTGGAAATATAAATTGTGTAAACAAGTAAACCATTTCAGAAATATGTTTTACAAGGAGATCTCGCCTGTTTCTGCTGAGTCCAGGTCGCATTCCCAGGGTAGGCCAGCCATCTTCTCAGCACACATCCTTCGAACACTGATGTGTCAGGACATGCTACCCAAAGACGAGTGAGGGAAGCAGAAAGGCTGCAGTCATCAATCCTGTCGAATCAGCCCATAAAACCTAGCAAAAAACTGGTCAGTCCTGGGCTGGAGAGATGGCTTAGCAGTTAAGCGCTTGCCTGTGAAGCCTAAGGACCCCGGTTCTGAGGCTCGGTTCCCCAGGTCCCACGTTAGCCAGATGCACAAGGGGGCGCACGCATCTGGAGTTCGTTTGCAGAGGCTGGAGGCCCTGGTGTGCTCATTCTCTCTCTCTCCCTCTATCTGTCTTTCTCTCTGTGTCTGTCGCTCTCAAAGAAATAAATAAAAAAACAAAACAAAACAAAAAAAAAAAACGGTCAGTCCTTTTCCCTCCTACTCCCTGAAGATCCCAGAAAGACAGGTCACTTAATGTCATCCTCCCATGCTAATTCAAGGTCCAAGTACAGGCCCTGTTGAGTATGGAGAACTTGATTGTGCCACAGAATAATTTTAAGAGATTAACAGTAGAAGAGTGGACTTGTGAAGGAGAAAGTTGGGGGGGTTATCGTGGTTTATTGTCTATATGGAAGTTGTCAATAAAAAATTTTCGTGGGGCTGGAGAGATGGCTGAGCAGTTAAGTACTTGCCTATGAAGCCTAAGGACCCTGGTTCAAGGCTCGGTTCCCCAGGACCCATGTTAGCCAGATGCACAAGGGGGCACATGCATCTGGAGTTCGTTTGCAGTGGATGAAGGCCCTGGTGTGCCCATTCTCTCTCTATCTGGCTGCCTCTTTCTCTCTCTGTCCGTTGCTCTCAAATGAATAAATAAAAGTGAACAAAACAATTTTTTGTGGCAAAAAAACCCAGAAGATAAATTTGAGCTGTCAGTTATTAGAAGATATGAAATTGTAAAGCTGTTAAGTGAAGTCGTATTCCCCAAAGACCATACATATGTTAAATGAACAGCAAGTTTAGGAATGCGTGATCAGTGACTTCCGTTTATATGGCATGTGATAATTTTGATTTAGTGATCAAAAGATGACACAGGTTATATATAAAATTGTGTATTTATAACACTAGGAGTCAAACCCTGGCCCTTGGGCCTACTAAGCAAGCACTCTGCCACTATGCTATATTCCCAGCCCAGACTGTCTCTACGTGCCTCTTTCTCTCAAATAAACTAATAAAAATAAATGTTTCTTAAAAAGGAAAGTTGAACATATTTGCTCTTAGCTCCCCTGCAGGCCAGTGCTGTCCACTGACTCTTTCCCATGTCACTAATTACACTTTCACATTTGTGACCTATGCTGATGACAGCTCTGTGTCTATTGTGATATCACCCATGACCTACTTTATTTTGGGTGAAGTCTGAGGGGTGCCTTGTGTGTGTGGAATACAGCCTCCCACAGTATCAAAACATGTAACTAAAGATTACAGTATGCCTGCCTGTGATTTTATTTCTATCCTTAAGAAGCAATGAATAACTCTTTCAAGTTATGTCACAAGGCTTCTTTTCCAAGAGGCAATATATTCTGCAATCTCATTGACAGAATTGTTAAGAGACCCTCCTTGCAGTTTTTGGGTCAATGGGGTTATCACTGTTATGAACCCAGGATTTACAGAACCCTGGCAAAAATCCTGAGGTATGTTGACTTGGAAGGCTTTGACATACTACTCACTGACTATATAGCATTTGTGGAAAAATCAGGATACCGTTTTGAGTTCAATTTTAACCTGGAATTTACTGAGATATGCGTGAATACAATTCTATACTGGGTTTTTGCCAGAAAAGGTAATCCTGACTTTGTGGAATTGCTTCTCAAGAAGACGAAAGATTACGTTCAAGACAGAAGCTGCAACCTGGCACTGATATGGAGGTAACCATCTTGTGTGTATGTGTGTGTGTGTCTTCTTTTCTTACCATAAAAGTTTGTCATTAGGAGAGTTGTTTTTGTAAAATTGGCATATCTAGTAGCTGTACATGGATCAGGAGCCTGGTTTATCTGTTCCTCTATTCCTGCACTACATAGTGGGTGTGCCATGAGACCTAGACGCTTAGGAACAGTTACACCCTCGGCCAGTTCAGACTCTGCCCGATGGAACAGTGGCTGTTCTTCACCGTGCTGGCCATAGTTTGGAAACATTATTAAGTAGCCCCTCTCTTCAAGGACCTTTTCACTGCTTTGAAGGAGCTATGACATGAGTCTGAAGCTAAGAGCTACTCAGTAGGCCAACGTCCATACATATGTAGCCTTGGCCCTGTCCTGAGGGAGGAAAATGGTGTAAGGCAGAAGAGAAAATCAACAAAAGAGTTAACTATAGAAAGGGAGAGGGGAAGTGATAATCAGAAATGAAAAGAAGAGAAAGTCAATAACAAGAGTTAAATATGGAAGCGGAGAGGGGACATGATAACCGAAAATAAAAAGAGATAATCAACAAAAAGTGCTAAATGTGGAAGGGAGTGGGGAAATGATAACCCAAAGTGAAAGGAAGACAGGCACCCAGTGGATGGGATGCAGAGGATTGTTGATGCTGTGTGTGCCTGTGTGTGCACGCTCGCATGTGTTGCTGAGGATGGAACCCCAAGCCTCCCCATGCCAGGGAAGCACTCTACATTTGAGATATGTTCTACATTCTCATTAACAGCTTTAAAATTAACCAAAGTTGACATGGAGGTATGGGTGATGTACAACCTAGGATGTACAATCCACAGGCTGAGTTAGAACTTCAGGACCAGGACTTGAGAGGTGGCTGAAGCGCAGAGGTCCTCTGGCAAACCCTTTCTCTGCACAGCAGGCCTGGGGCGCTCCATGGCCTGAGCTTGGATGGCTCTGCTGGCAAGAGACGAGCATTCTCTGCTTTCTAGATATGCACTTTCCTGCAAAGATTTACCTTCTCCTGCTACTTTGAATGTTATGAGCAAGGCAGTGACTCCCGCTGACATCTCCAGACTCCCCTACCGTCTATCTGACTGCTATGTGGAACGAGACAAGTCACTGCTCAGACTCATCTGTCTCCACAGCAGACTGAACCTTCTCCCTGCTCCTCTTTCTTATCAGCTCCTGCTGCTCAAGGCGAATATCTGGGATTTATTCTTGATTATTTTCTTCCTTTGCCAACACCTTAGCAAGCCCTGTTGACTCGCTCTGAACAGATCCTAGTTCTATGTTGCCACCTCCCTTTCTAACTCGGGGAAGCCACTGTCACACCCCACGCCCCAGATAGACAACAGCAACAGACTTGGGTTGTTTTTGACTTCTTTAGGTAGCATGTAAAATAATGGGCTTCATTATGACATCACCACACTAATCACTGTACCTGGTTCATATTTGCCCCGCCCAGTTCCTGCCCCATCTCACAAGGTCCCTTTCTCACTCTACGTCATTCTCCCTCTGCTTTCACATCAGATATCTATATGGACATGAACATAGTCACATTACACTCTGCATGGGACAACATGAGATATTCTGTCTTTCTTCCACATTTCTCCCTCTTGGATTTCACCTCCCCTTTCAAGTCACACATATGTATGCATGTATTCATATTTGAACTTAGATTGCACATATGGGAGAAGATACATGACATCTGTCTTTCTGAGCCTGACTCACTTCACTCAACATGATCTCAGTTCCATCCATTTTCCCACAAATGTTATAAATTCATTCTTTATGGCTGAATACAGTATCATTGTGTATGTGTATCACATCTACTTTATCTGTTCTATTGATGGACATCTAGGCTGGTCCTATAACTTAGCTATTGTGAATAGTGCAGCAATAAACATGGATGTGCAGGTACCTCTTTGGCGTATACCCTGCAGTGGTATAGCTGGATCACATGGTAGTTCTAATTTTAGCTTGTGGAGACTCCTTCAAGCAGATTTACACAATGGCTACACCAATTTACCTTCTCTCCCTCTCCTCATTGAAAGTAAGCTCCAGGGAGCAGGAAATATCACTGCTTCACTATTGGCTACTCAGTGCCAACATGATGCCAGACAGGAAGCAAGCTCTCAGACAAGATTTCATTAAAGATGGTAGTTTTTTAAATTTTTACTTATTTATTTGTTTATTTGAGAGTGACAGAGAGAGAGAGAGAGAGAGAGAGAGAGAGAGAGAGAGAGAGAGAGAGATTGAGAATGGGCATGCCAGGGCTTCCAGTCACTGCAAATGAACTCTAGATGCATGCTCCCCCTTGTGCATCTGGCTAACATGGGTCCTGGGGAACCGAGCCTTGAACCGGGGTCCTTAGGCTTCATAGGCAAGTGCTTAACCGCTAAGCCATCTCTCCAGCCCAAGATGGTAGTTTTTGAAAGGTGCTTTCTGCTTCCTACTCTAGAGGGTATGTCAAAACCTGCCTCCATTTTTCTATTTCTGCCCTCATAGCTATAACAAAATCTATTTACCCTCTCTTCTATACAAAAATCTCTCAAATATTTGAACACAACTATTATGTCCTTATAATGAATACTTTAATGTTCCTACTGCCTGTTGTTCTGTTTCTATAACAGCATCATTCGTTGGGTACCTTCCTTTGTATGCATACCAACTTGATAATTTCCCTATAATGATAACAATGTGTGTACATATTCCTGGGGTGGAGCAATTACAAGTAGACACACTCCAAGACTCCAAGAGAGAGAGAGGGAGAGAATGGGTGTGCCAGGGCTTCCAACCACTGCAAATGAACTCCAGATGTGTGCACCCCCTTGTGCATCTGGCTAACGTGGGTCCTGGAGAATCGAGCCTCGAACCAGGGTCCTTAGGCTTCACAGGCAACCACTTAACCACTAAGCCATCTCTCCAGCCCCATAATTTTTGTTAGCATGTGTTTACTGTACAAAATAATGGGTTTCATTATGTCATTTTCAGGCATGTGTATAACACATTTTACTCATCTTCATTCCTCTTCCCCCTGCTGGTCCTTTCCTTTTCAAAAATAATACTTTCATATTTCTTTAAAAACCTTGATTCTGTGGATGAGAGAAAATGTGATCTTTGTCTAAGTCTGCTTGTCTCACTTAATATCTCCAGATTCATCCATATTCCTGAAAATAATATAATTTCATTCTTTTTTGTGGATGAGCTAAACTCCATTGTGTATATATGCCACATTTTCTTAATCCACCAATCCACTGGTGTGTTGCTAGGCTGGATCCCTGTTTTTGGCATTCTAAAAAGTACAGAATACATGTGGGTGTCCAAGTACTCCAGGGGATGCTGACTGAGTCACTTGTGTGTTCACAGCCAGGAATGGCACAGCCGGGTCACAGAGTAGTCCCAGTCTTAGTTTCTTGAGGAAACTCCACACCGATTTCCATAATGACTGTACCAGTTTACATTCCCATCAGAGTGTATAAGGGTTCCTCTTTTCCAAACACCTGCACCAGCTTTGTTTCCTTGACAATAGAATGGGTGAGATGGAGTCTCAGTGTGGTTTTGATTTGTATTTCACTCACTTTAACCATAACCATAATCATAAATGATGGTTCATTTGCCACATTGAGGGCTGTTACTCAGCTTACCACAATAGTCACAACCAGACACCTGAATATGAGCGTCTGAACTTCCCCAGAGGTACTCAAATATGGATGTGCTGGAGGTGGCCAAGTATGTGCTTCCATCCCTCATGTCTTTTTCTTACATGTCACTTTTAATCTGTTAGGGTGTAGTTGGTTACATCTACCTGCAAGTAATTTGCATAATATAGCCTGCTTCACTATCACCATCTTCTAAGCTAAGTGACTTCCTTCTGTTGTCCCACAGATTCTCAACAAAAGACAGATCATGTCACTCTAGTGCCCCAAACCTCCAATGGCTTATTTTGTTGTTCTCCCATTCCATTCTGTTCCACTCATTCCTTCAGAACAGTGATTCTCATTGTTATCCAAAAGGTGTCCAATTTCCCAGGTCATCCTCTGGGCCTCTCTGACTCCTTTTCTTCCTTCACCACTCCAGAGACACTCTCTTGCCTTTGGGCCCTTCTATATCCATATGGTGAACTTCTCTGTCTACTGGTCTTGGCCCAGATGTCCCCTGGCAGTGATATCCTGCACTACCATCCACTGAAACTGCAAAGCACCCCCACTAAGCCTCCCAGCAGAAGCCTCCTTGTCCTGTTCCACTTCACACTCCATCTGTATTCCAGAGCAGTATCACTGGCTAGTCGGGTGCTCAGGAGAAGGCTTGGAGGATAAGGCCCTTGTTTGTAAAGCCTGCTTGGGCTGGAGAGATGACTCAGTGGTTAAGGCACTTGCTTGCAGAGCCTAACAAACTGGGTTTGATTTCCCAGTACCCACAAAAAGTCAGGTACACAAAATATGCATCCGGAGTTGTTTGCAACGGCTGGAGGCCCTGGCATGCCCATCCTCTCTCTTCCTGTTCTTCTCTTGCAATAATAAATGATAGATAGATAGATAGATAGATAGATAGATAGATAGATAGACAGACAGACAGATACAGCAAAGCCTGCCTTTCCAGGTTTGATTCCCTAGTACCTGTGTAAAACTAGATGCACAAGATGGCACATGTATCTGGAGTTTGTGTGCAGTGCCAAGAGGCCCTAGTGTATCCAAACACAAACACACACACTCACGCACTCTCTCTCTCTCTTTCAAATAAGTAACATTTTTTGAAAAAGTCACTTGTTTCCTTCATCCACCCATGTTGTTAGTCATCCTCCCTATAGCATAATTAAGACAGAAAGCATTTTTACTTTATTCAATAATGTACTACAACTACCTAACAAAGTGGCCAGTATTTAATAGGTATTCAATATTTATTAAAACGAATGAAAAGTCAGTTCAAATACCACAGAGATCAAATTATTCTGAAGAAATGACTGCTAAATTTGTCAGCCAGAAGACCAGGAGAATCTGCACAAAAACTAGACATAGGTGTAGTTACATAACGGAGCCACCTCCTGCACATCTATCTGTGTGGAAACACCGGCTCTCATTTCCTCAGCATTTATGACAAGTTTTCAGATATGGAGGGTTCAGTTCATTAACCTTACATTTAAAAATGGATTCTTGCTTTTCTTTCCTCAACCCATATAAGGAGATACTTTTATAATTAACTGTCAGTACAGATTAAGAAAATTTTGGTTTATAGTACCATACTCTTTAAACATGAGGATTAATCACATGTCATTTAGATGCAGATTAGACTTATCAATCTCATTTAAACCTATTTGCGTTTTAGTCATGTTTTAAACATTTTTCAATATTTATTTAATCTTCTAAAGGCAATGTTAATTTTAGTATCTCTGAATCAATCAGTCTTTCTAAATCTTAATAATGACCACTTATGGTGTCATTTGTCTCTAAATCACCTACATTTCCATACTTTACAAGGCCAAATCAAATACCTTCTTAAGAAATAGCCAGATAGCTGGGCTCTGAAAAGTTTAATGAGTAGACATCACAAAAATCTTCTTTGGATTGAAAGCAAATTCCAATGAACAAACATTTGAGTGCCTCCTGTGGACCCAGCATTGCCCTCGGCATCCAGGGACACCTATTCAGATAGCTGAAAGAGAGAGCGCCGTGCACATCATTCCACCATGTTGGCTGTCCTCTCCACAACGAAAGTTCTGCTTCCCTCGCTCAGTACAGTTGCCTAAGACCGGTGTGTGATATTGTGTGTGTGTATGTGACATTGTGAAGAATACCTTAATATTTATCAGGCCCATTAGGAGAAGTGCAGAGACAAAGATCATTAATCAAATTTCCCTTTGCTTAGTAGGAAAAGTCATGTTGCTTGGCAAAATCAAGGGCAATATACGATTTCCTGTGATCTGAGATGCCACCACCACTGTTTGCTCTAGGCTTACAGTAACCAACCCAGTGCAGAGCGTCAAAGCCTACTAAAGGACACAAATGCAAACAGTGCAGAACTTTACACAATCAAAATTTTCATCTCTGCCACAATGGGGAATAAAGTTTGACATCTGGCTGCTATGTGGCACTCTAACAAAAAGATTTTAAAGTAGATTCCTTTTTTGTATTGTGTTTTGAAATAGGATCTTATACAGCCCAGGCTGAATAGCGATTATCTACTTTACTTGTGCAGAAGGGATAAAAAATTGTATCCTTGAGAAACCTGATGTAGCTCTACCCATAATTCATACTTCTCATGCCCATGAACAACAATTCTTATTAAAGCAGAAGAACAGAATTAAGGCGACTGTATTTCTTTCTTTCTCATCTAGTGTCCACTCTCAATTCAAGTTGGAAACATAACCAAGAACAAAGACAAACAAAAAGATATCAATATGATCATGTACATTTATTAATATCATGAAATGAAAATGTCTTCAGTTCTATTTTGGATTTTGCAGTTTCATGAGTTTTATAATTCCTTCCCAATCAGTGTGAATTTCTCAAATGAGAAACAGAATTTCTATGACTGAAAGCAAACGTGTTGCACACACTGTGAAACTTTTTGGTTTGTTTATTTTTACAAACACAAAAGGAGCCTTAGAGATTTGGTGGTAGTTTTCTTTTATCCCTCAGGTGCAATCTGGATTCATAAAGTGTCAAACTTTTTCTAAGACATCACATGTAAATGTCAATTATATGCATTTTATGCAAAGGTAAGACACTTGTTGTTAAAGGTAATAACTTTTTCCCACTTCTGCTATGACAGTGTGTATAACATGTCTAATTTGTCCGTGATTTCAGAACTTTTACACCAGTCTACTGTCCAAGCCCATTGAGTGGCATCACACCTTTACTCTATGTGGCTCAGACAAGACAGTCGAATATCTTAAAAATACTCCTGCAGTATGGAATCCTAGAAAGAGAAAAAAGTCCTATCAATATTGTCCTGACAATCCTGCTCTACCCTTCGAGGGTAAGGATAATGGTTGATCACGAGTTGATCGACATCCAAGAAGATGCCAAAACGTGTCTAGTGCTGTGTTCCAGAGTGCTTCCTGCCATCTCCATCAGGGAGATAGAGGTGAGCTTTCTGGGATAATGGTCCAATGCTGGTGAGGTTTACAAGGTGTGTGTGTGTGTGAGAGAGAGTGTGTGTGTGCATGTGTGCACACCCATGAAAGCAAAGGAGAACGTCAGGTGTCTCCCCTACTGCTCACCCCTGTATTTCCTTGGAACAATGTCTCTAACTGAACCAACAGCTGCTGGGCTTCGATCACACTATCTGACCAGTGATCCCCAGAAATTCTCTGGTCTCCACTCCCCACAGGACTGGGGCTACAAGTGTGCTTGGCCGTGCCCAGCGGTTGATGTGGGTGCTCAGGAGGTGGCCGCGGTCGCTCAGGCCTTCGTGCTGTGCAGCAAGCGCTCTCAGCTACTGCGGGACCCCCGTCCTCCAAAATTAAGTTAATTTTAATTTGCAGATTATACTCAATAGCAAAGTAATCATTACGTACATATTAACTAATTAAAAATATGATGCAAAATCCAAATTAACTAAAAAAATTAGTCCTTTAAAGTATTGATTTTGCAAATATAAATTTTAAGTTAAATTTGCTGTTTATGTTACTGAGTATATATGTATTATAACTCTAATAACAAGCTGTGTTTTCCATCTTATAGCAACAAAATAAATAAATTAACAGTTTGCTCTCAACAGAATATTTCAAAAGGACAGTTCCATTTCTCTTCCACAAATATAATCACACACTAAGAAAGAAGTTTTTCTATTCAAGATCCCAAAGCAATGTTAAGCATTATAGAAATAATCAAGGCTTAAAATATTTATTCAACTGAAAATATCTCAGATATGTAGAAATGTTCTCCTTAATAAGGTTTTTGGAATAGACCAAGTTTAGAGGACAGAAAACGCATCACATGGAAAATGGAACTGCATGTTGTAGTATCATTCAAATACAACACATCCACTAGTAACAAGAAATTAATCTGCTTCCTAGAAAGTTATTCCTCTAAATTTCAACCAGTGAAGTTACCAACAATCCAACAGTTCCACAATCTTTAAAAGACAAACTTCAGAAATAGAGTCATGAGAGGTACAGCTTTGTTGTTTGTCATTGAAGCCTCAACAGACAACATCAACGCACAGGCCAAATGTAAGGAAAGCAAACTGTTGAAATTATTACAGCAACCTATTTTAGAACTACTTAACATTGTTCACATTTTCTATAACCTGTGCTTTTTGTCCTGTCAGAACTGTCCTGCACAAATATTATAGGACAGAGCCGTTTTAAATTATGAATGCTGTAGCAGTAAAGTACTAGGATAGAATGAGACGACCATAGTCACCTGTCTGAGTGGTAATGAATTTATTACTGGGTCCCAGCTAAAGTTAGTAAGATGCAGAAAAGTAGACCTGTAAGAAGTTGAGGGATCTTGCCTGAGCGGCTGGAAGGGAAGTCTCCCCTACTTTGCGTTGGTAAGCTAACCTGGGTAAGCATATATTTGATTATACTAGGTTTCGATGTTTTGACCCCTATGCCATAGGACTTGTAAGCACAGAAACTGAGTCTGTTTTGTACGCCATAGGAATTATCCAGCAGCACCTACCACAACATTGAATGTATTGAATAATGTATATCAGACATTCTTTAAATAGGTGACAGTTGAATAAATAATGAATATATACATGTTGATTATAACTGGGTAATTAAAAGTGCCATGGAAGCCGGGCGTGGTGGCGCACGCCTTTAATCCCAGCACTCAGGAGGCAGAGGTAGGAGGATCGCCGTGAGTTCAAGGCCACCCTGAGACTACAGAGTGAATTCCAGGTCAGCCTGGACCAGAATGAGACCCTACCTTGAAAAACAAAAACAAACAAACAAACAAAAAAAAGTGCCATGGAACCTAGAGAGTATAGGTTCTACTGGGAAACTATCTCTAATACAGCAATGCCCTTCTAAGTCAGTCTTTTGTTGACACTTGGACTTTACATCTAAATCATTTGAAAGAAAGAAAGAAAGAAAGAAAGAAAGAAAGAAAGAAAGAAAGAAAGAAAGAAAGAAAGAAAGAGAAAGGAAGAAAGGAAAGATAGAAAGAAAGAAAGAAAGAAAGAAAGAAAGAAAGAAAGAAAGAAAGAAAGAAAGAAAGAAAGGAAGGAAGGAAGAAAGAAAGAGGCTTCCTGGAACTTCAAAAGGAACCTTTTCATTTGAGAAGGTCTTCTTTTTTACTTTTCATTGGTACACCACTTGGAGAAACTTTGGGATTTGCACTGTCTATGTTGAATCCCCTATGTCAACAGAATCAGAATTGCTGAAATAAGACCTGAGCAGTGGTAATTTCTATAGTCTCCCAGTTAATGGCAGTTTATCATCATGTTGACAATAATGACTGCAGACTTCTCTGGAATTAAACAAAACATAAAGTGTTAATAAGTAGGTCCATCCTGATGGTTAAAACTAAGCTGTTTTTTTCTTTTCTTTAGACACAGCTGAGTTTAGGGAGACGGCCAATCATTCCCAACTGGTTGGACTTCATTCCTTCCACCCGATACAAGGATCCGTGTGAACTAGTACACCTCTGCAGAATAACCATCAGGACTCAACTGCTGGCCAACAATATGCTCCCAAATGGAATATTTTCACTTCTAATTCCAGCTCGTATACAGAGCTACCTCAATTTAGAAAGCTAGCATGTGCCTTTATGCTACGTTCCTTAGGGATGCTCACCACTGTACAACTTAGACGTTAATAAACAACTTCATGGAAGCGTTTGCTGCACCAAACGTTCTGTTAGAAAGAGTATTTTCACATGGTGTCCTAAGCTCAACCCTCTTTAGACAATGTATCGCTCCCTCTGTTACTCTCTAGACAGCAGAACAAGTTAATGCATTATCACACAAAGATAGGGTCCAGCTTATTACTGGATAGTCTTGAACCCATTTTAGCAAATTACAACAGGTGGCAGCAGTTCTGTCCACTTTGAGTCTGGGGGTTACCAAAATTTTGACAATTCATAAGAAGAGTACTCTGGTCCTACAGTAACATAACTAGTTGTATTACTACTATAGTCTCTTAAAAAAAAAAAGAAAAACAGACCAGACCATAACAAATCACAAAGACATGGAACAATATGATTAGATGACTTTCTGTGGCAGTTTGGGCAAATGCCCCCACCCTCAAAGATTTTGGATTTCCAGCCACTTGGCTGGAGGAGGTGTCACTGAGTGGATGGATCTTAGGGTCCAGCCCTAAAATGTGGTGGTGGATTTGAAATTCCAATTTAAAGATATGCAAAGTTCCTGGAGTTCCTAAAGTGTGCTTGTTTGTGGTGTGGTTTTAGGGATTTGGCTTGTGGCTTCTCTCTCTCTGCCTGGACCTGTGAAAGCTGGCCAGCTTCGGCCATTATGGAAATTCCCCTGGATCTGTAAGCTTCAATGAATATCTCTTCTTCCATAACTGTGCCTGGTCTGGAAGTTCATCTCACCAACATGAAGCTGTCTAGTACACTTTCCCTTTTTTAATTTTTTCAAAAATTCATAGAAATTTAGATTCCTTTGAATGTTTGTGAACACTGAGGAAGATCATGGCAGACACACACTGTTTGCAGATAGCATCTCTTCTATATAAGGAGGATTAGAGACTTTTCCTGTCTGAACCATACACTTTCCCTTTTCCTCCACTTTCACTTAATGCAACTACATTATAGAATGAAATTACAGAAGTGTTTATTTACAAACTTAATTAAAATACATTCAACTGGGCTGGAGAGATGGCTCAGTGGTTACGCGCTTGCCTGTGAACCTTAAGGACCCTGGTTCGAGGCTCCATTCCCCAGGACCCACGTCAGCCAGATGCACAAGGGGGCGCACACGTCTGGAGTTCGTTTGCAGTGGCTAGAGGCCCTGGCATGCCCATTCTCTCTCTCCCTCTATCTGCCTCTTTCTCTCTCTGTCCGTCGCTCTCAAATAAATAAAGTAAAAAAAAAAAATACATTCAGTTATAGTAGAATACTTTAACCCCACAAACAGCAAATTTCATTCTATACTTAGCATATTAACATCTGAATATTTTCTTTAGTAATAACATATGATAGTCACATATTTGGTTAAAATATGAGAAATTACAAATAAATCAAAAAGCTGCCTTTATTCTTGCAGATCAGCAAATGAGATTGTTGACACAGATGCAGTGACTTTTCTGAAAATATTCCACCTATCTTCTTACATTTATTCTGCAATTCCAACCTTTTCTTATCCGTTACCACATCTTGAACTCATTGAATCTGCTCAGTCATTACTCTGCGCATATCCACACCTACCCTAGAGAATGGACCACAGTCACTCTCTGAACATGGCCATGCCCACCCTAGAGAATGGACAACAGTCACCCTCTGCTGGGCTCCTCCCCAGCGGGTAGGTAGTGCTGAGGAGGGACCAGGCCAGCTGGTTTCCCCCAAGGGGTTGAGGAGAAGGGAGAGCGTCGGAAGACTCAAAAACCTTTCCTAGTCACTGGAGAAAAACTACACCGAATCAGTAGTCTTGTGGAAGCAGGAACTCACAGGAACTCGCTTTATTGTTACAAACAGTTGCCTATATCATGTTGGGGACAAAGGCGGGGATTTTAGGATGGGGGAAGAGGTAAGGGCCAATAGTAAACTGTGACTATTGAAATGATAATTCCAACTCCTGTGCAGAAGTAGCAGGCAAGAAGCCATTAGGCGTCTTGCTGAGTCCTAGCTGGCCACAGACAGGTCGCCAAACTTTAGCTAGGCTCAGGAAGTTCCGCTAGGCCTCACGCCCAGGCCTCTCAGGGCCCAACAACCCTCTGAATATGGATACACTCACCCTAGAGAATGGACAATGGTCACTCTCTGAACATGGCCACACCCACCCTAGAGAACAAGATAACTACTTTTTGGGACTGATTTCTTCTAGGCTTTCCAAAAAAGTTGGTGATATCATCACCCCAAATCAGATCTCGCTCTTCCCTTTGATTTTAGCTCAAAGAGTTACTATAACAAAGTACCATGAGATGGAGAAATTTTATTTTATTTATAAGCAGAGAGAGAGAGAGAGAGAGAGAGAGAGAGAGAGAGGAAGAGGGGAAAATGGCTATGCCAGGGCCTCTTGCCACTGTAAATGAACTGGAGATGCATGCACAATTTTGTACATTTTGCTTCCATGAATACCAGGGAATCAAACCAGAGCCATCAGGCTTTGTAAGCAAGCACCTTTAACCACTGAGTCATTTTTCTAGCTTTGAATAACAAACCTAATCCCTCACAGATGTGAAATCTGTAAATCCAACATAAGGTGTCACTTGTTCCTTGCTCCCTCTGAAGACAGAACCCTTTCTTGTATCTCCCCAGCTGCTGGTCTTTTCCAACCCTCCACCTCACATGGCATTCTCCCTGTGCTGCATAGGCCCTCTTTTGTTATATTAAAATGTTGGTATGCTAATGAGTATGTTAGGGACCCCTACTCCAGTAAGACCTCACTCATCTTAGCTTTCCAATAGGTTATATTTTAAGGGATGAATGTTGGAACTTCAACACACCTTTGCTCAATGCACAACATGTTTCCTTCACTGAAAAACCAAATTAGTCACTAATTCTGGTTTATCAGTCATACAACCTCTTTAGTAGCTTTCAGGTCAATGTCACCTCTTTCTCTCTCTGCTCCTTTCCTCTCCCCTGTAAGCATTGTCCCATCTTCACTGTTCTATCTTTGAAATTGCATTCATTCATTAGTTTTTATTTGTTTTTTCTCTATTTGGTGTGTGTGCATGTTTGTGTGTGGGAGTGTATATATACGCGTGTCAGAAGACAACTTTGGGTCAGTTCTGCCTTCTCTATCATTTGAGGCAGGGTCTTTTCTTGTTACTCACAGCTATCAGGAAATTGTCTCCACCTCCCTTCTTACTATAGGTGTCCATCACATATTCTGGCTTTGATGTAGGGTCTGAGGATCTGGACTCAGGTACTCAAAGTTACATGATGAACACTTTATCCATTGAACCTTCTCTCCAGCCCTCATTGTTTCTATCTTTAACTTCCATCAACTCTGCTGAAATCATCTTAAACTGCCTAGTCTAATTGACCCTTGGTTTAACCAGCTATCTCAAAGTTGTTCATTTTGCCACTCTGATGATCTCACTAAAATCCAACTGTGGGGCTGGAGAGATGGCTTAGTAGCTAAGGCATTTGCCTGCAATTTGCCAAGGTTGGACTCCCCAGAACCCACATAAGCCAGATGCGCAAGGGAGCGCATGTGTCTGGAGTTCATTTGCAGTGGCTAGAAGCCCTGGTAGGCCCATTAGAAAAAAATAAATAAATAAAATAAGATGCAACTGTGGCCATTTTATAACCTGCATTGCCATTACCACCCCATACTTCTCCAGGCACAGATGCCTTCAAATTCCATAGAGGTCCGCAGACAAAGCCCTGAGAGCATCCAGCTTTCCCTTCATTCTTCATGTTGTCCATCCAAGGAAACCAAATTGCTTACTATTTTGCATCTCTGTTTTTACGTATGTTGATCCCTCTGTGTAAATATCCTTGGTTCCTAAAATCCTGGCATGGTATTCTTCAAGCTGCCTGTGATACACACAGATTATACACCCTGTGCTATCATCTTAATATGCTACTGTGTTACTGAAGACGTATCCTAAAGTATGCTTTTGCTCTTTGCCACACTGACGTCTCTGCCAAGTTTAATATCCTATCTTTCGTATCCCTGACATCTAATGTGTTGCATGCTCCATAAGCTATATTTATTGAATTAAGTTTATTTCTAACTTTCTGTAAGACTCCTAATTTTTTTCTTTTTTCTTTTGATTTAAAAAATTAGAATTATGCTGCTAGGGAAAGTAGATTAAAAGCAAAAATAAAAAATTAGGGAAAAAACCCACAAAATATCACTGCTTGCTAAAGAATTATCAGAACAGTTTAGTTGCTCTACCCTACCATCAGTGAGCACTACAGTGCGGAAAGGAAGCAATGGTAACAACAGCTGCCGTGAGGAGCCCCGGAGCGCTCGCTCACGCGGTGCGGGGAGAAGCACGCTGACAGGAGCAGCAACCATGCGGCTGTATGACAGCCCTGGAAAGCACAGGGACAGCTGTGCGTGAAGTCAAACATGCAGCCAACATACGACATCAGGATAAATGAAATGGATGCTATCAAATCTTTTGGACATTCTGGAGAAAAGTAAAACTATAAGAAGAGGAAGTCTGGGGTAGGGAGGGTATTAACACGGGATTTTTTTATAATCATGGAAAATGCTAATAAAAATTAAAAAAATAAATAAAAATTTTAAAAAAAAAAAGAAAAAAAGAAAAAAAAAGAAGAGGAAGTCGCTCTGTAACTGCCAGGCAGCAGTTAAAGATAACACCAAGGTGATCTTTGGGGGCAATGGAACAGTTTTCTCATCCTGATTTTGATGGAGTAGTTCTATGAACCTATAAGTATGCTAAAACTCAGGCTGGGAGGATGGCTTAGCAGTTCAAGGCACTTATTTGCAAAGTCGATGGCCCAGGATGGCTTCCTCAGCACCTACTTAAAGCCCCGTGCACAAAGTGACACATGGACCTAGAGTGCATATTCAGTAGTGGGCCACATGTGCCCATTCTCTCCCTTTCTCTATATGAAATATTAAAACCATAAAACTATGTCAAAAAGTTAATTTTAGTGTGAAAATTGCAAGTAAACACACGAATTCACAAATACGAGGATAAGCTCCCTTTCTCTACCAACCCTACATGCTTCTCTAGAGCTGTGTAGAGAGGTGCGGAGGAAGTCAAGGAGGCCCACTGTGACAAGGTGCACTGACGCAAGGCTGAGGTGGGCAATCATCTCCTACAGTTCTAGAGAAAGCAAACAAGAGCAAGTAGATCTTAAAACTAAAGACAGACCAACTCCCTTTATCCGCCTCTATTCATAGTATAATTTTATCTGCATTTGGTTTGCTTTGCTGTATGTTTCTGGTATACACAAAACAGCTCAAGTAATTTAAGGAAGCAACAGACCTACTTTTATTTCAGTCTTTCAAATATATAATAAAAGAGACTAACCAGTGGTTACAATTTTTACATCAAAAGCTTTAATTGATGAAGAAAATTCTTTTTTAAAAAGACTCATCTTTCTTTCTTTATTTATTAAAGACAGAGAGAGGGGTGGGAGAGAGAGAATGTGTGAGAATGGGCATGGCAGGGCCCCTAGCCACTGCAAATGAACTCTAGATGCATGCGCCACCATGTGCATCTGGCTTACATGGGACCTGGAGAATCGAAACTGGGTCCTTAGGCTTCACGGGCAAGTGCCTTAACCACTAAGCCATTTCTCCAGCCCAAGAAAATTCCTAAAAGTCAGTCTACTAGGAGGAAAGGGCTGGGCACCCGTGCCGCGGCTCCAGTGCTCTGCCTGCCGGTTCCCCTGCTGCCTTTCACTGTCCCTCCCTTCCCCCCGCCCCTATTTTCTCAGTCTAGCACCCTTTCTAGAAGGTCTGTCTGAAACATGCCTGAAGGCTAGATTACCTAACTGCTTTTAGGAAGACCATATAACATACTTTTTTATAAATACTGTTAATTAAAATATACTTAGCAGGTAAAGTTCAAATACAGGGAAAGTCTGAAAACATGACATTGGGAAATATAAGTAACCAAACAAGACATTTTATACATTGAATGTAAAAGTAACATTGATTTTCATTCACCTTTAAAAGAAAGTATGTATGCCATTTAAATTATGACCATTTCAATCTATCTCACAATTAATGTTTGAATGCTAAAAACAAGTTTAATAGTCCGCAAATATTATTATTAAATACAGTGCAATATTCACATATTGAGAAAATCATGGCCTTATCAGTGTGTGATTTTCTCAGCCAGATTCTTATGGATCCTGCAGCCACTCTCCAGACATTTAAGCCTGCTCCCTGAATGCCAGATACTTAGTGGCCCAAGAGAAGAAGGCCCACACTCCCTAGCATGGTCCTCTGGGTCCTGATTTTGTGAAGTGTTTAAGATGGCAGAAGCTCTCTCCCCAGTTACCCAGTTTCTGAAAACTGGAGGCTGTTTTCTTTGCTCCTTTATAAAACAAGAATGACCTTCCCTAAGCTCTGAAACTGTGATGAAAGCCACAGTCTGTGAAAACACGGCCTGTGAAATGCTCCCCAGGGAGCCCACAGTGGAGGCAAATGCACCTGTCGTACATTTCTGCTGCTTTTCATACAGCCAGTGAGAAAGACTGGGAAGGCTGAGGAAGCAAGCTAGAAAACGAAAAGGGTGGTGGTGATGGCGCTCCTTTCAGGGCAACTCTCTACATTACAAAATGTTTACTTTCACCCTTTGGAAGTAATATTTTTAAATTCCCAGTGTCATTCTAATGAACTTCAGAACTATCTACTGTTAGAATTTTGGGTACTAGTCAAGAAATTATTGGGTCAGAGTATTATGTCAGGATGTATGTTTCCCGATCTTAAAAGGCCATTTTTACACTAAAATATTTATGACAATATTTTGAACTATAACGTAAGTATAAACTTAATGTATTAAGGACAAACACAAGAGAAATTGTAACATAAAAATCTTTCCTTTAATTAGATGCCATTTGTAAAGTTATACTAACATATTTTCCATATAAAAATACATAGATAAGAATCCTGTGGCTAAAATAATATAATTTTCAGTTCAAATATAAAATTGATCAGGTCTTTGTTCTCTCAGGAGATGAACTCTGGTTCTTGCACAATGATAAACTAGTTCACTAGTACAAGACGTGGACTGTCATTATTCTTCAGTCTTTTCTGGAAGTTCTTCAGCCCTGGGGAAATCTTCCTCATACTTCTTCTTGAGATTACTTAAATACACCCGTAACTTGTCTCGGTCCAACTGAGAGTTCCGAGCAGTTTGAACAAGTCTAGTGGCTAGATGGTACACAGCTCTCTGTCTTTCCATCTCAGGGGTACTTCTGTGGTTTTGCTGTTATTAAAATACATGTAAATTAAAATAGAAACACTGTGTTACTTACTTCAATCATATGTATGTACTATTCTATCTCCTTCACAGAAATAGGAACTCAAGTTTAATACCTTTAGATATATCAGTTCTATCTTCTCTCTCTTTCCCTTCCCCTACCCCCCCCTCTCTCCATATATATATATATATATATATATATATATATATATATATATATATATATATATATAAAATACACACACACATACATACTATGTGGGAGAATTAAATTTCTCACAAGTGTTTACTATTTTATGAAAGAACCTTATATCCTTGAAAATGGCTTTTCAGTAACAAAAATTCCTGCGAAGTAGATCACTTTCCTCAACAAAATACCAAAAAGGAATAGAATAGAAAATGCAACAGAGATAGGTTCTGCCAACACCTTTTGTCTTAAAAGGCATGGGAAAGTGTGCTATTCATTGCTGTGCATTAATCATGATTTTAAATGTCACAAGAAGTCTACTCTGCTATCATTTTTATTTACTAAAAGACAAATTAGTGGACAAGATGAATCATCAGAAAACATCCCCTAAAGAGAGTTCATACACAGAAATTGCTGGAGGTGAAAGAAAATATTTGCTGATGAGTAAATATATTTGAAAAATAAAAGCAGCTGTTTGAAGTGATACTATCATTCCTAAAAAGCTATACTAAAGGATATCCAAGAAATAATATGTAAAATAGGACTGTGGAGAAACTGTAGTCAGTCCTTGAACCCTCATGGTTAGGAATACAGTTAACACATTCTTTTCTGTGGTTAATTCCTAATTCACATCTTTGCTTGAGACAGAGAAATAAGCATTTTTAACCTCAAATACCTACGAAAAATCTTACTAAGTTTCCCAGAGGTAATATAATTTCTCTCTCTGTGTGTAAATGAGTAAGATTCTGTGAGGTAGAATAAGATTGTTTACCCATCCACGTGATACATTAATTTTTAGTTTTATCTCAAGAAGTTATTGGACATCTGTATTCACCTGTGCTCCAGGCCCAAAGCTTGTGTTCACGTGTCCACACATACCCAGCTGACATGATGATGGGACACAAGCAGCTTATAGTCTTCTGGTGGAAAGCTGTGCTTCCAGCAGTGATTATAGTGGTCATAGAAGAAGGGAAGCTCACTTCTGGATAGACAAGAAAGTCTTAAATAAAATGAAGGACCTGGAATGAATCTCGATGGATAGAAGTACCCATAAGGGAATTATTCTGGATAGGAAAATAACTAGAACAGGTCTAGTAGAGACCTGTTATACAATCAGGTTGAAATGATATGTAACAGAAGTGCACATTATTCAAACTGGAGTGATATGATGTAATGTTGGCGTCGCAAATAAAGAGGAGATCCTAAAGCAAAATTAGCAAACTAAGTCACAGGAGACTTGAAAATCTCAGATAGTGCTCAGTATCACAGGTGATCCTCAAGCATCATTTTGAGAAATAATTATAGAATACTCTTACCACTGGGCTAATGAGTTTGGCTTTATTTGATAAATAATGGAATATTTTTTCTTTAAGCAAATGTGACAAGAACTATGCAGTGGGAGACAACTCAGTGGACATGTGTAAGATGAATTGGAAAATCAAAAGACTTGACCACATGATCCTAAATAAATGATTAACAGCAAAATCCATAGATGTCTCCTACTGACAGGGATACTTGAAATTATAAAGATCGGGAGGGCTTCTCAGAAGATGGAAATTCAATTTTTGATCTAAAATAAATTAAGAAATTAGGGCAATAGCTCAAGCAAATCAGGTATGCGAGCAAGAGGACATGAGTTTGGACACCTTGAGGATGTGTGCCAGTAATCCCAGCACTGGGGAGGGGAGACAGGAGGACCCCAGTCTGCAGGAGCAGGACAGCTAGTCTAGCTAAACGTGTGAGCACTAGGTGCAGTAAGAGAGCTTGTCTCAGAAAAGAAGGCAGAGAGTGACGAGAAAGATGCCTGACACCAACCTCTGGCCTTCACACACATGGCTACACATCCAGACACAGATACCACCCCAACACACACAAATAAGTTAAGATATTAAGAGAAATAATGGGGAGAATAAAGAAACTATATAATAGATTCAGTTACCAAAAATGATAATGGAAACTGTAAAAAGAGATGAAATCACCAAGAATACATTTTTTAAAAATTTTTTGTTTTATGTTTATTTATTTGAGAGCGACATACAGAGAAAGAGGCAGAGAGAGAGAGAATGGGCACACCAGGGCCTCCGCCAATGCAAACGAGCTCCAGACACATGCACCCCCTTGTGCATCTTGCTAACGTGGGTCCTAGGGAATCAAGCCTTGAACCGGTGTCCTTACGCTTCACAGGCAAGCGCTTAACCGCTAAGCCATCTCTCCAGCCCAAGAATACGTTTTTTTAAAGACGGGCAAATATCTTGAAAACACCTAAATTTAGTAAGTGGGAAAAGACTATAATGAAAAAGATAAAGGAGTAATTAAAGAAGTAGGAGAGCAAAACCTGCCAAAAGAGAACAATCTGCAGTTACTGAGACAGGACAGAATGAAGGAAAGTGAAGGATGAACTTTGTGTTGAGGGACACCGAGACCAGAGGATGAGAAGTGGTCAAAAGAAAAAGAAAGTGGCAGATAGTACTGGTGCTATGGCTCCTACAACCCAGCATGTGGGAGACAGGAGCTCAAAGCCAGCCTGTGTTACAGAGTGACACACTGTGTACCCCACTCCAAAAGTCAAATCAAAACAAAACATCAACAGACGAAGAGTTACTCTTAATGAAAATTCCACATTACATGTAACTCAATATACTCAACATAGTGGATTCTGGAAATACTATAAAGAAAGCTTAAAAAATTCAAATTTTGAGTCAACAGATGTGATTTCAGTGTGGGACTTCCTGCTTTCTAGTATGTGCAGCAGGTGTGGTATGTGCACAAGTGTGTGTTTGGAGGCTGGAGGAGAATATTGGTATCCTTCTCTACCACTCACACACATGTTTCCTTGAGAAAAATCCTCTTAGTAACTCAGAGCAGCTACTGGGTCAGACTGGCTAACCGGTGATTCACCAGTTCTCCACTCTGCACAGGACTGGGGTTACAGGCATGTGGGGCCATGCCCAGCTTTCCAGGGAGAGCCAGGCCCCTCAGGCTGTCATGCTTGCATAGCAAGCACTCATCTCTGCTAAGCCATTTCCTCAGCCCCCAGCTTATCATTTATAAATGACTAGTTCATGGAGAAAAATAAGCCTTAGTGCATGATAATAGTTAGATTGGCTTTGAAAACTATAAAAGTACAAATAATGATTTTGCTTTTAAGGCTCATTTTAAATAGATTTGTTTTCTCAAAATAAAGTTAGTCAGCAGTACTTGTAGGAAATCAATTCAACTATCTTCCTACTGATTTGTTAAGAAAACTTGTAATTGACCAAATCTAAACAAGTTTTCAGAAGTAGAAAGGATTTTCCTTTGCTTAGGAATTAATCCTTTTATCTTAAATATATTCACTATTAATACTATTATGCACTTAGATCAAATGACATAATACAAATGTATACTAAAATACTTTAACTTGAAAAGCACATAATTTCTAATGATGAAAGTCTTTTCTTTTTACCAAAATTTGTCTTGTGATGTGGGTTGTGATTTCTCTGGCATCCATGACAATCGATGGTGGCAGGGATGATGCTTCTGCAGCTCTCAGTCCTAAAATTATAAAATCTGGCTTCAATATGTTTGTTTTGGGGTTTTGTTTGTTTTAATTAATATTTTCTTCGCAGATTTAAATTTCCTTTCTATAAGCAACAGTTCTCACAGCTAAGCTTTCCAATGTCTGGCCAACAACTTATCAATTATAATATTTAATTACTTGTCAGAGAAACCAATTACCCTCATAATATACCTCTGAGATAAATGAAAAGTGATAGTTAGAAAACACTAACATAATGATTCTAGTTACAAGTAAACTTTACCAGGAGCTACAAGGGCTCATGTCTTTTCCAGGGGACAACAATGTCTAGACTCAGAGACAGCCCTATAGCTGAATGCTCCTCTACCTAGCATGTCAATAAAAATGAAGTTCCTCAGAAGATACAGTGGTAGGTGCCTACTTTAGTGTGTTTTTAGAGACAAATGTAATTGTGTTAATTTCACATAGAATTTACCCTGTGTGCCAAAACTTCAAGTGCTTTAAATAATAGAAGCAACCCCATATTTATGAAGTTGTGAATCACAAGGCATCAAGCTGGTGGCTGACACTGGATAATTCTTGGATCTTGATTACTCCACATATATGAAAATTTATCCCCATTTTTCTCTGTTTTATAGATAATAACTGATAATTATAAAGATTAGACATATAAGAAAGTTCTCTGGTTCATTTTTCATTTTAAGTAGTAAAATAAAGACCTTTATTTTTCTTCCTTACAGTGGTCTTATCTATGGTTAAAGTGTTTTAGGAGGCTTATGTGTATGTGTCAATTAAAATTTTCTGAATCTGTGCTATTTTACTTGCTATGTAATAATTTACACAGAGGTACCTGTTTGTAGATCCTCATAGCTTTTCAGAGTTCTAACTCAAAAACATAACTTATTGTTTTCTTTTGTTGTTGTTTTTAAGGTTTGGTCTCACTCTATCACAGGCTGACCTAAAAATCACTGGGTAGTCCAGGCTGACCTAAATTACATGGAGATTCTCCTGCCTCAGCCTCCTAAGTGTGATTAAAGGTGTGTGCTACCATGTCCAGCCTCTGGGAAAAATATTAAGCATGCTTTCCCAGATACTCTGAGTTTCTCACTGTTTCTCTGAAGACCCCACCATCTACCCCATGAAGCTGCTTGTGACCTCCACTTCTAAGCCTGCCTGCCTTTCTGTCCTTCCATTCTCCATCTCTTTCCTCCCAGTGGCTACAGAGATTCTCAGCTTACTTGCCCTACAATTTTTCTCTCAAGTGATGATAGAATTGTTCTGAAGCTTTAAAAAGTTACATAGAGGTGGGCATGGTGGCACACACCTTTAATCCCCACACTCCAGAGGCAGAGGTAGAAGGATCGCCATGAGTTTGAGGCCACCCTGAGACGACTTAGTGAATTCTAGGTTAGCCTCGGCTAGAGTGAGACCCTACCTTGAACCCCCCCCCCACAAAAAAAAGTTACATGGAAAATATGTCATCAAAAGTGAAAACAGTGGACACTGCAAGCTTTGTGGACACCTCAGTTTGGCCAGCCAGGCCAAATGACTGAACAGGTACAATAGTGGCATGTCCATTATGGGGGAAAACAACCACTCTTTAATTGGATTGGAGGTCTGGTCCATAGGAGGGAATAAATGCCTGGTACTGAAAACCTAATCAAAAGCCCATGGTGAGCCAGGTGTGGTGGCGCATGCCTTTAATCCCAGCACTCAGGAGGTAGAGGTAGGAGGATTGCCATGAGTTCAAGGCCACCCTGAAATGACAGAGTTAATTCCAGGTCAGCCTGGACCAGAGTGAGACCCTACCTCAAAAAAAAAAAAAAACAAAACAAAAAAGCCCATGGTGGGGAAGGTCATGAACCCTAGGGGTGTAACATCTGCTTTTGTCTGGCTAAATGCATATATTATGCTCACCAAACTGCTCTTTAAGCACTTTATTTAATGTTCATACTCATATTAATGCTACTCTCACTTTTGGTTAGAGAAGCTTCTCTTTTCAGGTGGTGGTGACCACAGAGATGACCCAAAAGGTACCACAGTGCCGAGAAGAAGTGAGGAGGCGTGCTCAGCACTGAAACATCTCTGTCACACCTTCCAAGGCTCAAGGTCCATTGCTGAAGAGGTGACAAAAAGAATGCAAGAGCCAAAGGAAGGGTTGGATTGTTTATCATGCAATCAATCATTCAGACAGAAATTGGCCTCAATATCTATGACCCCGTAGTACCTAGCACCACCTTCACAAGACCCTCATAATAGGAAGAAAAGATGATGACATCAAAATAAAAGACTGATTGAGAGGGGGAGTGGATATGATGGAGAGTGGATTTGTAAAGGGGAAAGTGAGGAAGGGGAGGGAATTATCATGGTTTATTGTCTATAATTATGGAAGTTGTCAATAAAAAAGTTTTTTAAAAAGTTACATAGAAAATGTCTAACAGAAGTTTAGTAATATGCTGGTTTGACAATACATTCCTTTCAGATTTTAGATTTAATTATAAAATACCCTGAAACTGAACACAGGACTGTGGTGATGAGTGTCAATGCGTAGGGAATACAGAGCTTCCCATTAACGATATAACTGCAAATGTGACCTAAGTTACATTGGTTAAGAAAGAACTTCTAAAGGCTTTCCTGTACCATTGTCTTTCCATATAGCTAGATATTGATTTAAGTTCCTATAAGTGAAAAGTAAACACATGTATAAAATGTGAATTTGACAAAAAGGACTATAGTCTTAGAGCATACTGACACTCAGTGAATGAAAGAGGAAGTGGTCGAGACTACCTGCCAAGCAAAGGAGAGACACGAGTTTGTCTTAACCGATGATATAATGTTGTGAGGTCTATGTATAATTTCTAGATGCCATACCATAGTTTTTTTCTTCTGTAAGTCCCTTGGACAGTTTATAAGTATACAAAATTGCTTCTTTATTTCTTGAGGCATTCTTTACGTGTTGAACTTCAAAATGCATGTTTTCTACATTAGGGTATAGGGCTTCTAGATGGCATAATTCCAAGAAATGTGTAGCAAACAGTGTAAATGCCTGGAATATAACAGACAATGAATTTTAGTGCTTTATAATGTAATGTTTACTAGACATAGAGCTGTTAACTGAGACAGCCATTATCAGGGCCATACCCTCCACACACATGTACAGTCATATCTTACACTTTCTTCTATTACAAATAAGATGACAAAATGACTAAATTGCTTAAAATGCTGCTTGAGAGTGCCAATAAGGCTGCCAATCATGGTAAATATATGAGATACATCAAAAAGGGTTCCAATACATTTAAGTAAGTGGGGAACACACCTTTAAACTCAGCAAGTATTCACAAACAGCATAAGAAATACCAATTCCTTCTTCTGTGTTAGTACCTCTTCCAAGTTCATCAATTAATACAAGTGAGTTGTCATTCACATTGTGTAGAATATATGCTATCTGAAAAACAAAATTCTAATATTATTCACTGCATCCAAACAGCTATTATTCATTGTAACCAAACAGCTGCTACTATCAGAAAAAAATGAGAATAAATCTAGTCTTCTTATTAGTTCATCTGAAACATGTTTTAATACAGAAATCCTGCTAAGCAGAAAATAATACATTACTTTTCATTCTATAAACCTCATGACTAATAACTGTATTAGAAGGCTTGATGTACAGATAGACATATGCATATGTGTGGGAAACAATACAATAAATAACAGTACCTAAAATATTGATATAGTGAAGGAAGATGGTAAATTAAATTAGATAAGCACAATGATGATATATTTTTTCCCCACAAAAGACTAACAATTATCATAAAGTACTGTTGAGAGAACAAAGTTCTAATGTAGTTTTTAAGAAAAGTATGCAAATCTTAATTGTTGGCCTAGCAAATAATTTAAATCTATGACCAACAGACATTAGGACTTAACTGGATTTTCAGAAATGTCCTTCCCTCTGAATAATACCAATCTCTTGCTCAAAATAGAGTTCTATTTTTATTGTACCGGTAGATTCTATGAACATGAACTTTCCATAGGACAAAGACGTACCTCAAGCCCTTGAATACTATGGGACTACCCAGAGACATTTCATACACACTAAGAAATTATATAAATTTTGGGAAAGCCAGGTGTGGTGGATTATGTCTTTAATCCTAGCACTTGGGAGGCAGAGGTAGGAGGATTACTATGAGTTCGAGGCCACCCTGAGACTACATAGTAAATTCCAGGTCAGACTGGGCTACAATGAAACCCTGCCTCAAAAAACCAAAACAAAACAAAACAAAAAAAATTTGGTACAAATGGTAACTTTATTTGCTCCTTATCTAACAATCTAATGACCCAATAATTCATCCTTTCTACAGATATGCTAAGAAATATACTTAGTTATTTTGGCCCAACTTGAGCTACTTTGGATTTGCTCAGATCAGAAACAAGGAAGGAAACATGCTTTGCACAGGAAATAAAAGTTCTCCCTGCCTATAAGACCAGTGACAATGACAATTTTCAGAAACTCTTTTTTAAACACAATGATCCTAAAATCAAGCCTAAGAGGGACAGTAGCTTCTATGCAGATGAAGTCTTATATGCACCCATATACAAACATGCAAGCCTGCTCTTATCATTCAGTTACCCTAGCTTTTTCTCTGAAAGTCACAATTTTCAACTTCCACTGTCTTAGACTGCCCCCTGGCTTTCAGAAAGGAGAACAAGCACACCGGCAAGTTGTACTGCAAGTAACTCTTACATAGCTTTTAAGACACAGGAAGATTTATTCAATACCTCTTTCATTTCCTTCATAAATGTGGATGAATTTGTCTCAATGTCATCATCAGTACTTATTCTTGTAAAAATCTGTTCAGCGATTCTGAAGGAGGAGTACTCTGCTGGAACGTAAGAGCCTGTGAGACATAAGGTCAAATAACCTGAATGCAAGATAAAGTATTGTAATGTTCTGTACTTCTCAGCTCACCAACGAGAACATGCGCTGGAATGAGCAGTGGAGCTGGAGGATGTGGTCCAGCTCCATCACTCAGGGCGCACTTTGAGCAGCAATTAAAATTTTCCCATTCTCACCTTCCTCAAGGGTAATATGGAAGGGCTGCCCTGACTGCTGCTGCACAGAGTTGTACATGAACAAGGTAGCATTTGATCTGATGTTCAACTGTATCAGAAAAATAATTTTAAACCTGAGGGAAATGCTTATGAATCTCAGAAAAAATGAAGGAAATGTTTATGAAGGTCAAGTTGATAAATGTTATTAGAGAAACATTATACTAGAAAATAATAGGGGCAGAGGGATGCTCAGTGGGTAAGAGTACTTGCTAGGCAAACATGAGGACCTGAGTTCCAATTACCAGAGCCACATACAAGAACCAGCCATGGCTGTGCACGCCTGCAATCCCAGAATAGAGAAGCACAGAGACAGAGGATCGGTGACGCTTGCTAGACAGCTGGTCTAAGCAAACAATGGTGAGCTCCAGTTTCAGTGACAGACTCTGACTGCAGTAATAAAGGTAGAAGAGCAACAGAAGACATCCAGTGTCATCCTCTGGTCTCCACATGCATTTTACAAGCCGCACACATCTGCACATGCACACATGTATACACGGCCATGAACACACACACACATACACACACCATGCACACACCAAAAAGTAAGAACTATGCTATTCAAAAAACACACAGAAATATCCCTAAAAGGAATAGGAGGAAAACATTTAATCAAAATCACAAGGGAATTATCTTCTATGAGACTTTTATTCAAGATAATATGTTAAGTAATCTAAAATATTCTTTAAGAAAATTTAATTTATTTTTATTTGAGAGAGAGAAAGAGGAGAGGGAGGGAGGGAGGGGGGAGAGAATGGATGCATCTGGACCTCTAGCCACTGCAAAAAAAAAACTCCAGAAGCATGTGCCACCTCATACATCTGGTGTATGTGGGACCTGGAGAATCAAACCTGGGTCCTTAGGCTTTGCAATCAAGTGCCTTAACCACTAAGCCATCTCTCCAGTCTTAAAATACTCTTTTGATAACAGATAAACTTGACTAATAACTGCATTTTTCTACAATTTGTGATATAAAGTTATTCTAACATCATAAGATAAAATACATAATAGCTGAATGGGAAAAGTATCACATATTCAAACCCTGTATAGAAAAATGGTGAAATCATGGGAGTAAGAGATCGAGTCAAATTACCCAGGATTCAAAGCAAAGGTAAGGATGAAGATTAGAGCACAGCCTCACTCTAAGGAACGAGGGCTGGTGGGAGAAGAAAGCAAGATTCAAACCAATACTAATAAAGCTAAGAATTAGAGCAATGGCGCTGTGACTATACTTAACTACAGGGTCCCACCCACCCCAGGCATTGTGATATCATTGTCTCTGGTTTTCTCCATAATCCATGGAAATAGGGCTTTTTTTTTTTTTTTGTCATTTTAACCATAGAAAAGCGGAGGCTCGGATTTCCAAAGCTTGAAGAGGTAGTTCTTCCACGCATTCACGCAATAGCAGAGACTGGCCACCTGAGCAGCTCCTGGCACTTGCAGTCTTGCAGGAGCACTTCCCGTGAGTGACTCATCAAGCAATGGCGTTAGATGTTCAATTCCAATGTGGCTGTAAACAAAACCTAGTTCTCCAGGATTCAAGAGGAGCTCACTACCTTCCCAATATTCTGGAGAAGAGCTAATTTAGAACAGATGCTAGAGTTACACTGCCTGGTCTTGAATCCTGGCACAGGCTCTGAGATCCATGCTCTGTACTCCACACTCTGACTTGCTCATCTATAAGATGAACTTAACAATAACATTTACTGTAGTCTCATGAACATTAATTGGATAACGAAGGCATGAGTTGTTATAATGGATGCAAGTACGGAGAAGAGTGCCTGGCACAGTAAATTCAGGCTGAGCCATTTGAGCAAGTGCCACAGACCACAGCCAAGAACTGACACTGGGCAGGACTTTGTGTCTGACCTGCCTCATTGTATAAACAATTAGCAAATATTCACTAAACCTCTACTACGTGTTGGGACAAATGAAGCAAAGATGGAATTTGCCATAAAATATAGAGGGCAAGACTTTCTTATAGAGTTTTAGAAGAACTGAATAGAAAGTTCCACTAAAGACAAAGTGCCAAGCAGAGAATACAGTACTACTAATTGGTACAGGCTTGTGTTTCCACCTTCCTCTTAACCTCCTCTGAGAAAGTTCTCAATATTCACATCCCTGGGGTCACAGACACCTTTTGGCCACACTCTTGCCTCTGCTCTGGCACACGTCTACAGTCATCATGGAGGAAAGACCTCCCAAGGCAGATGGGACTGTGCCATCCTCCTGTGCAATGTCTTCAACAGCTCCCTCAGACTGCGGAATAATGTTCTGTCTTCTCAGTTAAGTAGTTAAGGCCCCTCAAGATCTAATTCCTGTCCATCTGTCCAGCTTTATATCCTGTCACTCCCTATAGTCATCCGATGAAGCAGAATGCTGGTGAGCCTCTGTCTGCAGATCAGATCTCTGGGCACACATACTACCCTTGGCCCTGACTTCTATCTGAAGTCCCCTTCTTCTCAATCCATAGCAATTTATACACATGTGTCAGTCCTTATAACAATTCTTACGAGTAGATGCTATCAACAATCTTCTTTCATAGACAGGAAAAAAGGCCTAAAGAGATGAAGTGCTTTGCCTAACATTACATAGCTAACCAATGGGCAGTTAAGTCTACCTCCAAAGTCTACCTACTAACTCCCACGCCTTCAAGGCCCCTTGTTTCCTTTAGGCTCAGGTCTGAAGAGGGACAAAATATGCTTTGACATATTTTAGAGGTTTAAGATACACAAGGATAACAGGTAGAAGAATTATCTTCAAATATTTGAAAAATCTGGCACAAAAGACCAGATCATTATGAGATACAAGAATCAGGTTAATAAGTACAAGTTATGGAAAGTCAGGTTTTAATTCAGTATGATAAGCATTTGATTATGTTAAGAGTTTTTTGGAGACAAGGTTTCTTGTAGCTCAGGCTGGCCTCAAACTGGGTATGTACCCAAGGATGACCCAGACCTCCTGATCCTCCTGTTTCTATCTTGAAAATGCATATATGTATGAGTAATATCCCAATCGTTGTTGATATTACTCAAGTTAAGGAAAAAGTTTCTGTCTAATGTGAATTTTAGAAAACCTCACATGAATCATTAAAGACAGTTAGCATATCCTACTCATTCTACTTCTTAGCATGAGAAAGTTCTGTTTCTAAACCACAGATGACTACCTCACTCAATTTATTAAGCACTGGCACAACATTAACAATTGTGAGGAAGCTTCTGACTCGTAATAGTCCCTGAAGACCCAACATTACCGGGGAAATACATTCCATGCGGAGAGCAGTCTCATCAAGAGCAGTAGTGGATGTTCAGCTCCACACAAGAGGCAAGGTACTTTATGTGCTCCAAACCTCTTTCTGGTTCCAGAGACTCCCAGACCACTAAGAAACAGGCACAACAGACAGAATTGGTAACCATAAAGGCAAACCATAACTCACCAATTTGGGCCATAATCTGACAAAGAGCAATCTGCTTTAAATATGTGGACTTCCCACTCATGTTTGGTCCAGTGATGATCAAAAAATTACTTCCTTCTGTAATATAGGTATTGTTGGCAACAGGTTTTTCCACAGATATTTTTTCAAGAATGGGATGCCATCCCTGTTTGATTGCTAAAGTATCAGTAAACTCCGGCCGAACTGAAGGAAGACAGGGCATGGTTTTAGAAGATGAGTTTATTTCTATCCAAGAATCTTGCAGTGAGCACACACTTGCGTACCTTAGTGATCTTACTAGTGTCAACCTGGAACAATGAGGCATTATTTTATCCCAAATCCATGCCTAAATCCCTGTATACTATAATACACATACTAATTATTTTTATTCACTTCCAAAAATTCCTGAATTTAGCTCCTTGTGATTGTCCTGAACTCCAAAACATTTATAAAACTTTCACATTCATATAGATAAAAAAAACAATTACCCACCAATAATATTTTAAAATTATTAAAGACTTGAAAGTTTACCTTAATGCCTTAAATATTATTTCAAATTTGACATAATTAGAATTTAAAATGAGATATGACTATAGAGTAAAACCAAATATAAAAAACAATTTTCTACCAGGCATGGTGGCACACACCTTGAATCCCAGCACTCAGGAGGCAGAGGTAGTAGGATCGCTATGGGTTTGAGGCCAGCCTGGGACTACAGAGTTCCAGGTCAGCTTATGGAGAAAATGAGATCATATCTCAAAAAAAAACAAAACAAAACAAAGCAAAACATAATTATCTGTCCTACCCCTTTGGAGGTATTTTGTCTAAAAATAAAATTTTAGAGATGGAGAAAATAAAAAAGAAAATTTAGTTTACAGAAATAAATAATGATTTGGTTGCTATGGATACTATTAGAGGTAAAGGGAGGAGGAAAAAGGTGAAACCTGAAATACCATGTACCGCTGAATGCCTGATAAGCTTCAAAAATGTTCAGCATAAAAGTGAGGTTGTGGGGCTGGAGAGATGGCTCCAACAGTTAAAGGTGCTTGCTTGCAAAGCTTGATGGCCTGGGTTCAATTTCCCAGCACAAATGTAAAGCCAGAGGCACAAAGCACTATGTACACGCATCTTGAGTTTATTTGCAGTGACAGGAGGCCCAGGCATGCCCATACTCATTCTCTCTCTCCCTCTGTCTCTGTTTCTCTGTCTCTCTCAAATAAATATTTTTAAAGAGAGGTTGGGTATGGAAAAATTTAATGTACTTTCAGAACTTTATCATGGTTTTGGGAGTTAAGTATGATACCTCTCAATTGAAAATGGAGTAATATCAACTCTCCTAATACTTAAGAAAATTACTATGAGAATAGTTGATACCTAAGTAAAAATTTTGATCCCAAAGAAGATATTAAAAAGCAGATATTTCAGTCTGTAAGATACCAATGAAAAAAAGTTAATAGTTATTATTATTTGCTACAATTATTTGATATTATAAATTTAGAGGTATAAAAAATCTTTAAGATACTTCTAATAAGATAATAATTTAGAAATAATACTGATGACTTTAATTATAACTGCTGATGTTTTATAAAGTCTCCAATTATTCAATCATAATCCACACACCTGAGCCTAACCTGGAATTCAACCTGTACATCCAGGCTGGCTTCAAACTCAGAGATCCTACTTTTGCCTCCCAAGTGCTGGGATTTAAGGCATGTGCCACAATGCCTGGCTCCATGGGTGTGGTTATTTCTGATAAACGGGTTAAAAAACTTCAAGGACTTGATTGAAGTGGCTATTTGACACTAAAAATCTAGTTCACATCTGTAGCCAAAGCCCGTGCAGACTAGAGATGTTAGAACAAATGGCCTCCTTACTGACCTTGGTATGTGCACATGAAGAGCCAGGGGAGCAGTCACTGCACTACTTCTAATGAGGGTTCCAAGTGGAACTTTATGAGGGTGGATCACTGCCATTTACATCATGGAGAGCACTCAGAAGTCTCTTATCTGAGAAGCCTTATGCTGTCTTGCATTTTTATCCTTCCTTTTGATATGACATTTTCATTTTTTATTGACAATCGCCATACATATAGACAATATACCATTATTACAATCTCCCTCTACCACCTTTCCTTTATCCCTCCTGAGTCACCGAATCCCTTTGATTTGCCAATTTCTAAGTAATTTTTTGAATGTTAAAAGAAATTTAAAGATTAATTTCACCCTCTATTTTGTACCTTAGTCTTGACCACAGATAAGAGGTTATACTCCAATTACAAATGTAAACTATTCAAACTATTATATAAATTCACTCTGACACATTTAGTCCTGAAAGAGTGACTTACCATAGTCAGAAAGTGTGCAGGCATGAGCAAATGACAGCAGCATGTCTAGCATTGACACGGTGTCAGAGAGTTTGTATAAGCAATGGATATATTCATAGATCTCACTGAGCAGCTTACACACTATCCTGAAAGCACATGTTGGGTAAGACCATGTAATCCTTCTTCTTAAAAAGGCATAGAATTATGAAATATATTCAGTTAATTTTCCGAGTCAAAATAATGTTCATATTTGAGGTGTACACTACAAAAATATCTACTGTTGGGCTTGAGGGATGGCTTAGTGGTTAAGGCACTTGTCTATGAAGCCTAAGGTGCCAGGTCCAATTCCCTAATACCCAGGTAAGCTAGATTTACATGGTGGTGCATGCATCTGGAGTTCATTTGCAATGGCTTGAGGCCCTGGTGCACCTATTCTCATTCTCTATATCTCCTAAGTAAATAAAACTTAAATTTAAAAAATCTATTGTTCAGTTGGTTAATTTTAGATAGACTGAGCTTTTGTTCAAGGTCACAGTTACTTAGTAAAAAACAAAAGTATACATCTTTTGGTGTATTGACACATTGTTGTTGAAATGGTGGCCTTACTAAATATTAAGAAATTAAACTTTTTATTGAAAAACATAAAGTGTTTTATATAGGTCAAAAAAAGCCTTTGCTATACTTGCACAGATCCAATCTTCTAAAAATCTCTCTCTTTCACACATATGCTTAACATCCAAGTTCTACATCACGGTGTAATGCATATTATAGACGTACTGGTTGGAATAGTAAAGTTTTGCCTCCAGGCTTTCTGCAAGGCGCAGTCAACCCCTTCATGGTGATAGACTTTCTTTGATAACACTCATAATTCAATTGCCCATAACCCATGAGCCAATTAATAAAATTGATCACAGTACCTCAAATTAAACCAATTTAATTCAATATTCAAATACTTCAAATGCTCTTACATATAAGTCATGTGATAAATTTCTCGCAAGGACTCTTGGCATCTTTCATTCATCTTAATTAAATCTGCTGATGTAAAGCTGTAAGAATTTTTCACTTTAGAAATCTGTAAGGAAGTTAAAAAGCAAGTGTCAGCATATGTGCACTTGCATATGAAGTAAAAGGTACAGATTATACAACAGAAAAGCAGGCATTTAGGTTAATCATTTTAATTGCTAAGATACTGTATCACAAAGAAACTTCTAAATAATGTTTATAAAATATAAAAAACAAGATCACTTCAAAGGAAAAGCAAGATAATTTTAGTCTAATCTCTCCAACATGACTACTTTGACAGGTGTTTGAAATGGCCTTCAGAAATGTGAAAACACTGCATGTGATTACCAAGTAACAAGCAAGATGGACATCCATGACCTTTACTCTGTCTCTGACCCAGCTAAGCCCTTGTCCTGTATCGGAGCCTCACTCAATCTCTAGCCCCTACCAAGTGTCAACCCACCTTTACTTCATCCAGACCGGGTAATCCAGTGCTTGTGTGCACACGTACATGGATGTGAGTATGAATGCTACATGGGTTGTTCTTGTGAAAAAGATATTCCTGGGAAGCAGAGAAAGCAGAGAGCAGAATGGGCTGCATTTTCCCAAGCTGATTTTCTGTGGAGGAGTAATAATTAGGCAGGGAAAGGTAGTCCCATGGCCTAAGGGTTCAGATACTAGCTTTAAAAAACTTAAACAAGCTGGGTGCACGCCTTTAATCCCAGCACTCAGGAGGCAGAAGTAGGAAGATCGCAGTGAGTTTGAGGCCACCCTGAGACTATATATTTAATTCCAGGTCAGCCTAGACCAGAGTGAGACCCTACCTCGAAAAACAAAACAACAAACAAAAAGCAGATCTCCTTACTTCAGAATTTTAAATCTCTAATGTGTAGATGTTGTCCAGCATTTTCCTAAACATCTTTTACCAAAAAAAATTTTAGATTTTGCTTCTTCATTGGCCTTTTTTTTTGTACACCTTACTGCCAAAGTTGTGGGAAACATTGATTTTGGTTTTTCTCACCACATAGTTTGAGGCTCACTCTCTGATTAGTGTAGCAGTCATGTGTTTTGCATGTAGAACTGGAGGAGTGCAGGGACACATAAAGGTAGTCCCCAGGAACCAGAAACAATACATTCCTGTCCACTCTGGAACAAACCTTAATGAACTCTGAAGGCAGCTGGTCACTGGGGAACACTGCGCAGTCTACAGTCATCTGTATGAAAAATCCCCTGGCAGAGCTGAAGCTGGTCCTCAACGGAAGACTGTATTTCTCAGCAAGCTGAGATATCATCCCTAGTGACCAGGAATAACAAAAGCAGGAATAAAGAATTTTGATGAAAACATGTCTTTTCATGTTTAAGAGTCATATTTTTTTCTTATTTTATAAACAGGAAGATCTTAGTAAACAAAAATAAAACAACAGATATTCCTGACATGCATGTATTTTTATGGATGTGCATGCAGGTGTAATGTGTGTATATGCATGTTCATATGCGTGGCTGCATGGGTACATGCTGGCATGTGTGCACATGGAGGCCACAGGGTGGTATTTGGCATCTCCCTCTATTGTTCAGGTGTGCATGCATGTTCACATGAGTACTTCTGCACATGTGATCACATGGAGGTCAGAGGTCAGTACTGCATGTCTCCTTTATGCACTTCACCATCCTTTCTGAGACACGGCCCCTCACTGAACACAGAGCTCACTGACTCAACTCTTCCAGACAGCCAGTGTCCCTGGGGATCTTCCTGCCTCAGCCTCCTAATTCTGGGATTACTGTATGCCAGCACACCCACCTGAAAGCCATGGGCATTCTGGAGATCTGCATGCAGGCTCGTGCACTTGCATGGCAAATGCTTTCCTGACTGAGCCATCTGCCCACATCACATGGGCATTTTAAAGGCAGAGAAACATGTCATGTTTCTAGTTTCAAACATATGGACACTGGATGTAAGGGTGGTCTGGCTGCAACACCTGTTACTCCATTGATAGCCAGGGTTGATTCGGCTGATCTGCCAGGCTAGGCAAGTGTCCCCTTTCTCCCTCACCACTGCATGTGTGTCCCTCCTGCACCTGTACACTTGATTGAATAGGATGACCTTCCCTGAATATAGGAGGACTTGTCTTCAGTCAAGGTTATACAAGTAGCTGTGCTCCTCTGCTAGAACCTCCAAACAAGCTCTCAAATATATGGACATCAACTTATATGATGTTAATATTATTAACCTGTCATTAATTCCATTTCACTCAACTTTATTAAATATATATGTATATTTAGAAATATATTTTTATTTATTTATTTGAGGGGACAGCTGGAAAGAATGGGCATCCCAGGGCCTCCAGCTAGTACAAGTGAACTCCAGACACATATACCATCTTGTGCATTTGGCTTACATGGGGCCTAGGGAATCAAACCTAGGTCCTTTGGCTTTGCAAGTAAGTGCCTTAACCGTTAAGCCACCTCTCCAACCCTAGTAAGCATATTTTTGGCTCATTTCATTCTGCAAAGGAAACATATCCCAGAACCTCTTCATTTACCAAACCCCTGGCCTTCAAAAGCTACCTTCTGGTTCTCATTTTATATTTCTAATCTTGAATCTATCACTTCTATAAGTGACTATTCTATCTTGGCCTGTGAGAAGTCTTCTTACCTTGATGTCACTCTGTGCTTTAGCTCGCACCACTGCCACTGAGTAAGAGTCCTTTTCAGGGGGTCCCACCTACCAAAAACTTTCCATCATTTATGGGAGAACCTTCTAGTTACTCTATGATGCTACCAACCTGCTCTAATTTTTCTTAACATCCATTTGAAATTATAGATGATATTTTTGTGCTGATGGGGACTGAACATAGAAACTTATTCACAAAAAGAAAGCCTTCTAACACTGAGTTACATCTCCAGCCCTTTTATATTTTGAGGCAAGGTCATGATATATTGTCCAGACTAGCTCTGAACGCACAATCCTTCTGCCTCAGTCTCCCAAGTAGCTGGGATCGCAGGTCCAGCACACTAGGTTCAACACAGTATGTATTAATACTAATATACCTACACTATGCATGCAGATACAAGTATTGATATTTGTATTCCTCCACTGTAAACACAGATGTGTGTGTGTCATCGTCGGCCGCCTCTATGATAAGCTCTGTGAGGACAGGGGCTTCTGTTTTGTTCACTGTGTACTCCTGCATCAGTGTGGATATGCTGCAGCAGATTTATCAGTATGTGTTAAGAGAATTCCAGGCCTACCTAAAATATCACACCATGTAGATAAAGCTGCCTTCTTGCTGAAATGTTGAGGGCTAATCATCTGCATTCTTTATATAACTTACAAAGCTGTATGAAGGTCATTATATATTCAAATTTAGAGAAGAGATACACTAATCACTGGTTTCTAACATCAGTGAAAAGATACAGCACACCATAAAACATTTGTTTTATTCCTAAAAGAAAGCCAGAAAATCAAGCTTAATTAATTACCTGCTATGTCATCCACAATCTCTGTATATGTTCTTCTCACAATATCAAGAAACTCGTTGATGTTAGACCTCACTGCATAGCACTTCTGAGTCCTCATGTTCAGGCAGCCTTTCATGTATCTTGCATCATCATTGATTACCGTTCTAATCTTTTCAAGTATGATCCCAAACCTAGCATTAATGTGAAAACTACAGTTAATGAATCAAACAGTTATTTTCACTTATAATTTAAATCAAGGTTAACGATAGCAAACTTTAGTTGAATATATTTTAAAATAATACCCAATAAATATTTACATAAACTGATAAACTGTAGCTGTAATTATAACAATTTAGAACTACTTCTGTAGCCAGGATTACTTTAAATTAGTATGAAGTCACCAAATACAATTCTTAAATAGGCTAATAAAAATATATCACAAATTATACAAACTGACTGTGCTTGTGAATACAAAATGATCCCCGAAAAACCTCTATGGAAATTCTGTCATCATGTTCCTTCACTCAGTATCTAAACCCATGTATCAAGACCAGTGTCAGGTCTAGGATCCAAAGAAAGAATTTTCATCCCATTTTCTGCCCTCAGTAAGAGGCAGAGTAACTCAGCACACATTGTAGGCACTGCCCTCAGTAAAGGGCAAAGTAACTCAACACACATTGTACATTTATTAAACAAACACACATTTATTAAAATAAATTTAAAATTTTATTATCCTATTAATTGTACTTATAAAGTAAAATGTATAACTGATATTTTAATAAATAAATTTTTATATTCAAGATCCTTTTATATAGTCTTTAAAACCAATTATAATCAAGAAAAAATATTATTTATTTTATTAACAGCTAAGTGACAAAAACCTTTTGTCTTCCAAGGAACCATAGTATGCTCTTAGCAAAGGTGTGTTACACTTCTTCAAAGTAACCTATTAAAGAATAAAATACAAACAAGTAAGACAACAAACCGTTAATATAACACCTTGTTTGGTCACTACTTCCCAGCTTATCAAATGCTTTCCTATTCCAGTCCCTCATTTTATTCTAATAGAAACATTTCAGGTATGCATGCAGCTGAGGACAGATTGACTATTGGCCACTTTCCAGATTAAAGTACATGGCTAATGCGGCATCTAATGCATCACTGTTATGACTTCTGCTTTTCTTGTCTCCTAATTGTTGACTTAAGAGAGCTAGGTGTGTAAACAGTCCCTGTTGAATGTTAATGACATCATAGAAACAGCTGCAATATTTGGGTTAGAGATGTGTAGCCAAAACTGCTTTGTAAACTTATAAATAGAGAAAATTTTCCACTCTTATATAGCAAAAGTAGGACTTAGGAACTTAATTTTGCTTATGAAAATTGTAAGTGGTCACCAATTGACTAAAGAGAGAGAGGGGAAAAAATAGTTATCCTGAACCTTACCTCCTATTTTAGTTTGGTGTGAGCCACTGTTTAAATTTACTTACTTCTGAATAAAAAGTTAATATGCACATACTAATAAGAACTAGAAAGTTTACAAAAACATAAAGAAAATTAAATCACTCAAAATTCTGTTTTCTTTATAGAGACAAATCCTCTAACTGTTGATATACTTCCTGTCTCTGTATGTTGTGGTTATGTAGGGAAACATCCCTGTCCGGAGCAGATGCAGCTCACACACTTAGACTTACGCTCACTTGTTGCACTGAGATAACAACAAGCTTTTGTACATTCTATAGGTGCAAGCAGAAAACTACAGAAAGTCAGTGTCCCATTCTAGAAACTTGTTTACATGTATTTCTAGAGAAAAATCTTAAAAAAATGCCTCATCTGCTTTATATAATATACACATGTAAATTACCTTTAAAGGATCCACAAGTTCCAAGGTATGCTTTAAGTAGATTAAATTTGTTATTTTTGATTCAGCTGCATTAACCTGTCAAAACCAAAATCCTAATGTGAACACCATTAGTATTTAATATAAGAATTGGTTTCCTCTTGAACTTTTGATTCCAATAATAATCCATATATTTTTATAGGTGAGCCAAGCTAGGATTCCAGCCTAGAAGATGATGAGAAATTACTGACCCATGATAGACAGCCCAGAAAGCTGGTCTCCTAAAAGTCTGACAGTGAGAAGAGGTCACATCCCCGTGTCTGACTTTCTACTTCAGCATCTTTGGTTTAATTTAAGCATTAATAGCCTGGGAGATAGGTTCTGTCTTTAGTGACAGTAGGAGACTCACATTAACTAGACACAGGCACAAAGACCTCTGTACAGGGCAATGGCGAAAAGCTGAATCTGAAGTTGCATACTGGGACAGAAAATCTGCTTCTCAGTGGTTCATGTTTGTGCAAGTAAAATTCTCATAATTTCATTGTCCCAAATTACTTATAGTCAGACTATAGCAATGTCAAGCCTCTAAATTTTATAGGAAAGCTTCATGTACATTAGGCTATGATCTCTAGGGCTGAGCAGTACTGGATCTCCAGTGACTCTCCCACTGGAGGAAGTAGAGTTAGAGGGTACTACAATTAGGACATGATGTACTCAACTTGAGACTGTTTCTTTCTGAGGTGTCTGGACTTATGTGCTTACACACAATACCTAAACTGGATTATGATCATTGGGCCAAGTTTAGAAGAAATACCATAGCACATGTCATCAGTCCCTATAGGAGTAATCTCATTTTCTCAGCTATGGATTTCTGAAACTAAACAATAAAATTCACCAAATATAAGAATCAGTACTATTACTCAAGAACAATTCCAAAATAGCCAATATATTAACAACTCAAGTACCAATTTGTAACAAAATGAACAATAATTAAGAAACTGTAGCAGGGGCTGAGTAGCACCAGTCTCAGGAGGCTGAGGCAGGAGGATCACAAGTTCAAGGTCAGCCTTGGCTACCTGGTGAGTGGGTGAGCAGCTGGGCTATATAGCAAAACATATTTCAAAAAACAAAATCTCCCTGGTGTACCAAGTCTCTCTCTGTCTCTCTCTCTCAAATAAACAAACAAACAAACTTAAAAAAAAAATCTGCTGGGCATGGTGGCACACGGCTTTGATCCCAGAACTCAGGAGGCTGAGGTAGGAAGGAGGAGGACTGCTCAGTTTGAGGCCAGCCTGAGACTACATAGTGAATTCTAGGTCAGCCTGGTCTACAGTGAGACCCTACCTAAAAAAAAAAAATCGAAAAAGGAAAGAAAGAAAACTTGTCATGACAGAGTACAGTAGAATAAAGAATCTAGTAGAGGACCCAAGCATGTTGAGCAATTGGATTTATGATCCAAGCTGACAGCAGTTCACCAGGAAAAGGCTTTTTCAAACATAGTAACAGCACAACTGTTATTGTATGGAGACAAAGAAATATGGCTGTATTCTTACCTATATACAAAAGTTAACCAAGATGAAGTTTAATACCTAAATATGAAGACTAGGCAATAAAGCACTGTATCCTCTAACTTTTTTCTTGGGCATATGTACATCTGCATACACCCTGCATGCATGTGTGTAGAGCCCAGACGAGGGTACTGGGTGTCCTCTCTTCCTTCCTTGAGACAGTGTTCCTCTGAACTAGAGTTCATGTTTTTCCATCAGATGGGCTGGCCAGTGAGCTCTGGTGGTCCTCCCATCCCCACTTGCCCTGGCATTGAGGATTCACACATGCACAGCCACACCTGGCTTATTAGGTGGAAACTAGGGACCCAACTGCAGTCCAACTTTGGCTGGTGCATAAAAGTCAAATTAGAAACACTCCAGTCGCAAACCTCAACATCCATTTCAGCTGCTGCCTCACAGGGGACTCTATGGTGCTATAGTAACAGCCTGGTGCCCATTTCCTTTCCTCATGCTCTCTTGCCTCCCAACCACTCTGGCACTTCCCAGTGTGGACTGCCCACATACCTTCTCTTGACTTCAATGACCACAAGCAACTTTTAGTGGCATTGGTGTCTCTAGATCATCATTCATTCCCTCACAAATTAGCCCATGCAGCCAGACCACTAAAGCCCATTTAAGTGAGACATAGCAAGAACTAGCTATGAAGGTAGAAAAGATGATACATTAGATTTATTTAATCACGATTTTCAGACTCAGAGTACAGCTCAGGTAGAGCACTAGTCTGGTATGCACACCAGGGTTCAAGCCCTACACTGTCAATTTGAAAAAATTTACAGTGTTTTCTCTACTTCCTAAACATTAGGAAGTACATTAGGCTTCAATGAGTTAGCAATAACATTTTAAGTAAGATTTTAATAATGTACAAAGCTTTTCAAGTATATGTGAACAAACAGACATGTGTTTAATCAAATATTCTTCAGTTCCCATGTAAGGAAGAATAAACACTATCTGTTAAGTCCTTTATCAATAAACACTAATTAAATAAAAGCTATCCAAAGATATTTCATTCTTAAAAATTAAGTATGGTTGAGAACTGATCAAACTTCATTTGCACGAAGAATAATCTTTAGATGTAATTGTATTTAGTTATTCATTTTGTAAATGTTATTAATCAAAGTTTGTTAAAATTACATTGATTATCACTAAGTAAATCTTATTAGTGAAAACATGCCAATTCTTTAGTGTTTGTATATGTATGCTCACACCCCATGTGCACACATGCAGAGGAGAGAGCTGGGGATCTTCTTTTACTCATCTCTGTTGTTTTCTTGAGATGGGTCTCACTGAACTTGGACCTGCAGTTTTTGGTCAGACTTGCTGACCAGAAAGTCCTACCAATTCTCCAGTCTCTGCTTCCCATAGGATTGGAGTTATAGGACAGGTGTGTACTGCCATGCCCTGACTTTTACATGGGCATTGGGGAATCAAACTCAGGGTGATTCAGGTCCTTTTAGGTCTTTATACTTGCATGGTGAGCACTCTTACCCATTGAGCCATCTCCTCAGCTTCAAGACATGCCAATTCACCAATTATGTAGGAAACTTTAAAAAATAATATTTTTAAAAATTTATTTGAGTGGGGGGAAGGGGGAGAATGGGTACACCAGAGCTGCCAAGCAGCTGCAAATAAACTCCAAATGCAGGTGCTGCCTTGTGCATCTGGATCAATTATTAAGAAAATTTTTATTGTAATATAATATGAATTATGCATTTTTTGAATTTTTTATTTTTAAACTTTCTATTGACAACCTCCATCATATGTATGTAACATGTTGTGCTCATAATCCCCTTCCATCACCCTCCTCTCTCTTCCTTACTCTATCCCTCTTCCATTGAACCCATTCTTCTTTCCAGGTAGTCCCTCTTATATTTTGATGTCATCCTTTCTTTTTCTGCCCTCGCCTTATACAGGTCTTGTGTGGGTAGCATCAGCCAAGAGGGGTTATGAATGTCATGGCCACTTAGCATTTTTAAAGTCTCCCATCACTACTACATCAAGACAAGCTGTGTCACATGACATACAATAATATAGCACCTACTGCAGCTATAATACATACTGTGTCTTGCTTTGGAATTTGGACTAAAACCGAGAGTAGCTGTTCTGTGTCGAGGAATCTTGATATGACTGAAACAAACAAACATTGTGAGCACTTGAACCTTCGGCACAGCTGGAAATGCAGAGTATGTAAAATGGTATCACTGAATAAAATACTGTCCTCAAGTGATAAAATACAGTTTTTGCCCTGTAACTGTTACCTTTTTAATTTCTTCTTAGGCAACCCAGCAGTAAAACAGTAAGGTCTTTATGTTGGTCACTTGGTCTTTCCTCAAACTATGACCCTGCTGACCTGACCGCCTTTCCTTCTTGAAAGTACTGTGGGTTCTACATATTGACTATCAGAACTTTCTCCACCTTCTAAGTTCACTTGTGTGGTGCTAGGGATGGTGCTAGGGCCTGCCACCTGCTAGACAAGCACTTTATCACTGAGCAATGCTGTCCACACTTTTTTACCTTTTTGTCTCTACTTTTCTTCTTCCTCCTCAAATGAGGGTTAGCTTACAGTGATCACTCAACAAATAACCAAGGAACCTTCCCAAGTAATCTAACTTCTCTGAACCATGGTGGTACTCATCCTTGCTGTAGATGGCATCTTTGTGCCAGAGCTATGAAAATTGAGATGGGTAAAGGTCCTTGCACATACTAAAGCTCAGAAATGCTCTTTTACTCTTCTCAGCTCATTTTGTAACTTGAATATTTTGCAAATGCTCACACATAATCTTTTTCTTTGAGGTAGGGTCTCACTCTAGTCAAAGCTGACCTGGAATTCACTATGTAGTCTCAGGGTGGCCTTGAACTCATGGCGATCCACCTACCTCTGCCTCCCAAGTGCTAGGATTAAAGGCATGCGCCACCACGCCCAGCTCACATATATTTTTTATAAAGTATTTTATTTTATTTGAGAGACAGAAAGGCAGATAGAGAGAGAATGGGCATGCCAGGGCCTTTAGCCACTGCAAACAAACTCCAGATACATGCATCGCCTTGTGCATCTAGCTGACATGGGCACTAGGGTATCAAACAATGGTCCTTAGGTTTCATAAACAAGTGCCTTA